>NC_137255.1:27401320-28135322 GCF_965637545.1 Phallusia mammillata
TCTTATTCAATCTACGTTTACCCTCTTTTAAGAACTCATTTACATTGAAATCCACATTATAGTTGATCTTATATTTTGTTAAAATCTATGTGATTATCCGGAAGAAATATCCCATTAACCGGAAGATTTTATTACAAAATGATAAGCTACGATTTGGGATTCTCCATCTGAATGCAATTAAACGGGTTGTGCGATTAACCAGTATTGGATCACCTGGTTTCATCTGTAGCTGCGTCACGTAGAATGTTTTCCACTTGATGATCTACTATGTAGTGCAACAACGCACAGTGAATCAAACATGCATTAAAAACAAAAAAAACATATGCATTGTTTAGTAAATAATGCACCGAATCGGCTAAATTGGGTTCGATTAAAAACAATTTTTTTTGTAGTTTTGCCGAAATTTTTGAACGAATGATTTATGACGTCACGTGAAGCCGTTTGCTACGCTTTTGATATTTCAATATCAATTTTTCTACCAGGCAAACAGTGGTGTTGCTGAATCAGAATAGTTTTTCATTATCATTTTATTAATTTGTGAGTTTTGCCTCAGTCGTTGTTGCCAGTCTACCAATTAATTACTGACTTTTGTCTGACTTTTTGAAAACGATAATATTATTTAGAAGCTTAATACAGACGATATCAGTCAATAGCAAGCCGGTTAATGGGAAAAACCGGTTAATCGGGACTGTTTAGTGAATCCCAAACCGTTGCCTATCTTTGGTTAAAATCTGCTAACATTTGTCAAAATCGGTTCAATGCAATCCGTTTTATCGGGAAAGCTGCTTGATCTGGGCGGGTTTTAAATTGCTGCCCATAACTTGTCAAGAAAAATAATTTCGGATAAACGGAACTAATTCAAACGAGGATTTCAATCAACTGCATTGTTGATTTCTGTGTGAAAGTCAACCATTCCACTTTTGTTGTTTAAATGTTGACTAATAAAACATTGTTGAAGACATTGTCACAAATGTATGTTCAGCATGTGTGCCATGTTGTAGAGTGTGTATGCGTTGTCTGTCTATCTTGAAAACATGTGACCGATTCCACCATACCACCACGACAGTTCGACTGTGTGATTACGTTTTTAGGTGTTAAAAATGTCTAATAAAACGTTTTTTCTTCTATCCCGGACTAGGTAATGTGCGCATGTGTTGCATTTAACAAACAACTTTACTTTGTCACATTTCCCACCGGATAATTTAGGGTAACGGTTAGTCAGAGTAGATGGTATTTGTACAAAAAATGTGACTACGGTAAACAAAATTACACTGAAATATGAGAGAAGCTTTTTTGGTTTTTTACTTATTTTCTCACTGTTTAGTTTCTCACTATTTTCCCTTTCATCAAACTGGCCTAAATAGTTTATTTTTAAACTATTAAAGAGAGAGGAAGCATCACTATTGACAAGAATGAGCTTCATAACAACGACAATGCTGCTTGGGAAATGCTAATTAGCAACTCTGTTCATAATTTGTATTGTTTATAGAGAATTCGGATAATCGGGAAACAGCTTGTTTGGGATTGCTATTTGCCAAGCGTTTTGTCCCGATTTTCCTGCTTGGCAAAAAGCAATCCCGATTAACCGGATTCGTCTGTAGTTGATGATTACAAAGCGCAGTTTCAAAGATTGAGTGGCGATTAGGCAAAAAATATTTTTTTTATGTTTTGAAATTGAGTTCGTAAAAGACCGAATCGCAACAAATTATTTGCTGGAAACCAATTATTTCTGAAAATGGCCGAATCGGCTGAATTATTTCGGCAAACATATTAGGTACATCACTAGTTATTGTTGAAACTAATAATATTATGCAGAAGACACATTGATATCCAACTGTTATTTGCAACATATGCTTACAACCAGTTTTGTATGTAATAATGGGTGACAAGTGACGCAACAAGACAACGTTTAAATGCAGTTTTCCCTAACTCGCAAAATGTGTATCGCTCTCATGTTCTGTTGATTGGCTAAAATGTAATTCGACACAAAGCTCAACACAAAGCTTGTTCCTCAACACATATGGAACTGATGCTCGAACCTATACCCGCACCCGAAAACCTACCTGACGTACGACTCTGGTTCAGGCGCTACACCAACTCACACAAGTTTCTTTCTTTGCGTTTTCTTATTTTCGTGGCATGTCTTGGAGCATCAAGCGCCCGGTCGTCGCACCAAGACCTTTGTACTCAACGCGTATTTGTTTTACTGAAATACATAAAACAAACAAAACTCCTGTTGCCCAGATGCATCAAGGGTTTTGTTTAAACAATACAACGTATACTGTTGTTAAAAGCCGCCGAAATATCGGTGATCGATTTTTTAATTTCTTAAAAAATGCAGTGTGAACTTTCTGCAGCTAACTTTTCAAGTATTATCAAAGCGTAATCCGAAGATGTGTAGTGTGGTCTTATATACTTGAATTTGTCGCTACGATAAATGTGATAGTATTTGTTGCATTAAAATCAGCTGAAGAGACTCGACCTCTCCCACAACAAGATCGGCAACACGGGAGTAGCATCAATCGCCCCTTGCCTTCACAACTTCGAACAACTCAGACTGCGTGGATGTGAGATCGGAAGTGAAGGCATCGAGAAACTCTGCGATGGAGTGAAAGAGCTTACAAAGCCGGTAAAAAGTGTTGAATTCTATGTTGTAGAAAAGTGTTTTTTTCTTTATAGCAAAGATAACTGTCTGTTTCGGAAACAATGAACAATACGAACAAAAGAAAAATAAATATTCCGCAAAATACAAGCATGATTAATAGTGTGGACTGATTTAAAGAAAAATAATCATATGCAAACAACACGGTGGTAATCAAATATTAGGAGAATTATTGAGCAACAGAAAGCTTTATTTGTAATAATGGTTGGCATATGACGCCTCAGGAAAACCTATAAATTTAAGTTTACCTAACTTGCGAATATGGCCATGTGTGTCGGTCTCAGAGATGTGACACTGAAGGCAATATTGTGATGATTGACTGATATTTAGCATTCGGGGTCGAGTGTGTTTTAAGGTACTGCTAATGCTACTCTCACGAATTAACGACGCAATAGGTTTGCGCTATGAGCCTCACTAAGTTTATAGCGCAAACTGCTGCCTCAAGATTCCTTGGAGAAGAACTCTAGAAAACACCACTTGTATAATCCGTTGACTACATTGTTGGTTTATTTGGTTATCAGCGACAGAAATATTTCAAGAAGTCTTATTCAAACAGAATCTTACTCAAATAGGGAAAACAGTAATTAGCCATTTACGCAAAATACTACAAGAATCCAAAACCTGATTTAAATATTTAAAGGTATATGTTATGTTTCACAAAAACGGTTAAATATTAACTTGCAACTCTATGTCTTAGCTCTAATACATCCGACTTATATTTGCCGGCTAATTAATTATTTCTACCCGGCCGCGGTCAAGGCCTCCATTTTGGTTTGGCCGGCAATCAAGTGCCGCTGGCCCGCGCGCAGATTTCAATAAAATCGGCTATCCGCGCTTCTCTAGTTAAACTCAAACACGTCATTTTCCGAGCCTAGTCTAAACTGACGCAGGTTATTGATTCAAATTTATTAAATTATTAAGTCATTCATTTTTATGAAATAAGATAAATATATTTCGCCTAAAATCTTTAGATTAAAACACAAAGTTATGAGATCCAAAATGCGCATTTACTTAGTTAAGTTATTTAGTGATTGTTGACATAATAAAGTGGTGTGATTTTATTCGTTATTGACATCAATTTTTTTGCATTCTAAAAGATAATAGAATAAAATGGTACTCAATGGGTCAACGGGTCGTATTGAGGCAACTTAATGCTATTTGGTGATTTTCATGTGATTATAAACCACCCGAGCAAATCTACACATCAGTAGTTGTTTGTTTGATAATTTTATCTTATAACGTTAATTGTTTTGTCTATGCTTTTCTCAGATATATTTTTCACACTTTACGTCACATGACATCCGTTTTTCGTGTGAAAACAATTAGTAGTATGACGTCATACTGTTTCATTCATCACTTAAATTTGATTTGCAATTAACTCTTCTTATTTGCGTTTAACTTATTCTTGTTTTAGATGAAACTTCTTGATCTATCTTGGAACTGGCTGACAGATGAAAGTGCTGAGTCATTGGCACGATGTGTCCACATCGATTTGTTAAAGGTTGGGCTCAATCGCTTCACAGAAGCAGGGAAGGATATCATTAGATCGAATTCGCAAGGAAATGTTGTATTCAAATATTAAAGTAAAATCTGAACACTTGTTTCCATAACAATCGTAAATAAACTTCTGTGGAACAACTTTTACAATAAATGGAGATCAATTTGACATGATTTCATCACCAATGATGGCATTGGTCATTGCCTGAACGTCCGATGGAATAAGTCATTATTGTCCGCTGTCTGGGTCTGTATTCCTGACGATCACGTGTTATGTTCGTTTTCTACATTACTATTTGCGCTATATAATTTGCTTAAAAATTCCAAAACTAACTGACGTTTTGTGTTAAACCGATTTTCAGCTTAAACTGTCGCAAAACAGGCGCTATGCATTTTGCTTCATTAAGAAATAAAAGTGTAATAAGAAATTAAGATGTTCTTTATAAACGATATACAAATGCAAATAAATACGCGTATATCTTTATACATAACTGTTAATACTGCTATATTTGCCTTTCTATCGTTCAATCCTATACCACCGTACTTTTACGTCGCCTTTTTATTGATTTATATTAGTGACGTATTTTGATTATGTTTGATTCGATTATTTTTCAAACTTGGCAACATCGATGTGGTTTGTTTCTCATTCGATGTTGGTTTGTTTCTCACTATGACGAGTTTTGTGCCTCGTTTGTTGTTTTAATATCGTGACGTAAGTTCAATGGCGTCACAAATTCAGTTTCAATTTCACATCGGTTGAATAACCTGGCATAATGTCGGCGTCTATGCTGACCAAATATTTGTGAATATAACGTTACGAATCTAAATGAGAAATCCTACAGATTTTAACCTGGAAATAATACTTCTATGCTTGTGTTATGAGAATTAAACTGACTTCATATTTTTGAGTTGTTTTTGTTGCGTATATGACCTAAAGTAGCCTTCTCAGATGTATACAAACGTAAACACTGGTGATAAAACATAAGTTGTTATTTTAGTGCGAGACAACATTATGATTTGTGTTCTGCAAAATCTAGTGTCGTTTTATGTTGTAACCGATTGTGTTTTTATTTTTTGCTGTCGTTTAACTTTTGCTGTCGTTCGCCATGCTGTGTTTTACGGTTTGAAATATATTCAAACCATTTTTACTGGCCATCTCTAAATTTCAGTCAGATACAGCATACAAAGTTTCAGGTCATTCCAATAAGCGAATCGGAAATGAGAAGCGCACATGGTCATTTTAGGCAGGGCACGACCGTTAAAATTAAGGCGCGCTGACATACAGACAAAGATCTTTCGGTTATAAAACACGAACGGTTTGACATGAATTCAAACGGTTTTTCCAAGGCCGCACATGGTCATATACTTCTATCGCGTTAGCGTTTGTGCTCACGAAAATAAGTGTTATGTTCGCTTGTCAGTTTCGTTTCACTAACATGGACAAACTGGAACTTTGCAAGCTATATATGATTTCAATTCCAATTTGGATCGTGAAAACCGTTTAATTTTATCGCAGTTCTTTTACGTTTTAGAGTCAATAATGTATATTAACAGCTACTTCCTGCCCTCGAAAATATGTACGATTTTCGCTTTTCATATCCGTTTTGCAAAGCTAAACACACTGAAACTTTGCAAGCTCTGTCTGACTGAAATTCCAAGTTGGATCGTGAAAAACGTTTGATTATATCTTTGTTCGTTCGTGTTTTAAAGCCAAAAAGGTAGCGGTCACCAACCTTTTTAATACATCTTAAAACTGCATTGTTACAAATCAATGCATATGTTTTGTAAATGTTCAAAAATTTGTAGTGCGTATAATCCTTGATGGACTAAAAAGGCAGGGTTTTATGAGATCCACTGGCTACAACAGTTTCTCGTTTACCAACCGCTGTTTGTAACCGCGCGTATGACGTAACAGTCAATTGGGATTGTGGCGCATGCATCTACAGAAGCGACCTACTTTATCGCGTTAACGGTCGTGCCCACGAAAATAAGTGTGATGTTCGCTTGTCATTTCTGTTTCGCTTAACTGAACAAACTGAAACTTCAAGCTGTTTCCGATTGCAATTCCACGTTGGTTTGTGAAAAACGTTTAATTTTATCTTAGTTTGTTCACATTTTAGAGACGACGTTGTGGTACCCGTTCAAAGACAACTTTAATCAATGAAAACTCAATTTATCTTCAGCAATCAACGTGCAAATTGTTTGCTATATTGGACTAATAAAACCAATGTGTTCTGCGCTTTTTATGAAAATCTATCAACATTTTATCCTCAGACACTTCAAAAAGTTATTTTTACGTTTTTGAACGTACAGTAGCAGCTTCCCGCATGAGTTACGGAGAAACTTTTCAAAATCGCTTTCACACTTTTCTTCATGTAACAATTTTAAGCTTTACTTTTTAACTTGAAAATTATCGTGTTTTGAAACGAAGTCTCAACCCATTTTGTTAAAATCACCTACTGTAGTCGCAATCGACTATTGCATGACAAACATTATCGCATTTCGTCATGATTTCGTGACGTCATTATATTTGTTCCGTTATATTTCATGTCAGTTTGACCCAAGAATCGAAAAAAAAACACTTAACACAAAAATGCAATGGGACCGTTTGCATGGAAATTGTACTTGACTATAATATGTCTTAAATGTCGTTATTTTCATAAAACATGTTACAATATTTTGCAGGAATTTTGACAATTGGTATACATCGGCCCTTTATCGAAAGTTTAACGGGCCTTTGACATTTGTTTCCCGGCGTTCAGAATATAAGTTTCAATCAACTCAACAATTTCGGTTAGGGGGCTAACCTACTTTAAAACAGTTTTTGAATGCTATGTCCATATTTGCTTTTCCTGTTTGCAATGAAACTGTTTTCGCACGTTCAACTTAACACTCGATGTTGCTATTGAAGTAACAAGCATTATTTAGCGAAAAAGTAACTCGCCCGCATTTAATTATCAATGTAAGATGTACAGAATATGCGTTAGAGTATTGTGATGTCTTTGTTGTTTTTAAAAACATATTAAGAATAGTAACATTTACATTTCGTGAAACTTTAAGCATTGCTGTGGTGTCTGTGACTTTTTGGGCCTGCAACTTAAAATCTGTGTTGCATGAGACAGGGAATTGTCAATTTGCCAAAGAACTGCAAAACAACCGACTCTAAATGAACGAAAAGCACAACAAAATTCAAATGCTTTAGTACGCTTGTCCTTTTTCCATGTTTTTCGACATCCCCCTTTACCCAATTAGAAGTTACAATAACTTCACAGTTTGGGAGCGCTGGTATAAGAGGCGGTGCAACGAAATAAGTTCCTACTAACCGTTGTATTGGGAAGCATTGACCGTCGCTATACATAGCTTTATTTTAAAGTTCCCTGTTAAAATTATGTGCCAACCCCATACCCGAGATCACCAAGTACACAAACAATCGCCGGCAAACAAAACTTATTGTAACAGCAGCATGTTTAAGCTGATGCCCTTTGCCTGATGTGTGTTAGAAAGACGAATAAAATCTGGTAGTAACTAAGTTATAACTTTGAAATCGCCATCAAAATGGTTGACAATTTGTCCCCTGGGGTCGATATCGCCTCTGCTGAAGAACCCTGGTGTATAGTTTTGTCTCTCCAACAAAATGTGACAACGAAAGTTGAAAACAGAATATAAATGAACCAGCACGAATTTAAAAGTTGTTAACTTGATTTCATATTCGTTTCACTAACAATCAATTCCTTTCACGTGAGATAAAGACAGCGCCATGACGTTATCTCCATAAAACTTCCGTGTGGTAGTTTATGGGCAAAAGGAAAAGCGTCAGTTGGTCGATTGTTTTTTAACTGCAGTCAAGGAGACAGCCAGGTAAAACTATAGACACAAAATCGATTTTGTGGCATTTGGAAATGACTTTAATAATAGGTAAAAAAATAATTTAGGAATTGATTGTCTATTTAAAATTAAAACGACAACAAGCATTAAAACTAAAACAGTGCAACAGCACGACCTTACACAATGTACATCAAGCTGTAAACTTGATTTTACAGTTCATACAATCCATGTGGCAAACAAAGCAAACTAGTGTAACTTGGTATATTTGTTTTACATCAATTTCTTTTACCATAGTAGCTGTACTAAATATATTTTGACACAAGTGGGAGCTAAAGGGTAATAACGTAGACAGTTCCGGTTTGGCGGGTAAATTATTCAAAAAATATTATTAACGATTTAAGGTACTACTATATTGCTTTATCAATTGTCCACACAAATTATGGTGATTTGGAACCAAATTACCACAATGTCACCGATTTTAACATATGAAATAGATTTTTGTGTTGTTGTTTTTTTCATTGCTGATCTACAATGTTTGACAACTTTCTTACTGATCTGATATTTTGTATATCCAAAACTGTGTGTCTCGCCACATTACACAGGTAATTAGTTTTTGGTCTCTTGACTGATCCCACTAACGTCCTACTCAAGTTGTGTTTACCTACAATGCACCATATTGTTTCGTGTGAGCTCCAGTCACATAACGTATTTTAATACGATGTAGCGCGGTTAGCCATGGTCCACCAGTTGTGCCATCCACTGTTTTGAGTTCCATAACGTTTCAATGTGCACAGCTATTTCCGGCTTGGTGATTATTTTAGTGCAATTGTGTCGCTATATTTCTTTTATCAAGCGAAATCAACTCAATTCACAGAAAAGGTCCATAAAAAGCATCAGGAATTTTATTAGAATGACACAGAGGTTAACTTAATGGAAAGCCCAATTTTCCCCCCAGATTGCGTTTAATGCACCCCTGCAGTAGCTTTTGCTATAATTAATTGTCTTTATTCTCGTTTCAGGGAAAAATTCGTCACAATAAGAGTGTCAATCAATTTTATTCAAAAAGCGGTTTCTATAACAATTTCATTATGTCAAACCAGACCAAGTTCAGAATAAAAATGATATGTGAATCAGAGTTGCAAGTCCGTACTTTTACGTCGCCTTTTTATTGATTTATATTAGTGACGTATTTTGATTATGTTTGATTCGATTATTTTTCAAACTTGGCAACATCGATGTGGTTTGTTTCTCATTCGATGTTGGTTTGTTTCTCACTATGACGAGTTTTGTGCCTCGTTTGTTGTTTTAATATCGTGACGTAAGTTCAATGGCGTCACAAATTCAGTTTCAATTTCACATCGGTTGAATAACCTGGCATAATGTCGGCGTCTATGCTGACCAAATATTTGTGAATATAACGTTACGAATCTAAATGAGAAATCCTACAGATTTTAACCTGGAAATAATACTTCTATGCTTGTGTTATGAGAATTAAACTGACTTCATATTTTTGAGTTGTTTTTGTTGCGTATATGACCTAAAGTAGCCTTCTCAGATGTATACAAACGTAAACACTGGTGATAAAACATAAGTTGTTATTTTAGTGCGAGACAACATTATGATTTGTGTTCTGCAAAATCTAGTGTCGTTTTATGTTGTAACCGATTGTGTTTTTATTTTTTGCTGTCGTTTAACTTTTGCTGTCGTTCGCCATGCTGTGTTTTACGGTTTGAAATATGTTCAAACCATTTTTACTGGCCATCTCTAAATTTCAGTCAGATACAGCATACAAAGTTTCAGGTCATTCCAATAAGCGAATCGGAAATGAGAAGCGCACATGGTCATTTTAGGCAGGGCACGACCGTTAAAATTAAGGCGCGCTGACATACAGACAAAGATCTTTCGGTTATAAAACACGAACGGTTTGACATGAATTCAAACGGTTTTTCCAAGGCCGCACATGGTCATATACTTCTATCGCGTTAGCGTTTGTGCTCACGAAAATAAGTGTTATGTTCGCTTGTCAGTTTCGTTTCACTAACATGGACAAACTGGAACTTTGCAAGCTATATATGATTTCAATTCCAATTTGGATCGTGAAAACCGTTTAATTTTATCGCAGTTCTTTTACGTTTTAGAGTCAATAATGTATATTAACAGCTACTTCCTGCCCTCGAAAATATGTACGATTTTCGCTTTTCATATCCGTTTTGCAAAGCTAAACACACTGAAACTTTGCAAGCTCTGTCTGACTGAAATTCCAAGTTGGATCGTGAAAAACGTTTGATTATATCTTTGTTCGTTCGTGTTTTAAAGCCAAAAAGGTAGCGGTCACCAACCTTTTTAATACATCTTAAAACTGCATTGTTACAAATCAATGCATATGTTTTGTAAATGTTCAAAAATTTGTAGTGCGTATAATCCTTGATGGACTAAAAAGGCAGGGTTTTATGAGATCCACTGGCTACAACAGTTTCTCGTTTACCAACCGCTGTTTGTAACCGCGCGTATGACGTAACAGTCAATTGGGATTGTGGCGCATGCATCTACAGAAGCGACCTACTTTATCGCGTTAACGGTCGTGCCCACGAAAATAAGTGTGATGTTCGCTTGTCATTTCTGTTTCGCTTAACTGAACAAACTGAAACTTCAAGCTGTTTCCGATTGCAATTCCACGTTGGTTTGTGAAAAACGTTTAATTTTATCTTAGTTTGTTCACATTTTAGAGACGACGTTGTGGTACCCGTTCAAAGACAACTTTAATCAATGAAAACTCAATTTATCTTCAGCAATCAACGTGCAAATTGTTTGCTATATTGGACTAATAAAACCAATGTGTTCTGCGCTTTTTATGAAAATCTATCAACATTTTATCCTCAGACACTTCAAAAAGTTATTTTTACGTTTTTGAACGTACAGTAGCAGCTTCCCGCATGAGTTACGGAGAAACTTTTCAAAATCGCTTTCACACTTTTCTTCATGTAACAATTTTAAGCTTTACTTTTTAACTTGAAAATTATCGTGTTTTGAAACGAAGTCTCAACCCATTTTGTTAAAATCACCTACTGTAGTCGCAATCGACTATTGCATGACAAACATTATCGCATTTCGTCATGATTTCGTGACGTCATTATATTTGTTCCGTTATATTTCATGTCAGTTTGACCCAAGAATCGAAAAAAAAACACTTAACACAAAAATGCAATGGGACCGTTTGCATGGAAATTGTACTTGACTATAATATGTCTTAAATGTCGTTATTTTCATAAAACATGTTACAATATTTTGCAGGAATTTTGACAATTGGTATACATCGGCCCTTTATCGAAAGTTTAACGGGCCTTTGACATTTGTTTCCCGGCGTTCAGAATATAAGTTTCAATCAACTCAACAATTTCGGTTAGGGGGCTAACCTACTTTAAAACAGTTTTTGAATGCTATGTCCATATTTGCTTTTCCTGTTTGCAATGAAACTGTTTTCGCACGTTCAACTTAACACTCGATGTTGCTATTGAAGTAACAAGCATTATTTAGCGAAAAAGTAACTCGCCCGCATTTAATTATCAATGTAAGATGTACAGAATATGCGTTAGAGTATTGTGATGTCTTTGTTGTTTTTAAAAACATATTAAGAATAGTAACATTTACATTTCGTGAAACTTTAAGCATTGCTGTGGTGTCTGTGACTTTTTGGGCCTGCAACTTAAAATCTGTGTTGCATGAGACAGGGAATTGTCAATTTGCCAAAGAACTGCAAAACAACCGACTCTAAATGAACGAAAAGCACAACAAAATTCAAATGCTTTAGTACGCTTGTCCTTTTTCCATGTTTTTCGACATCCCCCTTTACCCAATTAGAAGTTACAATAACTTCACAGTTTGGGAGCGCTGGTATAAGAGGCGGTGCAACGAAATAAGTTCCTACTAACCGTTGTATTGGGAAGCATTGACCGTCGCTATACATAGCTTTATTTTAAAGTTCCCTGTTAAAATTATGTGCCAACCCCATACCCGAGATCACCAAGTACACAAACAATCGCCGGCAAACAAAACTTATTGTAACAGCAGCATGTTTAAGCTGATGCCCTTTGCCTGATGTGTGTTAGAAAGACGAATAAAATCTGGTAGTAACTAAGTTATAACTTTGAAATCGCCATCAAAATGGTTGACAATTTGTCCCCTGGGGTCGATATCGCCTCTGCTGAAGAACCCTGGTGTATAGTTTTGTCTCTCCAACAAAATGTGACAACGAAAGTTGAAAACAGAATATAAATGAACCAGCACGAATTTAAAAGTTGTTAACTTGATTTCATATTCGTTTCACTAACAATCAATTCCTTTCACGTGAGATAAAGACAGCGCCATGACGTTATCTCCATAAAACTTCCGTGTGGTAGTTTATGGGCAAAAGGAAAAGCGTCAGTTGGTCGATTGTTTTTTAACTGCAGTCAAGGAGACAGCCAGGTAAAACTATAGACACAAAATCGATTTTGTGGCATTTGGAAATGACTTTAATAATAGGTAAAAAAATAATTTAGGAATTGATTGTCTATTTAAAATTAAAACGACAACAAGCATTAAAACTAAAACAGTGCAACAGCACGACCTTACACAATGTACATCAAGCTGTAAACTTGATTTTACAGTTCATACAATCCATGTGGCAAACAAAGCAAACTAGTGTAACTTGGTATATTTGTTTTACATCAATTTCTTTTACCATAGTAGCTGTACTAAATATATTTTGACACAAGTGGGAGCTAAAGGGTAATAACGTAGACAGTTCCGGTTTGGCGGGTAAATTATTCAAAAAATATTATTAACGATTTAAGGTACTACTATATTGCTTTATCAATTGTCCACACAAATTATGGTGATTTGGAACCAAATTACCACAATGTCACCGATTTTAACATATGAAATAGATTTTTGTGTTGTTGTTTTTTTCATTGCTGATCTACAATGTTTGACAACTTTCTTACTGATCTGATATTTTGTATATCCAAAACTGTGTGTCTCGCCACATTACACAGGTAATTAGTTTTTGGTCTCTTGACTGATCCCACTAACGTCCTACTCAAGTTGTGTTTACCTACAATGCACCATATTGTTTCGTGTGAGCTCCAGTCACATAACGTATTTTAATACGATGTAGCGCGGTTAGCCATGGTCCACCAGTTGTGCCATCCACTGTTTTGAGTTCCATAACGTTTCAATGTGCACAGCTATTTCCGGCTTGGTGATTATTTTAGTGCAATTGTGTCGCTATATTTCTTTTATCAAGCGAAATCAACTCAATTCACAGAAAAGGTCCATAAAAAGCATCAGGAATTTTATTAGAATGACACAGAGGTTAACTTAATGGAAAGCCCAATTTTCCCCCCAGATTGCGTTTAATGCACCCCTGCAGTAGCTTTTGCTATAATTAATTGTCTTTATTCTCGTTTCAGGGAAAAATTCGTCACAATAAGAGTGTCAATCAATTTTATTCAAAAAGCGGTTTCTATAACAATTTCATTATGTCAAACCAGACCAAGTTCAGAATAAAAATGATATGTGAATCAGAGTTGCAAGTCCGTACTTTTACGTCGCCTTTTTATTGATTTATATTAGTGACGTATTTTGATTATGTTTGATTCGATTATTTTTCAAACTTGGCAACATCGATGTGGTTTGTTTCTCATTCGATGTTGGTTTGTTTCTCACTATGACGAGTTTTGTGCCTCGTTTGTTGTTTTAATATCGTGACGTAAGTTCAATGGCGTCACAAATTCAGTTTCAATTTCACATCGGTTGAATAACCTGGCATAATGTCGGCGTCTATGCTGACCAAATATTTGTGAATATAACGTTACGAATCTAAATGAGAAATCCTACAGATTTTAACCTGGAAATAATACTTCTATGCTTGTGTTATGAGAATTAAACTGACTTCATATTTTTGAGTTGTTTTTGTTGCGTATATGACCTAAAGTAGCCTTCTCAGATGTATACAAACGTAAACACTGGTGATAAAACATAAGTTGTTATTTTAGTGCGAGACAACATTATGATTTGTGTTCTGCAAAATCTAGTGTCGTTTTATGTTGTAACCGATTGTGTTTTTATTTTTTGCTGTCGTTTAACTTTTGCTGTCGTTCGCCATGCTGTGTTTTACGGTTTGAAATATGTTCAAACCATTTTTACTGGCCATCTCTAAATTTCAGTCAGATACAGCATACAAAGTTTCAGGTCATTCCAATAAGCGAATCGGAAATGAGAAGCGCACATGGTCATTTTAGGCAGGGCACGACCGTTAAAATTAAGGCGCGCTGACATACAGACAAAGATCTTTCGGTTATAAAACACGAACGGTTTGACATGAATTCAAACGGTTTTTCCAAGGCCGCACATGGTCATATACTTCTATCGCGTTAGCGTTTGTGCTCACGAAAATAAGTGTTATGTTCGCTTGTCAGTTTCGTTTCACTAACATGGACAAACTGGAACTTTGCAAGCTATATATGATTTCAATTCCAATTTGGATCGTGAAAACCGTTTAATTTTATCGCAGTTCTTTTACGTTTTAGAGTCAATAATGTATATTAACAGCTACTTCCTGCCCTCGAAAATATGTACGATTTTCGCTTTTCATATCCGTTTTGCAAAGCTAAACACACTGAAACTTTGCAAGCTCTGTCTGACTGAAATTCCAAGTTGGATCGTGAAAAACGTTTGATTATATCTTTGTTCGTTCGTGTTTTAAAGCCAAAAAGGTAGCGGTCACCAACCTTTTTAATACATCTTAAAACTGCATTGTTACAAATCAATGCATATGTTTTGTAAATGTTCAAAAATTTGTAGTGCGTATAATCCTTGATGGACTAAAAAGGCAGGGTTTTATGAGATCCACTGGCTACAACAGTTTCTCGTTTACCAACCGCTGTTTGTAACCGCGCGTATGACGTAACAGTCAATTGGGATTGTGGCGCATGCATCTACAGAAGCGACCTACTTTATCGCGTTAACGGTCGTGCCCACGAAAATAAGTGTGATGTTCGCTTGTCATTTCTGTTTCGCTTAACTGAACAAACTGAAACTTCAAGCTGTTTCCGATTGCAATTCCACGTTGGTTTGTGAAAAACGTTTAATTTTATCTTAGTTTGTTCACATTTTAGAGACGACGTTGTGGTACCCGTTCAAAGACAACTTTAATCAATGAAAACTCAATTTATCTTCAGCAATCAACGTGCAAATTGTTTGCTATATTGGACTAATAAAACCAATGTGTTCTGCGCTTTTTATGAAAATCTATCAACATTTTATCCTCAGACACTTCAAAAAGTTATTTTTACGTTTTTGAACGTACAGTAGCAGCTTCCCGCATGAGTTACGGAGAAACTTTTCAAAATCGCTTTCACACTTTTCTTCATGTAACAATTTTAAGCTTTACTTTTTAACTTGAAAATTATCGTGTTTTGAAACGAAGTCTCAACCCATTTTGTTAAAATCACCTACTGTAGTCGCAATCGACTATTGCATGACAAACATTATCGCATTTCGTCATGATTTCGTGACGTCATTATATTTGTTCCGTTATATTTCATGTCAGTTTGACCCAAGAATCGAAAAAAAAACACTTAACACAAAAATGCAATGGGACCGTTTGCATGGAAATTGTACTTGACTATAATATGTCTTAAATGTCGTTATTTTCATAAAACATGTTACAATATTTTGCAGGAATTTTGACAATTGGTATACATCGGCCCTTTATCGAAAGTTTAACGGGCCTTTGACATTTGTTTCCCGGCGTTCAGAATATAAGTTTCAATCAACTCAACAATTTCGGTTAGGGGGCTAACCTACTTTAAAACAGTTTTTGAATGCTATGTCCATATTTGCTTTTCCTGTTTGCAATGAAACTGTTTTCGCACGTTCAACTTAACACTCGATGTTGCTATTGAAGTAACAAGCATTATTTAGCGAAAAAGTAACTCGCCCGCATTTAATTATCAATGTAAGATGTACAGAATATGCGTTAGAGTATTGTGATGTCTTTGTTGTTTTTAAAAACATATTAAGAATAGTAACATTTACATTTCGTGAAACTTTAAGCATTGCTGTGGTGTCTGTGACTTTTTGGGCCTGCAACTTAAAATCTGTGTTGCATGAGACAGGGAATTGTCAATTTGCCAAAGAACTGCAAAACAACCGACTCTAAATGAACGAAAAGCACAACAAAATTCAAATGCTTTAGTACGCTTGTCCTTTTTCCATGTTTTTCGACATCCCCCTTTACCCAATTAGAAGTTACAATAACTTCACAGTTTGGGAGCGCTGGTATAAGAGGCGGTGCAACGAAATAAGTTCCTACTAACCGTTGTATTGGGAAGCATTGACCGTCGCTATACATAGCTTTATTTTAAAGTTCCCTGTTAAAATTATGTGCCAACCCCATACCCGAGATCACCAAGTACACAAACAATCGCCGGCAAACAAAACTTATTGTAACAGCAGCATGTTTAAGCTGATGCCCTTTGCCTGATGTGTGTTAGAAAGACGAATAAAATCTGGTAGTAACTAAGTTATAACTTTGAAATCGCCATCAAAATGGTTGACAATTTGTCCCCTGGGGTCGATATCGCCTCTGCTGAAGAACCCTGGTGTATAGTTTTGTCTCTCCAACAAAATGTGACAACGAAAGTTGAAAACAGAATATAAATGAACCAGCACGAATTTAAAAGTTGTTAACTTGATTTCATATTCGTTTCACTAACAATCAATTCCTTTCACGTGAGATAAAGACAGCGCCATGACGTTATCTCCATAAAACTTCCGTGTGGTAGTTTATGGGCAAAAGGAAAAGCGTCAGTTGGTCGATTGTTTTTTAACTGCAGTCAAGGAGACAGCCAGGTAAAACTATAGACACAAAATCGATTTTGTGGCATTTGGAAATGACTTTAATAATAGGTAAAAAAATAATTTAGGAATTGATTGTCTATTTAAAATTAAAACGACAACAAGCATTAAAACTAAAACAGTGCAACAGCACGACCTTACACAATGTACATCAAGCTGTAAACTTGATTTTATTTGTGCAAACAACTAATCCATTTTACGTGATCATAAGGAAAGTGACGTAACGTAAGCATAATTTGAACAGAAAAGCAATATACATGATTTCACAGCAATTAAACAGGACTAAGGTGATATTTTCCCTTTTGCAGTTTACAAGTACTTTGTTTGCTTTCATTTCATGGACAGAAAGTGAGGTTAATCGCAGACCACAAGTAACAGTGTAGTTTAAAAGACTGGGCATGCTTGGTAATGATTTATTTACCTGTTAGAAAACTTGGACGGGTTTTGATTGTTTAAACAAATATGGCAATAGTAGTTTTGTTGTTTATGTTGTGTTTATCTGTTTCTGCTAACGGACGAACTTGGTATAACTTCAATGGATTTCAATATTCCATCGAAATGACTCCAGTCAATTCATATGCTGAAGCAGAAGAGTTTGTCTTGAGACCAATTTTCTTTATTCCTGCACGTGCTAAAATAAGGTTTTATGAAGGGTTTTGTCACAAGTGGGAGCTAAAGCACTACAACATGATACAACCGCTGTCGGTTATATGATGTAACTTGGTTGCAAATTAAAGTTCCAATTGGAAACCAAATATTAAAGCAATGTTACAAAACTAAGTAGTAGCTTGCTTTGTTAAATTACAGTTCATACAATCCATGTGGCAAACAAAGCAAACTAGTGTAACTTGGTATATTTGTTTTACATCAATTTCTTTTACCATAGTAGCTGTACTAAATATATTTTGACACAAGTGGGAGCTAAAGGGTAATAACGTAGACAGTTCCGGTTTGGCGGGTAAATTATTCAAAAAATATTATTAACGATTTAAGGTACTACTATATTGCTTTATCAATTGTCCACACAAATTATGGTGATTTGGAACCAAATTACCACAATGTCACCGATTTTAACATATGAAATAGATTTTTGTGTTGTTGTTTTTTTCATTGCTGATCTACAATGTTTGACAACTTTCTTACTGATCTGATATTTTGTATATCCAAAACTGTGTGTCTCGCCACATTACACAGGTAATTAGTTTTTGGTCTCTTGACTGATCCCACTAACGTCCTACTCAAGTTGTGTTTACCTACAATGCACCATATTGTTTCGTGTGAGCTCCAGTCACATAACGTATTTTAATACGATGTAGCGCGGTTAGCCATGGTCCACCAGTTGTGCCATCCACTGTTTTGAGTTCCATAACGTTTCAATGTGCACAGCTATTTCCGGCTTGGTGATTATTTTAGTGCAATTGTGTCGCTATATTTCTTTTATCAAGCGAAATCAACTCAATTCACAGAAAAGGTCCATAAAAAGCATCAGGAATTTTATTAGAATGACACAGAGGTTAACTTAATGGAAAGCCCAATTTTCCCCCCAGATTGCGTTTAATGCACCCCTGCAGTAGCTTTTGCTATAATTAATTGTCTTTATTCTCGTTTCAGGGAAAAATTCGTCACAATAAGAGTGTCAATCAATTTTATTCAAAAAGCGGTTTCTATAACAATTTCATTATGTCAAACCAGACCAAGTTCAGAATAAAAATGATATGTGAATCAGAGTTGCAAGTCGGGCCGGGCTTTTCGGGCCGGGTTCGGGTTCGGGCCGGGTTCGGGCCGGGTTCGGGCTTAGGTATTTGTGAGAAAACGGGCTTAAAACGGGCCTGACTTTACGTTCCGTGTCCGCCATCGTTTTTTAAATAAAATCACTCAGCTAAGTAACAATTCTCTGGCTTTGACCCAATGCCCACCCTCCTCTAAAACGTATTGTTTACCCCATTGTCTACTATTGTTCATTGTGTTTGTTGTCTTTCTCTTTTTTCTATCTCATCCTTTGTTGCAAGGCTTTCGTGGATAGGCCTGTCAATCAAAATTTCGGGCCTAAACGGGCTTTGCAAAAACGTTTCGGGTTCGGGCCGGGCTTCGGGCTTATACTTTCGGGTTCGGGCCGGGTTCGGGCTCAGATTTCGGGCCCGCTTGCAACTCTGATGTGAATAATGTTCGAAGGTTTTCATCTGGTTGTTAAAGACAGTCACATCAAAACGATTATTATTTTTAATGAGCTCCGTGTACGCTATAATTTGTAGTAATCAGTCTATTGTCAATCCTTCATCTTTCGTTCTACTTCCACAACAGTGATGAATACGACTCGCGAGCTGTTTATAGTTCCATGAACTCTTTCCATTGTTACGTATTGTGCGTTCATAATTACCCGTCAGGTTTCTTCAAAAGCAGAAGAAATTCGATTGCAGTCAACTTCCTGACCAAGGCAAACTCAACTTAGCTTCCGCTTTATGATGCATCTCTAGTACTAGTGCGGCTATTGTATCATGGAAGTATTAAGTATAGAAGTGCTAACAGCTAACAAAGTGGCTAGGTGTGCAAGTAAAATATGAAACTATTACAAAGGTAGTCTGTATATAATCACGACTATAAACACAAAATAAAACGCTGTAAACTTAAGATCACTTACCTTTAACGAACAATCAAATTCTTTCATGTTATGTCAAGGACCTTGCCTTGCTTTGCTTCAGTTTATGTGTGCATTAAGAAAGCATTTAGTATCTTGTTTGTGTTCTTTGTAGTATTAGGTAGTACGCAAATACAAGCAAGTTTCGCAAATCAAGACGAGCAATTTTATACTCAAATTATATTATTTGTGACAAAGGCCTGGTTTATTTATTAATTTGCCAGAAAACTTAAAAATCCGTTTTTTGGGTTTAGGTTTTCAAACACAAAACGATTTACTTAGTTAAGTATACTCACGGTATATTAGTGGCAATTTTGTTGAAGGCTTAATATGTACAGTTTGTGCTAAAGAAGCTAAGATTGTTTAAACAAACACGGCAATGTTAGTTATATTCTTGTTGTTGTGTCATATGGTTTATGCTCGTTTTGCTGAAGGACGCACTTGGCATAACTTCAATGGATATCAATATTCCATCGAAATCACTCCAGTAAAAATATTGAGCTGGTGCGCTTTTTTAATATCCCTCTACATTTATTTACATTAGTGCGAGTAGAATCGAAGAAAGTATCTCAGTAAAAATAAGCCTCTTTCAGGAAGATTGTTTAGAAAAACTTTTTGTCGCAAATGTTTCAATCACTCACTTTAAAGCACTTAAACGAATTAACTTTCCGTGCAGTTATGATTTATGTTTTCAGTTTACTGTGTTTTTTTCCGAATAATATCAAGTTGTACTCAAGTAGGAAATATAAAGTGTTTAAAGGTCAATAAGGGGTGTTTAAGCATACATTCAGAGTTATAAAAATCATAGCTTTTTGGCGCCTAAACAATGACAAAGTTGTTAGTTTTGTTGTTTATGTGGTGTTTATCTGTTTCTGCTGAAGCACGAGCTTGGCACAACTTCAATGGATCTCAATATTCCATCGAAATGACTCCAGTCAAATCATATGCTGAAGCAGAAGGGAATTGTTCTGCGTTGCAAGCTAATGTAGCTAACGTTAAAACTACAGACACCTTTAACTTTTTAAAATCATTTATAAACCTGACAGGTAAGCTTAATGTAAGCTATTTTACAGTTTAATACAGTGGTTCCCAACCTGGGGTTCGCGGACCCCCAAGGGGTCCGTGAGATGGTTTCAGGGGGTCCGTGGAGGCAAACACTTGTAGTAGCATTAACAACAGTACAATATTTTTAAGTTCCCAAACCGTTTTTACAATCCTGTATATAAGTGCAAACTGTTTATCAAACCCTTGGATTAGGAAGTGATTGTTACCTCCATTGTGACATCACAACACACATTAACAATAGAATTCTTAGTGCTTTGTTTTAAGTATTGTACACTAGAAAATTTATCCCTTTTAGTGCATTGACTGCTACACTACAGTAACTTTATTGAGATTAAAGGACTTTGAAGGTTGAATAAAATTCTGCCCCCAAAAAACGTATAATAACGTAAAATGCAGGAAACGAAAATAGACTAAATTACGTTGGGGGTCCGCGGACCGATAAAGTTTATAAAAGGGGTCCGTGACTACGAAAAGGTTGGGAACCACTGGTTTAATAGCAGGCATAAAGGTGAGACATAAACATTCACAAGCATACCTCAACTAACATCATGAAATTTCAAATTATCTTTGTGTATTGGGCATCCTTGTCCCGAATATTGTTTTCTTTTTTGCCACAATACGATAACTGCAGGCAGATGACGCAACATTGCTCGGAATCAGGTCCAGATTAAACGCTTGCGATTCTGACACTATATAAGTTATAGCTTACTTAAAGATTTAAATTATTGTTGAGTCGTTTTCATATTTCCTAGCATAGAACCCGACTCAAAATCACCTGTAATAATTCGACTTGGATGTACATTTAAATATTAAGACACCACCAATTGAGTTCAAGTTTTTGTGGTGCCCCACGTCCTTGGTGCACATGCTTACTTCAACTTAGTTGATCCAGTTTTGTTTGCAGTTTGTGTTGAAATCGACCGTTTGTATTTCAGACAAACCCTTTTCGCTTTACATCGGCGCAAAAAGAGTCGGGAACGCAAATAAGTTTCGATGGAATGAAGGAAGCGATGTTTCAACAACCATGTGGCAAAGAGAGCAACCAAATAACAATAACGGAAATGATAATTGCGTCACAATGGGTTATAATATTCATTCTGTACAATCAACCTCTTATCGATGGAATGACGTACCGTGTACATATCACAATGCTAGATACATTTGTGAAAAAATAGTGTCAGGTAAGCATGTCTCCATTGCGGCGAACGTTTGTGAAATTGTGGTTGTGTGTTGAGTCGCTTGGTGAAATAACACATAGCAACACAATTGCACTAATGGCAGTAAAACGTAACATGCAATTTAAAGTAGAATAAAAAAAATATTGTTTCTATTATGGCAAGTTAGTAGTTTACAAATTACTGGTTCTAATAATGTCCGTTTTATAAACGAAGCAAAGGATTTCTAATATTTATTTAGTTTTGTATGTTACAGCTACAAGCACTTTACCATCCTCCCAACCATATACAAAACCAACTACTTCAATCATATTAACAGCATCCAATGTAATAAGTACAACCAAAAGTACCCCAGCTAACACCACTACACAAGGTTAGAAACTATAAGCTAATTTCAAAACATTTTACACACAAACTCTGAACAAACAAAATATCAGCATTCAAAATGTTATTTTGTATTTTGTAAACGGTTGATAACTTCATAATTGTTTCTTTTTTTACTTCTTCTTAAAATTGTTGATTTGGCAGCTCCACCGAAACCCAATACGGCCATCATTGCTTCAGCAATAGGCGGATGCGTCATATTAGTCATAATCTGCATCATCGTCATTTTCTTTGTTGCTTCACGCGTCAAAAGAAGGTAATTGCAGAACGTTTCTTCACATTATTATACTTAAGCAAACAAATAGGAAAACTTTGATCAACATGCCCAAGTAAGATTATAAATAGAAAAAGCATTTTGTGATTATGATACTTTCTGACTTGCAATTAGTCACTTGTGTTGATGCTGTATCGGACCTTGGACTTTTAATGTAAAATACATCGGACTTTGGACTTTTTAATTCAAAACATTTTAATTCGTGTAATTGTCGTGTCATATCATCACGGTCAACCCCGTTCATAACTCGCCTTTTTCTACACAAAAGCTTGACCACCTGTTAAACCTGTTTTTCTTATTACTGGACCGGTCATATACTGGCTTAAGGCTATCGTTGTATCGCTTCTAACGTGTTAACAGTAACCCACGTATTACTCGGCCTCCAGCCATGTTATATATGACACTTCTGTAAAGCGATTTAAAGAATAATTACGGTTTAGAACACAGTTAATCTTTTCGGGCGAACGTTTTACAGCTAAACCCGTATAACGACATTTGACCTGAACGCTATAAATATAGACGTATTTTAGACTTAAAATCGGTTATCTAAAGTTACCTTGAGTTACCTTAAGCTACCTTAAGTGACTAGAGTACGCATTAGAATTGATGTCTCACAGTTGATTCGTGGCGCGGTGATTTTTGTGTTGCGTGTTTAGCCTCAAGAGGCGCTTTCGTGGCTTGCCTTATTGAAATATAATGGTGGAACGTTAAACCGGTTTGCGTCTTTTTAGGTTTGTTTCGACAGTGATAGTTTGTTTGTTTATTAGAGTCAGATATACGGCAGTGTTTTTATTGTCTACCCACTGGGTCAGTACAAATTTGGTGACGCCCTCTGCCGTGATATTGATTTCCGCGCTTTTAACCTTCTGATAAAATCGCTGTTAACGACGCCTTAATTAATGACGCAGAAAACTAGTCTCGTTTCTGGATTCTTAAAGAGCGCACTCAGGTTCAAAGGCAGTAAACCTTCTGAACAGTTGTTGATAACGCCAGATATGTATTCTTCATCTCGTGCCGCCACCATGCCTAATGCTGGTCGTTCGGACGCTATAGTTTATACTAGTAGCGAATCAACTGGGTCCGACGATACTGATTGGTATAACGATATCAAGGGCCATAAGCCTTCTACAAGCGCTACCTCGCATGGTCCGGTTTCAGATGATAATGCGCCGGCCACTTCTCTAAAAACGCCGTCGGCAGCATTGTCTTTCTCCGTGCCTCAACCGCAATTGAGTTATTCCGCCCCACGGTCAACTATTGACCAGGCCTCATCGATGTTTTTACCGCCGAGCAAGGCAACGCGTGCACCGTATTCCACGCCTCGTTATCCTGTCGTTCCTGCACCTAATTTTGGTTTAAGCGAACTTGCACCTGCCGCATCATCCGTTGCTAAAATTAAAATACCTCCCATGTGGACAGATACCGTAAAATTTTGGTTTACAACGGTGGAAAAGATTTTCCAAAGCCACCAGGTAACGTCCGACGCTGAGAAATTCTGTTTAATTGTCTCTGTGTTGAACCAGGCACAAGCGCAAAAGGTCAGCCACGTCATTTTAGGTTCTGTTGGTGGTTGTCTTTCGTATGACGATCTAAAACAGGCTCTGATAAAGGCTTTTGGCGTTAAACCTGTTGCTAAGGTAAATGAGTCGCTTCCCGATGTTACGTTGGAAAGTAAGCGCCCTAGTGTCTCTGTAGATAATTTGGTTCCTCAGGGCGATAACCAAGATCTAGAACCGGTTGCCGAAAAGTGGTTGAACCAGTCGTTTTTGGCGCCTGATTACGGTTTGTCCTTGGAAGCATTGGCTGAAAACGCGTATGAAATCGCATCGTTTAGCGAACCAACGAACTTTCAAGTGTTTAAGGTGGCTGAAAAGGACACAATTGTCGCCGGCAATAAAAGTGCCCTAGTCGACGCGTGCCGATTCCAACAACTCGTCAGACGAAACGCCGGTTTGTTTAGATCCGCAGGCGATCTAAGAATCGGATAGCAGGGAAGTATAATTATTGATTGACTATTGTTTACGGACGAATCTGATTACCTTACTATGAAATTGCCTACTCCCTATACTTTTAATCTCTACCTTGCGATTGCTAATCCTAAATGACAGCAACTGTACATGTCTTAAATATAATTTTTACTGGGAAACGTCACTTTATGCTTGATACGGTCTAATAATAATCTACTTGTCTACCTAATTAGAAATCTTCGTCTCTCTCGTTCGTGGTTGCGGTAATTGGGGCCGCATGCGCCTAAGGCAGCAATTATTTCATTTTTACTACTTCTACATAATTGTCAGACCCAATAGTCTGTAAGTCCTTGCACAATAGGGATTGACTGCTTCTCGCTATAGACAAACAAGCGAAAGTTGGTCATTAGGGCATAGAAAGTTTGCTGACCGTTATCATTCATAGATAAACATGTTCTTGTTTGGTTTATTACTAATACTCTTACATGGCAGTTTGTTTGCTCTAAGTAGTTAGCGTCGCAAAGTTGCAGATTTAATGTTTTGTTTTTTTGAGTGTAGTTTTACAGAAAGATCAATGCTACATGAGGTTCGAACGATTTCTATCGATACTGACGACGAATTGTCAAGCACAGTAAATACTTTAATCATCATCGGCCTTGCTCACGCCAATACAGCTATAAGTATTCTAAGAGCCTCGTAGATTGTCTCTTCTAACAACTACCTTGATATTGAAACGAAAACGATCATAACATTCGTTCTAAGTACCTAGTAGGTTGACCCTGTATAAAAATAATTTTAGATTTGACATGACTACACGTGAAACCAAAACGATAAATATGAAATTGTGTTTAATCAATTAAACGTGCCAAGGAAAAATGCAGGAGAATGCTACAGTAATAAAGCGGAAAGATGTTAAAGCAAATGCAAATGGCCTTGACATAGCGCCGCCGAAGCGCAAGCGTTCCTCGAACGCCAAGACACTGGTTCATATTGAACTTTATAATTCAATGAGCACAGCTCAAAGCAGCATTGCTGCTCAGTCGCTAGGCCAAATGCCGCCTAAAAAGCAATTGCAACTCAAACGAGATTGATTGCCTAAAAATCCTTACCTTGCCTCGACGGCAGCGCGAAAATATAATAATCTGTCATAGATTGGCCTGTCGGTCGAAATGGCGAGAGTAATACCTCAAAATGCGACTCAACAACTCACAACCGCAGATTGCAAAAGCACTGCAAAACCCTTACAAGTGGGAGGCTGCAAAGCCAAATTTCACATGTAAAATCAAGTCGCCAGCACAGCTACGCGTCAAACCGTAAAAAAGCTTAGCAAAAACTCTGAAAAGTACGGCAGCTCGTTTAATTTCTTACAAGAATTCGAAACAGAAACACTTGTCAAATGTCAAAACTATTTTTATTTGTATATCACAAACCTACATAGTACTTAGAATTTGCGCCTTTTTCAATCGTATTGTATATATATACTTAATCAAAATTATATCCCTTTTGAAAAAAAAAGCCCTTATATAATCATTGGCGTGAATATTTGCCGCGCGAAATGTTAAGTTTAGATTACAGACGTTCGAAAAACAACGTGCGAATTCAACTGTTCGAATCACACCGGATCAACTGTTCGAATCGCATCAAACAACATTCTACGCATCTCCATTGGTACGATGACGTTCGAAAATACAAAAGACTTCCTCAACTGCAGTTCACCAAAAAATACAAACAATCTATCACCACACAGCTTGATATCCATCAAGCAAGAATATCAAATGGACAAAAAATTTCGGCACAATCAATATTTGACTTTGGAGCACGAAGCGTCAAATCGGAAACAATAAACGGACAACAAACTAATTCGGAAAACATCATCCAGGAGAATCTCTTCCGGAAAACATTTCACGGGACGGAGAGTGATGTATCGGACCTTGGACTTTTAATGTAAAATACATCGGACTTTGGACTTTTTAATTCAAAACATTTTAATTCGTGTAATTGTCGTGTCATATCATCACGGTCAACCCCGTTCATAACTCGCCTTTTTCTACACAAAAGCTTGACCACCTGTTAAACCTGTTTTTCTTATTACTGGACCGGTCATATACTGGCTTAAGGCTATCGTTGTATCGCTTCTAACGTGTTAACAGTAACCCACGTATTACTCGGCCTCCAGCCATGTTATATATGACACTTCTGTAAAGCGATTTAAAGAATAATTACGGTTTAGAACACAGTTAATCTTTTCGGGCGAACGTTTTACAGCTAAACCCGTATAACGACATTTGACCTGAACGCTATAAATATAGACGTATTTTAGACTTAAAATCGGTTATCTAAAGTTACCTTGAGTTACCTTAAGCTACCTTAAGTGACTAGAGTACGCATTAGAATTGATGTCTCACAGTTGATTCGTGGCGCGGTGATTTTTGTGTTGCGTGTTTAGCCGCAAGAGGCGCTTTCGTGGCTTGCCTTATTGAAATATAATGGTGGAACGTTAAACCGGTTTGCGTCTTTTTAGGTTTGTTTCGACAGTGATAGTTTGTTTGTTTATTAGAGTCAGATATACGGCAGTGTTTTTATTGTCTACCCACTGGGTCAGTACAATGCTTTCACTCTTTCAAGGAAGTAAATTCGGCTTTTACTTTCGCAGGAGAAACAAACCGGTGAACGCAGCTGCAGTGATTGAATACAATGCAGGGGGTAGAAAACATACAACAGTTGTTTATAATAGTTGCTATAACTTGTTTCAACTATAATTTGTTGGTATTCGAAAAACAATCCAACAACAGTAAACTTATTATATTATATTAGTATTCAAAATGGTTGTTTCCTTGTTACAACTATTATTATCAGTTTCAGAATAAACTTTTCCATTTGCTGATGAAAAAAAATTCATCCAACAAAATGTGTCACAGGCGACGAATTTGAACCCGAAGAAACATACAACATTCCTCAAATCGAAGAAAACAGTTTCGCCGACCATTTCACAAAACCTTCCTTAGGTCATCAAGACGGTGACGTCAGTCATTACGACGCAATCCAGGAACCACTCCACGAAAGCATCGCGGTTGACGAAGGTGCACAACCAACAGTGGGAAGCAGCGATGTCTATGCTCAGGTCAGAAAGTCGAAACAATCAACAAAGGTTCACGACAATGGACAACAATTACATGTTCAAAAATACGATCACAATCAATTGAATGAAGTCAGTTACGACACTTTGCAACTATCTCAACATGTAGAAGTCCACGATCAATTTGCAAGCGGCAGCAATCCAACTAATATCTATGATAACAGACACGGGGCTAATGACGAATCGGATTCAGCCTACGATGAATTACGACGTCACATATAAACAAAACAACCTGAGAATCGACAAAAAAACATTTTTTAAAGAATTGTTGTGTCCATTTGTATTTCTTATCTATTTTCGAAAGTTGCAAAGTTTTGGCACTATTTACCTGTGTAAAAAATGTGATGATATGTTTTCTGTGCGGTGCCACTTCTGCTTGTTTCTCCAGGATTGAGTCGAGTGAAAACTCGAACTGTTTTCCTAAACCTGTGTATTTTTATACTTATCTTGTTGTTTTTCAACGTTTTGTCTTTACCATTCTACCAACTGCTTTCCCTTTTACATCTTAAATCGCTTACATCAGTAGTTCTCAAACTGTGCGTCGCGACGCCCTGGTGCGTCGTTTCAATTTTCTACGGGCGTCGCATAATAGTTCCCTTTCGTGGCTTTTGGTCATTGTATCGGTAAACACAACTTTAATAATAAGTTTCCTCATTAACTTTTATTTGCTGGTGCGTCGCAAGTCCAGAAAAACTTGTCCAGGGGCGTCGCAACAAAACAAAGTTTGAGAACCACTGGCTTAAATCGTTAACTTATCCCTCGCGACACGAAGCGGTCGGACGTACATGTGTCTGATCTAAATTGGTTGGTAGTGATTTGAAATATGTCATGGGATGCGAAATCTGCGACCGTGGATACTTTTTTGTTGCTCTGCTCAACAATAAAACATGTGCATATGCGACCAACACTGATAAAATCTATAACTACTGTAATTGCAAATTGTGTATGTAAAACAGATCTTGTTCCGCCCAATTTGAATGGTTCAAATTTAAAGTTCTTCATGGCTTTAAACTCAAATGTTCTACTTTAACCGCATTTAGTGTTCGCACAAAAAGTTTAATCAAGTTAATCCCGGTTGTTCCTTTGGGCAAGCATTTCCGCATCAAATTCTGCCGCTGATTACTTCCAGAAGCAATCGCTTGACTGGGGCATTATCAATCAGAGGGAGTCTTGTTACATGCTAGGCCGGGCTCGCCTTTTTCATGTGAACTGAAAGCTCCCTTTTCGCACGTTTATTTAGAAAATTGTTGCGTTTGGCAGCAGTTCGCAGCAGTAGGTTGATGTTTGTGACGGTTTAACTGATATTTGAATCTCGAATCTCGCGTTTGGTTAATATTTGAACCACCTTGAAAGATTTTAAGTTCAGTGTTTTAATGAAGCAAAGCAGTTTACAAGCGTTGGGTAAATCGGACCTTTTGAGCAAAGTCTTAGTTCAGGCTTTTGGTAGTATAATTATGCTTTGCAAACAAAACCATATTTTAGGTTTGGTTTCTTCCTTTTACATCGGTGCTACGAGGATAAACGGTACTGAGCAGTTTCAGTGGAATGATGGAGGCAAATTGAAAACAAATTCTTTAGGGAACCAGACAATAAAAATGGAAAAGAGAATTGTGTTGAAATGGATGAAACTCCTTCTAGATCAGTGGTTTCCCAATCAGGGCAGGGTTACTTGAAGGGGGCCACGGGAGCCCAAAAGTTACTCTTAGGTCAACGAAAGGTTGGGTCATCGAAAGGTTGGGAACCACTGTTCTAGATTCAAAGACATACCGTGCTATCGGTATTTGGCACAATTTATCTGCAACAGAAATCGGCTTTGGCACGTAAGTGTTTTTAGATTTGATTAGAATAGAACTATGGTTACCCTGGATTGTGTAGGAATGTTTCAATGTTTTTATTTCTCGCATGATATCAATAAAATTTTTAGACTCATAGATTTATTTGCCGCTCTGCAGCATGTGTGGCTCCCGCACGTTCAATAAGTTTTATATTGCATGTTTGGATTTGAAAACCGACTAGGTTGAACAAAATATATGGGTTTTGCACAGGTAACTGCGACTGGTAAAAACCTCTGCATTACAATGTATGTACTATATACAGGCTCTCTGACTGTTCAAATACGACATATTTTGTCAGAAAATACTTTATGTCGCGGAATTTGTCACTGGTATCAAATCTTTTTTATACTATAGTGAAAATTTTCAGGTTTATTTCTTGAAACGGAATCAGCAACATCAACCAAACAGTTCATCACATCCAAACCAATCATTGCAGCCAACACTACCAGAATATTGCCTACAGTGATCTCATTACATCAGAGGTGGGCAACCCACGGCCCGCGGGCCAGATGCGGCCCTTGATTAAAGGTTGTGCGGCCCACAGAAACACTTGGATTTCAAATATACTGGCAAACGAGTCTAAATGTTATATATGTTTGAGCAGATTAGTGCGCCTGGTGCTATTTTTCTGCGACCTGACAATATGCTGTGATAATCAATTCCGAATTTTACTTGTAGTACGGCATTTTTGGTATGCAACGACGTAAAATCACCTTGCGTCATATAAAGGTGCGGCCCGCTATCTAATTTTTGCAATTGTATGTGGCCCCACAGTGACAAAGGTTGCCCACATCTGCATTACACGGTAAGAAACAAAAAATAATATTTGTGTAATGAATTAATAAAATTACCTTCAATCACTTAAATAAAATATTTCTCCTTGAATTAAACTTTCCTTTATATTCAACAGCCGAAAAAAACGCGACAACCATTGTGATTGTCATGACTACATACAGTTGCGTCATCAGCGTTTTAAAAAAAAATAAAGTAGAAACTTTCAAAAGTGCGTTTCTCAAAAAGTGCGTAACTATTAAGGCTCACGTCTCTATTGGAAAAATCGTTATTTTCTTCAAAACTTTCCAAAACTTGGAAAGTTACAGCGTTTGTCTTATAACTCCAGCATCTGGTAAAGTAAGATTTTAGAAAGTGTTTCGTTACAAGTGGGAGCTAAAGGACTACAACATGATACATCCACTTTCGGTTATATGATGTAACTTGGCTGCAAATTAAAGTGCCGATTCAAAACCAAATAATCAAGCAATGCTACAGAACTAAGTAGTAGCTTGCTTTGTTAAATTACATGCAGTTCATACAATCAATGTGGTAAACAAAACAAACTAAGATGAACATAAATTCATTACTGGGATCAGCCCTGAAGCGTCTATGCAGACCAGCGATCACGGCACACTCATATTTAAATCACAGTACGCCAGGCCCAATGAAGGCGTCATACCGAATCAGCCGGTCACCAAGGGCCTGGCGTACTGTGATTTATATATGAGTGTGCCGTGATCGCTGGTCTGCATAGACGCTTCAGGACTGATCCCAGTAATGAATTTATGTTCATCTTAACTGATACTGGTCAATCTGGCAAACCCCTACTACGAAGCTGAAATGTGCAGCATACGAGGCAGGCAACGGTGCTTGTGATTCGACTTTCGGCGGATTCTCCACTGAGCCTGCGTAGCTCAGTTGGTAGAGCGCGAGTCCCGGAAAGACTCCTGTCGTGGGTTCGAATCCCACCTCAGGCTAGATTTTTCTAGCCTACGCCTTGCCATATGGTGGTGAATGCTTGGTGACCGGCTGATTCGGTATGGCGCCTTCATTGGGCCTGGCGCACTGTGATTTATATATGAGTGTGCCGTGATTGCTGGTCTACATAGACGCTTCAGGGCTGATCCCAGTAATGAATTTATGTTCATCTTAACTGATACTGGTCAATCTGGCGATCCCCTACTACGAAGCTGAAATGTGCAGCATACGAGGCAGGCAACGGTGCTTGTGATTCGACTTTCGGCGGATTCTCCACTGAGCCTGCGTAGCTCAATTGGTTGAGTGCGAGTCCCGGAAAGACTCCTGTCGTGGGTTCGAATCCCACCGCAGGTTTTTCTAGCCTACGCCTTGCCATATGGTGGTGAATGCTTGGTGACCGGCTGATTCGGTATGGCGCCTTCATTGGGCCTGGCGTACTGTGATTTAAATATGAGTGTGCCGTGATCGCTGGTCTGCATAGACGCTTCAGGGCTGATCCCAGTAATGAATTTATGTTCATCTTAACTGATACTGGTCAATCTGGCGATCCCCTACTACGAAGCTGAAATGTGCAGCATACGAGGCAGGCAACGGTGCTTGTGATTCGACTTTCGGCGGATTCTCCACTGAGCCTGCGTAGCTCAATTGGTTGAGTGCGAGTCCCGGAAAGACTCCTGTCGTGGGTTCGAATCCCACCGCAGGTTTTTCTAGCCTACGCCTTGCCATATGGTGGTGAATGCTTGGTGACCGGCTGATTCGGTATGGCGCCTTCATTGGGCCTGGCGTACTGTGATTTAAATATGAGTGTGCCGTGATCGCTGGTCTGCATAGACGCTTCAGGGCTGATCCCAGTAATGAATTTATGTTCATCTTAACTGATACTGGTCAATCTGGCGATCCCCTACTACGAAGCTGAAATGTGCAGCATACGAGGCAGGCAACGGTGCTTGTGATTCGACTTTCGGCGGATTCTCCACTGAGCCTGCGTAGCTCAGTTGGTAGAGCGCGAGTCCCGGAAAGACTCCTGTCGTGGGTTCGAATCCCACCGCAGGCTAGATTTTTCAAGCCTACGCCTTGCCATATGGTGGTGAATGCTTGGTGACCGGCTGATTCGGTATGGCGCCTTCAATGGGCCTGGCGTACAGTGACAAAACAAAGTAGTGTAACTTGGTATATCTGTTTTACAGCAATTTCTTTAACCACAGTTGCTGTAGAAAATATACTTTGTCACAAGTGGGAGCTAAAGGGTAATAACTTAGAAAGTCGTGCTTTCGCGCCTAAATTATTTAAAAAATGTTACTAACGTACTACTATTTAATAAATTCTTTCGTGTAACTGGTGTAATGTTAAACAAAATACTAGTTGCTGTTTTCAAGAACTTGCATTTTAGCTGACGTTTTGCCCACCAGAACGGTATGATATTACAGCGGGCACAGAGGCGAAAATGCACAAAAACAGCGGGATACGATAGAAAATAATTACATAAGGACAAAGGCTTTCCGTGAAGAGTTGCCGGTGCTACAAAATGACAGGGCGTAACTAATGTCCGATATTTGATGTGGAAGTGGGACGTAAAATATCACGAAAAACCGGGCTGAGGCCTTTGCCATCATTGCGATTCAGAACATTAGAATTTGAATTCATAAGGCAACTTTCAAAAACTAACCTTTTAGACCAATTGGGTTCTTGTTTTAAAATTTGGGCATCGTTCCAATTAATGCGGTGGTCGCATTCAAACACGTGTTCGCACAAAGCAGACTTGCTAACTTCCATATTTTTGACAGCCGCTTTATGTTCTTTGAGGCGCGAATTTAGATTTCGCTTGGTTTGGCCAATGTAAACCTTATCGCAATCATGGCAGGGCACCTGGTAAACAATACCTGTATGGTGTTGTGGTATCGTGGCATCTTTTGGTTTTGGTAACAACTGCCTAATTGTTTTAAGAGGTTTCATTGCCACTTTTACCCCAGCATCGTTCATTCATTTTAGGCGTTCAGATACACCCTGGACGTATGGTAAGCAAGTGAACGACTTGAATTGTCTGTTTTGTAGGATGGTTGTGTTATGTGTCAAGTTGTGTAAGTTACGCGGGAAGCCGTTATCCCTAACACGCGTGCAATGTTCTTGCATTCGTGTTTGCGAATAGCCGTATCGTCGGCTAAAATACAAGTTCTTGAAAACAGCAACTAGTATTTTGTTTAGCATTACACCAGTTGAACGAAAGAATTTATTAAATATGCGACCTGGTGAACAAAACGCCTGTTCAGTATTTTCAACGTACTACTATGTTACTTTATCAATTGTCCATACACATTATGGTGATTAGAAAGCAAATTACTACAATGCCACCGATTTTAAAATATACAACATAAAGAAAAGAAAACTTAATATATTGTTGGCGATTTTAAGTTACTGTTGTGGTTGTTTTTTTATTGCCCGACAACAATATTTAAAACAACTTTATTGCTGTTTCAATATTTTGAATATTCGTTAACTGTATGTCTCGCCACATTACACGGATAGTTAGTTTCAGGTCCCTTGTCTGATCCCACCAACGTTGTATTCACCTAGAATGCAACATATTGTTTCTTGTGAGCTTCAGTCACCTAACGCTTTATAATACGCAGCTGCAGCACTTTCAGCCATGATCCACTATTTTGGGCTCCTTACGTTTAAAAGCTGTGTATTTTTCCGGATTGTTGATTGTTTTAGTGCTATTGTGTAGCTATGTTTCCTTTATTAATCGAAATAAACTTAACTCACAGTAACGGTCATGCAAACACATCAAATAGCAGAATGTTATTAGAATGACACAGAAACTAAATGAAAGGTCCAATTTGCCCCGCAGATAACGTTTAATGCACCCCTGCAGTGGTTTTTGCTTTGGTTGTCTTGCATTCTCGTTTCAGGGAAAGTTCGTGACAATGAAAATGTCAATCAATTTCATTCAAAAAACGGTTTCTAATAACCATTTTAGTATTTTAAATGAGAAGAAATTTCGATTTAAAAAGATGTTATATGTTAATAATGTTTAAATCCGTATGTCACATCAAAACGATTATTTTTTTATGAGCTCCATGCTTTAGTTTATAGCAAGCAGTCTATTGTCATTCGTTCTACTTCCCTAACAGTGATGAATACGACGCGCGAGCTGTTCATAGTTTAACGTATCTTGCATTCATAATTATACGTCAGGTTTCGAAAGTTAAACAAATTCAATGAAGTCAACTTCCTGACCAAGGCGCTCTCAACGTAGCTGCCACTTTGTGATACATCTCTAGTACTTGTGTAGCTATTGTATCATAGTATTGAGTATGGAAGTGCTAATAGCTTATAAAGTAGCTAGGTCTGTAAGTCGAAAAGCAAACTATTACAAATGTGGTTCGTGTGTAGCTTTTTTGTGTAGGCTATTTATTAAGATCATTTAGGGCAGTGTGGTCCAACTTTTTTTTGTTGTGGGCCAATAAAAATCGTTAACTTACTCCGCGGGCCAAGGTCTGAAATTTTGCAGGTAAAACTTTTTTCTGGCACGAACATCAGGGTGACTATGCAACGTTTTCAATCAATAGATAATTCTGTTTTGTATCTTTTATAATTATAAAATAAGTAGCAGCCGGTAAAAACTTTCAGTTCCTATTCTGGCGCAAAAATTCCCGCGCGGTTTGTATACGCAGCACCCTTACTACACATAACAATGCTTTGTCATGGGTCACAATAGGAGATTTTGCAGCATGCTGTGTTGTTTAATTATCACATTTTAATACATAGAAAACAAAAGTTATAGTTGTCATTAATACGTTGGTCTTTCGCGGGCCAACCAAATTATCTCCTGCAGTTGGGCCTGCAGTTGGACCACGCTGATTTAGGGAGTGATCAGTTTTGTAGAAGTTTTGTTATTGTGTAGATTGTAACTTCTGTTTCGTTGATACACAATACGATTCAGCTTGCAAACTAACTTAGAAATAATTAGAAGAATGAAAAAAGGAAATTGTACAAAATATGATTATTTATGATATCAACATTTGGGATTTAAAAACCAACAGGTTAACCTTAATCTTCCGTCAATGTTCCGAGTTAAAATCATTACTTAATGGATCGAAAGTTGACATGCAGCATACGACCTTATAAAATGTAATGCCTAAGGCTTAGTGCTAGGGTTTCTATCCCGGGATTCCGGGATCCCGGGAATCCCGGACAATTTTAGCAAAAAATTCTATCCCGGGATTTTTTCTTTGTCCCGGGATATCCCGGGACAAAAATTGAATGCTTTTTTAGTTGCACTCTTCAACCAAAGGTGCGACATCCACTGGGTTTCCGTGAATTAAAGTGTTCACCGAGGTTTCTTGCAACAATTCAAACAGGAATGATAAATAATTCTGCTGTTGCGAACATTACAACAGTGTTAGAACCCACGTTATAGAACCCAGTTTGTCAAACTCGCGCTATAGCTCTCCAGTTGGTAAAAATCTGGCAATTTGTAAAACCTCTTGACAAGGGAGGAATTTTGAAACTTGGGGAAGGAACTTACTTTAATTTGCACATGTGGTCTGTAAATGGACACTTAAGCTCTGGGAAAAAAATCTGTAAAGTTGATAAAAGACTCAATTTCAAATGATTTGTATGGTTAAGCATCTACTATATAGTCTACTGAGAAGTAACGAACTGTTTTGAATTGTTGAGTGAGGAATGCGTCGATAAAGTTTGGATACCACTGCCTTAGTAGATACGAAATTGGTCTTTGCGCATTTACATGTTTCAAAGTATCACATTACAGTCGGATTGCTGCTTCCTTGCGAATGTTGATAACCTTGTATTTTTTTAGCAAAACCAAGCATGAAATTGTTAGTATTGTTGATTATAACGTGGTTGTCTGCTGCTGCGGGAAAACCGACTTTTCATGATGTTGAGTATCTGATTTGGACGCCGATAGGAGGCTTATCTTATGAAAAGGCAAAACAAAAATGTGCACAGAAGAACGCTACCCTTGCTGATGTCAAAACAAAGGAAATATATGATGTTTTATTGCAACATCTTCACCCAACAAGTAAAGCACAAATTTAAGTCGTATTCTGCTAGTGGTAATCTTTGCAACATTTAATTACACAAACCGACCTAAATACGACTTTTTACTGTTTTTGTGTGTTTTATTTATTTCGTTGTTTATTAGCACTTCTTAAACAAAAAGTACAAACGTTCTTAAATGATTTAATTTGGGGAGATTTCAAACTGAGATTCTACCGCTGAAATACAAGATCTTTATTTTCTCCTATCAACTCTGTATCTGAATTATAAGCCATTTTTGTTAAATGCAAATTCTGTGTTTAAGGTTACCCATACTCATTTTACACCAGCGCAACAAGAATCGGCGATTACGAGTTTCAGTGGAGTGATGGAAGCAAGTTTAACAAATCATTTCCACTGTGGTATGGTGAAGAACCGAATGGTGACAATGGAAGTGAGAATTGTGTGACGATGGGTGATAAATTTGAATACGATCGAACCTTGAAGTTCAAGTTCAGAAACGTTTCATGCAGTACCAAAACCAATTTCATTTGTCAAAGGAACGTTACACGTATGTATGATCACCAAGAAACGCCTGTTTTACTTAAAAAAACTAATTTGACGCGAATGTTTAGCAACGTCTATCTACATGTATATCTATATTCATTAAACTTCGTCGGTTTGTTGTTAAGGGACACATATAATGCAACACAGATAAGACATTAACAGAAAATGTAGGTGACAGTTATTAGGGATAAATTTTACACTATTTATTCAGTGTATTTTAATAGTGGTAAAGTGTAATGTTTGCTGTTTATCTTATTTGCTGTTTATCTTATTGTATAAAAGTGTGTTCATCTTTTGTCATTCAAGAGACTACCACTAAAACAAGAACTACTCCCGGAGACCCACCCAAACCAACCACTACAACAACCACCACAACCCAAGCAACCACTCCACACAAACCAATCGCTCCAACCACCACAACCAAACCAACCACTACCACCACAACCAAACAAACCACTACAACTATCACCACACCCAAACCAACCACAACCACAACCACTACAACCACCACAACCAAACCAACCACTACAACCACTACAACCACAGTACTTCTACAATCTACCATAACCACTACAACTACTAACACACACGATACAATTACACAAAGAAACGGAAAAACAGCAAATGAACAACAAAAAACAATCACTTCAACCACCATCTTTAAATCGCCGGTCGAAACTAAACCAGCCTCATCCACCGAGTCAAGTCCTGCAACCCACAATAAACTTTCAGGTAACTTTTAATGCCTTGAACCCCAGAACGCCGAACTCATGGCGTCCAAAAAGCCCGGATAATTTGAAACTTGATCCACAGACCAGTCTGAGCTATTTATGACGTCATAATCTATATTGTGACGCAAGAGATTACTGTTCATTTGCATTGTTTGCACACAATAGGCGCATATAAAGTGTGAAGCACAGGGTCACTAGGCTGGTAATATTCTTTACAGTCTTACAAAATCTGTTTAATGCAATTTGAAAGCCAAAATATTTAGCAAAAGAGTTTTTTTACGTCACGGCCGCCAGTGCACATATTTTAATAAACATGTTCACAGCCGCACAAAATTGTCTATTCGACCGCATTATGGTCTAGCTAAGGCTTAAACTGGCATATTAACGTTGTCGAGGTTTCAATTTAGGGTTCAAATTGCGTCGTTGACAAAATGCTCAAGAGGGAGTTCTATTTAGTGCATGGGTTTCGGCATTGATTAATTTAAAAATAGCGGGTTGCTACGATCGTTTATCTTAACACTAAATGCCAACAACGTTTTGACTTGCTAATACCTATAAAAGTAAAAAAAAAATGATTCAGAGTAGTTGGTTTGCATAATGGACAGATATTCAGTTTTCCCAATCCAAGTAGACTGTACGACTTAAAGGGGCTGACCGTTTAAGACCTCCAATGTCAATTGTGTCCCATCAAATAAAGTTGTGCAGCCCACATAAGTCAAGTATGGCCCGATAAATCATTTCAGTGCAATCATAACGACCGATTACAAATTTTGTTTCTGAACAAAACGAAGCGTCCGATGCTGTATTTCTACAGCCTAACAGTGCGGTTAGAATAACTTGCGAATTATACTGCTTGCTTGTTACTTAAAATAATCACGACTGGCATGCAATAACTTAACGTCATCCGCGGTCAAATTTAGTTTATAGTATTCGGACAAACAGTGATAAAGGTCGCACACCCCTGCTCTTACACAAACTGAAACAAAACTCTGATAAGTGTACGTAGGATTTGTGAGAAACACAACCGCAATTGCGACATCATTTGAGTCCTCCAACAACAAAAAAATAGCAGCCCAACACAATGCATGGCAATTTTTTTAGTAAAAATTCGTAAGGGTTTTAGTTTGTGTTCATACCCTGACCACAGGAAAAACGCTCTCCTGTTTATTAGTTAAATTGCTGCGAGCAACTATGTTAAAGCTCTTGCAAATTTACAGAATCCACCACTGAATCGAACTCCACAATCATCATTGCGGTTTCAATTGTGGGCAGCTGCGTCACAATCATCGTAATATGCATCGTCATCGCCTTCGTGATGTCAAAAAGACGTCAAAAACGGTAATTTGCATAATTTTTTTGTCAGGCATCCAAAGTGTACAATGATCTGTTAAACTGAACAAACTGAATTGTACACAAAGTTATAAGTTCAGTCGGCCATATGAGAATGGGGTTTGGTTCTTAGCTTTGAATAAACAGGAATGCTTCGAGCCGGGCACATTTAAGCTGTAATTTTTGCTTGGTGGATTTGACTTTCGGGCCTGAGTCGGGCGTTATTGTTTAGAAAGGGTTCAAAACGGGTTTAGTCTACTTTCAAGTTGGGTCCCATTTTCGTTGCCACTTCTAAATTAAATGCTAATTGCCTTTTCACCTTGCTTAAGATAAAAATACTTTATTGTTATTGCAGCTTAAGGCAACCTACAGAGCTTGATGGAATAGGAAACGTTTTCGAAACAGGTAAGGTCAACAGACAAACAAAAAACAATATAACTGATGAAATACGTGTAACAAAAAGTCGATTTAGTGTTTACTTTGCTTAACACAATTTATGTAACAATACCATGTAATTCGTTTTGCAATTTTCTGTGCTTGTCTGGTGTTGTATTCTTGTCCTTGGTGGGCGGCAACACCCAATTTTTGGATGCTCGCAATGCGTCTGCTGTCTGGATAACTTGCCTCATTAAAATCCTTCAGATCCTTCTTGAGGGAACGAGTAGAGAGTTGAGTTGAGTTTATTTCGCCGGGCAAAATCGTAGCACCACAATTGCGCTAAAATATTCACCAGGCCGGAAATAGCTGCGCAACGTTCAGACGTTAAACAGCGCAAGATTGAGGGTAAAATTGGTGGAGGGATGGTAGACGCGCTGCAGCTACACCGTTAATAAAAGCGTTATGTGATGGGGACTTTATGTTTAGTTTAAATCTGAGCCAATGCCTCGTTAGTTCCGTACTTAGGAAAACACAAGTGGTCTAGCCTTTGCGAATCTTTCGGCCATTTTGGCAACAAATATTGCTTATTATTTACCTTCTTTATTTTAACAAACAGCTGTTGGTTTTCAACCTGACGAAACATACGGCAATCCTGTCTTAACAAGTTTTAGTGCCCAAGAGCAACCAGTGACGTCATCTGTCGCACAAGAAAACAATCCATATTCGATGGCTTCCGATTTAACAGCAGCCAACAAAGCAGCAGTCGAAACAAACGTCGACCAATCATTGGAGAAACAAAACGACCCATATTCTCTGGCTTCTGATGTGACACCGGCCAAAAATGATATGTACACTGTGGTAAATAAGAAAAAGCAAGCAACAAATGCCGATCAATCACTGGAGAAACAAAACGACCCATATTCTCTGGCTTCTGATGGGACTCCGGCCACAAAGGACATGTACAGTGTGGTAAATAAGAAACAACAAGCAACTGATGCCGATCAATCTCACCTTGTAACAGTAGCAGCAGAAATATACAGCACCCCTCATAAGTCACAGGATAGTCATGATGTATACAACCGTCTTGCGCGTGATAACGGACAACCCTAAGCCCAGGATGAACTGGAAAATACTGGAGACAATGCTAATGCATACGGGAAACTTGACATTGGGCAGAGTGAAAGCGATGACCCATATAATGTTTTGAGCACTTAGAGTGTAAATAAACATGTCTAAATATCTGGACCTTTTTGTGTAAACTTGCAGTATACCGAACAAATAATTACTCACAACAACGCCACTAAATATGTGCAGGCAAGTTTATTTCTGCCATTTATTGCTGACAAAGCGTCCTAAGAAATTTAAAATTTGAAGGTACAAGGGCAAAAAAGGCTAAGCGCCACTGATTTATGAAATACCATAAAATAAACTTTAAGTACTTCCTCTTGTCAAGATTTGTGCAAAGTTTTATTTCGGGAAGTTGAATTGGCTTCTATTTTCAAAGCGTATTGTTTGTGTGTGCCCCTCATTTGGTCATAAAAATGTTACTTTGTCAACTTTCGAAAGATTTGAAGTGCATTTTTCTTGACTGAAAAACTTGATTGTTCCTTTTTTTGAAAAGTTTTATTTGTTATGTTTAGAATCTACTTTTTGTGACTCAGACCATGTGTCCATTATCTGTGCTATGAGTAAATCACGTGGCAGTTTCGTATTTCATTGTTTTTCTGCTCTTGATGCGTCACACTTCTTTATTAATGGGTGTTTTTAGCGCACATACTCTTAATATAACCTATTTGCATTAAACTGTCGTTTAATTATTTTCCCATGTGACTGGTTTCTTATCCATTCCGAAATTCACGAAAGTGCTTTTTTTAACAAATTCCTCATCTGAATATTTAAACAGATTTTTAACTTAAATTATCGACAAATAAGATTGTATATAACTGCAAGATTTTTGTTTGCCAAATGTGTTCTGTATATGCGAAAGCATCAAGCCAAAAAACGTATATGTTTAAGAGTTTATTTATGTATATGCATGTCTTTCATACGTTTATTGTTATACAATGTAAGATTTGTATTGTAATTGTTTAAATTAACAATTTTTATCAGATCATGCATGTTTCCGATTTTATTCTGGTTATAGTTTGCTAACCATTTATAAAATGTATACGTTGGGGAATTTATTTATTTTTTATGCTAGTATGGGGTATTTCAATTACATCTAATTTATAACTTAACTGCCTTGCTTTAGGCAGCCAAAAACAATTGCTGTATATTTCGCCGGCTTTAATCTTGTCTCTTGCCGCAAGTTCGTAAATATTTTCCGAGGTCTTAAATTGTAATGCGTTTGATCAAAGTTACATTTGCGGAAAACATTTTGTTATCTCACATATTTGCTATAAGTAACAGTGGGGATGTACTGTAAACTAACAGCAACTTTTGATGTTGTGTAAAGTAAATAGCTTATGATTTTAATAGAATACAGGTGTTTGATTAAATCCTTACAAATTAGCTTATTGCCTACATATTTTCAATCTGTTAAAACAATCTTCAAAGTTTTTTGTCGATTGCAATTACATTTTGTTTTATGTAAATGTTTTGTTTTATTTTTTTTCAAATGTACAGTTGCGCCGGAAACACATTTTGCAATAAGTGACTTTTTTGGCTTTCTTGGTTTTTAAGCTTCCCGAACCTTATTTTTTTTAAATATTTAAAATATATTTTTTGAAACACTATTGCAGGAAATCAGTGCAAGCAGGTCTAAGCATTGTCTCTGATTGGTTTCGTGACATTAACTAGCCTTTGCTTTAAGCGGTTAAAAAATAAGGCAATTTGTCCGGTTCATTGTGTAAACATGCACAAAGCCCAATTTGAATGGTTCAAGTTTAAAGTTCTTCTTGGCTTCAGACTCAAATGTTCTACTTGAACCGCATTTTGTGTTTGCACAAACAGATTAATCAAGTTAATCCCGGTTGTTCCTTTCGGCAAGCATTCCTGCATCAAACTCTGCTGCTAATTACTTACCGAAGCAGTCACTTGGCTGGGACATTATTAATCAAAGGGAGTCTTGTTACATGTTAGGCGCCGCTTGCCTTTTTTATGTAAACTTTAAATGCTCTTTTTCGCACGTTTATTTAGAAAACTCTTGCGTGTGACAGCAGTTCGCAGCAGTGGGTTGATGTTTGTGGCGGTTAGTTAATATTTGAACCACCTTGAAAGATTTTTAGTTCAGTGTTTTAATGGGACAAAGCAGTTTACAAGCGTTGGATAAATCGGACCATTCGTGCCAAAGCCTTTCAGTATTCAAGGCTTTTGGCAGTATAATCATGCTTTTCAAAAAAAACATTTTTTAGATTTGGTTTCTTTCTTTTTACATCGGCGCAACGGGGATAATGTGGATTGAGCAGTTTCAGTGTAATAATGAAAGCAAATGGTAACCAATTTCATCATCGTGGCTTAGGGAACCAGACAATGGAAATGAGAATTGTGTGAAAATGGATGAGATTCATAAACATGCCGTGATTGGCCCGATTTATATGTCAACAGAAATCGGCTCTTGAAAGTAAGTTTTTTTAGATTCGATTGAAATTAGAACTAACTTATGAATAACCTAAATTTGTAGGAATGTTTAAATGTTTTTATTTCTCGCCTAATATCAATAAAAAATTTAGACTCATAGATATATTTTCCGCTCTGCAGCAAGTGTGGTTGCCGCACCTTCAATAAGTTTTATATTGCATGTTTGGATTTAAAAACCGACTAGGGTAAACAAAGTGTATACAACGGCAGTTTTGTTTAGCAAAAAACACGACATGTTCTGTCAGAAAATTCTTGTTGTCAGTAAATTTGTCACTGCAATTCCTTTTTGTAACAATGTTAAGGATTTCTGTTGTTGCGTTGTAATTTTCAACGTTGTGTTTTAATTAGCATCGTATTTCGAGCCTTGTGTGCCTATAGCGCAGTAACATTTCTAACATTTTAAACTCCACAAGCATAGTTAACCCTAATCTGGCATAGTTTTCGTGGAATGTTAATGGTTTCCTGTTGCCTATAACGCTGCGCATGTTAAGTTGAATTATTCTATTTTCCTTCCGTTTTACTTGGTGTCGTGAATGCAACAACTTAAAGAATACAACAAACAAGGTGTACACTTTTCAGGTTTCTTGCTTGAAACAGAATCAGTAACTAAAAACTCCATTGTAGCCAACGCTACCAGAATATTGCCTGCAGTGGTCTCATTACAAGATAAGAAACAAAACATGACATTGTGTAATGAAATATTAAAAAATTATTTCTCTTTAAATTAAACTTGCCTTTATGTCCAACAGCTGCAAAAACACACGACAACCGTTGTGATTGTCATGACTACATGCAGTTTCGTCATCAGAGTTGTAATTTGCGTCGTCTTTGTAATTGCGACGTTGCAAAAACGAAACACAAAGTTAGAACTTTTATATATGCGTTTTTCAAACTTTTGGGGCTCGCGTCACAAAAATAAACTGATGTTTGAATAAATTTGTTTCTAATTGATTTCATTGGATTTCTAAAACAGTTTTCTTAAAAACGACTTTATCGTTAAAATGTTTAAAATCTGCTTCAAATCGAAACTTTGAAAGTTACCGCGTTTGGCTTTTCTTTACTTCTGCACGTGGTAAAATACGGTTTTATAAAGCGTTTTTTTGTCACAAGTGGGGCTAAAGCACTACAACATGATACAACCGCTGTCGGTTATATGACGTGACTTGGTTGTAAATTAAAGTTCCGATCGGAAACCAAATATTAAAGCAATGTTACAAAACTAAGTAGTAGCTTGATTTGTTAAATTACATGCAGTTCATACAATTTATATGGCAAACAAAGCAAACTAGTCTAACTTGGTATATTTGTTTTACAGCAATTTTATTTACCACAGTTGCTGTAGTAAATATATTTTAACACAAGTGGGAGCTAAAGGGTAATAACGTAAACTGTTCAGGTTTGGCTCCTGAATTGTTTTGAAAATGTTACTAACGTACTACTATGTTGCTTTATCAATTGTCCATACACATTATGGTGATTTGTAAGCAAATAACCAGAGTGCCACGTTTTAACATATGAAATATAAAGCAACCCAATATATTGTTAGTGATTTTTATTTAGTTTTTTTTTTTTTTTCGTTGCCTATCTACAATATTTTATAAACTTTGTTGCTGATCTAATATTTAAAATATTGTGTACCTCGCCACATTACACAGGTAGCAACGTCCTACTCAAGTTGTGTTTACCTACAATGCGCCATAGCGTTATTTGTGAGCTCCAGTCACCAAACGTTTTATAATATGTAGCTTCAGCGCGGTTAGTCATGATCCACCAGTTGTGTTCTCTACTATTATACGCTCCATAACGACTCATCTTTGCGCAGCTATTTCCGGCTTGGTGATTATTTTAGTGCAATTGTGTCGCTATGTTTTCTTTTATCAACGAAATAAACTCAACTCACAGTAAAGGTCCTACAATAGAGGAATTTTGACACAGACACACAGAGAAATCAATGGAAGGTCCAATTTGCCCCGCAGATCACGTTTAATCCACCCCTGCAGTAGTTTTTGCTTTGGTTGTCTTGCATTCTCGTTTCAGGGTAAAATTCGTCACAATGAGAGTGTCAATCAATTTTATTCGAAAAACGGTTTCTAAAAAATAACAATGTCAGTATGTCAAACCAGACCAAGTTTAGAATAAAAATGATATGTGAATAATGTTCGAATGTTTTCATCTGGTTGTTAAAGACAGTCACATCAAAACTATTATTTTTATGAGCTCCCTGTACGCTTTAATTTGTAGTAATCAGTCTATTGTCAATCCTTCAACTTTCGTTCTACTTCCCCAACAGTGATGAATACGACGCGCGAGCTGTTTATAGGTCTATGAACTTTTTCCATTGTTACGTATGTTGCATTCATAATTACCGGCCAGGTTTCGAAAGTTAAACAAATTCAATGAAGTCAACTTCCTGACCAAGGCGCTCTTAACTTAGCTGCCACTTCATGATGCATCTCTAGTGCTTGTGCGGCTATTGTATCATGGAAGTATTAAGTATGGAAGTGCTAATAGCTTATAGAGTACCTAGGTCTGTAAGCTGAATAGCAAACTATTACAAAGGTAGTATGTATGTAGCTTTTATGTGTGTATTGAGATCATTGAAGTAGTGATCAGCTTTGTAGAATAAGTTTAATGGTAAAAATAACGGCCCAAGTAGACGTAAAAAGCGACATGCTTTATATTGCTTTATAAACGTTTTGGCAAATGCTCATGCCGTCATCAGTGATATGTAACTGATTTGACCTTCATATCACTGATAATGGCATAAGCATTTGCCGAAACGTTTGAATTATAAAGCATGTTGCTTTTTACGTCTATTTGGGCCGTTATTTTCTGCAGTAGGTTTTGTAGTAGCTTTGTTATTGTGTAGATTGTAACTTTTGTTTCGTTGATACACAATACGATTCAGATTGCAAACTAGAAATACATAAAAGAGTGAAAAAAGACATTGTGCAACATATGATCATTCATGCCATCGACATTTACCATTTTCATACCAACAGGTTAACCTTAATTTCATTGTTGTCAAACGAGTTGGTATCATTACACCATAAATCAAAAGTTGTGAGCAACAAACCATCTTATGAAAATGTAGTATGTTAGTAGTTACGAAATTGTTCTGTGCGCCAACTATAAAGTATTACATTTGGTATAAAGTAAGTATAAAAGTATTACATTTGGTCACCAACTAAGTATAGAAGTATGACTGTTGGTTGCAATTTCCTTGGTAATGTTGATAACCTCGTTAGTATTTTCAGCAAATCCAAGAAATGAAATTGTTAGTATTGTTGATTCTAACTTGGTTGTCTGCTGTTGCGGAAAAACCTCCTACTTTAAATGGTGTTAAATATCTGATTAGGAAGAAGACAGGAGGCTTCACGTATGAAAAAGCAAAACAGACATGTGAAAATAAGAACGCTACCCTTGCTAATGTCAAAACAAAGGAAATCCATGATTTTTTATTGCCACTTCTTAAACCAACAAGTGAAGCACGAATTGAAATTGAATATTCCTTGTTGTAGTTTTTTTAACTTTTATTTGTACAAACTGACTTAAATAAGTTTTTTGCAGATTATTTATTTTGATATTTATTAACACTTCTTAAACAAACGGTGAAGGACAGGTCGTTTGCAAACTTGCAACTTTAATAAACAAACATTTGTAAAATGATTTATTTTTTCCATTTCTTAAACAAACGGTAAAATATAAGTCGTTTATAAACTTGAAACTTTAATAAACAAACGTTTGTAAAATGATTTATTTTTCACATGCGATTTACTGTTTTGAAAAGCGAGTTTAGAATCTCGTACATATGTTGAAGCAAATTCTGTTTCAAGGTCCACCCTACTCATTTTACATCGGCGCAACAAGAGTTGGCGATTACGAGTTTCAGTGGAGTGATGGAAGCAAGTTTGACGATTCTTTCTCTCTGTGGTTGAAGGGAGAACCGAATGGTCACACTCAAAATGAGAATTGTGTGACGATGGGCGATGAATTTACTTACGATCGAAAGTTCAAGTTCAGAGGCGTGTCATGCGATACCAAAACCAATTTTATTTGTCAAAGGATCGTTACACGTAAGTATCATCACCAAGAAATGCCTGTTTTACTTTATAAAACTTCTTTGACGCGAATGTTTAGCAACGTTTATCTACATGTATAACCATATTCAATAAACTTCGTCGGTTTGATGTTAAGGGACACATATAGTGCAACACAGATAAGACATTTAACAGAAAATCTAGGTGACAGTTATTAGGGATAAATTTTACACTATTTATTCAGTATATTTTTGGATAATAGTGTAATGTAATTATATTTACTCATTATCTTATTGTATAAAAATATATTCGTTTAAGAGACTACCACTGAGACTAGAATCACTCCCAGGGCCACATCCACATCAACCACTCCCACTATCACCACAACCAAACCAACCACTACAGCCAAACCAACCAAACTAATTACACAAAATACCGAAAACATAAAAAACGAAGACAGGTCAATTGCTTCAACCACCATCTTTAAATCGCCGGCCGAAACTGACCCAGCCCCAACCATCGAGTCCAGTTCTGCAATCCACAACACACTTTCAGGTAACTTTTAATGTCTTTAACTCCAGAACGTCGAACTTGTAAACAATGCAATGTGTTAGATCATGGATGTTGTTTGATAGCTAAACAGACGATTGTAAACATCCCATGAGAGAAATATATACTTTCCATTCACCAAAAAGTTTTTTTTTCTTTTTTCACGTGGTCTAAGGCTTCGACAAACTAGCATATTTATCTTGTCGAAATTTAAACTTTCGGTTCCATTTGCGTCATTGCCAAAATACTTAACAGGGTTAAGTTTTATTTATTGCGTTTGTTTTAATACTTACCAGGTTTAACAATGGCTGGTTACTAGTTTAGTTCCTATTAACATTAAGTACATAAAACCATTTCACATATTTTTAACCTGCAAATAACGTTTGAGATTTTAATGAACTTAATATTTTTGCTACCGATAATAATAATAAAAAAATATATTTTAAAATAGACATAATTTTTATTTTGAAATACATACTTAGGTTCAACAGTTGGAGCAAAGGTTAACATGAATATCATCGTCATATCTTCAGCAATAGGTGGGAGCTTGGTTTTCATAATCTGCATAGTCATGGTGACTTTGTGGAAACGTAAAACGAGGTAAGTATGTATTGTGCGACTGCAAACCGATCCATGATGCACAAATGTTCAGTAAAAGTCAAACTGATTGAAGTTTCCAAATGTTTGCACAACCATAGCATCAAAATACAACCCAGACAAAACGACGTAGTTTTTAAGTTGTACAAACTGAAAGCAATGAGAGCGTTACGTGAGTTGTAGACCAAAAATAAACAATTCCTGAGTTTGGCTCATTAAAACACTAAATGTCTTTCAATTAACGTGATTAAAACAGAATTTATTTGTTTCGTAGGAATGTGATATCAGCGAGAAATGCAGATGAAAGTGAATACGTTGACATGAGTGAGTACTTTTGTATAAACGAAGTTACATCGTAAAGTAAATCGAATCCACAAGTTGCCCAAAATCGGCCTATTGAATCAATGTCATGCGCCTACAGCGCCGCTGAGATTTGGAATCAAATGTGACTTACCAAACAATTCCAGTGCGCTGCAAGCAAGCGAGTCCAAATATTTATTTGTTTCTGAGCAAATCAATGCGCCTGGGTTTAGTTTGCGACCCAATATAGCGACAAAATCACTTGCATATTTTACTTTACCTACTTGAGAATTTGTACGTGCGATCGTCGAGCTAATTTGGGAAATTGTATTTAGCCCATTATTGTTCACCCCTGCTCAAATTTGACGCAAATATAAATCGCTTTTTCAACTTTTATTTGTTTTACTTTACTACAATGAGACACTTTTAGTCGGAATTTCTTGTTTCTATTTGAATTTTAAAAAGTGCGTTTGTTGAAAACAGCTGGAAATCGTCAGATCATAGAAAAACACCCACCAATCTACATGAATACCTTAGAACATCCTTCACCACAGCAACCTGATGACATCAGTCCTAATTACGTCAACTACAAAGAAGGTAAGAAGGAATTTTAGTGTTTATGAATATTTTTTGAATTTTAAATTGCAACGACCATTCTCTTTTTTGTATCAGTTTGTTTTCAAATCTTAACTGCAAAAGCGATTTATTAATTAGGCATAAAATGCATGTTATAGCAAAGTGGTGTTTGTTTCATACAGATGGAACCAACCAAAATGTAGAAATACGCAAAGACCCTCCAACATACGTCAACAACTCCATGCAACCAACCACGTCACAATCACAAGTTGATGATGTTAATCCCTACTGCGTCACAACAGAGTGACGTACTGTTTCTTTGCTGTATACTGTTTAATGAAATAAATATAGGTCAAAAAATATACACAAAACAATAAATGCAGCTTAGCAAGCCACTGGCTATGTACACTTTTTTATTGCACGAAGGTTCAAACTAATGTTGCAGCCTGGTGATGTGAATAATATTTAAATTTTGTTCAAATATCAAATCACGAAACTTTCAAAATGATTCTAAATGACCAACACAACAATCAAACTGTTTTTTGTGTCCTAAGCGCTCCAATACTGCCTAAGCCCTCGATGATATGTGTCATTTACAGTCGAAATTGCGTCACTGTCGGTTGTTTATTCATAAAACATCGAAGTTCATTAACCCCATTTTGCGCCTTGATTTATACAACAACAGTACAACCGTTCTTGCTTTTTAAATGTATACGTTTTTGGCATTTGTAACACGTTACAGAGAAGCAAAAAGAAAACAACCACAGGCTGCTATGTGTAAGCTTAACATTAGAAGAAAGCACAGAATGAATTATAAAGGAAGCTGTGAGCCTTGAAGTATTTCCTTTAATTCAACTGGTCAAATCCAGTCGCGTTGCTTTTAGGGCCGCTTGTTTCTCCAGCGGGATTCCAACCTCTTAGCCCACTTTCTCTCTACCAGGTACAACTGCTGCATTTGTTACAATGCTCTCCCTTCCTTAGTATTTTATTAGTGGTTTTTCGACCGTTAGGTTTTAGCAGCTGTGGCTTCTCTCTCTCTCTCTTTTCGTAGCATGTTTGTTGTTGTGTCAAGGTGTACATGAACAATACAATACAATATGATGTTGAAACCGTTTTATTCGGGTCATATTTGCAACTAAACTGCAAATGGCAGTATGGTGTCTTGCAACTTATACATCAAAAAGTTTGAACTACAGCTACAGCGCGTAACTGATCTATTCACTGGAGTGCTCAAACAATATTTTACTGCATCGTCATGTCTTTGTGTCAAATGGTGCGTTTGGAAAACTTTTTTGTAGTTTACAATGACGCCTCAACAACTCATGTTTCAAAGCATACTGGTAGATTGATTGCAATCATTTTTGTCCCAACAACACAAGTTCGAAATTGCCAATCATGTTACAGCTCGTTAATTGTCCTTATTTTGTTGGTTTGTAAATCTTTTTCCATTTTACACCATTATGAATACAAATTTACGACATTTATAAAAGTCTGTCAGATTTACACAAAATAACACCGCATCAAGTCAAATGTCCTTTACACCTGTGGTCTTCAACCTGTGGTCGCGACCCCAAGTGGCGTCGCCTAAACTTTTTCTGGGGTCGCTATAAATTCAATGTATTGGCGTTTAAATTTATTTTCAAAAAAATGATACGTTTTTGTTCTAGTTCGCAATCTTTGCTCATGTTTTGCAGTACAGCTTGGTACTTTGTGTCACAATTTATTCAATGTGATGCAATAATCAAAAACCGAATACTTGCGACCCAAATCTATATAAAACACAAGTTGTCCAACCCATTGTTACGTGGTAGAGCCCCATGAATGACATATTGTGTCCCATATAATACACCGGGGACAGGGAAATATACATAATTTTACAATTTTTTTTCAAACTGGTAAGTTTTAACGCGAATTAGATTGGCCAAATTAAATAAAACTTTTGGGTTGTAACATTTAAGCGTAATAATGCACGATGAATGCTAATATGTAAAGTCTACTGGAAAATTAAGCGGGCAAATTTACATGAAAATATTTCACTTTCGGCATTACTTGAAACACTTTTCTCCTTATCGGAAAATATGGGGTCGCATGAAAATCCCGATTTAATTTTCTTTTAAATTGGGGTCACTTTTAAAAAAGGTTGAAGGCCACTGCTGTACACCTTGTTTGCAGTTAACTGGCAGTGTTGTCTTGCATACGTTTTGTTTTGCTTTTTACAGCACTTACATATTGTCAACCGGTGTCTTACTCTCTTTGTGGTTCGTTGTTTTCATCATTCGGCAATTACTCGGTTTAATGGTTTATTCAGTTTATTCGTGTTTGTTTCAGCGTTTTTTCTAATGTCAATTTTCACGAACTGATGATGCAATTTAGGCCAAGTATATATTCCTTCACTTGAAACTCACTAATGTTGTTCAATGGATTTTATCGTCCTTTAATTTTACTGTTTTATAGTCTCTAATTTAGTGGTTCTGTTGGTATCATGACTCTGTTTACTATAAAAGTGTACATTAAAAACTTGTTTTAACCAGATAACAATTCGTGTTCAATGGTTTAAACCAGTTTGTTTGAAAAATAGATGGTGCCATATAATGTACAAAATGGTTTTGTCACAACACATCAGCTTTTTGCTGATTTTCATATCGAACTTATTGTTCATAATCTTTCGCTTCTGAAACGCGGTTCTGCACAAATAACGGGGAATTTGCAGAGGGAAAAATCCGCCGTGTTTGCCATTGTTGTCATACGCCATATTTAGAAATGCGAAAGTTTAATTCATATCTGATGGGATAAGGTCGCACTGAAATTGATGAAGCAATAAGTAGCCTATATACAACGACTTACAAGTTTGTTTTGTTATAATTTTGTTTTGGGGCATAATACATTGGTTTGTGGCATCAATTAATTGATGGTGTCGTACAATAGCTTATTCATTTCACCTACTCATCAACTCCTTTCTTTTCCTTATTCATTTCGTCTTGTACACCTTAAGAATTAGCATCAAAGATAACATATATACATACAACTTTGAAAACAAAAGCACTTGATTTTCACATCGGACCAACACATTTCATAGGATTTACCTTATCTGTTAGTACAAAATGTTTCTTTTAGATTTGGTTCTAGTTGATTTTGAAACACAAAAGGAAGTAATTTACAGAATCGAATCAAAATAGAAGTAATTAGGCCACGAAGTGGTAAGCTCGGGCTTGCTTCTTATACAATATTTATCAATAAAACCAGTTATACATTCATAGACGTTCTTTAGGCTTTTTTGCATTCCTACTTCGTTTTTGAAACAAACCGTTATTTGGGCTGGTATACTTTTAATTAGACATTTGCGTAGATTCGTGTACAGTTGATTTTGCGTTACAGTACTACTTTGGCAAGATGTGTATTTTTGAAGTCAACCACAATAATGCCGTTAGTTTGTCTTGTTGATAATGAGCACGTCAGCTGCTCTGGGTGAATCCCCTCAATATTACAGAAGTGTCAAATATCTGATCAGACTGAAAAATGTCAAATCCTATACAGTGGCTGGGAGAGAATGTGAAAAACTGTTAACACTATCTTGGCAGAAGTTAAAACACCCGGCATACAAAGTTTCTTAACAACTCATTTAAAACCAGTAGGTAAAATGTGGATAATTTCTAGGCACAAGGTAATTTTTCTGCTTTTTTGTTTTCCATGACAAATCAATATTCCACATAAAAAGTACAAGATTGGTGATGTTTCATAATTTCAATCTTTTTATGCACGAAAAACATATTCATTTTTCTTTTGTATTGTTAATTACTCGGTTTATCGTTTTTGCGTTAATTAAATCCATTTTTATTATCTTTTTATGCTTTTCAATAAGGATTGTGTTTTTCATTTTTACACATTCGTTTGTTTTGCACCTGTTTTAAAGTTACTGTTTCCCCATTGGTGTTAAAGTGTTCTTTCTTGAAGCGTACTTTGTGTCGCACAACAGTTTACTCAAGTTATAACAGGTTGCTTCCTTGGGCAAGCATTTCTACAAATTCTGCTGCTAATTACTTCCCAAAGCAGCTTGCTTCGTAGTTGTGAAGTTTGAAACCTGCCTTTTTCGCACGTTTGTTTTGATAAACACTTGTGTTTGGCAGCAGTTCGTAACAGTGTGTTGATGTTTGTGACGGTTTAGCTGATATTTGAATCTCGAAAGATGTCTAGTTTTGTGTTTTGATGAGACAAAGCAGGCGTGCGTACAATTTCACTTGTGGAAAAGCCCTGGTTCAGTATTAAAGGCTTTTGGTGGTTTAATTTCGCTTTGCAAACAAAACATTTTTTAGGTTTGGTTTCTTCCTTTTACATCGGTGCAACGAGGATAAACGGTTCTGAACAATAATGAAGGCAAATTTGAACCAAATTCTTCACTATGGCTTGAAGTAACCTGGCAATAAAAAATGGAAAACAGAATTGTGTTGAAATGAAACTCGTTCTAGATTCAAAGACATACCGTGCTATCGGCATTTGGTCCGATTTATTTGTCAACAGAAATTAGCTTCGGCAAGTAAGTTTTGTTTTTTCAGATTCTGATAGAATTAGAATTACGATTAACCTGGATTTGTAGGAAAAGCTAAATGTTCTTTTTCGGCTTTAAATCTATAAAACTTTTTGATTCCGGTATTTATTCACGCTCTACAGCATGTGTGACTGCCGCGCGTTCAATCTACTTCCTATAAAATTCATATTGCATTTCTTTTATCAGAAACGGGGTGTTTTTCCAGAAAACTCTTGATTTCATTGAATTTGTCACTAGTTTCAACTGCTTTTTCAGCAAAGTGGAAAATTTTCATGGGTTCGTTTTTAAACACAATCAGTAACACCAACCAAACAGTCAATCCCATCCAAACCAATTATTGCAACCAACGCTACCGGAATATTACCTACAGTGGTCTCAATACACGGTAAGAAATGGAAGATTTTTCATTACCATGTAAAAATGCATTTATTAAAAACACATTGATTCATGTGAATCAAATGTTTCTATTTCATTAAAACTTCCCATTAGGTTTAGGTTGAACAGCTGAAATGACAGCTGACAGGACAACTGTCATGAACGCAAACACCTTTAAGCGGTTACATGTATTGACTGCCACGTTTAAGACGCGGTGCACGGTTATATACGAAACGTGACGTCAAAACTCAGGGACGACATCTAGCGACTTTTGTTAAAATCCTGTACAGTTGCTTCGTTGTCTGGACAGTTGGACTCTTCTCTCAGCCAGTCCGTTAGATCGTGGGTAATGTGGACTCGAGGTTAAATGAACAAAACCCCATTCTTCGGCAAATTTTGCAAACTCCTCACTAGAAAACTGAGAGCCGTTATCACTAATAACAGTTTCGGGAATTCCAAACCTGGAAAAATAGATTCCAAATCACTTATAACAGACGCCGCAGAAGTTTAAGTCAAGGGGGTTACTTCTGGTATCCGGAATAGTAGTCCACTGTTACCAAAAACATTTTTCGGTTCCAATGGAACAGGTCAGTTGCCACTTTCTGAAACGGATACAAAGGAGCTTGGTGAGGTTTTAACTGTTGTTTTCCATTTTTCTTTTCTACTATTACAAGAGAGTTTACCCACTTAGTTGGTACTTCTATTGTTTTCCAAGCAAACTCTTAGTTTTCCATTTTTCTTTTCTACTATTACAAGAGAGTTTACCAACTAAACTTGTAGAATTTGTTGATCGAAACATTGTCATTTGTGATTTTACTGTTTCATTTGTTATGCACATTATTAGCTTTTTCAAGGGTTAATACTTCTTCTCGCGGCACACTTTGGCGAATATGATCACACTTGATACCAATAATAATTTTGTCTCGCATTAGTGAGTCGCAAAGTTCACCGGAATCACAGCTTTTAGACAGTTTTTTTAAATCGGTTATAAAAACATCTATTCTTTCACCATCATTTTGATTTCTAGAAAAAAAAAACAGTATCGCTCGATGGTGGTATTCTTCTTCGAACAACAGTAGCTTTTGAATGCATTGACCACAATTTCAAAGTGCATTTCTTGTCCTTCTTTAAATTTAAATGTTGAGTAGATGGTTTAACCTTGCTCTCCCAACACATGGAGCAACATAGATGTTTTAACTTTTGCAGCCTTTCCGTCATAACCAACAGCTGTCAAATAAAGCCTTAATCCCCTAATAAACTTAACCCAGTTTTGTGACCCATTGCCACTCCATTGCATAGCTTCCGGCAGTGAGAACGAACCTTCCATTTTTTTTTTGAAAAACCACTTCTGACACCATGTCATGAACGCACACACCTTTAAGCGCTTATCTGTATTGACTGCCACGTTTAAGACGCGGTATACGGTTATATGCGAAACGTGACGTCATAACTCAGGGACGACATCTAGCGATAAATACATACATCACATTGTGATTGTCATGACTACATGCAGTTGCGTCATCAGAGTGTTGTAATATGCATTGTCATTATAATTATGGCGTGGCAAAAAGATAAAGAAAGTAAGTAACCTTGATGTAAAGCAGCGTCTTTCAAACCTTAATTATGTGTCACAAACAAACTAATGTTTGGGGATTAATTTGTTTCAATTAATTTAATTGGTGAAACAGTTTTTGTAACAAATAAGTTAAGATTGAAATACGATTCTAACGTTGTTTTGGATACACTCGAATTTTGTCATTAAGTTATGAAACGTGAGTTTAAAATTTACTAGCGCTGAGTTTTTTGAAACTCGCTTTCCGACGATTGCAACCCCCCAAAGAAAACAAAAATAAGCAAATAATTAAGTGTGTAACGGTATTGCAAGAAAAAAAATTAATTACGAGTGGTTTCATTCCCATTACATAAGCCAGCACAAACACTCACACACTTGCGAAATGCGATCTGATCATTTAGTTTTAGAGTTGAGAAAATTTTCATAGAAACTTAAAACTTTTTATCTGTTACCGTTTTGTTTCCAAGTTTAAACGACTGCACAGCCCTTTACGGAAAATTTAAATAGATCTCCAATGCTTTTGGGGAAAGCTTTATTAAGTTGATAACAGTTGACAATATGGTACCGCATTTGTCTTGACACAAATTTCCTTTACTCCAACACCGGATAAAAAGTTTTTTTTTTGTCACAAGTGGGAGATAAAGGACTATAATGTGAAACATCCATTATCGGTTATATGAGGTAACTTGGTCGCAAATGTAAGTGACGAATGAAAACCACATAATGAAGCAATATTACAAAACGAACTAGAAGCTTGCTTTTCGAACTCGAAATCAAATTTTATATCCATTTCGTTTACCACGGTAGCTGTAGGAAATGTTGTTCACACAAGCGGAAGCTAAAGGCTAAAAACGTAGAAATGGGTTTAGCGCCCGAATTATGAAAAATTACAAGAGTATTACTATGCTGCTTTGTCGGATTTGCGCACACATATTTGTTGCATAAATACGGTTTTTGCTGACCCTTTTGAAACATTTTGAAAACCCATTGACCAGTGAACAGTGATTTATCACCTGTGTGCCGCGCCAAGACTACGGGTAGATAGTTTCAGGTCTCTTGGCTGGTTCCACCAACGTTCGTTCGCCCCTGTTGAGAAATTGTTTTTGGAAGGCCCAATTTACCCCGTAGGTCACATTATGTGCACCCCTGCAGCAGTTGTTGGTATTGTCGCATTAAATTCTCGGGTGAAAAATATAGTCAAATTATTTCATAATGGGTGTGTCAATCAATTTTATTCACAAAAGAATTTCAAAAAACTGCTACTTCGAGCAAGGCAAATTTAGATTTTAAAAAATATAAAATGTTTGCAATTTAAAAAATTCGGTGATTAAATGCAGTCACCATTCCCAGTAAAATATCCATTTCGCTCGATACTTTAGTTTAGGGGTGGGCAACCTTTGTTACTGTAGGGCCAAGTATTAATGTCTAAATTGGATCGCGGGCCGCACATGTTCATAACACAAAGTGATTTTGATTTGTTTCTTACCAAATAGACTTAACTACAAGTCTAATTCGTATTTGAATCTAGCCACATTTTGCCAGATCGCAGAAAACTAGCACCAGGCGCATTAATCAGCTCTAAAATATGTAATAATTGGACTCGTTTGCCAGTACTTGAAATCCAAGCGTCTCGGGCCGCACAACCTTTAATGAAGGGCCACATGCGACCCGCGGGCCGCAGGTTGCCCACCCATGTTACTTTGTAGCAAGCAGCCTATTATCAATCCTTCAACTTTCGTTCTACTTCCCCAACAGTGATGAATACGACGCGCGAGCTGTTTATAGTTCCATGAACTCTTTCCATTGTTACGTATGTTGCATTCATAATTTCCCGTCAGTTTTCGAATGTTGAATAAATTGCAGATTGCAGTCAACTTCCTGACCAAGGCGCTCCCAACTTAGCTGCCACTTTATGGTGCATCCCTTGTACTTGTTCGGCTATTGTATCATGGTAGTATTAAGTATAGAAGTGCTAACAGCTAACAGAGTAGCTAAGTGTGTAAGTCGAATAGGAAGATATTGCAAAGGTAGTCTGTACATGATCACGATTATAAACACTAACTAAAACGCTGTAAACTTAAGATCACTTACCTTTAACGAACAATCAAATTTTTTCATGTTATGTCAAGTACTGTACCTTGCCTTGCCTCAGTTTATGTGTTCATTAGGAAAGCATTTAGTGTGTTGTTTGTGTTCTTTGTTGTATCAGGCAGTTATGTTATCCACAAACACAAGCAAGTTTTGCAAATCAAGAAAAGCATTTTTAAACTCAAATTATATTATTTGTGACAAAGGCCTGCAAAGGATTTATTAATTTGTTTGCCAGAGAACTTAAAAAATCGTTTTTTTGGGTCTTGAAGTTTTCAAACACAAAACGATTTACTTAGTTTAGTATGAGTGGCATTTTTATTGAAGGCTTAATATGTACAGTTTGTGTCAAAAAAACTTAGTTTGTTTAAACAAACACGGTAATGTTAGTTATATTGTTTTTGTTGTGTCATATTGTTTATGCCTGTTTTGCTGGACGCACTTGGCATAACTTCATTTCACTCGGCATAAAATGGATTTCAATATTCCATCAAAATGACTTCACTAAAAATATTGAGCTGGAGCTCATTTTTTAAGATCCCCCTACATTTATTTACATTAGTGCGAGTAGAGTTAAAGAAAGTATGTAGATATCAGGGAAAAACCATTAATTTCTCTCCACGTGATGACAAGAAGTGAAAGTAACATGACGTCATATCAATTGAAAATAATAGTTTCTCTGCATGAGGAATTCCGTCATTAGGTCGTTTGTTTTCATTGCACTATAAGTAGTTAGTCAGGCTAAACTTAGAACAAAACGCAGCAAAAAAAAATTTATGAGACAAACATCGTTCTATTGAGACGTACTTAGGATCTCTTTTTTTAATTGCATATCTCAGTAAAAATAAACCTCTTTCAGGAAGATTGTTTAGATAAACGTTTTGTCGTAAAGGTTTCAATCACTCACTTAAGGGGTGTTTGTGCATTCAGAGTTATAAAAATCATAGCATTTTGGCGCTTAAACAATGATGAAGTTATTAGTTTTGTTGTTTATGTTCCATTTATCTGTTTATGCTGAAGGACGAACTTGGCATAACTTCAATGGATTTCAATATTCTATCGAAATGACTCCAGTCAGTTCATATGTTGAAGCAGAGAAGAATTGTTCTGCATTGCAAGCTAATGTTGCTAACGTTAAAACTACAGACATCTTTAACTTTTAAAATCATTTATAAACCTGACAGGTAAGCTTAATGTAAGCTATTTTACAGTTTAATAACAGGCATAAAGGCGAGACATAAACATTCACAAGCGTGCCTTAACTAACATCATGAAATTTAAAATTATTTTTGTGTATTGGGCATCCTTGTTCCGAATACTGTTTTCTTTTTTGCCATGATACGATAACTGCAGGCAAATGACGCAAATGGCTCGGAATCTGGTCCAGATTAAACGTTTGCGATTCTGGCACTATATAAGTTATAGCGAATTTAAAGATTTAAATTATTGTTGAGTCGTTTTCATAATTCCTATCATAGAACCCGACTCAAAATTAACTGTAATTAATAATTCGACTTGGATGTACATTTAAATATTAAGACACCACCAATTGAGTTTAAGTTTTTGTGGTGCCCCATGTTCTTGGTGCACATGCTAACTTTAACTTAGTTAATCCAGTTTTGTTTGCAGTTTGTGTTGAAATCGACCGTTTTTATTCAGACAAACCCTTTTCGCTTTACATCGGTGCCAGAAGAGTCAAAGACACAAATAAGTTTCGGTGGAATACCGGAAGCGATGTTTTCCCTACAACAACTATGTGGCAAAGTGGGCAACCAAACAACAATAACGGAAACGATGATTGCGTCACAATGGGTTATAAATTCCATTCTGTACAATCAACATCATATCGATGGTATGACGTACCGTGTGCATATCACAATGCGAGATACATTTGTGAAAAAATAATGTCAGGTAAGCATGTCTCCATTGCGACGATCGTTTGTGAAACTGTGGTTGTGTGTTGAGTCGCTTGGTAAAATAACACATAGCGAAACAATTCCACTAACCAATGGCAGTAAATCGACTAAAAGTAAAAACAAGTTGTAATTATGATAAAGTTTTGCTTTTGCAAGTACTATTGTCTAGTGCAGTGCTTTTCAACCGGGTGTATTGTACACCCCAGGGTGTACCAGATACAAAATATAATATACCTATGACTAGGTATCACAATAGGCAGATTTCAGTTTAACAGAATGACTGGAGTGTACAATATATGTCACAACATGCATATCATGTGTACGTTTTTGAGTTCAAATTTTGAGTGTACGTTAAAAGGGTGTACCGCTTCAAAAAAGGTTGACAAGCACTGGTCTAGTGAACATAAAGTCATAAAGAAGTGCAGTAAACCTTTATTAATCTGGACACGAATAGACCAATAATTTACAGGAATAGGCGAAGAACGGATTTATCTAAAGTTTTTGTTAAGGTTCATGTTACCTAAACGGTTACCTAGACCAGGGGTTACCAAACTTTTTTTCCTGCGGGCCGTATAAGTTTAATAATAATTCGCGCGGGCCGGATAGTTTACATGAGCTAGCGCCGTCTTTCCGAACTTAGCCTGCAAGGCGATTTTGATAGGGGCGCAGGATATGTTTTTTTTTTCTATAATCCCATTATATGTCTGGTGATGTGACTAAATTGTAAAGTTTGTCTCATCTTACAAGTAATGCTTTTATATTACGTCACAAGTGACTAAAGAAATGTTTGCGCACAATTAACACTTGTAGTCTTGTTTGTGACGTAACAAACTGGCTTTGGGTCAATCCTGGGCGTTATAATCCCATAAAACAGGGCAATATCAATTCTACATAACGCGACAGGAAAACTTTCGTAAGAAGTAGATTAATTTTTAAATGTTACGAAGTTATCAATGCGATTTGACAAACCAAAAAATGTGGTCGCGGGCCAGATGAAATGACCTCACGGGCCGTAGTTTGGTGACCCCTGACCTAGACGGTCACGACAAATTAAAAAATATATTTTCACGTATACTGTCACTGAACCTCTAATAGCACGCACAATTTTGACGGTTGGTTGACTCTTGTTGCAAAATATACGCAACAACGCATTTAACCCTTAAAATGATTTCAATATTTCATCGAAATGACTATTTCATAGAACCAGCCCAAACCACCGAGTCAAGTCCTGCAATCCACAACACACTTTCAGGTACATTTTAATGTCAAGAACTCCAGTACGTCGAACTCGTTAACAATGCAATGTATTGTATAAGACTTATACAATATACTATAAGCCATTGCTGCCAGGCATAATATCAGGTTTGTAGAGCTCCTCTGGCAAATGCAATGTATTGGATCATGTCACCTTTGTTGTTCGGTAATTTAAAAGACGGTTGTAAACATCCCATGAGAAAGCAGAATACTTTCCATTGACAAAAAAATATATTTTTTTCGCATGGTCTAAGCAGGCGTCGATAAACTGGCATATTAACTTTGTCCAGCTTTAAAATTTGGGCTCCAAACTTCTAACGAGACATCATGCAAAACTTTTGACAGTCGGGGTCATTGACAAAATGCTCAACAGGGAATTAATTATTGCGAGACTTTTCAAACTTACCAGTTTTAACAATGGCAAATTTCTGGTTAAGTTCCTCTTTCCGTCAAGTGCATTAAACCAATTCACAGATTTTTCACCTACAAGTAGCTTGGAATTTTAATAAAAACATGTTTTTTTTGGTCCAGATAATAATAAAATTTTTGTATTTCAAAAAAGAACTTAATTTTCATTGTGAAAAATGTACTTAGGTCCAACAGTTGGAGCAACTGTTAACATGAATATTACCATCATATCTTCAGCAAGTTGCGGGAGCTTGGTTTTCATAATCTGCATAATCATGGTGATTTTTTTGAAACGTAAAAAGAGGTAAGCATGCATTGTACGACTGCAAACCGATCCATGATGCACAAATGTTCAGCAAAACGAAAAACTGATTCAAGTAAAAATGAACAGGAGTTGCTTTTTATATCAGAAGGTGTCTTTTGATTAACGTGATTAAAACAAAATGCATTTGTTTCGTAGTAATGAGTTGTCAGCGAGAAATTCAGATGAAAGTGAATACCTTGATATGAGTGAGTACTTTTGTTAAACCGGAGTTACAGAGTAAAGTAAAACGAAACCAAGCTGCCCCAATTCGGTCTAAACTGGTTTTCGGTTTTTCAACCGGTCCAAATTTTCTTTCGTTTAATTTTTATTCTACCCATCTTCTACCTGGCCTTAAAAATAACTTTTAACTGTTATCTCGCGGCGCAACGGTAAACAAAAATACTGATTTGGTTCGGGTTTTAAAAAAATCGTAATTAGCGGTTCGGCTTCGGTTCGGGTTAAATGAAATTAACCGCCCAAATCGGTTTACGGGTTCGGGTTCAGTTTCCGTTCGACTCCGGGTCGGCTATAATGATACACTTTTAGTCGGATTTTTTCTGTTTTTGTCAGAATTTTGAAAAAGTCCCTTTGTTAAAAGCAGCTGGAAATTGTCAGATCATAGAAACACACACGAACCCACCAATCTACATGAATACCTTAGGACAAACTTCAACACAAGAACTACCTGATGACATCAATCCTTCTTACGTCAGCTATAAAGAAGGTCCTTATTTTATTGTTTCTGAATATTTTCTGCATTTAAAATTGCAGCGACCATTCTATTTTTTGTATCAGTTTGTTTTCAAATCTCACATGCAAAAGCGATTTATTAATGGGGCAGAAAATGCATATTGTGTTTCTTTCATACAGATCGAACCAACCGGAATGTAGAAATGCGCAAAGATCCTCCAACATACGTCAACAACTCCATGCACCCAACCACGTCACAATCACAAGTTGATGACGTCAATCCCTACTGCGTCACCATAGAGTGACGTACTGTTTTTGTTTAATGAAATAAATATAGGTCAAAAAATATACACAAACAACAAATGCAGCTTAGCAAACCACTGGTTATGTACATTTTTTTATTGCACGAAGGTTCAAACTAATGTTGCAAACTGAACGACGTTAACAATATTTAAATTTTATTTAAATATCACATCATGAACTTTTAGAAACGTATGTAAATGAAAAACACAACCATCAATCTGTTTTTTGTCTTAAAAAACTCCAATAATGCCTTGATGATATGCGTTTGTTTCAAAATTTTAGAGAAAATCTTTTTGGAAACGAACAGAAATTTTCCCGATATTGTTTGTTTTAGAAAGCGATTCTTATCTGAACTTTTTCATCAATTTATGTTTGATTTATGATTTAAATCGTGTATAGGTACGCGGTTGTATCCGTAATATGATAGGCAACTAATCTATTACTAGTACATTAACACCAGTACATTAACCCCATTTTGCGCCTTGATTTATACAACCACCGTACAACCGTTCTTGCCTTTCAAATGTCTACGTTTTTGGCTGTTGTAACACGTTACGGAGAAGCAAAAGAAACAAGCACAGGCTGCTTTGTGTAACCTTAATATTAAAAGAAAGCACAGAATGAATTATAAAGGAAGCTGTTGAGCCTTGAAGTATTTCCTTTAATTCAAATAGTCAAACCCAGTCGCGTTGCCTTCAGCGCCGCTTGTTTCTCCAGCGGTTTTCCAACCTCTTAGGCCCCTTTCTCTCTACCAGGTACAACTGCTGCATTTGGTACAATTGCTCTCCCTTCCTTAGTATTTTATTAGTGGTTTTTCATCCGTTAGGTTTTAGCAGCTGTGTCCTCTCTCTTTTCGTAGAATATTTGTTGTTGTGTCAATGTGTACATGAACAATACAATCCAATATGATGTTGAAACCGTTTTATTAGGGTCATATTTGCGAAACTGCAAATGGCAGTATGCTGTCTTGCAACTTATACATCAAAAAGTTTGAACTACAGCTGCAGCGCGTAACTGATCTATCCACTGCAGTGCCTATACAATATTTTACTGCATCGTCATGTCTTTGTTTCAAATGGTGCGTTTAAAAAACGTATTTGTAGTTTACAACGACGCCTCAACCACTCATGTTTTAAAACATACTGATAGATTGATTGCAATCATTTTTGTCCCAACAACACAAGTTCGAAATTGCCAAGCATGCTACAGCTCGTTAACTGCTCTTATTTTGTTGGTTTGTAAATCTTTTTTCATTTTACACCATAATGAATAAATTTACGACATTTATAACATCTCCTAAGTGGGGTCGCTATAAATCAATTTATTGGCGTTTAAATTTATTTTCAAAAAATGATATGATTTTGTTCTAGTTCGCAACCTTTGCTCATGTTTTGCGGTACAGCTTGGTAAGTTTTAACGCGAATTAGATTGGCCAAATTAAATAAAACTTTTGGGTTCTAACGTTTAAGCGTAATAATGCACGCTGAATGCTAATATGTAAAGTCTAATTGAAAATTAAGCGGGCAAATTTTCATAAAAATATTTCACTTTTGGCATTACTTGAAAAAAAGTTTCCCTATCAGAAAATATGGGGTCGCATGAAAATCCTGATTTAATTTTCTATTAAATTGGATTCGCTTTCAAAACAGGTTGAAGAACACTGCTGTACATCTTGTTTGCAGTTAACTGGCAAAGTTGTGTTGCATACGTTTTGTTTTGCTTTTTACAGCACTTACGTATTGTCAACCGGTGTCTTACTCTCTTAGTGATATGTTGTTTTCATCGTTCGGCAATTACTCGGTTTATTCGGTTTATTCGTGTTTGTTTCAGCTTTTTTCTAATGTCATTTTTCAGGAACTGATGGTGCAATTTAGGCCAAGTATATATTCCTTCACTTGAAACTCACTAATGTTGTTCAAAGGATTTTATCGTCCTTTGGTTTTACTGTTTTATAGTCTCTCATTTAGTGGTTCTGTTGGTATCATGACTCTGTTTACTATAAAAGTGTGCATTAAAAACTTGTTTTAACCAGAACACGATTCAAATTCTGCTGCTGATTACTTCCCAAAGCAGTCCCTTTGCTGGGACATTATTAGTCAGAGGGAGTTTTGTTACATGTTAGGCGCCGCTTGCTTCGTTTTTGTGAAGTTTGAAAGCATCTTTTTCCACGTTGATGTAGAAAACGCTTGTGTTTCCCAGCAGTTCTTAACAGTGTGTTTACGCTTGTAGCGGTTAGTTGATATTTGAACCACCTTGAACGATTCTTAGCTCAGTGTTTCAATAAGACAAAACGCGAAGGGGCATCGAGCCTTTCGTACCGAAGCCTTGAATACCGAGCTAAGGTATAATCAAACAAAACGTTTTTGTTAGGTTGGTTTCCTTTTACATCGGTGCAACGAGAATAAACACTAAAGAAGAGTTTCGATGGAATAATGGAGACAATGAAACAAATTCTTCTCAGTGGCCTAAATGGGAACAGAAAAGATAATTGTGTTAAAATAGAGGAAATTCGTTCTAGATTCAAAGACATACCGTGCTATCGGCATTTGGCACGATTTATTTGCAAACAGAAATCGGCTTCTACAAGTATGTTATATCTTATCAGATTCGATTAGAATTAGAACAATGTTTAACCTGGATTTTTTAGGGATGTTTAAATTTTTACCTTACTTAAATCAATATTTGTTCTAACTTACTATTTATTTTATTTATACTTTATTATTTAGGTATTTCTAATAATCTCTTTTTTGTCACTGGTCTCAAATATTTTTTTAATAAGGTGTTTAATTTTCAGGTTTTCTTTTCGCAACAGAATCAGCAACAGCAACCAAACAGTACATTACCTCAATCATTGCAACCAACGGTACCAGAACATCGCCTACAGTGGTCTCATTACACGGCAAGAAACGAAAAAATATCTTTTCCATATCTACATAAAAAAGTATCTAATAAAAATACTTTATTTCATGTGAATAAAATGTTTCCCTTTTATTTAAACGTTCCGATGGGTTTAACAGCTGGAAAGAAAGTTGACAGAACAACCAAAAAAAAACGACGTGGTGGAAAAAGGCGATAAGACAAACTTAGTTAACGTTTACTAAGTAATGTTCAAATAAATTTGTTTCTAATTGATTTAATTGGATTGATAAAACAGTTTTGTAACAAAACAACCTTAAATACGACTCTATCGTTAAAAGCGGTAATAATCTTTCACAAATTACTAACGTTTGTTATTAAAGAACAAAAATAGTTAATAGTCGTAATTAAACCTAAACAATATTCCAAAAATAGGCTAAAGTCGTGTAATTTGGACCACTTAAATTTGAACCTTCATAAAATAAATAGTGGTCCTACAAATAAAGGGCGGTTTATGTGATTTGTTAACTTATGACGCAATGTATTAATTTGCAAAAAGGCAATGTCTGGATGGTAACGCGAAATGAGTAACAAGCATTTTTTTGGACCAAAGGGGTGTGCAAAAAATGGACCACCTGCAATCCGTGTGATTTCTCTTCCTTGAGTTCCTCAAAACAGATATCAACAGCCCCAGATACCAACCTAATCAGGATTTTAATACATTACCACAAAAATAATACATTTTCACAAAATATTTGAATTTTGTTGAATGAAATCATAAATGTGATATTAAAATTGAAATGAAAGAAATTCTGAAGATAAAAAGGCCATGAATGGAATCAGTAAGTCAGATGAAATGAAAGAAAACTCGAAGAGCAGAGCAAAACAGCACAATAGCAAATTATGGCAATAATTGGTAAAGCAAAACACAATGAGTGTAAATTCTGCATTGAGCTTGGTCCATCAGTACTTCTGACTGAAGATCTTTGTCATCACTAATTCCATACATAAGCTGTTTTGTAATATTTTAAGTCAAACTGCGTATAAAACTTTCAGAAACCTTCCGAATGGTGCATGAATGGTTTCTTTATTTCCAGCTGCCTGGTCCAAATTACACACTTTCACACACTCGTTTTTACCCAATCTATTTTACTTTTGGAAAGTGTCAGCAGATTGTTCTTTGTGTGCTAAAAGTATTAATAATTGTACTTCACAAAAATCATACCCACTGAAATTTACACTAAACAGCAGTGAAGAAACGCAAAAAAATTGACCTCTGAAAAAATTATCATATTTGCAAATTTTGTTTTTTCCTTTTATAACAAACGGAAAGTACGGCATCAAGTTTGGAGCTAGGCGGCCTTAAGCCTTATATCAAGTCTTCTTTCAAGATGCACAAAAGATATTCTGCCACCTTGCGTATGTCCAGAAATATAAGCGAATTCCAAATTACACGCAGGGTCCAAATTACACGACTTTCCCCTACGTTGTAACGAATTGGTGTTTGTTAAATGTTGTATGCGGATGTTGTAATTTTCCACTGACAAACACTTGAGTCTTTGATTGACACAATGGTCACTTTACAACGCTGTTGGTATTTGTGTTTACTGATCTTATTTGGCAAACTTCTAAAGGCTCAATAGTTCTCTGGTCACCAATGTAAGTTTTAAGGCCTTCGCCTTGCGTGTTCACGCCTCTTGGACCGTAAGACACCGTAGAACTTATTTGGTTTTGTTTATTTATTCTAAACTGAGCAATATTCCAACACGTTTGAGAATTCAACGTAGAGTAAATCCGATGGTACGATAGGATAGCAATATCGAAAGGAATAGCATAGAATGAATGCTCGGCACTAAGAACTTGCTAATATATCACACGACTAACGCTACGTTTTCAAGTACTCTTGCTAACACAAAAGAATGCAAGACAATTGTCCACGTTTCGGAATGTAACTGGGCAACCGCAAAAGGACCCTTGTCGGACAACTAATTACACGAATAAGCGACCAGAGGACTATTGAGACTTTAGAAGTTTGCCAAATAAGATCAGTAAACACAAATACCAACAGCGTTGTAAAGTGACCATTGTGTCAATCAAACACTCAAGTGTTTGTCAGTGGAAAATTACAAGAAAACATCCGCAAACAACATTTAACAAACACCAATTCGTTACAACGTTTACTGTAATAAAACTTAGATTTATTTCACAGAAATAAAATATCGGTATAATTTCAAGAAGAAAGTGTATACGTCGATATAAGTGAGTATTTTGTTTTTAATTTGGTAAAGAAAGACAAAAAAGGTAATTTTTATTTACTGTATTTTTTAATGCTGACCTACAATATTTTGAAAGCGTATAACCAAGTGAACAGTCAACATTGCCAACTGTGTGCCGCCCTACAGCACACAGGTAGTTAGTTTAGGGCCCACCGACTGGTTTCACCATTGCACCCACCCAGTGGTGTTTACCTATGAGGCCCCACACTCTTTCTTGTAGCTCCCATCACAAAAGGCCACAGTAATATCGCTGTACCGGCAGTGTATTTAACCTCCATTCACCAATTGTAATCAAAATGTTCTCATAATTGGTCAATAAAGATCACACAACCTATGTTGGTTAGCTGAAATAATCGAGCTGTTTTGGCATATGTATTTATACTTTGCTTTTTGTGCAACAAACATGCCAATACAATGTATACAACTGTTAACGTTAGGATATTTTCATGTACAGCATGAGCTTGCGTGTATCAAATATATGATGTGTGTATTTATTATTGAGGGGCAAAACTACTTTTGTCAAACATATGTTTATCATGTCAACATTTTAGCAAAGAAAGGGTTTCCAAACAAATAAACGAAATAGGCACGTTATAGATAAAATAAAACTGTGTGTGAACGTAGAGTGTTATATCTAGATGCAAATGTTCTGCACTTTACAAGGTTCAAAATAATGCTGTAAACTGAACGATCGTGAGAATATTCAAATTTCGATTTAAATTTCACCCCATGAACTATTGTAATGAATGGTTTTGATCATCATGATTGCTTAACAATATCCATCGAGGTTAATAGGCTATTTTTAATTAATGCTAACCTCTTATGCCTTGCGTGACTTGAATAATCAGTTAATGTTATTTAAAGTTTTGTGAATAGAAGCGAAGATATTTGTGAAAATACAGCAGGCTGTGGACCTTTTCTTAACATTTTTTTAAATGTCAAATATAGAAGATTTATGTTTATCAATTTAGAGGCGGTTTAAAATTTGTACATTTCTTCTTAACTTAAACGATTTATTCAAAAGCCAAATTAGTTAAATAGTGTTATTTTTTTTGGCATAGCATTAATAGTTGCAGTATATTTTAAAACATTTTGGTATAGATTTAAAACAATGCATTGCGATTAATTTACACAGTTATAATAGGCAGCTAAGTTATCGAGTGTTTTTCAATCTTCTCTAATATAGTTTGCAAGGAGACGTTTTTAACTGAACCGGACAATAATGCAAAAACCCGAAATGCTGTGTTTCAAAGATGTTTAAGTTTAATTAACGACTGTTTGTTTTATTTATCAACTTGAATTATGTGACTGGTATTTAAAGCAAGCGACCATAAAGGTACTTCTGAGTTTCCCTAAACACAAAAAGTTAAAAAAAAATTTCATGCGATGTAATTGGTTTAGATGTGCACAAATGCTAATGCAAATGAGTGAAATTTTTGTACCAGGTGTTTGAGTCCATAAACATGGTGTGGTTAGTTTTGTTGTTTGTGCTGTGTTTATCTGTTTCTGCTGAAGGACGAACTTGGCATAACTTCAATGGATTTCAATATTCCATTGAAATGACACCAGTCACTTCGTATGCTGAAGCAGAGATGAGATGTTCCGCCCTGCAAGCTAATGTAGCAAACGTCAAAACCATTGAAATCAACAACTTTTTAAAAAGCCTTTTTGATCGAGCAAGTAGGAAATTAGCTTCATTGAGTTTATTTCGCATCAAATTAAGAAGTTTATTTTCCTAAAAACTTTTGATGTACTCCGTATTTAGTATTATTGTCTTTTTTACTTTTGACAGCAAAACATAAGTTTTGGGCTCCTTAAAGCGAAGCGATTAACGCCTTTCGGTAAAAAGTCTTTTGTTTATTCTATATTTTTTATTTCTAATCGTTGATGTAGGCTGTTTTACAAACATGTAAATACAGTATAACTTGTACAGACTAGCAATAACCAATTGTGCCACACTATCTTTATTGTATTAAATGCCGTAAAAGTAAACCACAACGGTTATTTTTAAAGAACCCTCCTACTGGGTGTATATTGGGGCAAAAAGAATTGGAAACACTAATAAGTTTCAATGGAATGATGGAAGCAATGTTTCAGTTCCTACAAACGTGTGGTATAGTGAGCAACCAAATAACATTCTCGGACAAAAAAATTGTGTTGTAATGTTTTATGATTCCGCTTTGCAAGATAATTGTTACAAGTGGTTGGATGTGAAATGTTTAACGAACAGTGCGGGATACATTTGCCAAAAGCTCATTCAAGGTGAGAAAACAACAATTGTTAAAAAAATGAGTAGTGGAAAAGTGTCACAGTTAAAGGCCAATACTGATACATTTCTTGAGGTTTAAGATTTCGTGAGATTAGGGATGAAGGTTTTTGGAATTCTGGATATGGCGGTTAGTGTAAATCGTAAGGAAAATAATACATCACATCATTCACTCAATATAATTGATAAAGTTCGCTTACCACGCTAAAATCCAGGACGTTTTAGTACGAAAAGTTTTGAAGCAGCCGATTCAACAGTAATACCACAATTTTATTTGTCAGAGGAAAGTTAAACGTATGTATCATGACTAAGAAGCGCTTTTCTTTACTTTAGATAACTGGATTTAGCGCGAATGTTTAGTAACGTTTATCTGCGTGCATATATCTGTAGTCTGAATTTTGTTACAAAACATACGCAACAGGGTTTAACCTTAGCTGCTATGTGACACAGATTACAAGACAGATAAGACATTAACAGTTTTATTTATTTAATACTTACCAGTTTTAACAATGGCTGGTTTCTAGGTTAGTTCCTGTTAATATTAAGTGCATAAAAGCATTTCACAGATTTTTAACCTGAAAATAACTTTTGAGTTTTGAATGAACATAATTTTTTGCAACCGATAATAATAAAAAAAAATTTGCAAAAAGGATAAATTTTTATTGTAAAAAACCTACTTAGGTTCAACAGTTGGAACAAACGTTAACATGAACATCACCATCATGTCTTCAACAATATGCGGGAGCTTGGTTTTCATAATCTGCATAGTCATGGTGATTCTGTGGAAACGTAAAAGGAAGTAAGATTCATTGTACGACTGCAAACCGATCCATGACGCACAAATATTCAGCTAAAGTATAACTGATTCAAGTAATAATGAACAAGAGTTGCTTAATATATCAGAATGTGTCTTTTAATTAAAGTGATTCAAACAAAATATATTTGTTTCGTAGGAATGAGTTGTCAGCGAGAAATGCAGATGAAAGTGAATACCTTGATATGAGTGAGTACTTTTATTTAAACCAGAGTTACAGAGTAAAGTAAAACAAAGCCACAAGTTGCCCAAAAGTTTAAATATTTTTTGTTTGTTTCTGAGCAGATCAATGCGGGTTTATTTTGCGACCCAATATGACTGCTAAAATCACTTGCACATTTTATGCACTTTACCTACTTGCAAATTTGTAGGTGCGGTCGTCGAGTTAATTTTGGAAATTGCATTTGGCCCATTATTGTTAAAAGTTACTCACCCCTGCTCAAATTCAACGCAAACATGAATAGCTTTTTCCGCGTTTGTTTGTTTTTGTTTTTCCTTCACTATGATGCAGGGAGTCGAACCACTTGGTATATGGGTCCAGGTTCGGTTCAGGTTCACTTTGTTTTGTTTTTAGGGGTTCAGGTTTCGTTCAGTTTTTGATCAATGTATGTTTTCAAGTTCGGTTTTTTTCCGGTTCGGGCAAAAATACTGGTTTGGTTCGGGTTTTTAAAAAATCGTAATTAGCGGTTCGGCTTCGGTTCGGGTTAAATGAAAACCGCCCAAATCGATTTACGGGTTAGGGTTCATTTTCCGTTCGACTCCGAGTCGGTTATAATGATACACTTTTAGTCGGATTTTTTCTGTTTTTGTCAGAATTTTGAAAAAGTGCCTTTGTTGAAAACAGCTGGAAATTGTCAGATCATAGAAACACACACGAACCCACCAATCTACATGAATACCTTAGGACAAACTTCAACACAAGAACTACCTGATGACATCAATCCTTATTACGTCAGCTATAAAGAAGGTCCTTATTTTATTGTTTTTGAATATTTTCTGCAGCGACCATTCTCTTTTCTGTATCAGTTTGTTTTCAAATCTCACATGCAAAAGCGATTTATTAATTGGGCAGAAAATGCATATTGTGTTTCTTTCATACAGATCGAACCAACCGGAATGTAGAAATGCGCAAAGATCCTCCAACATACGTCAACAACTCCATGCAACCAGCCACGTCACAATCACAAGTTGATGACGTCAATCCCTACTGCGTTACCATAGAGTGACGTACTGTGTTTTTTTTGTTTTTTTTGATTTATGTTTGATTTATTATTTAAATCGTGTATAGGTACGCGGTTGTATCCGTAATATGATAGGCAACTAATCTATTACAAGAATTCCTTCCTTTCACATTTGAAATTGAAATTGCTTAACTGTCGGTGGTTTATTCACAAAGCATCAATGTCCATATACCCATTTTGGCACCTTGAACTATACATCCACCGTACAACCGTTCTTGCCTGTCAAACGTTTTTGGAATTTGTAACATGTTACGGAAAAGCAAAAAGAAAACAAGCACAGGCTGCTTTGTGTACGCTTAACATTAGAAGAAAGCACAGAATGAGTTATAAAGGAAGCTGTTGAGCCTTGAAGTATTTCCTTTAATTCAAATAGTCAAACCCAGTCGCGTTGCCTTCAGCGCCGCTTGTTTCTCCAGCGGTTTTCCAACCTCTTAGGCCCCTTTCTCTCTACCAGGTACAACTGCTGCATTTGGTACAATTGCTCTCCCTTCCTTAGTATTTTATTAGTGGTTTTTCATCCGTTAGGTTTTAGCAGCTGTGTCCTCTCTCTTTTCGTAGAATATTTGTTGTTGTGTCAAGGTGTAGATGAACAATACAATACAATATGATGTTGAAACCGTTTTATTAGGGTCATATTTGCGACTAAACTGCAAATGGAAGTATGGTGTCTTGCAAATTGTACATCAAAAAGTTTGAACTACAGCTGCAGCGCGTAACTGATCTATTCACTGGAGTGCCCATACAATATTTTACTGCATCGTCATGTCTTTGTGTCAAATGGTGCGTTTGAAAAAACGTATTTGTAGTTTACAACGACTCCTCAACCACTCATGTTTTAAAACATACTGATAGATTGATTGCAATCATTTTTGTCCCAACAACACAAGTTCGAAATTGCCAAGCATGATACAGCTCGTTAATTGTCCTTATTTTGTTGGTTTGTAAATCTTTTTCCATTTTACACCATAATGAATAAATTTACGACATTTATAACGTCTCCTAAGTGGGGTCGCTATAAATCAATTTATTGGCGTTTAAATTTATTTTCAAAAAATGATACGATTTTGTTCTAGTTCGCAACCTTTGCTCATGTTTTGCAGTACAGCTTGGTAAGTTTTAACGCGAATTAGATTGGCCAAATTAAATAAAACTTTTGGGTTCTAACATTTGAGCGTAATAATGCACGATGAATGCTAATATGTAAAGTCTAATTGAAAATTAAGCGGGCAAATTTTCATGAAAATATTTCACTTTCGTCATTACTTGAAAAAAAGTTTCCCTATCGGAAAATATGGGGTCGCTGAAAATCCTGATTTAATTTTCTATTAAATTGGATTCGCTTTTAAAAAAGGTTGAAGACCACTGCTGTACATCTTGTTTGCAGTTACCTGGCAAAGTTGTGTTGCATACGTTTTGTTTTGCTTTTTACAGCACTTACATATTTTCAACCGGTGTCTTACTCTCTTAGTGGTTCGTTGTTTTCATCGTTCGGCAATTACTCGGTTTATTCGGTTTGTTCGGTTTATTCGTGTTTGTTTCAGCTTTTTTCTAATGTCATTTTTCAGGAACTGATGATGCAATTTAGGCCAAGTATATATTCCTTCACTTGAAACTCACTAATGCTGTTGAAAGGATTTATCGTCCTTTGGTTTTACTGTTTTATAGTCTCTCAATTAGTGGTTCTGTTGGTATCATGACTCTGTTTACTATAAAAGTGTGCATTAAAAACTTGTTTTAACCAGAACACGATTCAAACTCTGCTGCTAATTACTTCCCAAAGCAGTCACTTGGCTGGGACATTATTAATCAGAGGGAGTTTTGTTACATGTCAGGCGCCGCTTGCTTCGTTTTTGTGAAGTTTGAAAGCACCTTTTTCCACGTTGATGTAGAAAACGCTTGTGTTTCCCAGCAGTTCTTAACAGTGTGTTTACGCTTGTAGCGGTTAGTTGATATTTGAACCAACGTTAACGATTCTTAGCTCAGTGTTTCAATGGGACAAAACGCGAAGGGGGATCGAGCCTTTCGTACCGAAGCCTTAGCTCGGTATTCAAGGCTTTCAATAGTATAATCAAATAAAACGTTTTTTTAGGTTGGTTTCCTTTTACATCGGTGCAACGAGAATAAACACTAAAGAAGAGTTTCGATGGAATAATGGAGGCAATGAAACAAATTCTTCACTGTGGCCTAAATGGAAACGGAAAAGATAATTGTGTTAAAATAGAGGAAATTCGTTCTAGATTCAAAGACATACCGTGCTATCGGCATTTGGCCCGATTTATTTGTCAACAGAAATCGGCTTCTACAAGTAAGTTATATTTTATCAGATTCGATTAGAATTAGAACAATGTTTAACCTGGATTTTTTAGGGGTGTTTAAATTTTTACCTTACTTAAATCAATATTTGTTCTAACTTACTATTTATTTTATTTATACCATATTATTTAGGTATTTCTAATAAACTCTTTTTTGTCACTGGTCTCAACTAATTTTAATAAGGTGTTTAATTTTCAGGTTTTCTTTTCGCAACAGAATCAGCAACAGCAACCAAACAGTCTATTACATCAATCATTGCAACCAACGATACTAGAACATAGCCTACAGTGGTCTCATTACACGGCAAGAAATGAAAAAATACCTTTTCCATACTAACGGTCCCATTGCATTTTTGTGTTAAGTGCTTTTTCGATTCAATTGTTGATTTGAAAATAACTAACACATTAAAAGTCTACCGCCTTTAATGTTTGTCTTAACACATGAAAAGGAAAGAATTGCACACAATCTGTACATTGATACATACGGAGAGTAAAAACTCATCAAGGATCAAATGTTATGTAATCAGGACGTCGATCTTGACTGACGCAATAGGGGTTGACGTCACCAATTTGTGATTGTGACGTGGTTGGTGGGTCTTTGTGTGTTTCTACAACCAGGTGATTTCCATCTTTTTAACGAACACATATCTGAATATGTGATTTTATATTTTTTTTATTATTGTATCTCGTTCATGGGTTACGTAATAAGGACTGATGTCATCAAGTTGTTGTTGTGACGTGTCCAGTTGCATAACGTCATTGGCGTCAGTTGGTGGGTTGGTAAGTGTTTCTACTATCCGGTGGATTCCATCTGTATAAAACACAACTGTGCTTTAGTACGTATTTAATACCTGATACAAAAACATCTGCGGAATAAGAAATAAAAAATCTCGCAAGCCAAATGCTACTTATGTGGTCATTTTTTTCATCCTCTTGGATCATTTTGGTTCAGTAAACTGAAAATTACGTTTATAAATTATTATCAAAAACCCAGTTACGTAAAAATTCATAATACGTCAGATCCACCGAGGTGCCGAATATAGCCGGTGTCAGACTAGAAAATTCGAAACCCACGACAGGGGTCTTTCTGTGACCACGTATAACGCCTTTAATGGGCCAGGCTTTCTATGATTTATGGTAGGGTATGCCGTGATCGCTGTTGTGTATGGGTGTTTCAGGGCGTTCAGACATCCCTGTTACAAATGTATTCATTTGATGTAAACACTACATGTGGAAAGTTTGAAGAATTTACACAAACAAATTACAGTAACTTTTATTAGCAAATGCCTTATGTTTTCCTACCTTCTGCGTTGTATTCAATCTTCACAGCTTTGTTTACCGGTTTTTCCTGCGAAAGTTAAAGTGGATTGATTTTCTTGAAGTGTTAAAGACAAAAAACGATAATCTCGTCAAACGTTTTGTAACAGATAAAGTAATAATTGCAGTATTATACTCTATTGTCCACGAACGTTGTTTAGGTACGTACCTTCTTTTCTTGCGTGACGTAACAAAGACAATGACGATGCAGATTATGACTAATATGACGGATCCGCCTAGACCAGTGGTTCTCAACCAGTGGGCCATGGCCCACTGGTGGGCCATGGAAGCATTTTGATTGGGCCACAGACCAACCAAATAGAAAGTTTTTTTTAAGAATTTACTTTCATTTGTGTCATTACACTCAATTTTACAAGAATAATGGCTTGGGGAGGAATTGAGAAGGAATGTTTTTGTTTTGTTTTTTGTTCTGAACCTATTTTATAGTTGTTTCTTTCTTTCATAAAAATTTACTGGGCCACAGAATTTTTTTGCAATGAAAGTGGGCCACGAAAGAAAAAAGGTTGAGCACCACTGGCCTAGACGCACGTTTTTAAATGACATTCATCACGAACGTAACTACTCAACAAATTGTATACCGTAAGTATAATTTGCCGACCTCTGATGCCGAACAGATGTTTTAAAAGTACAAAACTTCCAGGAGGAACCGTCCTCAAAACAGCCTGGTGTCAAACCCAGGGGCCAGGGCAACCTCTACAAAAAACCCTCGTAATAATAGCGATGGTTTCAACTTTCAACACTATTCAGTTAAATATGGATGGACTCACTTCATGCAAGCTTAACATCATCGAGCAGTAGCAACAAAGTCTCGACGATTCTACTCCAGGAAACCGATCGGACAAGCTAACGCTTTCTAACAAATTGACTAAAACGCATAAACCATTTAACTTACAAGTTTTTTTTAGGAAATAGGTAAATAATAACTGAGGCTTTTCAGCACATACAACTTTTGTATGAAACAGGAAGACAAACTTGTTTGCATTTTGGAGTGTAACCGGTCCACTTAACTAAAATGCATCAAGGACATTCTATATAGATGACGTCGCAGCCGTTCCTTATCATCACTTAAAAGTAATTAATTATTCGTGAAAGGAAAGTGAAATCAAGTTGACAGCTTAATACATGTTGATTGAGGTCGCACTGGTGCTTTTACTATTTAGTTTTTAATTGTTGTTGGTATTTGATTTTTGTTTCGCGAAGTAACAATACTATGTTTCAGACGGACATGGGGCAAGTCGTATTCGTCATTCGTATATGAATGCATTCGAATACAGGTTTTACCACCTTCGTGCTGTATTCGAATGATTTTAGCTGTCGTTCGATATTTCATGAATACAATTCGAATTGTTAAAGGTTTTTGCCAACCTAAGAATTTGCAAATTCGAATACACGTTAATTTTTTACGAATACAATTCGAATTGTTGTCGGCCTTTGGCGAGGTAACAATTCGCAAAATCGAACGCATGACTACATTTTTACGAATACAATTCGAATTGTTGTCAGCCTGTGGCTACGTAACAATTCGTAAAATCGAATGCATGACTACATTTTTACGAATACAATTCGAATTGTTGTCAGCCTGTGGCTACGTAACAATTCGCAAAATCGATTACATGACTACACTTTTACGAATACAATTCGAATTGTCGATTACCTCTAGACCAGGAGTAGTCGAGAATATTTTGCTACATATTTTTGCCAAATAAATTCGAATACAATTCAAGTCGGCAGTGGATGTGACCTGATTTGACAAGTTTTTGTTTATGTTACGAAACAATGACACACAGAAGTTTCATTGTGACGTTACATTTGGAATTGTTTTTCAAAGAAAAACCCGGTCCTAGTTAATTTTAAACTCACGTTTCATAACTTAACAACAAAATTCAGGTGTATCCAAAACAACGTTAGAATCGTATTTAAATCTTATTTGTTACAAAAACTGTTTCACGAATCAATTTAGTTGAAACAAATTTATCCAAACATTACTTTGTTTGTGACACACGTTTAATAAGTTTGAAAGACGCTGCTTGACATAAAGGTCACATGCCGTCTTTTGCGTTTTTGCAACGTCACAATTACAATGATGATGCAAATTACAACGCTGATGACGCAACTGCATGTAGTCATGACAATCACATTGGTTGTCCTGTCAGCTGCCATTCCAGCTGTTGAAGCTAAGGAGAAGTTTTAATCAACAACAAACATTTTATTCCCATGAAAGGTGTTTCAATAAATCTATTTTCGTGGCAATGGAAACAGTATTTCGTTTCTTACCGTGTAATGAGACCACTGTAGGCGATATTCTGGTAGCGTTGGTTGCAATGATTAAGGTAATGGACTGTTTGGTTGATGTTGCTGATTCTGTTGCGAAAAAGAAACGTGGAAATTGAACACTTTATTGAAAAAAATAGTTGAGAGCGGCGACAAACAAGAGTTTAATAAAAACATATTTTTGATTTATAAGGGAAAAAATGTGAACATCCCTAAAAATCCAGGTTAATCATTAGTTCTAATTCTAATCGAATCTGATAAAATATAACTTACCGATAGCACGATATGTCTTTGAATCTAGAACGAGTTTCATCCATTTCAATATAATTCTCTTTTCCGTTTTCGTTGTCTGGTTCCCCTTCAAGCCATAGTGATGAATTTTGTTCCATTTTGCCTCTATCATTCCATCGAAACTCTTCAGTACTGTTTATTCTTGTTGCACCGACGTAAAAGGAAGAAACCAAACCTCAAAAACGTTGTGTTTGATTAAACTACCGAAAGCCCTGAAAAACGAACTAAGGCTTTTCTACAAATGGCCCGAATTCCCCTCGCTTGTAAACTGCTTGTCTCATTAAAACACAGAACTAACAATTGCTCAACGTGGTTTAAATATCAACTAACTGCTACAAACGTAAACACACTGTTAAGAACTGCTGCCAAACACAAGCGTTTTCTACATAAACGTGGAAAAAGGAGCTTTTAAAGTTTAGATGAAAGAAGCAATTAGCGGCGCCTGACATGTAACAAGACTCCCTCTGATTGATAATGCCCCAGTCTAGTGATGGCTTCGGGAAGTAATCAGTGGCAGAATTTGCGGAAATGCTTGCCCAAGGGAGCAACCACGGTTAAAACTTCAATTTAATCCCTTTTTGCCATCATTTAGACCAGTCGCTGTTAGGAAACAATTTTTACCGTCGATATTTTCTCGCAAATGTATCTCGCATTGTAATGTGTACATAGTTCACGATCATCAAGGCGTTTATAAAAAAATACCCATTGTAATGCAATCATTATCAATTCTATTGTTATCGGGTTGTCGAGGATACAGAACACATATTTTGGTGACACATGGCATTGAGTTGTACTATACATGTGACACAGATTCTAAGACTTAAAAAATACCGTAGTGCGCATTGGACTACATAAAAGATTGGTAGATAACCATGTATTGTTAAAGTACTCTTCCTCTAATACAGGGGTGGGGAACCTACTTTGCATCGCGGGCCGCATGAATTGCACAACATTTTCAGGCGGACCACATATTTTTTTATTTTCAAAATCCATGTAAAATACCCGAAGCACACAAGTGGTTTTATGTTTCATCGCTTCAGATTTCATTTTTTTCTTTGCTGTTACATGTTTGCAACTAACAAGGCATACAGGTTTATCACTTATTTCGACTAAAAAGTATTAGTTTGTCCATTCTTTCTGGAACACCCTAGCTCCATTATACCGATCTGTCTTTTTTTCCAAGGATATATTTTTAATAACACTATAAGGATCCACGCTAATAGCTCTCAAGCCATTTCAAAACTAACACCACATGGCGAATGATTTGTCACTGCAAGGAGAGGCAATCGAGTGACTGTTACGTCACAAATATAGCAAGTGTGGCAATTTTTAGTAGTTTGGCGTCATATTGTGGAATGGGAAGATTACTACTAATATCGAAGTCATTTCAAGGAAATTGAAATATACTGTACTTTAACAAAATTGTGACGGGGGCCGCATTAAAAAGACAAGCGGGCCAAATGTGGCCCGCGGGCCGCAGGTTCCCCACCCCTGCTCTAATACCTAAACGAGTACGTTATAACGACATTACAGACAAACAATGAAGGAAAATTGGAAGCAAAACGTTAAGACAGACCATTTCCGTATCCGATCGAGGGCATCGATAGGGACATTGGTCAAATCCTTGGTGGAGGTGAGCTGCCTTGAAACATATAAGCAGCAAGTCATCCATCTGCTCAAGTTACTACCAGACAATTAAACGCACCCAAGTCAATTTGGTAGTGTACGCATACTCTAAAACGTGTTTATTATTAACCATACGAATGAAAGCCATGAAAAAGTTTCAAAACTGATATCCCAACAGACAGGCGGTGGAGCTACAGAGCACATCAGACGAGATCGCATTGATTCAGATTTTATCCGCTTGCCTTCGGATATTACCGGTTGTCTTGAGCCTGTGTGGTTTTCGAGTCTCGCTGTTTCTAATGAATGGCAATTATGCATCATTGTCACAATAGAACTTTGTCTGTTATCTTTCACACTTTTAGACCAACAAGTCACCAACAGCACATTTAGTTGCAACTTATCGCGAAGCAGTTTTTACCTTGTCCTTCTTTAAACGCACACTGCATGGATTTAAACAACATTCAAGGGGAAACACAAGTTTAAGTAAGTTTGTGGTGTAATGTTGCAAAAAAAGTATATGTGAGTTTGTTTAGAGATGGCCATTTTAAAAAGCACTAAATTAACATTAGCGCACAGTATATGTACTAATACAAGTGCAGTTTTTACTATTGTCTATTTGAAAATTTGTTATTACTGCCCTTTTGAATAATCAGTGACACAATATTGTTGTTCCCTCCAGATGTTTCTTATTTGGAATTCAAAGTGTTAAGTCTGGAGCAAACGTGTTTTCAAATCTTCACCGAGAATGAGAAAAAGGCACAACCAGTCATGGCGCGAGAAACAAAACGGCGGTTTGCAGTATGCTATAAATTTGGCTGCAAGTGCTTGATGCCGACTGAAGTAGCACGAAACTGGCTGAGTGGAGAATTCGTTATAAAGATAAGAGGTAAGTGATGTTAAACTTTTCTGCTATCTGTGTTGTTGGCAATTTAACAGCCTGTTGGCATCGTAGGCCTAATATTAACTTAGTTTGCGGCGTGTTTAAACCTCATTTCTTTTCAGTATTGGCGTTTTGTTCACCTGTGTGATTTAAAATTGCTATGACGAGTTTGATGTAATCATCAACATTACTTTTTTGCAATAACTGAATTTAAAATAGTGATAACTAGGTCCTAAATCCCAGCGATTGTTGACACAAACACGGTGATAAAAAGTACAAAAGCGCACAGTTCAGTGGTGTGAGAGTGTGGATGTCCTTTAAAATTTTAAATCTTCATTGCTTAAAATATTACCAAAATGTTTATGCAAGCTATACATACGTTAGCACAAGGTACCATGCCCGGACGTTAATTTGTATATAATTTAGAAAGAAAAATATTTGGTGCCTTCCATATGTATTGGTATTCAGTAGGATACGTTGTTTTTATAAATTCGTTGTTTATTGTTTAAATATTTGATGGAGTGCACTGAGATTTTTGTTAAAGTTTTTAAATATACATAGAACACTAGCTATACGACGACAATACCGCCGATGTAGTTTCCGTTGTTCAGTTCTGTGTTGGTCAGCAATCAGGAACGACAATGGTAAGCTTAATTGTAAGATAAATGGGAGAAAAGGTTGTTTTTTGCGTAGCTTACGTTCCAGGATGATCTGACCTCTTGGTGGTATTGCATGTTTACCACATTGAAGTTTATTTTTTTGCTGAGTCATATAAGTTTAATTATATTTGCTTACCAGGCAACGAGCGTGTGGAAAATGTAACCGTCGCCATCCAAAGTTGCAACAAGTGCAGATGCCAGGTGGGCCCGAGATGCCGTTGGATTGGGACTTGAAACCCAGATAACTTGCTGAATTAGATGTAAGGTACGTTTCATGTCATAACAATCTTTAAAATCCCTCGGACTTCGGGGGTTTACAGTCAGGTGACAAACTTATGTTTAGGAGTTAATCCTTGTGTGAAAAGCACCTGTTGTGCACAGCGCAAATACAGAACAATGCAAGCCACTTGATTGTGACAATCTGATGTCAGGCAGCTTATGTTGTTACGGCTGCGTTTGTGTTTAATTTAAGGTGGTATTGTTTCCATATGACGATTATGTTAATGTCCAATAAACTAGAATAAGCACAGTTTAGGTAATCTTGGCAGATAATTTGCAAGTTTGCATCATTAATTGTCTATAACTAAAGGATAACATTGTGGGTAATCGAATTTCTTTATATTCAATCATTTAGATAGATTATATTTGTTTGCGATGTAGACTGATACAATTTGACGCTTGTAGCTGCGGCTCGTTTATTTGTGACCGAATCTTTATATTTTGCGTTTTCCCGTTGTGACCTTAACCGAGTATCAACAAGAGTAAGTTTTATATTCAATATACCGAAGCATTAGTTTTTAACGACGTTAAATTGTCACAAACGCGTGTGTGTAGATGCTCGCGGCAAATGAAAATACTTTACAAACACTATGCCCGATCAATTTCTCAATGCTACGCCAACGACGGCAAAAAGTGCTGTTTTGAGAGGTTTTTTGTCTTCTCAGACATGTTTTGTTACAGTTCAGTTACAGACAAAACCGCCGTCTGGGCACGTTCGCAAAAAACCTATTCTCGTTGATGGCTTTTCATCGCGAAAAAATACTAGCTTTTGAAAACTTTTCATCCGTAACCGCTGAGAAGCCTTGCTGCTATCACTGGCTATTGCGCTGCCATTTCAAACGTTTGCAGGAAATATTTAAGTACGCGGTATTAAATAGTTCTGAGCACTTGGCTATTCTATACACCAGATGCTGCATGTGTCTTTACCAACCTTCGAAGCATATAGGAAGTTAGTGGGAAGAAATATAGGAAGAAATAAACCACCATGCTATAACAATGATGGAAAACCAATCGGTGGCCACATAGAGCGGTGGTTTTTAAACTTCTTTTGGTCATAACGGCCCCTTCTAAATTTTCTCGAGCATTCCCGGTCCAAGCCAAAAATATCTATGAAATGAAATATGCCTTTGCGAAACAAAACCGGCAGTTATCAACTAAAATTAAATTTATGCCTTGCAAAACTATACCCACAACAACATGCACAATGAATCTTTTTAATTTTGTAAGATCAACTTGTTTGGAAATGACTCAAGCGCAGTTGTTTAATGCGCGAATAACTGCCTCCTTTGTTAGCCTACATGAAAGTAAAGGAAAGTATAACTTTTTGTCACAGTACACTCATTTACCAAATTTTTGTTTGTACAGTTGCAAGATTTGAAATTACATAACATTGTTGAAATACTTTTAAGCTCCTCATTGTAGAAATACTTTTAAGGTCCTCGCTGTCCCTCTGGAATCGCGTCGCAGAACCCTAACGGACCGGGAACCTGGTTTAAAAACCGCTGAATTAGAGAGAGTTGAAATGACATAAAGTTATCCACGGAAAACGCATACACATTTTTTAACAGGGAATGCAAGTTATAACAATCGCGCGTGTTACCCGCTGTATGTCAATGGATTCCATTCGTTTGCGAAAGTTAGGTTGGAGAGTACAAAACTTCTTTTCCATTGTAGAGGACCAGTTATGTATTTACGACTTCAAAATCTTTAATAACCGAGTGCACATGCGCCTTAGTTGTAAAACCTAAACCCGGATAAAAGTCGCTGAAACTTTGCGTACCTGCACACGTTTTGTGTGACGCAACAAACAAAATTTAAGCGAATATAACATTAACTTTAAATCAACATCCTCCATTTGGAAAAGTAACGTGATTGAAAAGCCAGGAACTGTGCAGAGCAAAACCCCTGTTGCCAGTCTCTAAAGCGACGGCGGTCGTGTCTGGCCCATATGTCTGTGCCGGTCGGCTTCGGTAAACAAACGCAACAAGTAACACGATACTTATCAATAGAAGAAAGTGGTTGGGTTTTAAATTACGTCAGTCGCTTGTCTTTAATGAGCTTTTGTCAGTGCCGAGGTTACCTTAGCACCAAATCTAACAGCCCGATTCTGTTTTACTCAAATACCTGTAAGTGTCGTTGGATGCAATTAATAGTTTTAAACAGTTCTTAACGCCGCTATTGGAACAATCACTAATGCTGTTTTTCATCTGCTCATGATTTGGGACTCATCAGAAATTGATACAATTATTTAGCTTTTAGTTTGTTGAAGCGAGTTTACATTAAAGACACGTATTCAAAAAATACTTTTCTGTTTATTTGTTTGTAATGCTTTTCTTGAAACCGCATGTTACTTTACAATTTTGTTACGTTGATTTGTTCACAAAATTTTATACAGCAGAAATTTGCTCCTATGTTTAAGAACCACTATATGGAAATCTTTATTTCGAAACCTTTGAGGGTTAAACTCGAACGAACCTCGCGTCAAAGATCCTGTTCAAATTTTATCCTAAACGATTTCTAGCTTTAATGTCTGTCACACAATCTTGGATGATTAGTTTAATTCAGACAACTCAAAAGCTGGTTATAAAACTTTGCTCGTACAGAAATTCTCCCTAACCACGACACCAAAAGCTATTGTTGACATCCCGTAGTAAGTGGTATTTGCGTTTCGTTGCTACCAAAGTTATCAAAACAAAAGATTGCCCGACGCACTTAACTAAAAGACATAACTAAATTTAACCACGCAGTGTATGTCGGCAAATGGCGCGCAGGTTTTCAGACATGGTACAGATAATCCATTTGTTTTGCCGGGTAGTTCGTTCAACAAATTGTCAGGTCGTTTTGTCAGGCAACAAATTGTCAAACGTAATACACAAATACTGAACAAACGGTTAAATGGGTGGAGGCGCCTTTAACCCACGTCATTCTTTATTGTTCGGTGAGCTTTTTTCTGTGGAAAGATGATCCCGGCAGTAATCTTGTTCCCTTGAGAATTTAGATTTGTTTACTTTAATTTGTGGGAATGCGGGCGGACCACTCAGATCTTTTAGAGCAGTTGTCAACAACCAATATAGTTTCCATGGTTTCCTTGAGATTTATTACATGAAGGATCTTCTTTGGAAAACGGTTTTCAAACTTAAACCAAAACATACTATGAGGTTGTTAATTATAAGTTCAAACCAGCGCAAGTTATACCTAAAGACAATCCGTACATATCCGTACACTGTGTGTCGTCTAAACCCACAATCGTAGAATGGAGTGTTGATACACTTTTGCACTGTACACGAATACAAGGCAAACTTTAAGTTGGCGTTTAGGTTTGTAATTACTTAAAACTTTGCACTGTGGGACTACTCGCACTATATCCGTGTAAGTGTTAACGTTTGTCGCTGCCATGTTGTTATCGCCAAGTTGATGCCAATCTAAAAGTGGAACCTTTTTTAGGGCCCAAAATCATCTATCCTGCTAAGTACTTTAGAAAGTCAAATTAAATTCCTCATTTGTGCAGATCACCACACTGACAAACCAACATCTGGTGGCATACGACTTCCAGATGAGGCATGAAGAGGGGAGTAAGGCACTTGAGTGCTGGACCGCTGTGTTGGATGAGCTCGACTACAAAAGATTTCTGTGCACGGATTTGAACAAAGGTATTGAATATTTATTTCAGTGATGTACTTCTTGTTATAAATATCAAGCCGACGTAAAACAGGAACCCCTTTTATAAATCGGTTACAATCTTTTGAAGGAATGTCTGTGTTGCGCATTTACCACGTTTGTAAAGCGAGCAACGACTGTTTTGGCTAACCACGGACAATACCTCAAATACCATTATCACGTAAAACACTCAAACATTTGCATTTGCAATAAGTTCCTTAATACTTCATTCTCGATGTTTTCTATGATTACGCCATATGTTTAGTACCGGTTAAAAAAATATTTTTCTGACGTTGTCTGTTCGTTCACAGTGCATTGTCACCCAACAACTGTACGCAATAAGAATGAACTCTTTCAAGCGCCATTAAACCCATTTTAAGCGTCCGCCATTTTCGGTTGTATCATCACACCTCAACCTATAAGTACATTTTCCCAAACTCATTTAGCCCTTTCGCTGTGTATTTTAAAACGTCGATCTAAATTTACTTTGTTCAGACCACCACGCTGTCAAGCTTATACCTTCCGTGCAGTCTCGCTATCGGCGCCGGATTCAGTTATATACTCTAGTGAGACACCTGGTGGCAAACGTCTTCGAGTTTTGACACAGACAGGGAAGTAGTGGCACTGTGTCGAAGAGCTACCAATACCGATGAGGCTTTGTCAAAGGTAACAAGAACTTTTTAAGGTAATAAAAATAAGGAAAGTCTACACCCAAATGTTCAAACACAACTACAAACCACTTTATTTGTACATTGTCTATGTAGAGATAGAGATTTACCGCCAAGTTGGCCAAGTGGTTAGCGCAACCGCCTTGTGATCACAAGGTCATTGGTTCTAATCCCATTGAGCAAGAAACTTAAGCGCATTGCGCCAACCCAGTGGTTTTCAATGGGTTGAACTAAATTGAAGTCACCAACTGCCTAAAAATCGAAAAAATCAAATAAAAAATGATCATCGGACTTGCATTAAAACAGGCAGCTCGACGGCGGACTCATTGTGAGCATAACGCATTCAGGCGTTGCCCGCCCACCGAGGATAAAAATGAAATAAACAACAAAAATAGAGATATCGCCACTTTGCCAACTGAAGCAATTACATTCAGCGCATGGCACATGCACAATTCCTGTCATTTCCAAAAGGTCCGTTTCGTTTAGTGTAGCTATTTGTTTGTTTCAATTGCTTTTGCTAGGAAAGTAAAAAGAAAATTCTTGGTCACGTTAATTTGTAAATGTAAGCGGTTGTGATTATCGTAGGCCTACCATATTTCCATCCCCAAAAAGGAGGACACATTGTTGAAAAGAACATGAAAAAAATACTTCAAGGTCCCCTAAAAAATAAAAGCCTCAGAAATTAGACGGTATAGAACAGTTTGGATAAAGTTCCAAACAAAGATGTATATTTGGCTGTTTTCAAAGGCTTGATTGTTACATATGTATTTGGTAAATCAGAAATTCTGTAAAAAGGAGGACATTTGGGCACTTTTTCTTGTCCTCGGAGGACAATTTGGTTTTTGTTAGAAAGGAGGACATATCCTCCAAAAAGAGGACGTATGGTAGGCCTAGATTATCGCCCTGTTATCGCCAAGTTGGTGGCAAATTTAAACGTTGAAAAGCCTTTCCTTAGGAGAATAAAATGAGATATTGAAAAGTTTAAAGCACAAAATTGCACGATTAACATTATGCGATCTTCAACCGCTTGACGATGTCGAAATTTTACAGCAAATAAATGCTCCGATGTGACACCTGGCGACAAACGACCACCAGACGAGACGCAGGTCTGGAGTGAAGCAGTCAAAAACAGACGCACTGAGTTTGGAAAGACCGAGAGAAAAAAGAAAAAGAAAAAAGACCAAAGAAGTTTAGAGACTCTGCGTACGGATCGGAATAAAGGTATTGATTATGTGTTTAGAAGGCGCCGTTTATTACGGGGTTACTATAACGTACGGGAATCTTTCTGTGACGTATTTACCTCGTTCGAAAAGCGGCCACGATTGTTTCGGCAAACCACGGGAAGCGCATTTGAATAGTGGATGAGGATTGAGCTGCAATAAATTGTGTCAACTGTTTAACGTTTTTATTTATCGCCTTATTTTCGTTTGCTTTGTGTGTGTTATTACAGTACAACGTTTGGGTCATTTAGCCCTTCCGCTTCCTACAACTGAAAATCTAATTAAACTTCTATTTTGTACAGACCACCATGCTTTCAAGTTTTTACCTCCCCTGCTGTTTCGCTATAGGTGTCAGATACAGCCAATGTCTACTCTTGTGGGACACCTGGAGGCATACGTCTTCAATCTCAGAAACAGACAGGGCCGAAGCACTACAATGCAGACACACTGTGTTAAAAAGGTCAAGAAGAAAGGGTTCCTGTCGAGTTGTTTTTGTAAAGTTGGGAAGGTTTTTTGTGAAAGTGATCAGGTACACTATTTGACAAACAGGTCTGGGTCTACACAAACAAGACTACATACCACTTTATTTACATCGTATCTTTGCTATCGAAGCGCGTATCTTGCTGTCAGTATTCTTGCACAGTAGAAAATATTGCCACATCGCCAACTGAAGTAATTACATTCACCACGTAACAAGCGTGCAAATCATGCTATTTTTTAAACAACTACATCTTGTTGACTGTAGCCATTTTCCAATGCAAATGACTTTTGTCCTCGCTTGTCGCCGTCTGTTCATTACAATGAATTGCTGCATTCCAATTGTTTGCAGCTTCAAACAAAACGCAAACATTTAAGGCCCAGCTACTGCTTTTTAGGCGCATTGTACTTTTATCTGGCGGTCCAAATAAGTAAGTGTTGTGGCCAACCAACTTTACTGTAATACGCTATTAAATAGAACGTAAACGAATATCTTCTCACGGCATAAGGTAATTTATTCACTGCTTTGTAAATCAATAGTCAAAGCAAATCTCTCACAAAGAACCACCACGCTGATAAGTTTGCACCTGACTTATTATGCTGTGACACATTCAGCTCATAAAAACTTTAACGAAGGTTTTATTCGTTTAGTCCGCAATCTCGGCGCTGACTTAAATAATTCGAGAAACTCCGGTGGGACACCTGGCGGCATACGACCCAAATTTGAGACAGAGGCCGAAACGAAGCACTCGAATACAGAAGCACCTTGTAGAGAAAATGTAGAAGGTTGGTTTCTGCAATAACGATTCTTTCGTGATGGTTATAGCCCCCCTAGGGGGTTGGTACTTGAACAACGAATCTTTCGTGATGGTTGAGCCCCCCCTAGGACCATGGCTCTTTAAAACGCCTAGTTCACACTTCTGTCGATAGGTAATGAATGGGGATGTCCCAATTAGGAATTCCACTGCGCCTTTTTACCAGACCTTTCCTCCAATATGCTCTGATGGTTCGACTTGTAGATGACCAACATGCTTAGGAGGTTTATTATATATTCGTGTTAGGTGCAACATAGGTGTTAACCACTAAATATTTAACGTGATTGTAAGAAGATTGTATGCGATTATGTTGTAGAGAGGGGCATTGGTGCAAATGCAGAAAAACTGACTTTGCATTAGTGGCAATGTATGGAACCGAATTGCTGTTTAAATTGCCGAACGACTTCAAACTAAATCATAATCTCGTGTAAATGTCTCTCAATCACAGGCCAATGTTTATCACCGCCATGAAACCTTCGCTTACATAACTTTCTATTATCTTGTTAGAGTAAGTTGTTTTGTTGCTTTGTTATTAATGTTGTTGCTACAACAAGCAAAGTTTTTTTTTTACCAGGAGTCGGTTTATTTCGTGTGCTTTGTAAATAAATCAACATAAATTTCTCGTTTGCGCAGATCACCAGCACACTGATGTCAACACTTGGCGGCATTCGAACTTGAGATGAGACGCAGGCCGGAGTGGAGCACTCGAATGGAAACGCACTGTGTGGGAGAGAGACGGAAGACGGGATGAATCTTTGCACGGATAAATACAGGACAAGGTAACACATTAGGTGTTTGTATGACAGACTGTTGTGATACTGTTAAATGACATACAAATTTATCAATGGGTTCAGATGTCTCACTTGGTAATTCCCCTGCGTACATTTCGTTAAGAAAATATTAATTGCTCCACTACGTGATTGCACATAATGTGTTTTCCATAAATGCTGGATTATTATTACAAATTGTTTTGTATCGATGAGATGCGCTTATGCACTTCATTATCGTAACTTTTATGTTTTTGTTGTTTCTTAATATCACGTGGTTTAGAAAAGCGAGTCTACGAGGCGGGATCTTATTTTTTCGCCATTTTTTACATACAACCGACATTCCAACACACGATTCTAATCACTTATATTTCTTGGCAGGACATTACTTGCGCTTACCAAGTGCGACAGCAAGACTTGATCTGCCCTTCTACTTCTCCATGCTCCAGTTTCACTGTGTTGGTCAAGAAGAAGAGTGGTGAGCTTTTGTGGTAATTATATTTCGATATAACAAACAACCATCAAAAGAGTTTGGAAAGTTGTGTTTATTTTGCTTTGATTCAAGACAGTTGGTAATTTGTAACAGTCACGGAAAAAATCAGAAAATCTTATTTTAGGTCCAAATTTAACTGTTTTTTGTTTTTGTTTTTAATGAAGTTTATTGCAGCAGCGACAGCTAGCAACAGAGAGAGTGGTTTATTAGCTTCAGTTTGTAACAATTACCAAATACCAATTATTTGTAGTTGTAACGTTGCCATTTGTGTAAATTGAAACTTGTTGTAACAATGCAAAGCCCAACGCATACTGCCAAAAGATTTTAACGATTGGGAGTCACCCCAACCAACAACTTTCTCGTACAGGACAAAAGAAACTAAATGGTTAAGTATTTTATTACTTAAAATAAAACAAACGTCACGTAAAATGACAGCATCAGAAAAGTCGGGAATACTGAAATCACATCATATTGAAGCAATCAAATAAACATAAACTACTAAAGAATGTAGGAAAAAGTGTTTGGCTGTGAAATGAAATACCTGATTGCACATCTTTAATGAATGAAATTTAACAAGGTATATACAGAAGGTATAATAGCATTGAAATGCAAGAATACAGTGTATTTATAATTCACTGTATGCAGATGTATCTGCAAACAACAACTTAAACTCTCCTGCCACAAATGGTCAAATTTTTCACATAATGCTGCATTATAAGGTTTCAAACATGTATTTGCAATATCTATTGTCTCTGCTTATAATAACTTCCCTTTGTTATTGTTAATTATTACTGTGTTATTAACTTTTTGTGCTTTGAAGTTTGTTTTGAGTTGTTTATAGTGTGGCTTTGTTGCAGTTAAAGAAATAGATTCAGGACTAGCTGGTCGTTCATTTAAATGCACTCTCCATTTTAGTAGTAAATGTTCTAGCTACAGTAATTGATTCTAGAATAATGAGGTAAATTATTTGTCTGCTTATTATTGCACCACACTTATAAGCAAGTTATAAATTCCAAATGAAACATTTGGTGGTGTGTGTTACTTTTTCAGAATTGTTGTCATTACGTCTGTCAGGATGATAACAGATATACAGCAAAAACAGGTAGAAATTATACCAAACTAATAAACCGTTTTTGTATGAATAGTAAGGCTACTGCAGAATATTACAAAACTGGTTTGTGGGGATTCTAGCAAATTGACAAAAGCTTCTGCCAAGCAATTCATTAAACAGTGTTAATTCATGTGTTTCAGTTTTTATTGCAATGTTGTTACTGAATACTACTCGAATACCCGCATCGGTACAACTACCAAAGCACTATGTATGGCCTTACGTGGTGTGAATCAGTTTCGGGCTGAAGGGGGAAAACAACGGCAGTGTGCATTAGGCTTCAATGCGATAAAAAATAATCCGATGTTTCATTAGTTTTTTTAGATTAAATCCTAATATCACGGACATCGAATTTCAGATTTGTTTTGCGAAGAGATCAAGCTGTACATGTGCACAGCTGTAGGAATGTCGTTTGTGAACATTGATTTTTTGTGAACGCCATTTTAAAACGACCCTGAAGCATTGATTGCGGAATTTCAGCCAAGCAGTGAGAAAGGCAATATGTCGGCGAAAGTTGCTGCGAACTTGCAGAGGGCATTACTTGACTTTGAAAACAGTTTACTGAAGGGAATTTGTAAAGCAGTCTTACTCAAATTGATCTCTTGAATTTTTTCAACTGTTGCTTTAATGACATTACAATCTGTTTCTCCAAGGAATCGGAAAAGCGTATTATGGACATGTCTATAAATGTAACAAACACTGCTGCAAAAACGAACATTACCGAAAACTGAATGACATCATTTTTATTCATGATCGTGAGATTTTTTTGTTATTGCAATGTTTTTGATTTTACTGATTTGCAATTATTGAAAACCGCTGAAACATTGTGTTTTGTGAATATCGTAGATATTGTTCTGTTTTGTAATTGGTGGGGTCGCCGGGTCCAAAGATTATTGTCGATATTTGACCACTGTGTTTATTGCTTGCTTTTGCATTAGGTTATATTTTGTGTTTTGTTTAGACTAGTTTGTGCACCTTTACATTTACGTTGCCCTAGCAACTCCATTTGCTTTTGTATTTCATGTAGGTTGTAGGCTTACATTGATTTGACAATGTAAGGTTGTAGGTTTACATTGATTTAATGGTTTAATAGTTAGTACTCTGGGCCATAATGTGGTTGAAAGCGACGTGTTTCAAACTTTCAAGTTTTTCGGCAAGTCTTTCATCGTCAGTAATACAGACATTTTGTTGTAACCAGAAAAGTTGTCACAAACAAACACAACTTGGACGCAACCACATGACAATCATATGGAGATAAATCAGACACTTTATTTAAACATTCCTGTTTATTCCAAACTATGGGTAACAAAGTAGTTAAAACCGGTTTGACCCAAGGGTCGGATGTTGATGGACCCCAATTCAGCTTGACCCAACGACCACACGCTGCTGAACCCCAACCCAGCTTGAACCAAGGACCAGATGATGCTCAACCCCAATCAAGCTTAACCCAAGGACCAGATTATGCTCAACCCCAATCAAGCTTGACCCAAGGACCAGATGATGCTGAACCCCAACCCGGTTCGATCCAGGGATCAGATTATGCTGAACCCCAACCCGGTTCGATACAGGGACCAGATGATGCTGAACTCCAACCCAGCGTGAACCAAGGAACAGATGATGCTCAACCGCAACCCAGCTTGCCCCAAAGACCAGATGATGCTGAACCCCAACCCGTTCGATACAGGGATCAGATAATGCTGAACCCCAACCCGGTTCGATCCAGGGACCAGATTATGATGAACCCCATTCCAGCTTGACCCAAAGATCAGATGATTCTGAACCCCAACCTGGTTCGATCCAGGGACCAGAATCAGAATCAAGCCCAACCCTAAGACAGGGTGATGTTGTTCCCCAGCACGGCGCAACCGAAGAATCCGATGCTATGGTGCCTCAGTCAAGTTCAAACCACCCTTTGCCAGTTGATGTACAGGACAGGAATTTGGTCTTCAACTTGGTAAGAGTTCTCACCCGATTCTCCAAGAAGTCGTCGATTAAAATTAGGAATTTCTGCTTTCCTATCGAGTGACATTCTCAATTTCTGACATGTATTAAAACGCTGGTCGATTGCGTAAGGTGTCAGGCAATATCGTCGATGTGAAAGCAGTAATTCTCCCGACAACAGTCGATTTGAATCGACGACTTCTTGACTTTTAAGGTGGGCTTCTTAAAACAATTATCCGTTTTGATCAGGAATCTATTTCTTGCAGGAAAGCGAACAAGCACCTCAGATTGGAGACACAAACATCCACACAACTGGATCAGTTTACAACGCTCCAGTCTATCAACACATCACACAACATGTAACAGTGCAGCAAACATACGAACAAGCTCACTGCTCATCTCATTTGCTTGTTCCACACTATTTAGATGAAGAAACTTTAGCAAAACATCCAGCTTCACCTCCTATACCCGAACAAGCTCACTGCTCGTCTCAGTTGCCAGCCCCACACTATATAGATGAAGAAACTTCACCCAAACTCCCTACTACATCTTTATTCTCAGCACAAAGGCAGAGGTTTTCTGAACATCAACCTTCAACATCAACGGAGCACCACAGAAAACATGAATATTTTCAGTCTTCTTCAGTACTGATGTCGTTGCTCAAACAAAGAGCACAAGAAATCGCCAGTGAAGAATCGTCACTTTCAGATTCTGCCAACCGACCAATACCAACAGTCAACCTTGCCATAGTCAGCAAACCACAGCAAATTGACGAGCTTCAAGCAGAAGGACATTATCGACATAAAGAGGAACTTTACAACATACAACAAAGTGATATCACTGGTGAAGAAATATTTGATCGTGCAAAAGAAAATGCACAGCGAGAAGCAGAATGGAAAAAGGACAAGGTGAAAGTAAAGCAAGATTACGTGGAAAAACATGGAAACGTGGTCGGTGTGGTTGGACAAGCTGGAATAGGAAAGACGACCTCAGCCAAAAAATGGGCCATGCAAAGTTTACGGGGTGAGTTGTTCGGACAGACTTCCTTCTTCTTCTTCATTGTGATCAGACACATCGACTTCACGAAGGAGATGACACTTCTTGAGTTTCTGCTCTCCACCATGTCGATTGAACAACATTACACCCTGGAACAACAAAAAGGCATTCTCAACGTCATTTGCAATGATCCACATGTTATGATAATTTTCGACGGTTTCGACGAGGCAGCCATTGAATCATTTTCCACTGAAGTTCCCCGACCCCGACTACATTCGAAGTCAAAGGCGGAAAACTACCTGAAGCATCTGGCGGGAGGAAACTTGCTTCCACGTGCTCGGAAGATTTTCACGTCCCGACCAACTCAACTATACAAGCTCCATCCCTCATATCGACCAAGGTTTGTTGTTCAAATACTTGGATTGACATCAACATCACAAGATGAACTTGGACGTCAGATATGTGGTGACAGATACGACGATATACAACAAAAATTAGAGCAAAACCGCAATGTATTTGCTTACTGCTATGTTCCTGTCAATTTTATATTGACACTTGTCTACTTGATGTATTACGATGGAGATATTCAGTTTGTTTCACTCACTCAAGTCCTTGCTTCCACTTGTTGCCAATATCATACCACCATTCACTTAAGGGGCCGAGAAAGTGAGTTGGACAAATTGGCAAAATTGGCCTATGATGCATTTCTAAATATGGAGATTGTGTTCAAGGCAAAAGCATTCGCAAAAGCAGGTATCAATGAATCCACAGCCGATGCATATACAAACACGTCAGTTACAAAGCACGGGAATCTCAAGCTGACGATTTTGGATGGTCACAAAGTTCGATATTTCTCTCATCACATCTGGCAAGAGTTTTTCGCGGCTTTCTACGTGATGATGATCATGTCTCTTGACGAGTTGGAGAAAGTCCTCAAACAACTTTCAGACGCCAGATGGGAAGTTGTTTCCAAGTTTGTTTTCGGAATTTGCGATTCTTCGGTTTTCCATCAACTCGAGCCACTTGTTCCTGAAAGTTCTCTTAAGGATTGGAAGCAAAAGAAATCTTTGCTTTCTAAATTCATCCAGTCCAAGCCGAAGCTCAGCACTAAAGAAGAAATCTTGCAAGTTTGTAGCTGGGCTCATGAGTCAAATGATCCGGAGATTGCTTCATCTGTGGCCTCCCTACTTCCTGATGAGCTCGACCTTCGTATGTCATATCGTGATTCATCTCTCCTCCCAGTTGACTACGAGAATCTTTCCTTCGTGATTCAACGCAGAGCGAAACCGGTAACACTGTGGTTTTGTATTCCACGATCTCTCATTTTCATTATCGTACGCTTACTCCACGCAATAAAATACAAACAATTCAAATCAAATTCACTAACAGCACAACTGCAACACTATGTTACTACTTTTACAACGAGGCCCAAACTGCCCGAAATCCCCCAAAAGAAATAAACGAAAGTTAATAAAAACCGTCCCAATCATTACTGACCACGAATGTCGCGTCGAAACGTCAATCACTACATTATGTTAACTAAAAGTAGTAGTTACATGTTTCGGTACCTAATAGTGTCTATAAAGCTCGATGGAATATGAGAAATAACTGGATACATATATGACTCAGTATAAACAAAGATTGCTTGGAAAACAAATGAAATCTGAAAAGTGGGCATATTATAACGTTGTAGCGACCTAACTGCTGTTGTATCTCATGTGTGTCGAAGCTTGGCATTTGCTTTTTGGGGGTATTTGATTTGTAAGAACAGACACCTAAAACAGTCAAATTTAAAGCACTTACTTCCACAGTTTACTCTACCCGGCACCAACACGCTGCGCGACTCATATTCATGCCTCAGGATATTCCATTTGTTTTGGCTGATGATTTCACGACTGATCTTCATAAATTGGCTGGAAAAGCAACTGTGTTGTTGCTGTCTTGCGTACTGCCAGTTTGTTCAGAGCACCGGTTTACTATGCTACGCTTCATTCGAGTGTATATGGCAGTGTATCACCAAGTACGTGTAACGCGCCTTAAAAACACGCTTCCATTGGACAATAAAACCATCTGGTAATTAGATGAAATCCTTGCTCAGCTCTGAAACCGCCAGTCATCTTTTCTCCACGAACACTGTTTCCGGTGGTACATGTCTTAAGATCATTGATTAGACTTTCGATCATGAAGTAACAACAGCTCTTCGCTATTTGGTTTTATTTCAAAAGGCAGCTGCAATTACTCTCTTCGTAAGGTGTCACGTAACCCACCAGATCGCTCTAAACTCTCTCACTCTTACATGACTCGAACATGGCGCCGCTGCACAATAAAGCTTCGACCGCTTCAATGTTACACATACAAAAAGAGCCACAAATGGATTGAAAATATTTAAATTGCACAAATAAAAAAATCAAAGAAAACCACTTGTAGTCAAAGCACAAACTTATACATGAAAACTACAAAACAGTGTTGAGCACAACAGAATGAGAAAATAATAATATTCGTACGCGATCATTACAAGTGACGCAACATACCAAAGTTGTAATGGAACTTGAACCAATATGTAAAAACGCCATGTGTATCAGTTGTTAATCATTTTTAGATGACTGTAGCAGAAGGAGAATCGTGTATGCAATATCTTTGTGTATTGCTGGAATATGTTGGTTAAAATATTTGCATATTTATTAAAATTTATTTAACTTATAATATCCAATGTTAAAGTTAGCAATGCACAACCGCCTAGCCATCCTGCCGCACATGTCAGTCCATAACAATTTTCACTTTCTTTTCCATTCTCACAGCATAAAGCCTCTATGTTAAGAAATAACTTTCAACGCATAACAAAAGAGGAAAATTTGTTTGCAACCAAATTAAAATGTAAATATAGAAGCATCGAGCCAATAAATGATAAGCTGCAGACAGTGTACACTGTTTCGAACTGTGAAGTCCTATCAGTGCAGTGGCGAGGAATTGGCCGTATAAGCTAGTGTAGCCACTCTACGCCACTCCAGTTTGTTGGAAGAACGATCTAAAAAAGCCATGCCTCACCAACCTATCCTATGCTACAACCGGGCATCAACGACAGAAGAACTGGTTCACAGTAGCTAAGCAACTATTTGGGAAACTGCTTTTATAATGATAAAGTGACACTGAACCAAAATCACTTTGTTCACCATACAGTTGCTTGGGCATTTTGAACAAGTTCTTCTGTCGTTAATGCTCAGTTGTGGTATCGGATAGGTTGGTGATGCATGAATGACCACATTAGCCAATGCGACCGACCTTTCATCACCAGCTGCACTGATCTTATTGGTTAAAACGTCGAGCACTGTCTGCAGTTTAAATGCAAATCAAAGTAATTTCAAGCACTGGAGGTTGATATTTGACAACAAATTGTCCTCATGAACAATTTCGATGCCACACATTTAGTTATCAGCATAAACTCCCGATAATTGTGGCACTATTTCTAACATAAAGTTGTTATTGCCAAAATAAACCACTTCCATCCCCGCCAAAAAAACAATGCAAAACATTAACATTAAAACTATAGAAAGTCAAATCCATACAAAGGGATACTCTCGCTCGATTGCATCTGGAAAGACAACGCACAGTGAAAAAAAACGTGCATATAATACTTGTTTAATTCGTGTGTTGCTATAACACATCTCCTGACACACGTACAAGGTTTGCTGAAACGCATTAGCTAATAAAAAATGTTACCTAAATATAACAAAACCTCGATTCAGGTCAGAGTTGGAAACATGCCTGAAAATGGGATGAATCCAAAAGTACAAGGCCAAAATTCGGGCCGAACCGACATTTTGATTTAACAAGGCCTACTGTTAAGTCAGGCTCAAATCCATCCCGTTTTATTGAAACTATAGACCGTCCCGACATGCTACTTCGGTTCGGGCGCTACAGCAACACACACGCTTTTTTGTGTGGCAGTAAAATTTGCGTGGAATAGATTGTTGGCTTGTCTTGGTCCAACGAGCGCTCCTGTCATTACATCTTGATCTTCGCATCTAACGCGCAGTTACGACATAATGCCCAGAAAGAAAGCATCATGCGGTTAGTTTAAATAATGCAACTTTTAATGCCGCCAAAATATCCAAATGTTAATTTTTTCGCAACATCGACCTCAGACAGGAATGTAGTATCGTAAGACAACATATAGGAAACCGATAAATTGGTTTAGCACGTTTAACATCATCAGAAACAAACGACAACAGCGTCCTTTTTTCAAATTTGACTACAACCAAACTTTCTAACTAACTTCGACCGTAACGATGATCTCTCAATGGATGTTTTTGCTACAAAAACAAAAAAAACAAAAAAAACAAAAAAACAAATACGCATTTGCTTGCAATCATACAAAAATATTTAATCGAAAACGTTTCACGATCTAATGCTTCGTTATATTGTCTAACTTTATTTACCAGTATTTGTCGCTACGTTAAATGTGATAATATTTGTTGCATTAAAATCAGCTGAAGAGACTCAACCTCTCCCTCAACAAGATCGGCAACACGGGAGCAGCATCACTCGCCCCTTGCCTCCAGAACATCGGAGAACTTATACTGTGGTGTTGTAAAATAGAAAGTGAAGGCGTCGAGAAACTCTGCGATGGAGTGAAAAAGATAACAAAGCCGGTAAACGTGAATTTCGATCTAAGTGATATACAAAATTTTATTTAATGGCAAACGTTGCAACCGGTTTTTATAAACCTCATATTATCTGAAAAAATAGTGCATTTTTATAAGCTTGTAAATGTTCTTTGCAGGTATTTTATACTGACAACCGGTGCTTTAAAGTAGTTGTATTGGGTGCGATAGATTCTTTACTATATAGGTGATGATTGTCACGCAAATATATACCTTTCGTCGAAATTTGAATCTGTCGTCACAATGAAATAATACCCAGTAATTATGTCGACTTTTAAATTTTGTTGTGGTGTTAATTAACAGAAACGCAAAACGCTTTGTGCAAGCACGAACGAAATGAGCAGATTTGGCATCAAATCAATTATAGCGTAATTTCGTTAAATTTAAAATACATGATCTAAAATATGATGAGCTTTTTATATTAATGAAATCTGGTAATAACATGAAACGACACATCGATTACGAACCGTGGAAGAAATCTTTTTGAATAAAATATCGTCTTGTACGTAACAATGGATGTTAAGTGACGAACAACACAAAGTTTTAATGCAACTGAAATGCAACTGTGACACCATTTACAACTTAAGATTATAATTGCTGCTTCAAACCGTCCGAAATGTCTTGTCCGAAAAGTTTAACAAACCAAAAAAACAAACAAACGATAATGCGAAAAATCTGGAAAAGGCGATACTGTCCCTTATACACACATTTTGTTTCTAACAAACAAAGCTCATATTTGTATTTAGCATGACGTACAACAACGCATATTGAACAAACGTGCAGCGCATACTTGTTTTACTCGTGTGTTGCTGTAACACCACGCTCTACACACGTACAAGGTTCGATGTAAAAGTGATTGGTGAAAACAAGACCAGGGATTTAAACAACGCAATTAACCAAAATAAATTTCTTACGTAAAGCTAGCAAAGTCTGGGTTGGTTTGTTAGTTATTTAACAAAGATAGAGTGAACTTTCTACAGCTTACTTTTCATGTATTATCTTTCATTGATGAAATGCCAAATTTAAAGTGGAACGAAAAATATGTGTTAAAAAGTCGCAGAATTTATAACAAGGCTTAATCCTAAGTTGTGTTGTGTTGTCTATTTTTATTTACCAGTGTTTGTCGCTACGATAAGTGTGATAATATTTGTTGCATTAAAATCAGCTGAAGATACTCGACCTCTCCGACAACAAGATTGGCAACACTGGAGCAGCTTCGCTAGGTCCTTGTCTTTACAACATCGTGGAGCTTATACTGGTTAGATGTGGAATCGGACCTGAAGGCGTCGAGAAGCTAACAAAACCGGTAAAAATATTGAAATATATGTTGTGTGAATTTTTTTCTTAACAGCAAAAATAACTGTTTCAGAAACGATAAACTGTATGCGCCAAAGCCAAGTCACATGTTTAAATCTGTACAAAGCAGTATTTACTTTTTTCAACAGGATTGACAATTATAAACACTGGCACACTGCCTAACAGTACATATTCACTGTCTTTGCAGCGAAAACTAGTCAGCTATTTAAGTATCTCAAATCCTTGGTCGTTGTGACATGCTGCACAGACGACAGTTAATTTCATAAATGTTTGATATCAGTGTTTTAAAATACACAAAACTCATAAAGTAAATAGAGTGAAAAGTAAAAGAAAGAATGTGAGACAATTAACAGTAAACAACATGTACCGATTTCGTTTTACGTCACAAATCGAAACAAAACAAACTTAAGGGAAAGACAGACGATGTGTGACGAAACAAATCAACTTATTTCAAACTTTAAATATTTAACGACATAACAAAAAGTGACTCAGCGAAAGTGAAATACAGTATTAAAGAAAACACATCAGAATATAATCTGTACCAAAGATAACATACTAGAGAACGAGTGAAAATATATTAACGGTCCCGCTGATACTACGTGATAACCCAACAGCAACGCTTTCTTGAAACACACAATAAAACAATATTATCTTAAAGCACGTGTCTTACGTGTGTCAAGTAGCAGCACCAATGTATGGCGCTTAAAAAATACTCCGTTATTTGGCTGCATATCTATTCGGGGGCTGGATAAAATCTTGGCTGTCGTATCCGCATTTCACTATCGTGTGACTTTTTTATTTTATTCGAATTACGGCATGGCCGTGTGAGTGGCGTATACAACAGCAGTGACATCTGGAAAACCCTAAGTTCGCCAAGCAGCTTTTGGTGTTTATCATTCCATGAACACTGGATGTTTTCAACTTTTGTGTTCGTCACATACTCGACTACTGCAACATCGTTAAAACACGCTTCCATGTTTCTCTCGATCACTACTATAACAAATCGGCAAGGATCACGTCAGAATGAAAGGAGCATGGAAGTAGGAACTAGTCCTTCAGGATGAATTTCTACATTTCTAGAAGTTTAACTGTGTGACAATGTAAAATCCATGGTTTAGGTAACATGGGTACTGTCCCATCATTTCCGGACAGGGTCATCAACTTGTAATTTACCACATAGCGTTGAATGTGCAGAAAATCTGTCCTTTAATGCAGGGCTTCCCAAACTTTTTTCATCGCGACCCCTATTAATCTCTTTAAATTTTCCGCGACCCTTCACGGATAATATGATAAACAATGAAAAAATACGTTTGTTGCATTTACTGAAACGACTAATTCGAGCGAAAACTAAAAATAACCTACCGGTACTCGGAGTCTACTACTTTACAAGTTCAAACACCGATACCTTTTACGTGCTTTAGCCTTTAGTTTCTGTCACATTGTTTTGCAAATAGGCACTTGTCACCTTGGACCAAGTTTAGGTCGTTGCAGTGCTTTGCAAACGGACATTAAACACAGCTTAGAAATCGTAAATTTATTACGTATTTTATCAGAGAAAGTTATTGCGCCACACAATGACACAATACTTAAACGTTAGTCTGTAACACTATGTGTCATCTTTATGTTGCAATTAAAATGCCTGTGTATTTCAAAACAATTGCAATTGTTGCGTTTCAACCGACGTTTGTTCGATCAATGGCGTCTCTACAATCTCGTTTGCGCTTAGCTGGAAACGTTTTGAAACCGACGTAACTTGAACAAAAACAACATTGTGACGTTATACAAAGGTCAAGGCCGGGGGTGTGCGGTACTCCCGTACTCTACCCCAGTGTATGGAGTACTTCCTGCAAAATTGGTACAGCTCTCTGCGACCCCTCAAGTTTGTTAAGCGACCCCTTCCGGGGTCGCGACCCCCAGTTTGGGAAGCCCTGCTTTAATGCACTCCTCGATGACATCAGGCAACACATAAACAAAAGCAGATGTTTCAAAACCATCGACGCTAGAACAAACATTTATTACTCCTTCCATTCGAATGCGGCTACCGTTGGCACCGACAAAGTGCAAATTACCTCGGCAAGACTCCATCTTGACACTTGTAAGTTTTTTCATACTGACACTACACTGACAGTGGCCGCAGTATTAATTAAAGCAAACACAGAAATGTCATTGATGTTAACATTGAGATACTTGTACAGCACACTCTGGTTGGTGTTAATGCGAAGCATTTGTTTCTACGGCTGATAAGCAAAGAAGTGTACTGCATGGTGTTTCTTAGTTTGCTGTTTGCAGGAAATGCTTGGCTTCCAAGCGTTACAAGTGCTGATACGAAATCTCGCTTGGTTTTATCTACTATTTTAGAGCGTTTAGCCAGTTTTAGTCTTGTTACTCTGCGAATAATTGTTTCCTACTTCCGCTTGGTGAGCAAAATCTTGGTCGTGTCATCCATGTACTTGTGTTGGTCGAAATGTCCGCACAGGACGCGTCCTGGGTTTAAACTAAACTAGCGTGAAAAGTTTTTACCGATCAATAAGTTCCAACGAAGGTGTTCGATAGCTTGAACGTGACAGTAATGTTGCTTACCAAATTACAGAGATTTTTCGATGACTGTAGCACTAATAAAAACGTGCTGCCCATATGTATAGGACGTCGAAATGTCGATTATATAATAAAACTGCTGGATGAGCAATAATCGGTTATGTGTTGGCTATATGTTTCTGACTATCTTGGATTTATTCTGCTGTGGGATTCAAATCCACAGCAGAAGCCCTTGTCGTCGCTTTGCCAATTGAGCTGCACAGGCTTCAGTTTACCTTAAAAAATACGAAATGTTACTACAAATGCACGCTATTTAAACAAAGCAATCTACCTAAAGCAAACGAAACTTTGATTCAGCTCAAAATTGTAATCTGGCCCGAATTTGAGCCCAACCCGAAAATGCCATTCAGTTATCCTTTCTAAACCAGACTTCTTCAACACGCAAAAAGTTTCTTATTCAATCTACGTTTACCCTCTTTTAAGAACTCATTTACATTGAAATCCACATTATAGTTGATCTTATATTTTGTTAAAATCTATGTGATTATCCGGAAGAAATATCCCATTAACCGGAAGATTTTATTACAAAATGATAAGCTACGATTTGGGATTCTCCATCTGAATGCAATTAAACGGGTTGTGCGATTAACCAGTATTGGATCACCTGGTTTCATCTGTAGCTGCGTCACGTAGAATGTTTTCCACTTGATGATCTACTATGTAGTGCAACAACGCACAGTGAATCAAACATGCATTAAAAACAAAAAAAACATATGCATTGTTTAGTAAATAATGCACCGAATCGGCTAAATTGGGTTCGATTAAAAACAATTTTTTTTGTAGTTTTGCCGAAATTTTTGAACGAATGATTTATGACGTCACGTGAAGCCGTTTGCTACGCTTTTGATATTTCAATATCAATTTTTCTACCAGGCAAACAGTGGTGTTGCTGAATCAGAATAGTTTTTCATTATCATTTTATTAATTTGTGAGTTTTGCCTCAGTCGTTGTTGCCAGTCTACCAATTAATTACTGACTTTTGTCTGACTTTTTGAAAACGATAATATTATTTAGAAGCTTAATACAGACGATATCAGTCAATAGCAAGCCGGTTAATGGGAAAAACCGGTTAATCGGGACTGTTTAGTGAATCCCAAACCGTTGCCTATCTTTGGTTAAAATCTGCTAACATTTGTCAAAATCGGTTCAATGCAATCCGTTTTATCGGGAAAGCTGCTTGATCTGGGCGGGTTTTAAATTGCTGCCCATAACTTGTCAAGAAAAATAATTTCGGATAAACGGAACTAATTCAAACGAGGATTTCAATCAACTGCATTGTTGATTTCTGTGTGAAAGTCAACCATTCCACTTTTGTTGTTTAAATGTTGACTAATAAAACATTGTTGAAGACATTGTCACAAATGTATGTTCAGCATGTGTGCCATGTTGTAGAGTGTGTATGCGTTGTCTGTCTATCTTGAAAACATGTGACCGATTCCACCATACCACCACGACAGTTCGACTGTGTGATTACGTTTTTAGGTGTTAAAAATGTCTAATAAAACGTTTTTTCTTCTATCCCGGACTAGGTAATGTGCGCATGTGTTGCATTTAACAAACAACTTTACTTTGTCACATTTCCCACCGGATAATTTAGGGTAACGGTTAGTCAGAGTAGATGGTATTTGTACAAAAAATGTGACTACGGTAAACAAAATTACACTGAAATATGAGAGAAGCTTTTTTGGTTTTTTACTTATTTTCTCACTGTTTAGTTTCTCACTATTTTCCCTTTCATCAAACTGGCCTAAATAGTTTATTTTTAAACTATTAAAGAGAGAGGAAGCATCACTATTGACAAGAATGAGCTTCATAACAACGACAATGCTGCTTGGGAAATGCTAATTAGCAACTCTGTTCATAATTTGTATTGTTTATAGAGAATTCGGATAATCGGGAAACAGCTTGTTTGGGATTGCTATTTGCCAAGCGTTTTGTCCCGATTTTCCTGCTTGGCAAAAAGCAATCCCGATTAACCGGATTCGTCTGTAGTTGATGATTACAAAGCGCAGTTTCAAAGATTGAGTGGCGATTAGGCAAAAAATATTTTTTTTATGTTTTGAAATTGAGTTCGTAAAAGACCGAATCGCAACAAATTATTTGCTGGAAACCAATTATTTCTGAAAATGGCCGAATCGGCTGAATTATTTCGGCAAACATATTAGGTACATCACTAGTTATTGTTGAAACTAATAATATTATGCAGAAGACACATTGATATCCAACTGTTATTTGCAACATATGCTTACAACCAGTTTTGTATGTAATAATGGGTGACAAGTGACGCAACAAGACAACGTTTAAAAGCAGTTTTCCCTAACTCGCAAAATGTGTATCGCTCTCATGTTCTGTTGATTGGCTAAAATGTAATTCGACACAAAGCTCAACACAAAGCTTGTTCCTCAACACATATGGAACTGATGCTCGAACCTATACCCGCACCCGAAAACCTACCTGACGTACGACTCTGGTTCAGGCGCTACACCAACTCACACAAGTTTCTTTCTTTGCGTTTTCTTATTTTCGTGGCATGTCTTGGAGCATCAAGCGCCCGGTCGTCGCACCAAGACCTTTGTACTCAACGCGTATTTGTTTTACTGAAATACATAAAACAAACAAAACTCCTGTTGCCCAGATGCATCAAGGGTTTTGTTTAAACAATACAACGTATACTGTTGTTAAAAGCCGCCGAAATATCGGTGATCGATTTTTTAATTTCTTAAAAAATGCAGTGTGAACTTTCTGCAGCTAACTTTTCAAGTATTATCAAAGCGTAATCCGAAGATGTGTAGTGTGGTCTTATATACTTGAATTTGTCGCTACGATAAATGTGATAGTATTTGTTGCATTAAAATCAGCTGAAGAGACTCGACCTCTCCCACAACAAGATCGGCAACACGGGAGTAGCATCAATCGCCCCTTGCCTTCACAACTTCGAACAACTCAGACTGCGTGGATGTGAGATCGGAAGTGAAGGCATCGAGAAACTCTGCGATGGAGTGAAAGAGCTTACAAAGCCGGTAAAAAGTGTTGAATTCTATGTTGTAGAAAAGTGTTTTTTTTCTTTATAGCAAAGATAACTGTCTGTTTCGGAAACAATGAACAATACGAACAAAAGAAAAATAAATATTCCGCAAAATACAAGCATGATTAATAGTGTGGACTGATTTAAAGAAAAATAATCATATGCAAACAACACGGTGGTAATCAAATATTAGGAGAATTATTGAGCAACAGAAAGCTTTATTTGTAATAATGGTTGGCATATGACGCCTCAGGAAAACCTATAAATTTAAGTTTACCTAACTTGCGAATATGGTCATGTGTGTCGGTCTCAGAGATGTGACACTGAAGGCAATATTGTGATGATTGACTGATATTTAGCATTCGGGGTCGAGTGTGTTTTAAGGTACTGCTAATGCTACTCTCACGAATTAACGACGCAATAGGTTTGCGCTATGAGCCTCACTAAGTTTATAGCGCAAACTGCTGCCTCAAGATTCCTTGGAGAAGAACTCTAGAAAACACCACTTGTATAATCCGTTGACTACATTGTTGGTTTATTTGGTTATCAGCGACAGAAATATTTCAAGAAGTCTTATTCAAACAGAATCTTACTCAAATAGGGAAAACAGTAATTAGCCATTTACGCAAAATACTACAAGAATCCAAAACCTGATTTAAATATTTAAAGGTATATGTTATGTTTCACAAAAACGGTTAAATATTAACTTGCAACTCTATGTCTTAGCTCTAATACATCCGACTTATATTTGCCGGCTAATTAATTATTTCTACCCGGCCGCGGTCAAGGCCTCCATTTTGGTTTGGCCGGCAATCAAGTGCCGCTGGCCCGCGCGCAGATTTCAATAAAATCGGCTATCCGCGCTTCTCTAGTTAAACTCAAACACGTCATTTTCCGAGCCTAGTCTAAACTGACGCAGGTTATTGATTCAAATTTATTAAATTATTAAGTCATTCATTTTTATGAAATAAGATAAATATATTTCGCCTAAAATCTTTAGATTAAAACACAAAGTTATGAGATCCAAAATGCGCATTTACTTAGTTAAGTTATTTAGTGATTGTTGACATAATAAAGTGGTGTGATTTTATTCGTTATTGACATCAATTTTTTTGCATTCTAAAAGATAATAGAATAAAATGGTACTCAATGGGTCAACGGGTCGTATTGAGGCAACTTAATGCTATTTGGTGATTTTCATGTGATTATAAACCACCCGAGCAAATCTACACATCAGTAGTTGTTTGTTTGATAATTTTATCTTATAACGTTAATTGTTTTGTCTATGCTTTTCTCAGATATATTTTTCACACTTTACGTCACATGACATCCGTTTTTCGTGTGAAAACAATTAGTAGTATGACGTCATACTGTTTCATTCATCACTTAAATTTGATTTGCAATTAACTCTTCTTATTTGCGTTTAACTTATTCTTGTTTTAGATGAAACTTCTTGATCTATCTTGGAACTGGCTGACAGATGAAAGTGCTGAGTCATTGGCACGATGTGTCCACATCGATTTGTTAAAGGTTGGGCTCAATCGCTTCACAGAAGCAGGGAAGGATATCATTAGATCGAATTCGCAAGGAAATGTTGTATTCAAATATTAAAGTAAAATCTGAACACTTGTTTCCATAACAATCGTAAATAAACTTCTGTGGAACAACTTTTACAATAAATGGAGATCAATTTGACATGATTTCATCACCAATGATGACATTGGTCATTGCCTGAACGTCCGATGGAATAAGTCATTATTGTCCGCTGTCTGGGTCTGTATTCCTGACGATCACGTGTTATGTTCGTTTTCTACATTACTATTTGCGCTATATAATTTGCTTAAAAATTCCAAAACTAACTGACGTTTTGTGTTAAACCGATTTTCAGCTTAAACTGTCGCAAAACAGGCGCTATGCATTTTGCTTCATTAAGAAATAAAAGTGTAATAAGAAATTAAGATGTTCTTTATAAACGATATACAAATGCAAATAAATACGCGTATATCTTTATACATAACTGTTAATACTGCTATATTTGCCTTTCTACCGTTCAATCCTATACCACCGTACTTTTACGTCGCCTTTTTATTGATTTATATTAGTGACGTATTTTGATTATGTTTGATTCGATTATTTTTCAAACTTGGCAACATCGATGTGGTTTGTTTCTCATTCGATGTTGGTTTGTTTCTCACTATGACGAGTTTTGTGCCTCGTTTGTTGTTTTAATATCGTGACGTAAGTTCAATGGCGTCACAAATTCAGTTTCAATTTCACATCGGTTGAATAACCTGGCATAATGTCGGCGTCTATGCTGACCAAATATTTGTGAATATAACGTTACGAATCTAAATGAGAAATCCTACAGATTTTAACCTGGAAATAATACTTCTATGCTTGTGTTATGAGAATTAAACTGACTTAATATTTTTGAGTTGTTTTTGTTGCGTATATGACCTAAAGTAGCCTTCTCAGATGTATACAAACGTAAACACTGGTGATAAAACATAAGTTGTTATTTTAGTGCGAGACAACATTATGATTTGTGTTCTGCAAAATCTAGTGTCGTTTTATGTTGTAACCGATTGTGTTTTTATTTTTTGCTGTCGTTTAACTTTTGCTGTCGTTCGCCATGCTGTGTTTTACGGTTTGAAATATATTCAAACCATTTTTACTGGCCATCTCTAAATTTCAGTCAGATACAGCATACAAAGTTTCAGGTCATTCCAATAAGCGAATCGGAAATGAGAAGCGCACATGGTCATTTTAGGCAGGGCACGACCGTTAAAATTAAGGCGCGCTGACATACAGACAAAGATCTTTCGGTTATAAAACACGAACGGTTTGACATGAATTCAAACGGTTTTTCCAAGGCCGCACATGGTCATATACTTCTATCGCGTTAGCGTTTGTGCTCACGAAAATAAGTGTTATGTTCGCTTGTCAGTTTCGTTTCACTAACATGGACAAACTGGAACTTTGCAAGCTATATATGATTTCAATTCCAATTTGGATCGTGAAAACCGTTTAATTTTATCGCAGTTCTTTTACGTTTTAGAGTCAATAATGTATATTAACAGCTACTTCCTGCCCTCGAAAATATGTACGATTTTCGCTTTTCATATCCGTTTTGCAAAGCTAAACACACTGAAACTTTGCAAGCTCTGTCTGACTGAAATTCCAAGTTGGATCGTGAAAAACGTTTGATTATATCTTTGTTCGTTCGTGTTTTAAAGCCAAAAAGGTAGCGGTCACCAACCTTTTAAATACATCTTAAAACTGCATTGTTACAAATCAATGCATATGTTTTGTAAATGTTCAAAAATTTGTAGTGCGTATAATCCTTGATGGACTAAAAAGGCAGGGTTTTATGAGATCCACTGGCTACAACAGTTTCTCGTTTACCAACCGCTGTTTGTAACCGCGCGTATGACGTAACAGTCAATTGGGATTGTGGCGCATGCATCTACAGAAGCGACCTACTTTATCGCGTTAACGGTCGTGCCCACGAAAATAAGTGTGATGTTCGCTTGTCATTTCTGTTTCGCTTAACTGAACAAACTGAAACTTCAAGCTGTTTCCGATTGCAATTCCACGTTGGTTTGTGAAAAACGTTTAATTTTATCTTAGTTTGTTCACATTTTAGAGACGACGTTGTGGTACCCGTTCAAAGACAACTTTAATCAATGAAAACTCAATTTATCTTCAGCAATCAACGTGCAAATTGTTTGCTATATTGGACTAATAAAACCAATGTGTTCTGCGCTTTTTATGAAAATCTATCAACATTTTATCCTCAGACACTTCAAAAAGTTATTTTTACGTTTTTGAACGTACAGTAGCAGCTTCCCGCATGAGTTACGGAGAAACTTTTCAAAATCGCTTTCACACTTTTCTTCATGTAACAATTTTAAGCTTTACTTTTTAACTTGAAAATTATCGTGTTTTGAAACGAAGTCTCAACCCATTTTGTTAAAATCACCTACTGTAGTCGCAATCGACTATTGCATGACAAACATTATCGCATTTCGTCATGATTTCGTGACGTCATTATATTTGTTCCGTTATATTTCATGTCAGTTTGACCCAAGAATCGAAAAAAAAACACTTAACACAAAAATGCAATGGGACCGTTTGCATGGAAATTGTACTTGACTATAATATGTCTTAAATGTCGTTATTTTCATAAAACATGTTACAATATTTTGCAGGAATTTTGACAATTGGTATACATCGGCCCTTTATCGAAAGTTTAACGGGCCTTTGACATTTGTTTCCCGGCGTTCAGAATATAAGTTTCAATCAACTCAACAATTTCGGTTAGGGGGCTAACCTACTTTAAAACAGTTTTTGAATGCTATGTCCATATTTGCTTTTCCTGTTTGCAATGAAACTGTTTTCGCACGTTCAACTTAACACTCGATGTTGCTATTGAAGTAACAAGCATTATTTAGCGAAAAAGTAACTCGCCCGCATTTATTAATTATCAATGTAAGATGTACAGAATATGCGTTAGAGTATTGTGATGTCTTTGTTGTTTTTAAAAACATATTAAGAATAGTAACATTTACATTTCGTGAAACTTTAAGCATTGCTGTGGTGTCTGTGACTTTTTGGGCCTGCAACTTAAAATCTGTGTTGCATGAGACAGGGAATTGTCAATTTGCCAAAGAACTGCAAAACAACCGACTCTAAATGAACGAAAAGCACAACAAAATTCAAATGCTTTAGTACGCTTGTCCTTTTTCCATGTTTTTCGACATCCCCCTTTACCCAATTAGAAGTTACAATAACTTCACAGTTTGGGAGCGCTGGTATAAGAGGCGGTGCAACGAAATAAGTTCCTACTAACCGTTGTATTGGGAAGCATTGACCGTCGCTATACATAGCTTTATTTTAAAGTTCCCTGTTAAAATTATGTGCCAACCCCATACCCGAGATCACCAAGTACACAAACAATCGCCGGCAAACAAAACTTATTGTAACAGCAGCATGTTTAAGCTGATGCCCTTTGCCTGATGTGTGTTAGAAAGACGAATAAAATCTGGTAGTAACTAAGTTATAACTTTGAAATCGCCATCAAAATGGTTGACAATTTGTCCCCTGGGGTCGATATCGCCTCTGCTGAAGAACCCTGGTGTATAGTTTTGTCTCTCCAACAAAATGTGACAACGAAAGTTGAAAACAGAATATAAATGAACCAGCACGAATTTAAAAGTTGTTAACTTGATTTCATATTCGTTTCACTAACAATCAATTCCTTTCACGTGAGATAAAGACAGCGCCATGACGTTATCTCCATAAAACTTCCGTGTGGTAGTTTATGGGCAAAAGGAAAAGCGTCAGTTGGTCGATTGTTTTTTAACTGCAGTCAAGGAGACAGCCAGGTAAAACTATAGACACAAAATCGATTTTGTGGCATTTGGAAATGACTTTAATAATAGGTAAAAAAATAATTTAGGAATTGATTGTCTATTTAAAATTAAAACGACAACAAGCATTAAAACTAAAACAGTGCAACAGCACGACCTTACACAATGTACATCAAGCTGTAAACTTGATTTTATTTGTGCAAACAACTAATCCATTTTACGTGATCATAAGGAAAGTGACGTAACGTAAGCATAATTTGAACAGAAAAGCAATATACATGATTTCACAGCAATTAAACAGGACTAAGGTGATATTTTCCCTTTTGCAGTTTACAAGTACTTTGTTTGCTTTCATTTCATGGACAGAAAGTGAGGTTAATCGCAGACCACAAGTAACAGTGTAGTTTAAAAGACTGGGCATGCTTGGTAATGATTTATTTACCTGTTAGAAAACTTGGACGGGTTTTGATTGTTTAAACAAATATGGCAATAGTAGTTTTGTTGTTTATGTTGTGTTTATCTGTTTCTGCTAACGGACGAACTTGGTATAACTTCAATGGATTTCAATATTCCATCGAAATGACTCCAGTCAATTCATATGCTGAAGCAGAAGAGTTTGTCTTGAGACCAATTTTCTTTATTCCTGCACGTGCTAAAATAAGGTTTTATGAAGGGTTTTGTCACAAGTGGGAGCTAAAGCACTACAACATGATACAACCGCTGTCGGTTATATGATGTAACTTGGTTGCAAATTAAAGTTCCAATTGGAAACCAAATATTAAAGCAATGTTACAAAACTAAGTAGTAGCTTGCTTTGTTAAATTACAGTTCATACAATCCATGTGGCAAACAAAGCAAACTAGTGTAACTTGGTATATTTGTTTTACATCAATTTCTTTTACCATAGTAGCTGTACTAAATATATTTTGACACAAGTGGGAGCTAAAGGGTAATAACGTAGACAGTTCCGGTTTGGCGGGTAAATTATTCAAAAAATATTATTAACGATTTAAGGTACTACTATATTGCTTTATCAATTGTCCACACAAATTATGGTGATTTGGAACCAAATTACCACAATGTCACCGATTTTAACATATGAAATAGATTTTTGTGTTGTTGTTTTTTTCATTGCTGATCTACAATGTTTGACAACTTTCTTACTGATCTGATATTTTGTATATCCAAAACTGTGTGTCTCGCCACATTACACAGGTAATTAGTTTTTGGTCTCTTGACTGATCCCACTAACGTCCTACTCAAGTTGTGTTTACCTACAATGCACCATATTGTTTCGTGTGAGCTCCAGTCACATAACGTATTTTAATACGATGTAGCGCGGTTAGCCATGGTCCACCAGTTGTGCCATCCACTGTTTTGAGTTCCATAACGTTTCAATGTGCACAGCTATTTCCGGCTTGGTGATTATTTTAGTGCAATTGTGTCGCTATATTTCTTTTATCAAGCGAAATCAACTCAATTCACAGAAAAGGTCCATAAAAAGCATCAGGAATTTTATTAGAATGACACAGAGGTTAACTTAATGGAAAGCCCAATTTTCCCCCCAGATTGCGTTTAATGCACCCCTGCAGTAGCTTTTGCTATAATTAATTGTCTTTATTCTCGTTTCAGGGAAAAATTCGTCACAATAAGAGTGTCAATCAATTTTATTCAAAAAGCGGTTTCTATAACAATTTCATTATGTCAAACCAGACCAAGTTCAGAATAAAAATGATATGTGAATAATGTTCGAAGGTTTTCATCTGGTTGTTAAAGACAGTCACATCAAAACGATTATTATTTTTAATGAGCTCCGTGTACGCTATAATTTGTAGTAATCAGTCTATTGTCAATCCTTCATCTTTCGTTCTACTTCCACAACAGTGATGAATACGACTCGCGAGCTGTTTATAGTTCCATGAACTCTTTCCATTGTTACGTATTGTGCGTTCATAATTACCCGTCAGGTTTCTTCAAAAGCAGAAGAAATTCGATTGCAGTCAACTTCCTGACCAAGGCAAACTCAACTTAGCTTCCGCTTTATGATGCATCTCTAGTACTAGTGCGGCTATTGTATCATGGAAGTATTAAGTATAGAAGTGCTAACAGCTAACAAAGTGGCAAGGTGTGCAAGTAAAATATGAAACTATTACAAAGGTAGTCTGTATATAATCACGACTATAAACACAAAATAAAACGCTGTAAACTTAAGATCACTTACCTTTAACGAACAATTAAATTCTTTCATGTTATGTCAAGGACCTTGCCTTGCTTTGCTTCAGTTTATGTGTGCATTAAGAAAGCATTTAGTATGTTGTTTGTGTTCTTTGTAGTATCAGGTAGTACGCAAATACAAGCAAGTTTCGCAAATCAAGACGAGCAATTTTATACTCAAATTATATTATTTGTGACAAAGGCCTGGTTTATTTATTTATTTGCCAGAAAACTTAAAAATCCGTTTTTTTGGGTTTAGGTTTTCAAACACAAAACGATTTACTTAGTTAAGTATACTCACGGTATATTAGTGGCAATTTTGTTGAAGGCTTAATATGTACAGTTTGTGCTAAAGAAGCTAAGATTGTTTAAACAAACACGGCAATGTTAGTTATATTCTTGTTGTTGTGTCATATGGTTTATGCTCGTTTTGCTGAAGGACGCACTTGGCATAACTTCAATGGATATCAATATTCCATCGAAATCACTTCAGTAAAAATATTGAGCTGGTGCGCTTTTTTAATATCCCTCTACATTTATTTACATTAGTGCGAGTAGAATCGAAGAAAGTATCTCAGTAAAAATAAGCCTCTTTCAGGAAGATTGTTTAGAAAAACTTTTTGTCGCAAATGTTTCAATCACTCACTTTAAAGCAGTTAAACGAATTAACTTTCCGTGCTGTTATGATTTATGTTTTCAGTTTACTGTGTTTTTTTCCGAATAATATCAAGTTGTACTCAAGTAGGAAATATAAATGGTCAATAAGGGGTGTTTAAGCATACATTCAGAGTTATAAAAATCGTAGCTTTTTGGCGCCTAAACAATGACAAAGTTGTTAGTTTTGTTGTTTATGTGGTGTTGATCTGTTTCTGCTGAAGCACGAGCTTGGCACAACTTCAATGGATCTCAATATTCCATCGAAATGACTCCAGTCAAATCATATGCTGAAGCAGAAGGGAATTGTTCTGCGTTGCAAGCTAATGTAGCTAACGTTAAAACTACAGACACCTTTAACTTTTTAAAATCATTTATAAACCTGACAGGTAAGCTTAATGTAAGCTATTTTACAGTTTAATACAGTGGTTCCCAACCTGGGGTTCGCGGACCCCCAAGGGGTCCGTGAGATGGTTTCAGGGGGTCCGTGGAGGCAAACACTTGTAGTAGCATTAACAACAGTACAATATTTTTAAGTTCCCAAACCGTTTTTACAATCCTGTATATAAGTGCAAACTGTTTATCAAACCCTTGGATTAGGAAGTGATTGTTACCTCCATTGTGACATCACAACACACATTAACAATAGAATTCTTAGTGCTTTGTTTTAAGTATTGTACACTAGAAAATTTATCCCTTTTAGTGCATTGACTGCTACACTACAGTAACTTTATTGAGATTAAAGGACTTTGAAGGTTGAATAAAATTCTGCCCCCAAAAAACGTATAATAACGTAAAATGCAGGAAACGAAAATAGACTAAATTACGTTGGGGGTCCGCGGACCGATAAAGTTTATAAAAGGGGTCCGTGACTACGAAAAGGTTGGGAACCACTGGTTTAATAGCAGGCATAAAGGTGAGACATAAACATTCACAAGCATACCTCAACTAACATCATGAAATTTCAAATTATCTTTGTGTATTGGGCATCCTTGTCCCGAATATTGTTTTCTTTTTTGCCACAATACGATAACTGCAGGCAGATGACGCAACATTGCTCGGAATCAGGTCCAGATTAAACGCTTGCGATTCTGACACTATATAAGTTATAGCTTACTTAAAGATTTAAATTATTGTTGAGTCGTTTTCATATTTCCTAGCATAGAACCCGACTCAAAATCACCTGTAATAATTCGACTTGGATGTACATTTAAATATTAAGACACCACCAACTGAGTTCAAGTTTTTGTGGTGCCCCACGTCCTTGGTGCACATGCTTACTTCAACTTAGTTGATCCAGTTTTGTTTGCAGTTTGTGTTGAAATCGACCGTTTTTATTCAGACAAACCCTTCTCGCTTTGCATCGGCGCAAAAAGAGTCGGGAACACAAATAAGTTTCGATGGAATGAAGGAAGCGATGTTTCAACAACCATGTGGCAAAGAGAGCAACCAAATAACAATAACGGAAATGATAATTGCGTCACAATGGGTTATAATATTCATTCTGTACAATCAACCTCTTATCGATGGTATGACGTACCGTGTACATATCACAATGCTAGATACATTTGTGAAAAAATAGTGTCAGGTAAGCATGTCTCCATTGCGGCGAACGTTTGTGAAATTGTGGTTGTGTGTTGAGTCGCTTGGTGAAATAACACATAGCAACACAATTGCACTAATGGCAGTAAAACGTAACATGCAATTTAAAGTAGAATAAAAAAAATATTGTTTCTATTATGGCAAGTTAGTAGTTTACAAATTACTGGTTCTAATAATGTCCGTTTTATAAACGAAGCAAAGGATTTCTAATATTTATTTAGTTTTGTATGTTACAGCTACAAGCACTTTACCATCCTCCCAACCATCTACAAAACCAACTACTTCAATCATATTAACAGCATCCAATGTAATAAGTACAACCAAAAGTACCCCAGCTAACACCACTACACAAGGTTAGAAACTATAAGCTAATTTCAAAACATTTTACACACAAACTCTGAACAAACAAAATATCAGCATTCAAAATGTTATTTTGTATTTTGTAAACGGGTGATAACTTCATAATTGTTTCTTTCTTTTTACTTGTTCTTAAAATTGTTGATTTGGCAGCTCCACCGAGAGTCAACACAGCCATCATTGCTTCAGCAATAGGCGGTTGCGTCATATTAGTCATAATCTGCATCATCGTCTTTTTCTTTGTTGCTTCACGCGTATTCTTTGTTGCTTCACAAATAGGAAAACTTTGATCAACATGCCCAAGTAAGATTATAAATAGAAAAAGCATTTTGTGATTATGATACTTTCTGACTTGCAATTAGTCACTTGTGTTGATGCTTTCACTCTTTCAAGGAAGTAAATTCGGCTTTTACTTTCGCAGGAGAAACAAACCGGTGAACGCAGCTGCAGTGATTGAATACAATGCAGGGGGTAAAAAACATACAACAGTTGTTTATAATAGTTGCTATAACTTGTTTCAACTATAATTTGTTGGTATTCGAAAAACAATCCAACAACGGTAAACTTAATTACATTATATTACTATTCGAAATGGTTGTTTCCTGGTTACAACTATTATTATCAGTTTCAGAATAAAACCTTTCGATATGCTAATAATAAAAAAAATTCATCCAACAAAATGTGTCACAGGCGACGAATTTGAATCAGAAGAAACGTACAACATTCCTCAAATCGTAGAAAACAATGTCGCTCACCGTTTCACACAACCTTCCTTGGGTCATCAAGACGGTGACGTCAGTCATTATGACGCAATCCAGGAACCACTCCACGAAAGCATTGCGGTTGAAGAAGTTTCACAAATAGCAGTGGGAAGTAGCGATGTCTATGCTCAGGTCAGAAAGTTGAAATCATCAACAAAGGTGCACAACAATGGACAACAATCACATGTCCGAAAATACGATCACAATCAATTGAATGAAGGCGACTGTTACGACACTTTACAACTATCTCAACAGGTGGAAGTCCGCGATCAATTTCCAGGTGGCAGCAATCCAATTAATATCTATGATAATAGACACGGGGCTAATGACGAATCGGATTCAGCCTACGATGAATTACGACGTTACAAATAAACAAAACAACCTGGGAATCGACTGAAAACATTTAAAAAAAATATTTTATGTCCATGTTTATTTCTTATCTATTTTCGAAAGTTTCGCACTATTTGCTTGTGTAAAAAATGTGATGATATGTTTTCTGTGCGGTGCCACTTCTGCTTGTTTCTCGAGAATTGAGTCGAGTGTAAACCCGAACTGTTTTCCTAAACCTGTGTATTTTTATACTTATCTTGTTGTTTTTCAAGGTTTTGTCTTTACCATTCGGCCAACTGCTTTCCCTTTTATATCTTGCTTGAATCTTTAACTTATCCTTCGCGACACGAAGCGGTCGGATATGTGTCTGATCTAAATTGGTTGGTAGTGATTTGAAATATGTCATGGGATGCGAAATCTGCGACCGTGGATACTTTTTTGTGGCCCTGCTCAACAATAAAACAAGTGAATATGCGACCAACACTGATAAAATCTAGTCTAACTACTGTAACTGCCAATTGTGTATGTAAAACAGATCAAGTTCCGCCCAATTTGAATTGTTCAAATTTAAAGTTCCTCTTGGCTGTAAACTCAAGTGTTTTACTTTAATCGCATTTTGTGTTCGCACCAACAGTTTAATCAAGTTAATCTTGGTTGTTCTCTCGGGTAAGCATTTCCGCATCAAACTCTGCTGCTGATTACTTCCCAAAGCAGTCACTTGACTGGGGAATTCTTAATCAGAGGGAGTCTTGTTACATGTTAGGCGCCGGTTGCTTCGTTGTTGTACAGATTGAGTCCTGCCTTTTTCGCACGTTTGTTTTGATAAACACTTGTGTTTGGCAGAAGTTCGTAACAGTGTGTTGAATTTGGTGACGGTTGATGTCTAGTTTTGTGTTTTGATGAGACAACATCTTAGGCGCCGCTTGCCGATCTCATGTGAACTTTAAAAGCTCCTTTTTCGCACGTTTATTTAGAAAATTGTTGCGGTTGGCAGCAGTTCGCAGCAGTGGGTTGATGTTTGTGGCGGTTAGTTAATATTTGAACCACCTTCAAAGTATGTTTAGTTCAGTGTTTTAATGAAGCAAAGCAGTTTACAAGCGTTGGTTTAAATCGGGCCTTTTTAGCAAAGCCTTAATTCAGGCTTTTGGCATTAGAATTATGCTTTGCAAACAAAACATTTTTTAGGTTTGGTTTCTTTCTTTTTACATCGGTGCAACGAGGACAAACGGTACTGAAGAGTATCGATGGAATGATAGAGGGAAATTCGAACCAAATTCTTCACTGTTGCTTGAAAGCAAACCTGACAATAAAAGTGGAAATGAGAATTGTGTGGAAATGGATGAAACTCTAAAACATTTCTCGCATGATATCAATAAAATTTTTAGACCCATAGATATTTTTCCGCTCTGCAGCATGTGTGGTTGCCGCACGTTCAGTAAGTTTTATATTGCACTTTGGATTTGAAAACCGACTAGGTTAAACAAAATATATGGATTTTGCACAGGTAACTGCGATTGGTAAAAACCTCTGCATTACGTTGTATTTACTGTATGTTGGTGAAACACATTTTATAACAAATAGGTTTAAATACGATTATAGCATTGTTGTTGATTTACCCACGCATTAGGTTATGGAACATGAGTTCAAGACTGATTTCTTTGTTGAAACCCACTTTCCGTCGCTTGCAACCCCTGTCTCGCACCTGCAAATTAAACTTAAACAAATTATTAATTGTGTTACCATATTGTAGAAATGTTTGTTATTTTAATACTAATATTGTAATAAAAGTTAGATTTACTTCGCACGAATAAAATATCGACAAGATGAAAGTGTTTACATCCATATCAGTGAGTATTTTGTTTCGAAATTGACAAATAAGACAAAAAAATATATTTGCTCTTCGAGTGTGTTTTACATTTCTTAGGATTTATTCGGTTTTTTTGTCGGAATGCGCCATCACAAATCATCTCACTCACTCAGACTAATCGGTCTATTCAACCGACCACGTCATAACAACAAAATGATGACGTCAACAACCTTTATGACATCATGCTAGAGCTTAAGGTGAAACACATGGAATTTGTTTTGTAACTGTCACTTCTGTTTAAATTATCAACATACTTTTTGTTTTAATTTGGCAACATAAAGAACACTAGACATCGACTTGAAAGCTTTGTCATAAATATAACCACCAAAGGCCTTGTTCACAGTGAGCCTGTTCTGCTCTCCACATAAAACAATGACTGTCTTTAATGTAATGAATGGTTTCATTCTCATTACTAAAGCAAGCCAAAACATGTACACTTACGAAATGCGATATGATCCTTCGTTTTTAGAACAGAGGAGAGAAAATTTAAGCAAGTTTGGACGTGGGGAGTCAATAACTCCAAAAAGTTTATAAATCTGAATGCTTTGGGTTAAACTGTTGAAAGTTGATAATATTTAACATCAAGTTGCCGCGTTTGTCTTGAAACCAATTTTCTATATTCCTGCACGTGGTAAAATAAGGTTTTATGAAGGGTTTCGTCACAAGTGGGAGCTAAAGCACTACAACATGATACAACCGCTGTCGGTTATATGATGTGACTTGGTTGAAAATTAAAGTTCCGATTGGAAACCAAATATTAAAGCAATGTTACAAAACTAAGTAGTAACTTGCTTTGTTAAATTACATGCAGTTCATGCAACTCTTATGGCAAACAAAGCAAACTAGTGTAACTTGGTATATTTGTTTTACAGCAATTTTTTACCACAGTTGCTGTAGTAAATATATTTTGACCCACGTGTGTGCTAAAGGGCAATAACGTGGAAAGTCGTGGTTTGGCGCCCGAATTGTTTTAAAAATGTTACTAACGTACTACTGTGTTGCTTTATCAATCGGCCACACACATTATGGTGATTTGGAAGCTAATTGCAACAGTGCCACCGATTTTAATAAATGAAGTACAAAGAAAAGAAAACCCAAAATGTTGTTGGTGATTTTTATTTACTGTTTTTTTTTTCATGGCTGATCTACAATAATTTGAAAAAAATATTGCTGATCTAATATTTTGAATTTTCATTAATTGTGTGTCTCGCCACATTGTACAGGTACTTAGTTTCAGGTCCCTTGACTAATCCCACCAATGTTCTACTCAAAGTGCTCCATACAGTTTCTTGTGATTTGGCCTCCATAACGTTTCAACGTAGTGCAGCTATTTCCGGCTTGTTGATTGTTTTAGTGCAATTGTGTCGCCATGTTAAGGTCCTGCAAAAAACATCAAATAGAAAAAATTTATACCAATGACACAGAGAACTCAATGGAAGGTCCAATTTGCAGATCACGCTTAATGATTTCTCGTTTCAGGGAAAATTCGTCACAATAAAAGTGTCAATCAATTTCATTTAAAAAAAACGGTTTCTAAAAAATAACAATGTCAAGTATTTTTAATGTTAAGAAATTAGACTTAAAAAGATGTTATATGTGAATAATGTTTAAATCTTTCAAATGTGGTTGTAAAAGAATGCACGTCAAAACGATCATTTTTTCAGGAGCTCCATTCTTAATTTTTAGCAAGCAGTCTATTATTTATTAGTCCTTCATCTTTCGTCATACTTCCCCAACAGTGATGAATGGACGCGCGAGCTGTTTATTATCCCATCAACTCTTTCCATTGTTACGTATGTTGCATTCTTAATTACCCGTCAGTTTTCGAAAGTTGCAGAAATTCGATTGCAGTCAACTTCCTGACCAAGGCGCTCCCAACTTAGCTGCCACTTTTTGATGCATCTCTAGTACTTGTGTGGCTATTGTATTATGGAAGTACTCAGTATGGAAGTGCTAACAGCTAACAAAGTAGCTAGGTGTCTAAGTCGAATAGGAAACTATTACAAAGTTATTTAAGTAGTGGTCACTTTGGTAGAAGTTTTGTTATTGTGTAGATTGTAACTTCTGTTTCGTTGATTTAAAATATGATCTTTCATGAAACCGGCGTTTTACATTTTAGACACCGACAGGTTCTAGAGAGTTAGTACCAATAACTGCTTTCGTAACTTTATTCTGAAGGCTAGGTGTCAGTATTGTGGTAATTACGCATTACTTGGGACATTCAACGTAAAACGTTTATGCTGAGATTAAAACCTTAAATCATTTCCCGTTTAAAACGAATAAAAATGTTTGCAACTATTGGGGTTTACCGATATGCATGTAAGGACGGAACGTACTTTGTGTTTACGTAACGTCATCGTAAGAAAACTTCCGTGTTGTAGTTTTTCAACGTAAGAAAAAGCGTCAGTTGTTCGTTTTTTCACTGCTGCCAAACATTTAGTCAGGTTATACTTTGCACACATAATCATGAAATATAACTTGGATAATATATTTAAATTTTAATATCGATGTCGTATATATATATTATTGTTTCTTCTTTAACGAGAATTAATCAAAACCTTTTTTATTCAAATAGAAACAACAATTAAAATCCCAAATCCGAATTTTATATGATCACGATTATAAACACAAATTAAAACGCTGTAAACTTAAGATCACTTAGGTACCTTTAACAAACAATCAAATTCTTTCATGTTATGTCAAGGATTATGCCTTACCTTGCTTCAGTTTATGTGTGGATTAAGAAAGCATTTAGTATATTGTTTGTGTTCTTTGTAGTATCAGGTAGTTATGTTATACGCATACACAAGCAAGTTTTGCACATCAAAAAAAGCAATTTTAAACTCAAATTATATTATTTGCGACAAAGGCCTGGTAAGGATTTTTTTTGTGCCATAATGTTTACGACTGTTTCTGCTGAGTGGCGAACTTGACATAACTTCAATAAATTTCAGTAACCCTCGAAATCACTCCAGTAGTATTGAGCTGATTAGCTTTTTTAAGATACATTTATATACATTAGTGCGAGTAGAGTCAAACAAAGTATGTAGAACAGTGGTTCTCAACCTTTTTACCTTCAGGGACCCTTTTCGGTGATGTAATCTAATTGCGGACCGCTTAGAAGTTTTAGGTGTTTTTGTTCTTTTTTATTAACAAGCAACCAAAACATGGTGCATAAAGTAACTACCATATTCGGTCCAGGACCGAAATTTTAATCCCTTTTTCTGGGTTGCGACATCGGGAATCAACAAGAAAGAGCCATTACAGTGTAATGTGACGTTTTTTCCACTAACAATTTACGTCTGTTGCATCACAATGGGGTTTAGATGTCATAATGCACTGTGGTTTGTCGCCTCCGAAGAATGTTTTCAAACAAGTTTCATGCTATTTTTTAAACGCCAAAGCATTTTTTTTCAAATCGCGATTTATTAATCTCGTTTTGCGGGAATTAAGAAGTTGTCGCGGACCTCCTAAAAACGTATTTTATGAGACAACCACCGTTCTATTTAGACGTAGTTAGGATTCGTTTTTTGAATTACATTTCTCGGTGAAAATAAAACCTTTTCAGAAAATTGATTGGAGAAAAACATTTTGTCGTAAATTTGTCACTTTTAGGTAGTTAAACAAACTTTTCTTGCAGTTAGGTTTTCAATTTTCTTACTGCAAAAGTGGTTCCTAAATAGGAGAATCAAATTGCCTATAAAGGTCATTTATAAATATATATTCAGAGTTTAAAATTCATGGCATTTTTGCGCTAAAACAATAATGAAGTTGTTAGTTTTGCTGTTTCTTTTGCGTTTATCTGTTTCTGCTGACGGGCGAACTTGGCATAACTTCAATGGATTTCAATATTCCATCGAAATGCATCCAGTCAATTCATATGCTGAAGCAGAGATGGGATGTTCTGCGGTGCAAGCTAATGTAGCTAACGTCAAAACTATGGAAATCTTTGAGTTTTTGAAGTCATATATTAACTTGTCAGGTGATAATTTTGCACGTATTTTGTATTGTCAATAGAATTGTGTCCTTTTAACTCGTTTTGCATTTTCACCTTAAACGTCTTATTTTGTCATTAAATGAAACCGTATGCGTGACCTTAATAACAATTCAGGTGGTTTTTATGCAACAACATTACAAATCAAAATCCTTGCACGATGTGATCAAACCATTTGAAGATGTCAACGAAAAAAAAAAAAAAAAAAAAATAAAAAAAATAATTAACAACCTTCAACAACTAACAAATGATGCATTTCACTTTTTTAAGATGTCCCTTACTCTTTTTACATTGGAGCGAGAAAAATCAAAGGTGGAAAAAAATTTCAATGGAATGATGGAAGTAATGCTGCGATTCTTAAAAAACTTTGGGGCGATCGGCAGCCAAATAATATTGTTGGAATAGATGATTGCGTCACAATGGGTTATGCTTATAAACTTGTTCCATCTTACAAATTGTTTGATGTAGAATGTACAGATTATTCAAAATACATTTGTGAGAAGAAAACTGGTGAGAACTATTCGGCTAAAAGTGAAAACAAGTTGTAATTACGTTACAGTTTTGCTTTTGCAAGTACTATTGTCTAGTGAACATAAAGTAATTATGAAGTGCAGTAAACCTTCTGTAATCCGGACACGAACGGACCACTAATTTACCAGTAATAGGCGTAGAACGGATTTATCCGATATACATTAAAAATGCATTGATATGTTTTAACGTGTACTGGCATTTAGCATCTAAATGCATGCACAAAGTTGGTCGGTTCTTGTTGCAAAATATACGCACCAGGGCATTTAACCCTTAGGTTGTTATGTGACGCTTGGACGACAGATAAGACATTCAACAGAAAATCTAGATAACAGCTATTAAGGAACCTTTTTTAGACTTTTTTACCCTTATTGTATTTATCTGAAGTTAATTTAGAGTAAAATAATTAAATATGCTCATTATTATACTTTATTAAGAAGTAATATAACAATAATATTGTGTCGTTCAAGAAACTACCACTAAAACAAGAACTACTCCCGGAGACAAACCCAAATTAAACACTAAACCAACCACCACCGCCACAACCAAAGTAACCACCACACTCAAACCAACCACCACAACCAAACCAACCACTCCAACCAGCAGACCCAAACAAGCCACTACAACACCAAAATTGCCGGTTAAAACAGAATCAATCCTAACCACCGAGTCAAGTCCTGCAATCCACAACACACTTTCAGGTAAATTTCCATGTCGAGAAATCCAGAAGGTCGAGCTTTATGTCACTACAGTTTTTTGGTAACTAAAGAGACGATTGTAAACATCCCATGAGAGAAACGTGCACTTTAAATTTACAAGACTTTAAATTTAAAAACGATGTTTTTTCGTATTATGCTTGTCACGATTTAAACTAAGGATTCCAAACTTATAATAATGCATTGTTCCTAAACTTTTCCAGACGAGATACAGGATTAAGGTCTAATTTTATTTGGTTTGCAAAATGTATAGACAAGGCTTTTTAGGACAATCGTTTTGCTTAATTAAAGGAAGGCTCTACAACTTAAAGCAGTGGTTCTCAAAGTATGGGTCGCGACACAAACATGGGTCGCGCAGGGTCAAAAAATGGTCGCGCTATAGGGATTCAATTCTGAACGAACTATTACTGCATTAAGTAAACACAAACGAATTTACCTAAGGTAGAAATAAAGTCACCTCACTCGACCACGTTGTACAGTAAAATTAACCAATCATTGCCACATACAGACGACAACAGGCTTCCAACTTTACTGTTAGGCAAATGGCGATTGAAACGTCGTAGCACGGGAAATAATAGGACAAGTTAATCATGCGAAACTAAACTTGGAGATGTAACAGTTAGCGTTTAAGGATGAGCATTGGTTCAAGAAAACATTTTTAGATTTGGGATTCACTTCTGCAAAGTCACAATGTGTGTTGTGTTATGCGGTGTTGTCGAACGAATCGACCTCGTTAAGCATGCAGCCATTTTGACATGGGCAGCCTCCTATGCGGCGACGACGTGGCCTCAAAATTGCAGTCCGCCTCGTTTACGAACAGCACAGTTAAAAGTCGAATCACAGACCTTTTACTGAACATAAAATATCAAGTGGTCTCTTGAATGAAAAATAGAGCCGTGCATTGAAAATTTATGAAGGAAAAATTTCAATTTCATCAAACACGCTAAAATAAATCAACCATTTGTTTATAATAAATAATTGTTTCGTAGTACTGTGTACTACAACTGGCTGTCTGCGTCTTTTTTCATGCATATCAGAACAAATACATTTTTTGATGTTTGAGGCTTGGGTCGTGAGATGTTCACAAAACTCAGAATTAGGTCAAAAAAGTTTGAGAACCACTGACTTAAAGGGGTGGTCTGACCTTCTAAGACCTCCATTAAAAGGGTTGTGTAAAAGGCACGTCTGCTATGCGATAAAGTAAAATCAATGGTGTTATAGTAGGGCGCGACCCTCTATTTTTCGCATTGTTTCCACACAATAGGCGTACAAAAGTCTGACGCATATGGCTACTAGGTTTATAATAATCTTTCAAGCACCACAAAATTTGTTTAGGGCAGTTTTAAAATCAAAATATTTAGTAAAAGAGTATTGTTTACGTCATGTCCCCGCGTACACATATTTTATTAAACATGTTCACGGCTGCACAAACTCATATCGGCGGCCGCATTTGGCCGTACGGCCGCAGGTTGTGCACCCCTGGCCTAAACCATGCACGTGGGATTTATGAGCAACACAAACCGAATTATGACATCATTTGAGTCATATAACAATAAACAAATTTAAGCCCAATAGCTAGTCAATTTATATTTTTATTGGTCTGTCTATTGGTTGAATTGCTGCGGTTAAGTAGTTTAATGCCCTTGCAAATTTTCAGAATCCACCACTGAATCGAACTCCACAATCATCATCGCTGTTTCAGCTGTGGGCAGTTGCGTCATAATCATCGTAATATGCATCGTCATAGCCTTCGTGGTGTCAAAAAGACGTAAAAAACGGTAATTCGCATAATTTCTTGTTAGGCATCCTAAGTGTACAATGTTCTGTTGAACTGACCAAACTAAATTGTACAACGCCTCACAGAATGAATAAAGGCAGCATTATTATTCAATCAACACAAAGTTTTTAGTCATTCCGATCGTATAAGATTGGGGTTTTGGCCTTAGATTTGAATAAAACTGGATTGCTTTGAGCCTGACTTAAAACTCGGGAACATTTAGGCCACTATTTGTACTTTGGTAGATTTGACTTTTGTCCCAAAGTTAGGCTTTGTTGTTAATTGGGGTTCAGAACGGTTTCAAGCTTTTAGCCTACTTTCGAGTTACACATTTTCGAGACCGTTTTAACTGTGAATCAACTGCTTGTTGCCTTTTTACCTTTCGAAAGATAAAAATACTGGATTGTTATTGCAGTTTACGGCAACCTACAGAACTTAATGAAAGGGGAAACGTTTTCGAAACAGGTAAGGTGAACAAAACAATATAACTAATGACACACGTGACAAAAGACCGATGTAATGTTTAGTTTGCTCAAAACAATGTGTGTAACAATACCATGTAACTCGTTAAGCAATGTGCCGTGTTTGTTTGGTATTATATTCATATTTTTTGGTGGGCGGCAACAAACAATTGTTTTATGCTCGCAATGCGTCTGCTGTCTGTTTAATGTCTTATTAAAATCTATTGGATCCTTACTGAGGGTACAAGTAGTTGACTTTACCTTTAAATCTATTAATCATTTAGTTTAAATCTGAGGCATTGCCTTCATAGTTTCGAGTTTAGGAAAACACAAGTGGTCTGGACTTTTTCTACTCTTTCGCCCATTTTGGCAACAAATATTTCTCATTATGTACCTTCTTTATTTTTAAAACAGCTGTTGGTTTTGAGCCGGACGAAACATACGGCAATCCTGTCTTAACAAGTTTTCATGTCCAAGAGCAACCAGTTACTCAATCTGCCGCACGAGAAAACGATCCATATTCGATGGCTTCCGATTTAACAGCAGCTAACAAAGCAGCAGTCGAAACAGACGTCGATCAATCACTGGAGAAACAAAACGACCCATATTCATTGGCTTCTGATGTGACCCCGGCCAAAAATGATATGTACAGTGTGGTAAGCAAGAAACAACAAGCAACTAATGCCGACCAATCTCACCTTGTAACAGCAGCCGCGGAAATATACAGCACCCCTCGTCACTCACAGGATAGTCATGATGTATACAACCGTCTTACGCGGGATAACAGACAACCCAAAGCCCAGGATGAACTGGAAAATACTGGAGACATTGCTAATGCATACGGGCACCTTAACATTGGGCAGAGTAAGAGCGATAACCCATATAATGTTTTGAGCATTTTGGGTGTAAATAAACATGTCTAAATATATGAACCAATTTGTTTAACTTTCAGTATTCCGTACAAATTATTATGAATCACAACAACGCAAATATGTAGCAGACAATTCGTTTATTTCTATCATTTATTGCAGACAAGGCGTCCTAAGAAATTTAACAAAATTTTAAAGGGAGTAATAATGGTTAGAAACCATTGGCTTATTACCCTTTCAAAGGGTAATAAAGGTTAGGAGCCACTGGTTTATGAAATACGATAAAATAAACTATACACGTACTCTATTTTGTCAAGATGTGTGCAAAGTTCTATTTAGGAAGTTGAATTGACTTCTATTTTTAAAGTGGATTTTTGTGCCTGTATGACTCCTCTTTTGGTGTTGACAATTTGTACTTTGTTACCTTTCGAAAGTTTTGACGAACACTTTTATTGAGTGAAAAACTTGATTGTTCCCTTTTTTGAAAAGTTGTATTTGTTATTTTTAGCATCTACTTTTTGTGTCTCAGACCACCTGTCTGTGCCATGAGTATATCACGTCGCAGTTTCGTCTTTGATTGTTTTTCTGCTCTTGATGCGTCACACTTCTATATTGATGGATTTTTATACTGCACATACTCTTAAATGTCTCATAGCCATTTTGCATTAAACTGTCCTTTATTTATTTCCCCATACAAGCAGTTTCTCATCCAGCCCGAAATTCACGAAGGCGTTTTTTAACATTCTTCATTTGAATTTTGGTACACTATGTGGTTTTGATTCTTATGACCTGATGATGACACTAGCACTTGTCGAAACGTCGTTATGTTTTACACAAATATACTGGCTCTGATTTGTTTGCTCATTTGAATATTTTAAAAGATTTTAAACTTGATGAAGTCTGAAACCGCTGACAACAAATAAGATTGTGGATGACTACCAAATTTTTGTATTTGCTACATGTGTTCTGTATATGTTTAGGTGTTTATCTATCTATATGCATGTATTTCACGCGATTATATTATATTGTTATGGAACATACGAGTTGTATTGTAATGTAGTAAACATGTTTTATAATTTAACATTTATTTCTGATCACGTATTTTTCAGATTTTGTTAGTTTGCTATGTGATGGATATATGTGCTACATGTATAATATGTATACGTATATGATTTTTTTCATGCTATGTATGAAGGATTTCGTTTACGCTTCATAACTTAACTGCCCAGCTTTCGGCAGCCCAAACTATTTCCGTATTTTTGATCAATGTTACATTTGCGGAAAACATTTAGTTATCTCACATATATGCTACACAACAACTTTTTATGTTGTGTAAGGTAAAGAGCTCATGATTTAAATGAAATACCGTTGTTTGATTAAATCGTTACAAATTAGGTTATTGCCTACATATATCAATCTTCCTTTACTCGTATAATATATAAAGTTTAAACCCACGGCTTGCAAGCCAAATGTGGCTCTTGTGATGACTACACATTGCTCCTAAACAAATCTTATTTTTGTTTTCTTAACACATTGAAGCAATATATGTTCTTCTCTTCTTTAATCACAGAAAGTTTTTTGTCGATTTTTATTACATTTTGTTTTATTTGAATTAAAAAATTGTATAGTTCTGCCGGAAACCCATTTTGCAATAAGTGATTTTTGGTTTCCTAGTTTCAAAACTTTCCGAACCCTGCTCTAAGCCGTCAGAAACGCAAAACTATTTTTTGAAACAGCATTGCAGGAAATCAGGACATGTAAATCAGGTCTTCGATAGGCTTTGTTGTGTTAACTTTACTTTAAGCGGTTCGAATGAGGCAATTTGTCCGGTTCAATGCATAAAAATGCACAAAAGCACAGGTTTCTTCCTTTTACATCGGTGCAACGAGGATAATTGATACTGAGCAGTTTCAGTGGAATTATGGAGGCAAATTGGAACCAAATTCTCCACTATCGCTTGAAGGGGAACCTGACAATGAAAAAGAAAAAAGGAATTGAAACTGATGAAACTCGTTGACATACTTTCCTATCGGCATTTGGCCCGATTTATTTGTCAACAGAAATGTGATATTGCTTATAGTTAAACCGGTTTTATTTTGAGATCAATTATTATTTTTACTCTTTTTCCAATTCACTTTCTTTCTGTTACTTGAAAATAAATGCAATGTAAAACGTTTTAGTCATGAGTGGGACCTAAAGGACTAAAACAGAAACATCCGCTGTTGGTTTTAAGATGTAAATTTGATTGCAAATTAAAAGTAATCAAGCAATGCTGCAGAGCTACCTACTAGCTTGCTTTGTCAAATTACATACAAAACATACACCGCATGTTGTAAACACCAAGCAAGCTGATATAACTTTACATCTAAATCCAAGTTATTCATTTAATTTCCATCCAATAAATCCATCCATTTAATGGTTTGTTGTTATATTTATGAGTTTAGTTTGGTTTATTTCGGGTAGTGAAGTAAACAAAGCGGTACAATAACTAAACTAAAACAAAGTCGTTGAAACGTTATGCAACACAGTATAGTTGTGGTAGGCACAATGATAGATCATAAACGCGCTATCGATGCACCGATTTTAGAATTGTCAATTTATGTTATTCTTTCGTTTTTTTATATCAATTTTGTTGGAACCTAAACGTATGAGACCTGTATAGTTAATATCAATGCAAACACATACAAACTACAAGAAACTCACGTGATGGTCAAATGCTCGATGTTAACTCCTGCACGTGCCAAAGTAAGTTTTCACATAGCGTTTTTTGTCACAAGTGGGAGCTAAAGTACTATAACATGATTCATCCACTTTCCGTTATATGATGTAACTTGGTCGCAAAAAAAGTTTCGATTGGAAACTAAATCATAAAACAATGCTACAGATTTAAGTAGTAGCTTGCTTTCTTAAATTACATGCAATCCACAAATAAAGAAATGTATTGCAACACAGGTGGGAGCTAAAGGGTAGACAGTTCTCGTTTGGCGCCTAAATAATTAAAAAAAAATACTAACGTACTACTATATTGCTTTATCAATTGTCCATACATATCATGGTGTTTTGGAAGTAAATTACCACAGTGCCACCGATTTAAAATACGAAATACATAGAAAAGCCAACCCAAAATGTTTTTGGTGATTTATATTTTTATTGCTGATCTACAAAATTTTGAAAACTGTATTGTTGATCTATTATTTTGAATATTAATTAACTGTGTGTCCCTCGTGCGTCACATTACACAGGTCAGGCCCCACAAGAGGGGGGTGTAGCCGGTGCGGCGCACCGGGCCAATGAGAATCTAAGGGCCCATAATTATTAATGATTCGTAGTGTGTTTTTTGCCTCAATTTTCACGTAACGTTGATAACGTTACGTTCGTAGTGTGTTTTTGCCCTAATTTTCTCCCTGCTACATGCAAAAACTTTCCTTCGCTGGCATTGTGTTGTAGTTGCCGCTTGGTTTAAGGCAGGGTCACCAAATCTTTTCATAGCGGGCCGGATAAGTTTAATAATGATCCATGAGGGCCGCATAGTTTACACGCCTTAATGTAGTCTTTCCAAACTTACCCCGCGAGGCACATTTTTATCGTACCGCCAAGAGATCTTTCTACAATACAGTATTACTGTTCGCGAACAATTAAAACTTGTAGTCTTGTCTGTGATGTAACATAGTGGTCGGCAACCGCCGGTCCGCGAGGAGTTCGTTACCGGGCCGTACTTTTTCAGGTTAAAAGTAAATTAATTTTTAAATGTTGCAAAGGTAAAAGTACGATTTGGCAAAATAAAAAATCCGGTCGCGGGCTGGACCTGGCCTCTTATGACATCACAGACGAGTTTAAGATTTTCAATAATGTGCAATCAATTGTTCGTTTGTAACTCATGTAAGATTGTAGAATCTTGGGTTCTTGGTAGTCCTACGGAATTTGGTTTGTGTACCAGTATTGGACCATTGTCTCTTGTTTGAAAACCGCTGCCCTAGAACTAATCAAATAGTAATGTGGTCAACAAATATGTTTGTTGCTCTAGCTGCCCTAGAACTAATAGTAATAAAGGTCATCAAATATGTTTGTTGCTCTAGCGTATGCAGTAAAAATATAGCAATTTTAGGATTTCAAAACCCCTAAGGTTTGACGTTACTATTCTAGACATGACTATAGTGTTCGAAGGGGGCCCCAGAAGTTGACTTGCACCAGCATATTTTTTCGCTCTTGAGGGCCCTAACACAGGTAGTTAGTTTTAGGTCTCTTGACTGATCCCACCGACGTCCTACTCAAGTTGTGTTTACCTACAATGCTCCATACTGTTTCTTGTGAGCTATAGTCACAAAACGCTTTATAATACGATGTAACTGCAGCGCGGTTAGCCATGATCCACCAGTTGTGCCATTCACTGTTTTGCGCTCCATAACGATTCAACGTTGCGCAGCTATTTCCGGCTTGTTGATTGTTTTAGTACAATTATGTCGCCATGTTAAGGTCCTGCAAAAAAATCAAATAGAGGAATTTAATGGAATGACACAGAAACTAACCTAATGGAAGGCCCAATTTGCCCCAAAGTTCACGTTTAATGCACCCATGCAGTAGTTTTGCTTTGATTGTCTTGAATTCTCGTTCAGGAAAAAATTTGTCACAATGAGAGTGTCAATCAATTTCATTCAAAAAACGGTTTTTGAAAAATAACAATGACAGTATTTCAAACGAGACGAATTTTAGATTAAAAATGATTTGTGAATAATTTTTCGAATGTTTTCATTTTGTTGTTAAAGACAGTCACATCAAAACGATTATTTTTTTCATGACCTCCATGCTTTAGTTTGTAGCAAGCAGCCTGTTGTCATTCCTTTCACTTTTATTATACTTCCCCAAAAGTGATTAATACGACGCGCGAGCTATTTATAGTTCAATGAACTCTTTCCATTGTTACGTATGTTGCATTTATAATTACCGTCAGGTTTCGAAAGTTAAACAAATTCAATGAAGTCAACATCCTGGCCAAGGCACCCTCAATGTAGCTGCCACTTTATGATGCATCTCTAGTATTTGTGTGGCTATTGTATCATGGAAGTATTAAGTATGGAAGTGCTAATAGCTTATAGAGTAGCCAAGTCGAATAACAAACTATTACCAAGGATGTCTGCATGTAGCTTTTATGTGTGTATTGAGATTATTAAAGTAGTGATCAGCTTTGTAGAATAAGTTTAATGGTAAAAATAACGGCCCAAATAGACGTAAAAAGCGACATGCTTTATATTGCTTTATGAACATTTCGGCAAATGCTCTGCCATCATCAATGATATGTAATTGATGTGGCCTTCATATTACTGAGGTATACATGAGCATTTGCCGAAACGTTTGAAATATAAAGCATGTCGCTTTTTACGTCTATTTGGGCCGTTATTTTTACCCTTAGGTTTTGTAGAAGTTTTGTTATTGTGTAGATTGTAACTTCTGTTTCGTTGATACACAATACGATTCAGCTTGCAAACAGGAAATAAATTACATGAGAGAGTAAAAAAGACATTGTGCAAAATATGATCATTCATGCTATCGACATTTACCTAGATGTAATACACTGAGTTTGTTGTCCTAACAAGAAAAAGTATGAGCACAACGCAACTTTTTGTAGCAAAAAACTCGGTGAAAAAAGCAAGTTGTAATCCACTTTAGACTGCTAAAAGAACCATAACCGACCATTCTCAAAAGAAATATTGAATTATGATGTCACAATAGAACATAGTAACTTACAAGTTACGTATAATTGAGATACATGTGGTACCATGCACTGTACACTCCAGTCAGTCTGATTCAAAACGTCAAACTACCTATTGTGATACCTGGTCATAGGCGTATTGTACTATTGAATCTGGTACATCCCAGTAACCCCATCAATGTGGTACACCCTTTGAAAATTATGGTACACTCTGGGGTGTACAATACACCCGGTTGAAAGCACTGCCATAGACTACGTATAAAAGTATCCCATCAATGTCCCATCGGTTGGTTGTCAAATGTGGATATTTTGGTATTTCTCTCTTTTTAGTAACACCAAGCATGAAGTTGTTAGGATTGTTGATTATAACTTGGTTGTCTGCTGCTGCGGGAAAACTTCCGACTTTTCATGGTGTTGAGTATCTGATTAGGAAGCCGACAAGAGGCTTAACGTATGAAAAAGCAAAACGAAAATGGGGACAGAAGAACGCTACCCTTGCTGATGTCAAAACAAAGGAAATATATGATGTTTTATTGCAACATCTTCACCCAACAAGTAAAGCACAAATTTAAGTCGTATTCTGCTAGAGGTAATCTTTGCAACATTTAATTACACAAACCGACCTAAATACGCCTTTTTACTGTTTTTGTGTGTTTTATTTATTTCGTTTTTTATTAGCACTTCTTAAACAAAAAGTACAAACGTTCTTCAATGATTTAATTTGGCTCAAACTGAGATTCTAGCACTGAAATACAAGACCTTTATTTTCTTCTTTCAACTCTGGTATCTGAATTCTAAGCCATTTTTGTTGAATGCAAATTCTGTGTTTAAGGATACCCCTACTCATTTTACATCGGCGCAAAAAGAATCGGCGATTACGAGTTTCAGTGGAGTGATGGAAGCAAGTTTGACGATTCTTTATCTCTGTGGTTTGGAGGAGAACCGAATAATCAAAATGGAAATGAGAATTGTGTGACGATGGGCGATGCATTTTCTTACGATCGAAAGTTCAAGTTCAGAGACGTGACATGTGATTCCATAGCCAATTCCATTTGTCAAAGGAAATTTACACGTATGTATTACGACTGAGAAGCGCTTTTCTTTACTTTAGATAACTGGATTTATCGCGAATGTTCAGTACCGTTTATCTGCGTGCATATATGTCTGAACTTTGTTGCAAAACATACGCACCAGGGCTTTAACCTTAGCTGCTATGTGACACAGATTCCAAGACAAATAAGGCATTAAAAAGTAAATGTAAGCTTAAATAATAGCTATTATCTTAATCTTATTGTATTTATCTGAGTTTAAATAAGATTAAAGTAATTAAATATGCTCATTGCCATATTTTAATCAGAACGGATATAATGATCCTGTTTTGTCGTTTAAGAAACTGCCACTAAAACAAGAACTACTCCTGGAAACACCACACCCAAACCAACCACTACAACCACCACAACCAAACCAATTACACAAAGCACCGGAGAGACAGCAAATGAACACAAACCAATTGCTTCAATCCCAATTCTAAAATTGCCAGTTGAAACGGAATCAGCCCAAACCACCGAGTCAAGTTCTGCAATCCACAACACACTTTTAGGTAACGTTTCATGTCTTGAACCACAAAACGTCGAACTTGTGAACAACATATAATGTTTTAGATCATGTCAGTGGTGTTGTTTGGTAGCTAAACAGACGATTGTAAACATCCCATAAGAGAAAATATACTTTCCATTTACAAAAAAAATATTTTTTTCGTTTTTCACGTGGTCTAAGGCTTCGATAAACTGGCATATTTATCTTGTCGAAATTTAAACTTTGGGTTCCATTTGCGTCATTGACAAAATACTTAACAGGGGTAAGTTTTACTTATTGCGAGAGTTTTAATACTTACCAGTTTTAACAATGGCTGGTTTCTAGTTTAGTTCCTAATAACATTAAGTACATAAAACCATTTCACAGATTTTTAACCTGCAAATAACTTTTGAGTTTTTAATGAACATAATTTTTTTGCTACCGATAATAATAACATTATTTTATTTCAAAAAGAACTTATTTTTTATTGTGAAAAACGTACTTAGGTTCAACAGTTGGAACAAAGGTTAACATAAATATCACCATCATATCTTCAGCAATATGTGGGAGCCTGGTTTTCATAATCTGTATAGTCATGGTGATTTTGTGGAAACGTAAAAAGAGGTAATAAGATCCATTGTATACGACTGCAAACCGATCCATGATGCACAAATGTTCAGCAAAAGTATAACTGATTTCCATGTGTTTAAAGCATAGCATTAAAATGCCATACTAAACAAAGCATTTTTAAGTTGTACAAATTGAAAGCAATGAGAGCGCAACGTGCGCTACGTGAGTTGTAGAACAAAAATAAACAGTTGCCGAGTTTGGCTCATTAAAATGCAACGTGTCTTTTAATTAACGTTATTGAAACAGAATTTAATTGTTTTGCAGAAATGAGATTTCAGCAAGAAATGCAGATGAACCTGAATACGTTAACATGAGTGAGTACTTTCGTTTGAACCGGAGTTACAGTAAAGCCCACTAAACTGTTTCAATGCAGTGCTGACAATCATTCATTTTTTTGTTTACGCACAACCCCTGCTCGAAATCAATGTAAACATAAACTGCTTTTTGTTTTTGTTTACACGTTACTATCTTGAGACATTCTATTGTCGGAGTTTTTTTTAAACTGCGTTTGTTTCAAAAGTTGGAAATCGTCGGATGATAGAAAAACACACGAACCCACCAAACAATTCCTTACAAGTTTCAGTGGAACAGCAACTAGCTGATGACATCAGCCCTTATTGCGTCAACCATCAACAAGGTCATGATTGCATATTTTTACTTCTTGTGCCTTTTACAATCTGTCTGTAATTAGAAATGTTTCACTTTACGACAATTATTTCTTTTTTCGATCAGTTTGTTTTTCCGTCTTACATGTAAACGCGATCTTTTTTATTCAGGTATAAAATACTATTCATTGCAAAATTGTTTCAAACAGATGGAATTCAACTAAATGAAGAAACAGACAACAACCCACCAACCTATGTCAACATCTCCGTACAACCAACCACGTTACAATTACAAGCTGATGACGTCAATCCCTATTGCGTCAGCCAAGATCGACGTCCTGATTACATAACAATTGATCCTAATTAATTTTAGATACTGTGGCGAGCGTTCACTGTTTATTTCGCGACGTCCAAAATAGAATGACTAAATACAACGCGTCATACAAGCGAAGAAAGTGAACGCGAGAAAAAGGCACATTTAACACGTCGGCAGAGTCGCTACACAGCTCCCCCCAGAAGCGGGTTAAACACTAGAATAACGATCCGGCGGATATATATTGCGACGGGTTCGCGTGTGTGGTCATGTTTGTTCGCGGGACGGTGGCCTTCCACGGCGGGGTGGTGTCTCGACGTGCACCGGCTGAGAAATATCAACATGCGCTGGCTTCAACCGATCTATCGAGATATTGTCCTCTCTTTTCCCAATTTGCACCTTGTAAGTTTTGTCGCCCCGGCGTAAAACTCTGAAAGGACCTGTGTATGGAGGAGTCAAAGGAGGCCTGTGCATGTCTCTACGAATAAACACATAGTCTGTTGTTAATAGCGCGGAGGGCACTGACGGATGTTGAGTAGCATGTCTCGACATGGGTATTGGCTTTAGTGAACGCAAAGCTGCATGGGATTCTGAATTCTTGGTTGACATTTCAGCACCAAGTAAATCTCCTGGAATTGAAATTTGGGTCCCATACACCAGCTCCGCGGAAGAAGTTTGCAGGTCTTCTTTCGGTGCCGATCGAATTCCAAGTAACACCCACGGAAGTTCGTCCACCCAGTTAAACCTATTCATGCGAGCCATTAAAGCTGACTTGAGGTGACGATGAAAGCGCTCCACTAAACCGTTTGCTTGGGCATGGTAGCTAGTTGTGCGATGAAGCTTAATTCCAAGCATGTTTGTCATTTCTGACCACAATTGGGAAGTAAACTGTGGGCCACGATCAGAGGAAATGTCGGAAGGTACACCAAAACGAGAGATCCAATGGGCAACAAATGCCCGAGCACAGGTCGTGGTCGTTACATCCGGCATTGGAATGGCTTCTGGCCATCTAGTAAATCTATCTACCATAGTGAATAGGTACCTGTTGCCTTGACAAGACGGCAGTGGACCAACGATATCTATGTTAACATGGTCAAAGCGCTTGTTGGGTTCAGCATACCTTGCAAATGGTGCGCGAATGTGCGTCTGTATCTTTGCTTTTTGACAAGCTATGCATTGCTTAGCCCAAATTCCAACTTGTTTTTTTAACCCATGCCATATGAATCTTGAGGCGATGAGTTTTCTTGTTGTTCTGATTGAAGAGTGAGATAATCCATGTACTACTTCAAAAACCTTTCTTTGCCATTGTTTTGGTACAATTGGCCGTGGATGTCCAGTGGAGATGTCGCATAGTAAAGATATTCCTGTGTTTCCCAGTGGGGCGTGTTGACATCGCAGACCGGAAACTGCAGTTTTGTAAGCCTGAACCTCGGGACATTGCTGTGCTGCGGCCAGCGAAGAATAATCAAAATCCAGAAAATTCTCCCGTTGTAAACTCGATACTGAAATGCGCGAAAGAGCATCGGCTACAAAGTTGGCTTTTCCGCTAATGTGCCTGACATCTGTAGTAAATTCTGCTACTGCTGAGAGATGTCTTTGTTGTCTTGCAGACCATGGGTCTGAAACTTTTGCAAATGCACTTGTCAGAGGCTTGTGGTCTGTGTATGCTGTAAATATGCGTCCTTCCAGGAAATACCGAAAATGTCGAACAGATAAATGTAATGCAAGTAATTCCTTATCAAATGTGCTGTATTTGGTTTCAGATGGGCGCAAATGTCGACTGAAAAATGCAAGCGGTTGCCAAATTCCATTTACAAATTGTTCAAGTACTCCACCAATGGCTGTGTCAGAGGCGTCTACTGTAAGGGCTGTGCGCGCGTTTGCCCTGGGGTGAACAAGCATTGAGGTGCTTGCAAGCGCTTGTTTTGCAGCACAAAATGCTGCTTGAACTGCATCTGTTCTAACAAAGATTTTTGGCTTGCCTGAAAGTGCTTCATAAATTGGTTTCATTATCTTGGCAGCTGAAGGTATAAAACGATGATAGAAGTTGATCATTCCTGCGAATTTTTGTAGTTCTTTAATGTTCTTTGGGTACGGAAGTTTTTGGATAACTTCCACTTTATGAGTTAGAGGGGTCGCTCCATCACGGTTAATGTGATGCCCGAGGAAATCAATTTCTGAAAGCCCAAACATACATTTGTTTGGGTTAATTACAAGTCCGTACTGTTTTAATCGTTCAAATAACAAACGTAAATGCTTCTCATGTTCTGAATCTGATTTACTAGCAATTAAAAGGTCGTCAATGTAGACAAAAACGAAGTTCAGGTCCTTACAAACCATGTCCATAAGGCGTTGAAATGCCTGTGCCGCATTTTTAAGGCCAAAAGGCATTCGGACAAATTCAAAAAGTCCAAAAGGTGTTATTACCGCTGTCTTGGGAATATCCTGTTTGGCAACTGGAACTTGATGATATCCCCGTACAAGATCAATTTTGGAGAATACCTGAGCTCCCGACAAGTATGCAGAAAAATCCTGTATGTGAGGTATTGAGTATCGGTCAGGTTCTGTAGCAGTATTGAGCCGGCGGTAATCTCCACAGGGGCGCCAACCACCTGGCGACTTTGGCACCATATGCAGAGGAGATGACCATGGACTCGACGATCTTTGGATAATACCCATATCCAGCATTTTATTAAACTCTTCTTTTGCCAATTGTAACTTTTCTGGTGGCAGCCTTCGAGCCCTGGAGTGAACCGGCGGGCCATCAGTAATTATGTGGTGCTCAACGCCGTGCTTTGGTGCAACTTGAGAAAAGCTAGGTTTAAGAATTTGCGGATAATCGTTCAGGATTCGCTGATAGATGTTTGCAGAGGTTGTGATTGCCTGCAGACCCGTAGGCATATGTGGTGCCGCGTGTAGAGCAATGCTTGTAAACGACTTGGCATCAACAAGCCGTTTGTGCCGGAGGTCAACTAGTAAGGAATGCGCCCTTAAAAAATCAGCACCTAATAACGGGTAAGCGACGTTTGCCAGCACGAATTTCCAGTGGAATTTACCTGTAGCAAGGTGAAGGGAAACAAAGCGCGTACCATACGTACGAATGGTGCTTCCATTTGCTGCTGACAAATTTGGTCCAGTTTGCTGCCTTCGGCGATCTTTTGCCGTTGCTGGGAGTACACTTACTTCAGCCCCTGTATCTACTAAATACTTGCAACCTGATGCCTTATCGAAAACATAAAAGAGGTTTGGTTGCTTGCCGGTCGCCGAAGTTACTTGTGACGACCGGCCAGACCGTTTCCCTGATAGCTGCATGGGGGACAACACTGTCGAGCTTTGTTGCCAAAACGACTGTGGTAGAAACACATTTTTTCATTTTCCTTGTCACTTCGTCGTCTGGTTTGCCAGTAAGACGGTTTTCTAACTTCCGAGACTAATTGTGGCAATGGGCTTCGTGCAAGCCACAGTGCATCTGCTCGTTGCGCCAGGCGTCGAGGATCGCTAAAATCTTCATTTGCGAGAACGACGCGTATATCGTCTGGCATCTTCTCAAGAAATATATATTCAAACAGAAAACAGGCCTTGTGGTTTCCAAGCAAGCTTAACATTTCATCTATGAGAGCAGATGGCTTTCTATCACCGAGATCGGGCATGTTAATTAGCTTTGCTGCCCTTTCTTGGTCAGATATGGCGTAGGTGTGCAGCAAACGCTTTTTAAGCTCCTTGTAGTTGTGTTCTTCGTTTTCCAACACATCAATAATGCGTTTTGCAGCTTCGTGATCAAGCGCTGCAACCACGTAGAAATACCTGGTGCTTTCCGATGTAATGTTTCTCAGGGCAAATTGTGCTTCAGCCTGTTGAAACCATACGCGTGGATTGGAGGTCCAAAAAGTTGGCAATTTCAATGTGACTGCATGTTGCTGTTGGGCTTCTTCTGGATTAGACATAGTATTCTTACAAATTCCGTTTGTAAGCGTCGGGGTCACCAAATGTGGCGAGCGTTCACTGTTTATTTCGCGACGTCCAAAATAGAATGACTAAATACAACGCGTCATACAAGCGAAGAAAGAGAACGCGAGAAAAAGGCACATTTAACACGCTTTGATAAATGCGGGTCGGCAGAGTCGCTACAATACAGCACATTGCAACTCTGTTTAATTTTTTTTGCAATAGCTTTGTTTATGTGTCACTGCAAATGGCCTTTTATTCATGTTAAAAATTTAAATATGATTGTAATATTTTGTTTGTTTTTGAAACGATGATGTAACACAGGGGTCGGCAACCTTTTTTCTACTGCGGACCGCTGATGTAACACATTTTGAGTTAAAATCTAAAACAACCTTGATCAATAACACAGTACACTTTCCACAAGATAACAACCTGAAGATGAACTATTACCAGCACCCAACCTATTAACCAAAGTGGCGGGAATGTGGGCGTTTATTTCCCGCCGTTAAAATTACCAGACCCAAACCAATGATCTCACGAATAGCCTGGCATACCAGCTGTTTGATGTGTTGTACTTCATGGGAGTATAAACTCGTGCGTTAATAACCCACAGTATTAATACTTTGTCCAAATCTAACAAACAAACAAATGAAAATACGAATAAGCACATTAACTACGTACCAGTCTTTAGAAACTGCTTTCAATGCTTTCACATTCTAGCTAGTTGTCGGTATTGAGGTAAATAAGCATACCTGAAACATACAACGTAGAATTGTTCTTTAGATACTTGAATTGTAAACAGAAGTGCAACGTTTTTTCTTGGATTTAAACCTAAAATCATTTGCTTTTTAACATAAATTGGAATAAAAAATGTACAGTGATTGGAGTTTACCTATATGCATGTTATTTTTACGAACGTAGTAAAAGTTTTGTTCACGTTCTGCGATTCTTACACTACTTACAGGTTTAGTGGTATATATAGGATCGTATAGGTCAGAATAACAAAATCGAATTTACTTTTGCCAAAAAGCAATCAATTCTCTCCACATGATGACAAGATGTGAAAGTAAAATGACGTCTCAATAAAACTTCCGGGTTACAGTTTATGTGCATCAGGAAAAAGCTTTAGATGGTCGATTGTTTATTCATTGCAGTCAAAGAGCATATCAGGTTATACTTTCAGAACAAAAGCGAACATGAATTTGTGGCATAGGACTGAGATAATATAGCAAACAAATAATTCACAAATTTAATGTCCATGTTGTCTTATACATAGTATTGTCACTTCGCCAAACAAAGTTGAAAAACCAACAACAACTAAAAACCGAAATGTAAAAGCACCAGTGCGACCTCAAACAACATGTATAAAGCTGTCAACTTGATTTCACTGTCCTTTCACGAACAATCAATTTCTTTTACGCGATGATAAGGAACGACTGAGACGTCATATATATATAGAACTTCCTGGTCGCAGTTTGTTTGTGTGGAGCCATTGTTTTTCATTTTCTTTGTAATATCAGTTATGCAGACTTGTTACACTTCACAATGCATTTAAAAGAATGTTTTACAAGACAAATAAGTCTGAATTTTTGTTTCATACAAATGTTGTACATGTTGAAGCGTCAGTTATTATTTACCTAATTCCTAGAAAACTTGCAAAATGGTTTAAGCGTTTTAGTCAAATTTTTAGAAAGTGTAAGCCATCCACATGTAGCTGCATGCTGTTGAAACCAGCACTATTAATAGTAATTACTACAAGGGTTTTTCTGGAAGTTCAGCATCAGAGGTCGGCAAAATATACTTACGATATACAATTTGTTAAGTATTTACGTTTTTGATGAATGCCATTTAAAAGCGTGCGTCTGTTTAAAAAGTTAGCACTTACTTTATAAATCATTCCACTGTAATGAAGCCTTTATGGGTACACAGGTAAAAGTAGGATTGTTGATGAATTAAACATGGCGTTGCTAGCTTTGTTATTTATGTTGTGTTTGACTGTTTCTACTGAAGGACGAACTTGGTATAATTTTAATGGAATTCAGTATTCCATCGAAATGACTCCAGTCAATTCATATGCTGAAGCAAAAAGAAAATGTTCTGCGTTGAAAGCTAATGTAGCTAACGTCAAAACTATGGACATCTTTAACTTTTTGAAATCATTTATAAACTTAGCAGGTAAGCCTAATGTAAGCTATTTAACGGTAGATATAAAAGTGAGAGATAAAAATTGACAAGCATACCTCGATTACACTTTAAGTTTTTAATTATTCTTCGCGTATTAAGCAATTATAGCCCGTAATATTGCGTTATGTTTTGCCACGATACAATAACTCCTGGCAGATGACGCCAAGTTGCTCGAAATCAGGTCCAGATTAAAGCAAACGCTTTAGATTCTGGCACTATATGCTCTAGCGAATTTGGAGACCTAAAGTATTGCCGCGTCGTTTTCATATTTACTATCATTGAATGCGAATCAACTGCAATGCAATCATGTGTAATAATTCGACTTGGATGTGTTAAGACACCACCGAAAATTGAGTTTATAAATTTTTGTGGTGCTCGACTACCCTTGGCGCCCATGCTTACTTTACCCTGTTTAATCCAGCATCACGCGCAGTTTTTGTTACAAATCGACCGTTTTATTCAGAAATTCCCTTTTCGCTTTACATCGGTGCAAAACGAGTCGGAAACACAAATAAGTTTCAGTGGAGTGATGGAAGCGATGTTTACCTTACAACAACTATGTGGCAAAGTAGGCAAACCAAGTAACAAAGCCGGAAACGAAGATTGCGTCACAATGGGTTACAGAAACCATCGTGTACAATACACCACTTATCGATGGTATGACGTACCATGCACCAATCACAATGCGAGATACATTTGTGAAAAAATCATGTCAGGTAACCACGTTTCCATTACAGCGATTATTTAAAAAACAAAACGAAAAAACACATTTAATTGTCATATTTGTTACAGCTACAAACATAATCCCATCCTCCAAACCACCAGCAACAAGCCTACAACCAGCTATTTCAACAACCACTACACACACCATTCTATCATTCACCGAACTGACAACAACAAACATGCAACCATCTGCCAAACCAACTACTTTCACCTTATTAACACCATCCAAAACGACAAGTACAACCAAAAGTTCGCCAACTAACACCACTGCACAGGGTGAGAAACAATCACTCAAAAATTTTCCACACAAACGCTTATAGACCAACGAAACAAAAAATGTAATGTTATAAAGTGCTTGTGATGCGTTTACGTTTCATTTCTGATTTTCAGCCCCAACGAACGTCAACACAACCATTGTTGCTTCAGCAATAAGCGGATCCGTCATATTAGTCATAGTGTGCATTGTCATTTTCTTGGTTACGTCACGCAAGAAAAGAAGGTACGTACCTGAACAATGTTCGTTAAAAATAGATTATAATACTGTAATTATTGCTTTATCTGTTACAAAACGTATGATGAGATAACTGATCGTTTTTGTCTGCTACACTTCAAGAAAATCAATTCAATTTAAGTTTCGCAGGAAAAACAAACCGGTGAACGAAGCTGTGAAGATTGAATACAACGCAGAAGGTAGGAAAACACAAGGCATTTGCTTATAAAAGTTACTATAATTTGTTTGTGTAAAGTCTTTAAACTTTCCTCATGCAGTGTTTTCGTGAAATGAATACATTCATAACAGGGATCAGCCCTGACGCGCCCATGCAGTTCAGCGTTCACGGCATACTCATCCATAAATCATAGTACGCCTGGCCCATTAAAGGCGTGATACGTAGTCCCAGAAAGACCCCTGGCGTGGGTTTCGAATTTTCTAGTCTGACACCGGCTATATTCGGCACTTCAGTGGGTCTGCCGTATTATGAATTTTTACGTAACTGGGATTTTGATAATAGTTTATGAACATAGTTTTCAGTTTACTGTACCGAAATGATCCAAGAAGATGAAATAAATGACCACATAAGTAGCATAACTTGCGAGATTTTTTACTTCTTATTCCGCAGATATTTTTGTATCAGGTATTAAATACGTACTAATGCACAGTTGTGTTTTATACAGATGGATCTCACCGGATAGTAGAAACACTTCGCAACCCACCAACCTGCGTCAATAACACCGTGCAGCTGTCCACCTCACAACAGCAACCTGATGACATCAGTCCTTATTACGTAACCTGTAAACCAGGTACAATAATAATAAAAATCACAAAATTACATATTCAAACAAGTGTTCGTTAAAATAGGTGGAAATCACCAAGTTGTAGAAACACACAAAAACCCACCAACCACGTCACAATTACAAGTTGGTGACGTCAACCCCTACTGCGTCAGTCAAGATCGACGTCCTGATTACATCACATTTGATCCTTGATTTTTCACTCTCCGTATGTATCAACGTACAGATTGTGTGCAATTCTTTCCTTTTTATGTGTTAAGATGAACATTAATTTACAACTGGGATCAGCCTGAAGCGTCTATGCAGACCAGCGATCACGGCACACTCATTTGTAAATCACACTACGCCAGGTCCCTTAAAGGCGCTTTTGTCTTTTAAATGTGTTAGTTTTTAAAAAAATCAACGATTGAATCGGAAAAGCACCTAACACAAAAATAACAATTGGACCGTTTCAATGAAAATTGTACCTGACTATAATGTGTATTAAATGTCGTTATTTTCATGAAACGTATTACAATATTTTGCAGGAGGTTTGACAATCGGTATACATCGGCCATTTATCGAAAGTTTTACGGGCCTTTGACGTTCGTTTCCCGGCGTTCAGAATATAAGTTTCAATTCACTCAACAATTGTGGTTAGGGGGCTAACCTACTTTGAAACAGTTTTTGAATGCTATATTCATATTTGCTTTTCCTGTTTGCAATGAAACTGTTTTCCCATGTTCAACTTAACACTCGATGTTGCTATTGAGGTAACAAGCATTATTTAGCGAAAAAGTAACTCGCCCGCATTTATCATCAGTGTAAAATGTACAGAATATGCGTTGGAGTTTTGTGATGTCTTTGTTGTTGTTAAAAACATATTAAGAATAGTAACATTTACATTTCGTGAAACTTTAAGTATTGCTGTGGTATGTCTGTGAATTTTTGGGCCCGCAAATTAAAATCTGTGTTGCATGAGACAGGGAATTGTCAATTTGCAAAAGAACTGAATACAACCGACTCTAAATGAACGAAAAGCACAACAAAATTCAAATGCTTTATTACGCTTGTCCCTTTCCCATGTTTTTCGACATCCTCGTTTACCCAGTTAGAAGTTACAATAACTTCACAGTTTAAGGAGCGCTGATATAAGAGGCGTGATAAGTTTCTACTTACCGTTGTATTTGAAAGCATTGACCGTCGCTATACATAGCTTTATTTCAAAGTTCCCTGTTAAAATTAATTTCCCAAACCCAACACCCGAGATCACCAAGTACACAAACAAACGCCGGCAGTCAAAACTTTTTGTAACAGCAGCATGTTTAAGCTCATGCCCTTTGCCTGATGTTTGTTAGAAAGACGAATAAAATCTGGTAGTAATTAGGTTATAATTAACCAATTCATATTGCTTATCCCACAGTTCTTGCATGTATATTTATACAAATAGTAATTTTGAATTCGCTATCTTTCGAAGTAAAATCGCCCTCAACTCCCTTTTTTCACAACGGTTCCCTCAGTTGACAAAATGTGTCCCCTAGGGTCCATATCGCCCCTGTTGAAGAACCCTGGTGTATAGTTTTGTCCCTCCAACAAAATGTGACAACGAAAATTGAAAACAGAATGTAAATGAACCAGCACGAATTTGAAAGCTGTTAACTTGATTTCATTTTCGTTCCACGAACAATCAAATCCTTTCACATGATGATAAACAAAGTGTAATGAAGTCATATCTATAAAACTTCCGTGTAGTAGTTTATGGGCATCAGGAAAAGTGCCAGTTGGTCGATTGTTTTACTGCAGTCAAAGTGTTAGTCAGGTTACCCTTTAAACATAAAAACAAGAATGATTTTGTGGCAATTGTAACAATAGATTAAAAAAAATATAAAAAAAAATTAGGAGTTGATTGTCTATGTTGCTGTGCGTATGGTATTTCTGACAGAAAACTTAAAAAACCTTTGAAATGAAATTGGGAACAAGCATTGAAAGCAAAACAATGCAACAGCACGACCTTACACAATATACATAAAGCTGTAAACTTGATTTTATTTCGCGAGCAATTAATTGACTTTACGTGATGATAAAGAAAGTGATGTAACTTAAGCATAAATGGAACACATAATTTCACAGCAGCTAAGGTAATGTGATCTCTTTTGCAGTTTGCCAGTACGATTTCAAACTAACTATCAGTTCTCGCGATGACAACAACGGCATAGTGACGTCATCTGGATAGAACTTCCTTGTTGGAGTTTATGCATGGGAAGCCATTAAAGTTGTTTGTTTTCATTTCATGGCCAGAAAGTGAGGTTAATCTCAGACCACAAGTAGCAGTGTAGTTTACAAGACTGGACAATGCTTGGTAGTGATTTATTTACATGATAGTAAACTTGGACGGGTTAAGATTGTTTAAACAAATATGGCAATAGTAGTTTTGTTGTTTATGCTGTGTTTATCTGTTCCTGCTAACGGACGAACTTGGCATATCTTTAATGGATTTCAATATTCCATCGAAATGACTCCAGTCGATTCATATGCTGGAGCAGAAAGAAAATGTTCTGCATTGCAAGCCAATGTAGCTAACGTTAAAACTAGAAACATCTTCAACTTTTTAAAGTCATTTATAAACCTGACAGGTAGGCTCAATCGAAGCTAATTAAAGGCTTGACAACAAGCATAAAAGTGAGAAATTTAGTCTTTTACTCTCTGTTTGACTTCATATCAATCTCAAATTGTTTTTCGATATTGATCAATCCTTGCCTCAAATATTGTTGACGTTTGTGCCAGGATACGACAACTGCTGGTAAATAACACCACGTTGTAAGGAATCAGGTCCAGTTTAAACCCTTTCATGTCCAAGCACTTGAGACTTTGGTATTCTATGCCGGGAGTCCGCAAGCGAGCTTAAAAATCCAAGTTATTTTTGTGTTGTTTCCTTTTCTAAATTTAGAGAAGAATACTCAGTATCAACTGTAAAAATTTTACTGGATGGTGCATTTAAATATTGGAACATCACCGAAAACTCATTTCAGCAAAGTTTTTGTTGTACCTAACGTCCCTTGAAGCACATGCTTACTTTAACTTCTAGTTAATCCAGTTTTGTTTGCAGTTTGTATTGAAACCGACCGTTTGTTTTCAGACGAACCCTTTTCGCTTTACATCGGTGCCAGAAGAGACGAAAACACAAAAAAGTTTCGGTGGAATGATGGAGGCGATGTTTCTCTTACAACAACTATGTGGCAAAGTGGGCAACCAAACAACAAAAACGGAAACGATGATTGCGTTACAATGGGTTATAACAAAAATCGTGTACAATACATCACTTATCGATGGTATGGTGTACGATGTACATATCACAATGCGAGGTACATTTGTGAAAAAAGAATGTCAGGTAAGCATATCTCCATTGCGACGATCGTTTGTGAAATTGTGGTTGTGTGTTGAGTTGCTTGGTAAAATAACTTATAGTGACACAATTGCACTAAGCACTGGCAGTAAAACGAAATATGCAATTTAAAGTAGAATCAAAAATAAATCTTGTTTCTATTATGGCAAGTTAGTAGTTTGCAAATTACTGGTTCTAATAATGTCCGTTTTATAAACGAAGCAAAGGATTTCTAATATTTATTTAGTTTTGTATGTTACAGCTACAAGCACATTACCATCCTCTTCCCAATCATCTACAAAACCAACTACTTCATTCATATCAACAGCATCCAATGTAATAAGTACAACCAAAAGTTCCCCAGCTAACACCACTACACAAGGTTAGAAACTATAAGCTAATTTCAAAACATTTACACACACAAACTCTAAACAAACAAATATCAGCATTCAAAATGTTATGTTGTATTTTGTAAACGAGTGATAACTTCAAAATTGTTTCTTTCTTTTTACTTATTCTTAAAATTGTTGATTTTGCAGCTCCACCGAAACTTAACACAGCCATCATTGCTTCAGCAATAGGCGGATGCGTCATATTTGTCATAATCTGCATCATCGCCATATTCTTTGTTGCGTCACGCATCCAAAGAAGGTAATTGATCTTCACATTGTTATACTTAGGCAAACAAATAGGAAAACTTTGATCAACAACCTGCCCAAGTAAGATTATAAATAGAAAAAGCATTTTGTGATTATGACACCTTCTGACTTGCAATTAGTCACTTGTGTTGATGCTTTCACCCTTTTAAGGAAGTAAATTCGGCTTTTACTTTCGCAGGAGAAACAAACCGGTGAACGCAGCTGCAGTGATTGAATACAACGCAAGGGGTAGAAAACATACGACAGTTGTTTATAATAGTTGCTATAACTTGTTTCAACTATAATTTGTTGGTAGTTGAAAAACAATCCAACAACGGTAAACGTAATAACATTATATTACTATTCGAAATGGTTGTTTCTTTGTTCCATTATTATCAGTTTCAGAATAAAACTTTTCGATTTGCTGATGAAACAAAATTCATGCAACAAAATGTGTCACAGGCGACGAATTTGAACCCGAAGAAACGTACAACATTCCTCAAATCGAAGAAAACAGTTTGGCTAACCGTTTCACACAACCTTCCTTAGGTCATCAAAACGATGACGTCGGTCATTATGACGCATTCCAGAAACCACGCCACGAAAGCATCGCGGTTGGAGAAGTTGCACAGCCAGCAGTGGGAAGCAGCGATGTCTATGCTCAGGTCAGAAAGTCGAAACAATCAACAAAGGCTCACGACAATGGACAACAATTACATGATCGAAAATACGATCACAATCAATTTGATGAAGTCAGTTACGACACTTTGCAACTATCTCAACATGTGGAAGTCCGCGATCAATTTGCAAACGTCAGTAATCCAACTAATATCTATGATAACAGACACAGGGTTAATAACGAATCGGATTCAGCCTACGATGAATTACGACGTCACAAATAAACAAAACAACCTGGGAATCGACTAAAAACATTTTTGAAAGAATTGTTAAGGCCATTTGTATTTCTTATCTATTTTCGAAAGTTGCAAAGTTTTGGCACTATTTGCTTGTGTAAAAAATGTGATGATATGTTTTCTGTGTGGTGCCACATAGGATTGGCAGTTAGGTATTTGACATTGTAACAGTGAATTAGCACAACATCAACGACGTAGAATTGATTAAACAACAAAAGGCAATAACAAATTACAACTTTAATGAAAATGAAAAAAAAAATGATAAACACGAGACAAATAATCCAAACCATGAATTACGTATTACGCTATCAAAATCATAAACTTTATAAACACGAACCGTTGTGCGTACAACAACCATCTACTGATCAAAGTCTATATAAAACACAAGTTGTCCAACCTATTGTTACGCAATAAAGCCTATGGAGCCATTTTGTGTCCAAAATAATACAGCGGGTATGGAAAAATAACACATAAATTGTCTGATTTTTACAACATGGAGAGCTTAGACGCGAATTTGATTAGCCAAATTGAATGAAAATTTCGGGTTCTAACATTTCAACGCAATATTAAAAGCTAAATTGCTGTTTTTCATGTAAATTTGGCCGCTTAGTTTTCATGTGAACTTTAAATATTTGCGTTCAGCGAACATTATCACCACCAAATGTTACAACTCAAAAGCTTTATTCGATTTGGCCTACCAAATTTGCGTTAAAGCCCTTCAGTTTTTAAAAATCAGACAATTTATGTGTTTTTCCCTATACCTGCTGTATTAATTTGGACACAAAATGGCGTCCATGCGGCTCTATCGCGTAACAATGGGTTGGACTACTTGTGCTTTATATATACTTTGCTACTGATAAGGGAGTCAAGGAAACAGCACGTGGTGTAATTTGTAAACAATAGTGGTTTGACCTTCAACGTTCATAGTTTTGCAGTAATGTGGCTTTAAATTGAACTTTAAATGAGTGTAAACCAAGATTTTTCAGTTTGGTAGGAATACTGTTCCAAATTTTTGGACCACGGTAATGTAGAGACGTTTGGCCGAGGGTTGTTAGAAATCTAGGGATAAAGAGGTTTTCGCCATCAGCATGTCTCGTGAAGTTGGAATGAACCTGTGAAGTTTTAGTGAAAAACTCATCAAATGTTGAGGGGAGTTTATGGTGGTGGAACCTGTGCATAATTTGTGCTGTTTGAAGTTTGTTGATATCGGCTAGTTTTAAAGTTTTTAGTTTTCTATAAATAGGTGTAATGTGGCAGTTTCTTTTGTTGTAGGTTATGATTCGCAGGATATTATTTTGCAGCACTGTTAATTGGTGAAGTTCAGGTGCATTCCCACTCCCCCAGCAGCTGATGGCATATTGCAGTTTTGAGTATACAAGGCTATGATATAAAATTTTAAGTGTCTTTAAATCAACATATTTTCTTAACTTATACATCAGACCAGAATATTTAGCAAGTTGTGTTTGAAGTTGAGTTATGTGCTCGGACCAATTTAATTTGTCATCCATTATAACACCTAGATATTTCATTTTTGGTTGACGAGATATAGTGTTGTTGCCAAGATGAAGCGAGAAGCTATCACTTTTTGGATGTTTTGTCACAAGCATGTAGGATGTTTTGCTTATGTTTAGGGTCAGTTTGTTTGCTCTTAACCATTGACCTATTTTTTTAATTCTTCGTTTATTTTGATTTGCAGATTGTTTAAAAACAGAAGAGAACCAAGCGTAGAGCCTTGTGGAATTCCGCAGGTGACAGATTTAGCACTTGACCTAATCCCATTGATGCATGTGTATTGGTACCGGTTGGTTAAATATGACTCAAATAAATTTAAAGCTACACCACGGATGCCAAAAAAACGTTGCATTTTGGACAGTAAAATTTTGTGGTTTATAGTATCTAATGCTTTTGTTAAATCTAGTGAGATGCAGCATGATGTGAGTCCCTTATCAGCATTATGCAGAAGTTGGTCATGTATAGCATGGAGAGCTAGGATGGTGGAGTGATCTCTTCTAAATGCAAATTGTTGTTCATACAATAATTTATATTTTTCGAGGTATATATAAAGTCGGCTGTGCATTATATGCTCAAATATTTTGCTAAATGTGGATGGTCCTGATTTGTGAATTGGGATTAGTTCAGCAATTTTTAACATATCTGGATAGATCCCCTCTTGCACACAGTTGTTAAAGATGGTACTTAAAGGATAAGCAATGACTTCCTTTGACATTTTAATAAATTTGACTGAAATATCATTGTGGCGTGTAGCTTTTTTGGGGTCCAACGAGGCAATAATTGATAAGATTTCATGTGGAGTGGAGGGTGCTATGAACAGTGATTGAGGAATCCTTTTAAAATTAACAGTTTGTGGTGTATTTGCTGTTGGTATTTTATCCGCAAGCTTCTGGCCGATGTTGGAAAAAAAATCATTAAATGTTTCAGCAATTTCTTTGGGATCATGAGTTATTTTGTTTTTTTCAGTTTCAATACATGAAATGGGATTATGTTTTTGTCGTTTAATATTAATTAGGTCATTAATAATTTGCCATGTCTTACTAGAGTTGTTATTGGCCAGAAGTTGGTTGTAGTAGTTCTTTTTTGATTGAACTATAGCCTTGTTGAGGATGTTTCTGTATAACTTACAATGTGGGGCATTATCAAAGTTTTTATTGCGATACATTTTAGCAAACATTTTATGTTTTACTGCAATGGACTTACGAATTGCCTTGCTTATCCATGGTTTGTTATGAAGTTTTTTTTCTTTTCTTGTTTTTTTGCGATATGGCGCAAAGGTGTCTATTACGGAAGTGAATATTTCATAAAATTTATCAAAGTGGTTGTGTGGTGTAGAGAGTGTTTGATAATTATCACACAATGGCAAGAGTGCTCTTTCTAACTCATCCAAAAATGTTTGTTTATCAAAATTATGTGTATCTCTGACCCAGTGAGTTGTGTTTTTTGACCTCTCTTTGTTGGAGTTATGTGAAACAATAAATATTGGCAAATGATCAGTAATGTCTACATTTATTATCCCAGTGGTATGAAAGTTTTTAGTGTTGTTGGTGTATATGTGGTCAATGAGTGTAGCACTATGTTGGGTTATTCTGGTTGGTTTATTGATAAGGGATGTGGCGGAGTGACTTTGAATGTTGCAGCTGTAATTATGAATTGTGTGGATGGTGTTACTTTTCATCAAATCAATATTGAAGTCTCCTAATATATAGTAATTATGTTTTGTTTTGTTTAGAGCAGGGGTTCTTAAACTTTTTCGGCCGTGCCCCACTTGACACTATTTATTTATTCTCACGCCCCCCTAAAAAACATTAGCACTGATGATGCTTGTCTTGTTTTTTTGAAAACAACATACATCGTAGGTCCGCCTTAAACTACTGTCAAGTTAATTCCAATCGTTAGAAAAAGCCATTTCAACACTGATAAGTTGCAAAAAACGCGCGCACAGAGCCACGGTGCCAGTATTCTTGTAAACTACGCATATGTTGCCCAGAAAATGTTGATTCACTCAAAGCCAAGGCATCTCTAATGCGAAATTGCGAACGAATAAAAAATGTGCAGCCGACTATATAGTACAGGGGTCACCAAACTACGGCCCGCGATCCCATTTTTTAGGTTTGCCAAAACGTATTGATAACTTTGTTAATGTCAAAAATTAATCTACTCCTTACAAAAGTTTACTGTTACGACATGTAAAATTAATATTACCGACTTTTATAGGATTGCAACGCCCAGGATTGATCCAAAGCCAGTTTATTACGTCACAGACAAAACAAAAAGTGTTAATTGTGCGCAAACAATTGCCTTATTGTGTTACTTGTGACGTAATATAAACATTCCTTGTAAGATGAGGGGCGCCCCCCAGTTTAAGAACCCCTGGTTTAGAGTATCTAAAGCATCCAGCAGTTTGTCTTGAAAATCTTGGAAGTTTTGCCTAGGATGTCTGTAAATTACACCAATCGTAACTATGTTGTTGTTCATTATCAGGTCAATCCATATACTTTCACAGTCTTGTGCATTTAGCAAAACCTTTAGGTTTTGGCTGTGAAGGTATGTCTGCCTTATGTACATTCCTACACCACCACATTTTTGGGATGAATTGGAGTTGACAAAATCATAGCCTGGTAAGTTAATGTTGTGTGTAAAATGATCATCGGAAAGGGCTGTTTCAGTAATAGCTATTATGTCAGGGGATCTATCCAGATTGCATACCATTTCATAAAGATTATCAAAGTTTTTTTGGATGCTTCTAATATTCAAATGCATTAGGAAAAGGTCACTCCTAGTAATTGTTTTGTTACATTGTGCGAATTGTTGCATGTTATAGTAATCACAATTTATAATTTCTTGTAAACAATCAGCCATATCTTATTTTTATTTATCACTTACTGTCATAATTTACATAATTACATACTGGTCATAATGTGGTGTAATTCCTGTAGGTTTCCAATTCGATGTGTTGCTGCTTCATCATCCTTTCTCAAGAAAGTTTTTCCGTGCCTTGTCCATATGTATTTGAAGTTATTTTTCTTTTTAAACTCCAGGCATTGTGCAAATATGTTCCTGTTTGCAGCAGTCAGACTTTCATTTATAAAAAGTTTAGCTTCCACAGATTGTATGGTTTTGTTTTCCGACTGTAGCTTGCGTCTATTTTTGTAAATCTCCTCGGTAATCTTTCTGTTCATAAATTTTGCAATTATGGTGGGTCTTTTTTCCCAGCCTTAGGTAGTCGGTGAGATATGCTTATGTCTATTTTTTGTACATTAACTCCTATTTTTTTTGCAAACTGCAATCACAAGATCATCAGTGTTCTCATCTTTTGTATGTGCCAGTCCCTTAAACTCCAAGCATTCCCTTCGAGAGTACTGTTCCAAATCGTTTAATCCATTTTCTGTTTTTTGATTGCTTTCTGTTAATGCCTTTACTTCATTGTTTAGCTTTTCATTTTCTTGTCTGACAGTGTGTAGTGTTTTTTCGTTTTCTTCCAGCCTTTCTTTCATTTCCTCATACTTTTGTTCGAAAAATGTTTGGCTATCCTTTATTGTGTTAAGTTCTTTAAGTATTTCAGATAGTTTTCCATCACTTGTTTTTTGATATGACTTCAGTTCTTGTAATAAAATATCCAACTTTCTATTGGTGGTGCTTGTCTCCATTTTCTTGTCTTTAGTATTTCTTAGGTTGTATGTGAACATGAAGTTTTGGGAAAATTACCAAAATTTACCATTTAGCAATTCAGAATATTTAGATTATTTTCTAGTTCCTTATTCAAATAGAATATTTTCATACTTATCTTGTTGTTTTTCAAGGTTTTGTCTTTACTATTCGGCCAACTGCTTTCCCTTTCATATCTTGCTTAAATCTTTAACTTATCCCTCGCGACATCATGTGGTCAACCATGTGTTTGATCTAAATTGGTTGGTAGTAAGTAGTGATTTGAAATATGTCATGAGATGCGAAATCTGCGACCGTGGATACTTTTTTGTGGCTCTGCTCAATAACAAAACATGTGTATATGGAGCCAACACTGATAAAATCTATAAATACTGTAACTGCAAACTGTGTATGTAAAACAGATCTTGTTCCACCAAATTAAAATGGTTCAAATTTAAAGTTATTTTTGGCTTTAGACTTAAATGTACTACTTTAACCGCATTTAGTGTTTGCACAAACAGTTTAATCAAGTTAATCCCGGTTGTTCCTTTGGGCAAGCATTTCCGCATTAAACTTTGCTGCTAATTACTTCCCGAAGCAGTCACTTGACTGGGGCATTGTTAATCAGAGGGAGTGTTGTTACATATTAGGCCCCGCTTGCCGATTTCATGTAAACTGTAAAAGCTCCTTTTCGCACGTTTATTCAGAAAACTCTTGCGTATGGCAGCAGTTCGTAGCAGTGGGTTGATGTTTGTGGCGGTTAGTTGATATTTGAACCAGCTTAAAAGATTTTTAGTTCAGTGTTCTATTGAACCAAAGCAGTTTACAAGCGTTGGTTAAATCGGACCATTCGTAGCAAAGCCTTAGTTCAGTATTCACGGCTTTTGGTAGTATAATGATGCTTTGCAAACAAACATTTTGTAGGTTTGGTTTCTTTCTTTTTACATCTGTGCTACGACGATAAACGGTACTGAGCAGTTTCAGTGGAATGATGGAGGAAAATTGGAACCAAATTCTTCACTGTGGCTTGAAGGGAAACCTGACAATAAAAGTGGAAATGAGAATTGTGTGGAAATGGATGAAACTCGTTCTAGATTCATAGACATGCCGAGATTGACCCAATTTATTTGTCAACAGAATTCGGCTCCTGGAAGTAACAGTGGAAGTAACAAACAGTTCATCACATCCAAACCAATCATTGCAACCAACGCTACCAGAATATTGTCTACAGTGATCTCATTACACGGTAAGAAACAAAAAATAATATTTGTGTAATGAATTAATAAAAATACCTTAAATCACTTAAATAAAATATTTCTCTTTAAATTCAACTTTCGTTTTTGTTCAAAATCTGGAAAAAAACACGACAACCGTTGTGATTGTCATAACTACATGCAGTTGCGTAGCTAAAAGACTACAACATGGTACATCCACTGTCAGTTATATGATCTAACGTGGTTGCAAATTAAAGTGCCGATTGAAAACCAAATAATAAAGCAATGCTACAGAACTAAGTAGTAGCTTGCTTTGTTAAATTGCACGCAGTTCATACAATCCATATGGTAAACACAACAAACTAGTGTAACTTGGTATATTTGTTTTACATCCATTTTTTACCATAGTAGCTGCAGTAAATATGTTTTGACACAAGTGGGAGCTAAAGGGTAATAACGTAGACAGTTCTTTGGCGGCTAAAATATTTAAAAAATATTATTAACGATTTAACGTACTACTATATTGCTTTATCAATTGTCCACACACATTATGATGATTTGAAATCAAATTGCCACAGTTCTACCAATTTTATTAAATGAAATATATAGAAAAGCGAACCCAATATGTTGTTGGTGATTTTTATTTCGTGTTTTTTTTATTACTCATTTACAATATTTTGAAAACTTTATTGTTGATCTACAATATTTAGAATATTTATTAACTGTGTGTCTCGCCACATTACACAGATAGTTAGTTTCAGGTCCCTTGTCTGATCCCACCAACGTCCTACGCAAGTTGTATTCACCTACAATACACCATACTGTTTCTTGTGAGCTTTAGTCACCTAACGCTTTATAATACGATGTAGCTGCAGCGCAGTCAGGTTTTTTTTAAGGTTTGGTTTGGGTGACCGCTAAGTAGTTTTAAGAGATCGCAAGTGTTTCATTTAAATACCAAAAAATAGCCATATTTGCTTAAACGAATTATTTGGGAAACCGCTGGAGAAATTTGGGGGACCGTTTTGCGGCTATTGTATCATAAAAGTATTGAGTATGGAAGTGCTAATAGTTAATAAAGTAGCTAGCTTTGTCGAACAGCAAACTATTACAAATAAGGTATGTGTGTAGCTTTTTTGTGTGTTTGTGGAGAACGTTGCAGTAGTGATCAGTTTTGTACATTAGTCAGGTTATACTTTGAACACAGTGTTAGTTATAAGTTATTGTTTTTGTTGTGTTATTGGGTTTCGGCAGAACCGAAACTTAGCCGATTCGGTACATCACTAATAATAATCATTAACTTGTCGCCACGTGATGTCCAGAAGCAAAAGTGAAATGACGTCATCTCAATATAAATTCTTTGCTATAGTTCCAATGCATACACTATAAGGTAGTTAGTAAGATTAAATTTAGAACAGGTTTGTCAGGTTATTTTGTTTATCTGTTTCTGTTGTCGGGCGAACTTGGCATAACTTTAATGGATCTCAATATTCCATTGAAATGACTTCAGTCAATTCATATGCTGAAGCTGAGGGGAATTGTACCGTGCTGCAAGCCAATGCTAACGTCAAAACAACGGCAATCATTAGGTTTTTGAAGACACATATTAACTTGACAGATGATAATTTTGCAAGTATTTTGTATTGTCAATAGAATTGTGTCCTTTCAATTTGTTTTGTATTTTTACCTCAAACGCCTTATTTCGTTACTCTATGACACCGTATGCGTGATCTTAATAACAATTCAGGTGGTTTTTATGCATCAACACTACAAACCTAATTCCTTCTATGATTTTATCAAACAATTTAAAGATATATCAAGAAAAAAATTTCAAGCCTGGGAAATGCAATTACATGTAATATGATAATGCATTTAGAAATAGCATGTTACAAGAAAATAATTAACAAACATACAACAAATAACGAATTATGCGTTTTACTTTTTTAAGATTCTTCCTACTCTCTTTACATTAGTGCAAGGGGAATCGAAGGTACAAGAAACTTTCAATGGAATGATGGAAGTGATGCTGCAGTTCCTAAAAAGTTATGGGGCGATCGGCAGCCTAATAATCATGGTGGAATAGAATATTGCGTCACAATGTGGCTATATGCTTTGTTTCTTGTCTCATCTTACAAATTGTTTGACGTTGTATGTGCAGGGCACAATGCGATATACACTTGTAAGAAGAAAACTGGTGAGAAAACTAAAAGTAAAAACAAGTTTTAATCATGTTAAACCAGTGGTTCTTAGCCGGGGTTCGATCGAACCCCAGGGGTTCGGCAAAGCCGAATCAGGGGTTCGACGAAGGTCTTTTTGAAGTATAATACAAATACTTGTTTTCGTCAAACTTTGGGGTCTATAGTCGCTAAAAAATGGCATTTCTATTTGCCAAATATCAAAACGCTGGAAGGTTGCACTAAGGCAGGGGTGCACACCCAACGGCCGTATGCCGCCGCAGAGTCGAGTTGGTGCGGCCATGAACATGTTGACTAAAATATATGTACAGGCGGGGGTGACGTAAATAAAACTCTTTTGCTAAATATTTTAATTTTTAAACTGCTCTAACAGTTTTTGTGGTATTAAAAAGAGTATTACCAGCCTAATAACCATATGCGTCAGACTTTTGTACGCCTATTGTGTGCAAACAATGCGAACAAAACCGGTACCACAAGCATCACAATATAGATTATGACATCATAAACACTTAAGACCGATCTCCACGTTGTGCAGCTCAATCTGTGTACCAAGCTAGAATTAATCTGGGCTTATTGGGCTCTATTAAATGATATATATATATATATGATATAAACCAAGTATTTTTAAACAAAAGAGCAGGTAAATGGCCGCCGTTGGTGAAACAAAAATCTGCGATGCGGCCGTCCTAGCAAAAAGGTTATGCACCCCTGAACCGTTGTTTTCTTTTCTTTTTTGACGTAACAAAGAGCACTGTGCGCGTTGTTCTTAAGCAGAAAAACAACGAAATTTTTGTTGGCAGCAAAAACTTATTACTTCATGTTTTTCATGTTTGTGTACAGATGTTAAAAATACAATGCTTCATTTTGGTAAAAACTAAAAATTGCCGGAATTAAAGCAATCTGGAAACAAGATGCTTGTACTATTATGTCAGGATTTAACAAAAGGACAAACAATAACTGTTGCCACTACGTTTGAACAAAAGCTAATTACGACCCAGCAAACAAAATGGTTTGAAAACCTAGGATGTAACTTTGGGGTTCGACCAAAGGCTGAAGAATGTCGTAGGGGTTCCGGCGTTATAAAAAGGTTAAGAACCACTGTGTTAAACTGTTGCTTTTGTAAGAACTATTATCTAGAGCAGGGGCGGGCAACTTCTCCAGTCGGCGAGCCTGATGTAGGAAAATGAAGTACTTGGCGGGCCGGATTCCTGAATCGATACATTAATTATCCAGTGATTTAAAACGGATTTTTGACCAACTAAACCAAATACATTCAAGAACATCACAAATACAATACAGTCCAAACAATCTAACTAATATAACATAAAATTAGTCACCACAGCAAATTTAATGCATACACCACAGACTTAGATACTGCTGAAACACTAACCAGGGAAACAAAGAAAACCGTGAAAGCAGGCCACACGCATGGTTGGCAATTATGTCGTGATGGACGTACGGTGCAATGGTAATAACGGCGGGAAAGTGTTTTTGTCATTGGGGAGCGTTATTGTCTGTTACAACCACAATTTGACGCAGTAAGCAAGTAGTGTGGGATTGCGGCAGACTGTGGCCGCGGGCCACATTATCATGTAAGAACCCATAAACGTTAGTTTTTTGGTAACTGGTAACCGTAACTAAAAAGTAAACGTAACCGCCTCCTAAAGGCCCTCTAGTGCTAAGTGTAGCCACGCTGTAACCCTTTGTCGCGCCTTTTGTGTTTTTTTTTTTACTTTTTTGTGCACCCTAGCGCCACCCCTCCGCTTTCACGCTCTCCGAGTTAGAGCTCCAGCGGCGGTGTTCCGCTAGGGCGCCTTACTTTTTTTGTTTAGGGAAAGCCCCACTGACCACCCTTGGCTTGTGCCTCGGTTGCTCCCTGGGACTTCCCCTTTCTTTACCAATCAGCACAATTGTATTCGTGCTTGATTGGTTTTTGCTGCTTTAAGCCTCTGCCCCCCCTAAGAGTTTGTTTTCTTGTCGGGGACTTTGCCTTAGTTACAGTCTTTTTCCGTTTTCGGGAAAAACTCTATTTTGCGATTTTAAAATTTTCACGCTTCACTGATCTCCACATTCTCACAGTAAACCGGGGGGTTTCCCCTTTCTGAAAACGAACCACATAAAATCATATTCGTCGGCTCCTCTTAATAAACCCAAACTAATCTCCGAGTCATCGATCTTCGCCTTTATTTATACAAATAACAGAATAAACACACACCCACGAAATGCCGCTCAACGATTACATGGATGAATACAGATCTTTGCATATACAAGTTGTAAGTCAAGAATGGACAGATTTTGATGATTTTATGGAACTATTTGAACCCAAACGCCCATTAGACAAGTACAAGGAAGCTTTAATCGGAGTCAGAGTAATCAACAACAAAACCTCGATTTTCAAGATCACTTTTGCAGAAAACCACACAAACGATGTTGCAAACTACATAAGATGTTGCGAGGTAAATGCCGTTGGGCAGACCAAGAAAAATCTCTTATTCTCCAAAGTTTCGTTCCGCCTAAATCACTTACAAGACTAACACTCTACCCAGTTCCAATGGAGTTTAAAAAAAAGCACTTTGAAAACGCTGCACATACTCTAGATTGGGGAGATTACCACAAACATACGTTCCTTACTTACCGGAGATATCCAAACATTTTTAACGGTTATGTTCATTTGTTTCTGGAAGACGCCCAACTGGAAAACATAGCTATACAGATCAAAATGTACGGTCACGACATTCAAATTGCAAAGCCTGGCGAATCTTTTGGTCCTTCGTGTAAAACTTGCCAACAACGAGGACACTGGGCTTCCCAGTGTCCCCGCCGCTTCACTTGCCGTCTATGCTACGAAAGTGGCCACACTCAGAAAAACTGCCCTCTAAACTCACCAATCAATTCTTCCACTTCCACATCTGGATCTGGCTCTTCTTCATCATCAACTTCATCCGACTCAGAGAGCCAGTACAAGAAAGATTTTCCAAAATTAAAATCAGGGCCAAAAAAATCTACACCTAAAAACAAAATGGACCCCAAAACATCCCTAGAAGATCTCACCGGCGTGCTGAAAGTAATCGAAAAACAGGAACAGAAAAAGGACAAACTCAATCAAAACATAACAATTGACCCGCGCACAGATCTTACTCTTGAACCATTAGAACCCCCAGGAGCTCCCGATGCACGAGCAAAATCTTCCGATGCAATGGGAAAGGAACCCGATGTAATGAAAAAGAACCTGAAATAGTACCGGAGTCTGGAAACTTGGACAAACATCCCCTAGATGATTCTCAATCCTTAATAATACTTGAGGACGCTTCGCCAGAACAGATGCAATTGGACCCCAAAGAAATTCTTTTTCCGTCTACTTCCACAGTGTCAGATTACGGAACTCCAAAAACACCTACCACAACACAGGAAGCCTCATCTTCAAAACCCACAACAACAGCTGAAAACAAAACACAAGAGACCGTAGAACGAATCACCAAAAACAACCCCTCAACCCTCAATCTTTTCTTCATCTTCCGATACCTCTTCTTCAGAAGATGAAACTAACGAAGAAAAAACACCTTCACCCAAGGAGGAAAAAACTCTCCTCAATCTATTTAAAATCGGTCAACGAAGTGCACAAGATTCTTCGGAACCACACACTCCAACAAAAGAGGAACGCATGTCTGCAAAAAGGAAAAACTCAAGCTCAGGAAAAAGGAAGACAAAGAAGAAGAAACAGAAACAGAGATACTCGGGTACACCCCACCCAAAAGCACATAAATGTATACGCTAACTTCTTTAAATGTTAATGGCCTTGAGCCGAATCTAAATAACATATCAAACTTTTTACATTCCGATGACTCGGAGATTTTACTAATACAAGAAGTACATTTAATAGACAAAACTATATCTACAACCTGGGCACAGCAAAACAATTTCGAATTTTTCTTTAATTCAATTTGGAAAAATGAAAATTCGGATATACCCAAAAACAAATTCGATGGAACCATTATACTTGTTAAAAATAGTCTAACACAAAACCTTGAAATTAAACATGAAATTATGGTCGACCAAAGAGATCAGAAAATCAGCTTTACCCTAAATAAACAAAATTACGAAATTATAAACCTCTACCTACCCTCAGGTTCCCACCAAAAAAACGAACGCATCGCGATTCTCAAAAACATTACGGAAAACTTAGATAGAAAAACGTGTACAATAATTGGCGGAGATTTTAACTTTGTAGAAAACTCAATCGATACTATTAACCCAAACTATAGAGCGAACACTGACGCAAAAAAATGGATCAACTTATGTAGACAATACGGCCTAATCGACTGCTTTCGATTTAAATTCCCACAAAAGAAATTATTTACTCGCATTACTTCCCGCACCTCAACGCGTATCGACCGTTTTTACGTTAATACCGAAATCCTTCATAAATTAACTTCTGCAACGCATAAAAATTATCCGTATTCTGACCACAACTTCGCCCCCAAAATTAGTTTAAATCTAAGCAAAGAAAAACGCTGGGCGAAGCCTCTTTGGAAACTAAACCTTACGCTTTTAGAAAACCCAGACTACACCAACGTTATAAATAATTTAATCACCAACTTCGAAGACGAAAAGGAACTTTTCCCAGAGCTTTTCGAATGGTGGGAAAACTTAAAAAATAAAATTAGAAAATCACCCATATCCTATGCAATCAACTTAAAGAAACTTGAAAAACTTCAAGCAGACAAATTACAAAAACAATTCGAAACAATAATGGCCCAATTAGATACAAATGACCCGGACAGAAATATCGAGCTATTCGAATTGCAGAAACAAATTAAATCTAATAACGAAAAAAACCTGCAAGGAGCAAAAATTCGCGCGCGCATTAAGGATTATTGTAACGAGGAAAAATCTGACAAATCTTTTTTTTACAACTGAAGCAACTAAACAAGAAAAAAACTAGTATTAGATCTTTAAAAATAAATGGCCAAATTACCAACGACGCAGATGAAATTCTACGAGACGTTCACCATTTCTATTGTAATTTATGGCAAACTGTAAATAATACCAACATTTCGGCACAAACCTACTTTCTATCTAAAATACCAAAATTCCCCACCCAACCCATAGATTCTCCTATAACATTAAAAGAAATAGAAATCTCGCTAAAATTAATGAACAAAAACTCCTCACCAGGCAATGACGGGCTTCCCGTGGAATTTTACCTACATTTCTGGAAAAAATTAAAACATAACTTCATCGAATTAGTCCATAATATTTATTTAGCCCGACAACTCCCACCATCTCTAAAAACGCTGTAGTAAAACTCATACCAAAGAAACAGGACAAAACTCTTCTCAAAAACTGGCGCCCAATTTCATTACTCAACGCCGATTATAAAAAAAAAAAAAAAAAAACCGTAGCCCGACGCATGCAAAACGAACTAAATGACAAACTCTCTGTTGAACAAAAATGCGGATTAGATAATCGTTTCATACAGCACATTATAATATCAAATCAGCAATTGAAATAAGCAAAGAAAAACAAATCCCCCTCGCTCTAATAATGATAGACATCGAAAAAGCCTTTGACACTATCGACCCTGATTTCATGCATAAGGTTTTCGACTCACTTAACATAAATCAATATACCAGGACATGGGTAAAAATTATCTATAATAATATTAATAGCGTAATAAATGTAAACGGCATTCTAACTGACAAAATTCAAATAAACAGAGGAGTCCGACAGGGGTGTGGATTATCCATGCTCCTCTACGTGGCCGTCGCAGATGAGTTAATTCGATTGACAAATTGTAACCCAGCTATAAATGGAATAAAGTTCAGCAAAACAGAAACCAAAGTATAGCAATATGCTGACGACACTACGTTTTTAATATCCAATAAACAATCCGTCGCAGAAATCTTTAAATTAATGGACACATACCAAAAAGCAACTGGGCAAAAAATAAACCAAAGCAAAACGGAAATTATCGGCATATCACCTCAATTGCGGAACGAGTTAAATTTCCTATACCCAGACTATACTAAAACTTCCGCCAAAATCTTAGGAATACACTGTAAAACAAACTCTTTTGATACTCAAGAAAACTGGAAACCAATTATTCGCCAAACAAACCACATCATATCTACTTTTTCGGCTCGCAAACTATCTCTCATCGGACGAATAACAATCATCAATAAACTAATTTATCCTAAAAATTTTTTCACCGCGCGAGTAGTAAACCCTCACCCAAATCACATCAAAGAAATCAGGAAAGCCACGTTTAAATTTTTTTGGCATCCGAAACCAATCGAACAACTAAATAGGAACAAATTAATCGCACAACGTAACAAAGGGAGGTTAAAATTTCCCGATCTTGATACGAAATTACAATCGCTTCGTTTGGAAAAATTACGTGACCTTATAAATCATCCAAATATAAATGAACTCTGGCGAATATGGGGATTCTACAACCTTGGCACTAAAATAAGACAAATCAATCCGGAACTTTACAATAACTCACGACCAAATGCCTGGCAACCGAATAGAGAATGGCAGAAAATATATGGACTTTATTTAAAACTAATTGAGCAAAACAATGAATTTAATTGGAAAAAAGCCAAATTACGACATTTTTATTATGAGTTAATTAAAACAATAGAACTAGAAACTACCCCCGACATCCCGGACTACAATTGGACTCGTGCGAATTTTAATCAAAAGAGCATTAAACAATACTTTAATAATGACGAGCGCCAACATGCCTACTTAACTATTCAAAACGCGTATAAATGGGGAGATTTTTACCGCAAGAAAAATCTCCTTGTTTTACGCAACAAAACACAACGCCTCACCCGATGCAAATTTTGCAAAAATAAAAATGATAACATAAAACATCTGATCTTGCCCAACAACCAAATTAATCTCTAATTTTTTGAACGAAACCCTTGATAAAAACCTTAAATTAAAGTTCGAACCCAGTCTAAATTTAAACATTTATAATTTTTATGACCAAGATGACTCGTTGCTGCAAATAAAGACAACCGCAATTTGGCGCACTAGTGTAATAAAACAAAAGCAAAAATTGGACTTTCTTAACTCGTACATACAAAACCCAAACTCTTTTGCGCGAAAACTTGCAGGAAAAATATATGCAACCCTTATTAATCAGTTAAATATATTCAGAAATCATTCTGGCGCTGACCACTTTGAAATCACTTTTGGAATCGATCCTAAAATTCTAAAAACACAAACGGCAATATAGAGGTTTAAACGGAATATTATATTGCGTATGTAAACATTTACCGCAATTTTGTCATACACTCACCGCCATTTCGTTATACATCTACCGCCATTTTGTTTTTGTGCCTATGATCACGCGCTTGCCGTTAAACTTTACAAATATTCTGTACGCGCGCCTGCCTGCCCGCATAATACGCTAACTATGATATTGTAAGTAGCTATTATAATGTACTGTTTGTAAGAGATACGACTAATGAAACGTACTCATGTATTATTCCATTTAATTACGTTAATAACCATTTTTTTGTTGCTGAGATAAGCGTATTTTTTTAACCTCAACAGCCTTTTTTGTTTTCTCTAAACTATTTTGCTTTTTTAATTCTTTTTTATGGAGACGACATGATAATTTGTTTTATCGGTCGGTCGTCACATGTTGAGGCGGGGAGGGGCCTCTACATTTAGTAGAAAAAAAAAAAAAAAAAAAACCAACCAAATGTTTTGCGCCAACCAGAATAAAACTTATTTACTGAGTTTGCAGCTCCAGCGAATGCTACGACACTTTACAACTATCTCAACATGTGAAAGTCCTTACGACGTTACAAAATAACCCAAACAAACTGAAATTTGATTTCAAACTGTTGAATATTTAAATCTCATTTTTTGTGACCATCTGCAATTATGAAGTTAATTACGAAAGCATTTTACAATTTTTTTAACCGTTTTGTACACGAACATATTTTACAAAAATAAGCGTTTTTGCGGGTTTCCATTCAAGAAAGCCATTGCCACCAATACAGAACAAGTTTGTCTGCGTATAGGCGACCGAACGTTTTAGATTTAGACAACGTTCGTCTTTGGTCCAAAGTGGATATCTACGTTTCATTATTTGCTTTCTTCAATTTTTTTACACAATAAACCTAATTATTATAAAACCTGTGTTGGCCAGTTTGACAAATCAGTTCAAAAATGAACAGTTGCGTTGTATGTTTATTTACACTTTGTAATCAGCAGCATTGCCAAATAAAGTAAGCGTTAGCATGTGTTGTATGTGTAAAGGCAAATGTAAATACAAGTTACATGGATAGAAATTATTTAGCAAAAGTGTCAAATTAATTTTTGGAAGGTATCGTGTTATTCAGATTTGTACATGAAAGGCTTTTTGAACATAAAATATAACACGTAGTGAATGTAACCTTGGGTGTTCCTGGTCCAACAATTGCCCTTCATTACACCAGAGTTCAGGCTAATGTTATAAACTGAGCAGTGATTAGAATATTCAAATTCTATTGAAATTTCACGTCATGAAGTTATTGTATCAATGTCTTTTTTTGGTTTGTATTTTCAAGAATATTCGTTCCGAGAGGCTAATTTCGTGCCCATAAGATACTTCTTCTTTGTTCTATAAGTTCTTGATTGATCCGTTAATGGTGTACAAAGTCGGAAGCATCAAAGTGAAATGTAGAAACGTTTAGCAATAGTCACAGTATACTTATTGCTAAAGAGTTTAGTGATTAAGCTGAATTCTGTTATATTTTTTCCATAACTTATTTCATTTTCTTATCAGCCTAAACATTTTGCAAAAGACAATATCTCCAAATCTTTAAGTTATTAGCTTGATGTGTTTGTAACTACCACTTACAATCCAGACTTTTTCTTTTTACTTATTTTATAGACTTGATTGTCATAGGTATTGAAAAAATAATGAGATAAAAACAAATATATCCATATAAGCCAGCTCTTTTCTGAGCCTAAGGTTTCATAAAAGACTGTCTTTGAAGGAAGTTGTTATTGCTTAAAATTTAACAAACATGGTGTTAATTTGGTTGTTTATGTTGTGTTTGTCTGTTCCTTCTGAAGGACGAATTTGGCACAACTTCGATGGATTTCAATATTCCGTAGAAATGACTCCAGTCTCTTCATATGCTGAAGCGGAGATGGGATGTTCTGCGTTGCAAGCTAATGTAGCTAACGTTAAAACTATAGAAATCTTTGAGTTTTTAAAGAAATTCATAAACCTGACAGGTAACAAATAGACAGTTGCTGCAATGCATAATGTATCAATAAGATTTGCTCTTACAGCAGTTTTATTTCTTTTGTAAACATCCTAGGTTACCCATACGATGTCGCTTTATATCAGTGCTTTTCAACCGGGTGTATCGTACACCCCAGGGTGTACCATAATTTTTAAAGGGTGTACTACTTTGATGGGGTGTACTGGGGTGTACCAGGAACAATATTATAATACCAGTACACCTATTATCAGGTATTACAATATGCACGTTTATGTTTTAGGCCAGAATGACTGGAGTGTACTATACATGATACAACTGTATCTCAAGTGTATGTGGATTGTGAAATACTATATTCTATTTGTGACGTCATATTTCAAATTTCCTTTGCTTGTTAGTCTTGTTTTTTTGCTTTAAAAAGTTTATGACAAGTTACAGTTTTTTGGGGTGTAAAATTTTTGAGTAAACGTTGAAAGGGTGTACCATTTTAAAAAAGGTTAACAAGCACTTCTTTACATAAACTTTGTGTCAAGATATACCATTGTCGTGATGAAGGCGTCAAGTATGGGACGTTAAAACGTCAGTTGTTTATTTTTGAAAAAATGCTGGTAGAGCAATACTTATCTGACAGATCTTATATTCATCCACATTACTCTTTTCTTAACCTGTACGAAATATTACATTTTGAACTGATTTAATGCAACATATATTTTCTGTACGCGGTATAAGTGATGTTTTGGCGCAAAATGACGTAATACAGCTGTGACGATATTAACCTGACCCTATTGATCACAAAAGTAGCAATACTAGTTTTATTTTTGACTTACGTTTGGTTGAAATTAGACATAATTAGATATTGTTTGCAAGCAAGTAACTTTGTGCTGTTTGCACACTAACAAAAACTGTAATTTGAACTGTTACTGTCTGCTTTAGATGAGCCATTCTCGCTTTACATCGGTGCTAAAAGTGTCGGAAACACACATAAGTTTCGGTGGAATGATGGAAACAATGTTTCTCTTACAACATCCATGTGGTTTCCTGGACAACCAGACAACATTAGAAGTGATAATTGCGTCACCATGGGTATTTTTTACAAACGACATGTTGATCGGAAATTATATAGATGGCATGACGTACCATGTGCACATCACGATGCGAGAAACATTTGCGAGAAAAAATCGAAAAGTGAGCATGGATTGGTTATGGCAATTGGTGTAATCAGTGGTAAATAGAATCAAACTAAAACGTATCACAAAAGTCTATTATGATAAGAATGTCTCATATGTTTGTTGTTTGTATAAGTAACAAGTTTGTATAGTTTGCAAACTGCTGGTTGTATTAGAAAAAAGAAGTAAAATCTGACATAAATCTGCTTTGTCTGTTGCAGCCACAACTATATCACCATCTTTCAAACCACCAACAACTAGTGTGCAACCATCCACCAACCCAGCTACTACAACCAAATCAACACCATCCATATCACCCACAAAAGTCATATTACCATCCACCAAATTACCAACAAGTCTACAACCATCTATCAAACCTACTACTTCAAACATATTAACACCATCCACTGTAATAATTGCTACTAAAAGCTTGTTTACAGACAATACTACACAAGGTGAGAAGAAAATACTGTAAATTTTTGTTTAAAAGCAAAATGGATCAAAGAATCACGTTGCTACATTGAAATCTTTAGACGAGAACACAGGAAACAAAATATCAGCTTTTTTAGTTGTATTTACAAGCGAATGTGGCTTAATAAGAATGTTTCTTTGTGATTGTGCAGATCCACTGAAACTCAACACAATAAAAGTTGCTTCCACAATTGGCGGATGCGTCATATTCGTCATAATTTGCATCGTCATTGTCTTTGTTACGTCACGCAAGAAACGAAGGTAACAACAGAACGTTTGAGTACAATAATGAATCGTGCTGTCATTCATCTTTTTTAAAAAATACTGTAAACATACTGTACGAGACATTATTAAATGACTATGGTAGATCATTTCGCTTTTTATTTTTCGCAGGGGAAACAAACTGGTGAACGAAGCGGTAGTAATTGAATACAAGACAATGGGTAGTGAAACATATGCTGGTTGTTTATAATAGTTACAGTAACTTAGTTGCCTGACAAAAACAAGTAACTTAGTGTGTCTACACTGTCTTGAAGTAGTTTTTATTGACACAGGAATATCATGAAATAAAATGTATTTTGTTAAACAGCTGGAGAGTTCGAACCCGAAGGAACGTACAACATTTCTCAAATTGAAGAAAACAGTTTCGCCAACCATTCAACACAATCACCATCACGTCATCAAAGCGATGACGCAATCCAAGGGCCACGTCACGTAGTTGGACAGGCAGCAACAGGAAGCAGCGATGTCTACGCTCGGGTCAGAAGGTTGAAACAATCAACAAAAATTCACCACAATGGACGACACACGATCTAATGAATCAGTTTACCCTGCACTAAATTACGACGAGAGAAATAAGCCAAATCAAGAATTGATTGCAACTAATCATCATTTTTTTGCCTGCTGGGTCCATCTGTGGAACAACTTATATCTGTTATTCAAAACATTGTAAAGTCGTCTCATTTTCTGCCAAATGTTTACTAAATCTAACTATATTTTTGCTGTACTTCGTAAATCCATATTTTTATGGTTTGAGTCTTGAGTTTAATGCCTCGGTTTTCCCACATCTTCCGGGATTCAAATCTGGTTCTCTAGCATGTTGTGAATGTTGAAGTACAAGCATAGATTCGAGTGTTTGGCAAACATGCAACCAGAGATTCCTGGAAGTACTTCTCAGTTTCAGGAAAGAATAGCGACTGAGATATAAACACGCAAAAAAATTCTTTCAAAACGTTCAGCTTAATTAAATCAGGGTGCCTAATTCTAATGCAATTTGAACGTAATATTACAAAATAGAATAGAAGGCAGAAATAAATGACCATTTTATCAAAAATTATGAGAAGAAACACTATAAATGAAAATAAATACAAACACCAGTGGTTTTTGTGTACGCTCATGTATTTTTCTGGATATTAATTACTATTTTTAGTGATAATAGGAATATTCAAATTTTATTTAAATTTTGCGTCATGATCCGAAAATACGTATTTGTCCAAGTAGTTTTTCAAACAATTACAATCATATTCAAAGAGATATTCTTGAACTAAGGCTATTTTGAACCACGTTCTATTAAAACATTTCGAGACATAAACAATCAGTTTCAGTGAGTCAGATCCGGCCAAGATTAATAGAAAGGTTTAGTAAATGCTGTGTTCCCTGAAAGTGTTTCTATACTTTGTAATTTCTCTAAAAGGCATGGTGTATACAGTGATATAATAGACATTAATTTCAGTTTCAGCTTACATAGCAACTATGGCTTTGTCGGTATTTTTGTTTGCGTTGTATTTATCTGTTTCTGCTGAAGGACGCGATTATCATAACATCAATGGATTTCAAAATTTCATCGAAATGACTCCAGTCAATTCATATGCTGAAGCAGAGCTGTCATGTTCTGCACTGCAAGCTAATGTAGCTAACATCAAAACCAAGAAACTTTACAACTTTTTGAGAAGATTTTTTTTACCGAGCAAGTAAGATTAGTGTTTGTTTTACCTCGTAATAATATCTGTAAACATTGCTGCGATATATATTCATTGTTTGAAATGCCATAGCATAAATTCTGGTTTATCTGTGTTCGTTTTTGATAGATTGATGGTGTCTTTGAAAAAGTAGGTAATTTATCGTATTGAAGAATAAAGTATTGATAGACCAGAAAATTTACTTACTTTTATTGAAATTAAAACTACACGGGTTTTTCTTTGTTTAAGGAAAAGCCTACACGTTTTACATCGGTGCAAAAAGAATCGGAAACACAAGCAAGTTTCGGTGGAATGATGGAAGCGATGTTGATGTTCCATCGAACATGTGGAGTAAAGGACAACCGAATAACTTTACTGGAAAAGATAATTGCGTAATAATATTCTACACACCAAGTGCACAAACACAAAAGAGCAGATGGTATGACGTACCACGTACTACGTCAAATGGATACATTTGCCAGAAAGTTTTTCCAGGTCAGATACATTCGTTTGTTTTTGTAGTGTAAATTGTCAAATGGCTTATATCACATCAAGACCAACAGCAAGTTGCAAATTACCACAAAACTATAGATTGTTTTATGATTTAAGAAAATTGTTTGTCCCATTGCTCCCTTACATTTTCATGTGGTAAAGGCAACCAGCATTTTCTTTCCAGAAACCACCATAGGAACTGATACTACAATATTACCATCCAGCACACCAACTGCAACAATTATGTTACAAAACATCAAACCAACCGCTACCAACATTCTACGGTTTTCCAAACCAACTACTACCAGAATATTTCAATCTACCGAACCAACTACAAACATCACATTTTTATTTACGGAACCAACTATTAACACATCATTACCATTAATCAAACCAAGCCCATCTCATGCGACATATGCCACCATAATAGCAACAACCATCACATCAACACCATCGACAATATTACCAACAACCATCGGACCAACGGCATCGACAATATTGTCGATAACCATTCAAGACAATGCAACCACTTTACCATCCCCTAAACCAAACACAAGCAGCACATTTTTCTCCACCAAACCAATGACTATATTTATCGTATCATCCGAATCAACCTCAAACACCACATTATCATCCACAAAACCATTCACAAACACCAAACCACCAACAACCAAAGCTATCCTAATCTTACCACCATCTTTCGTGACCAAAACCACCGTAAGAAACCACACAAGACAACGTAAACAGCTGTTTGCTATGTATTTATTTCTGTTTGTTTGTTTGACAGTTCAAATGAATGGTGAAAAGCCAATCATCATTTTGTGCGGTGGCTTTGTCATCATAGTATATGCAACGTCTTTGCAATTTTGATAATACTGAAGTGTAAAAAAGGTAAGCAATGTGTTTGTTAATGAAAACATGATGCCTTCTTCAGCATTAAGTTCAAAATTTTGGTATTAAACCGCTATTGCCAACAATTGTTTTCTTGCAGAAATGAAATATCGGTTGGAATTGACAACGAAAGTGTTTACGTCGATATGAGTAAGTATTTCTATCTTAATTCAAAAACAATTTTTTTTTATTCAACCAAAAATATTTTATTCAGACTTTTTTTATGTTGCCAATTTTCTTTCCCGCAGCTGGAAATCGTCAAATCGTAGAAACACGCAGCAACTTACCGAACTCCGACAATACTTCCTTTAAAATTGTCATGTCACAGCAACAAAACGCCGATGACGTCAACGTACATGACGTCACTCACGAGCCAGTTTATGAACATATTTACGACATTTAGCAAAGTCTGTCAGATTTACACAAAATCTCATTGCATAAAAGTTGATATCCTGTACACCTCGTGTTTGTAGTTGACTGGCAATGCTTTTTTATAGCACTTACATATTGTCAATAGTGTCTTACTTTCTCAGTGGTTCGTTTTCTTGGTACTCATTTTTGTCGTGTTTGTTTCAGCGCTTTTCTTCATGTCGATTTACAGTAACTGGTGATGTCATTTATATTCCTTCACCCAAAATTAACTGATTCCGTTTTTGTTTTATCGTCCATTGATTTACTTTATGGTCTCATAGTGATTCTGTACAACGACTGCATGCAGATGCATCTCACAATAAAAGTGTGCATTGGAAACTTAAAACGATTCGTGTTGAATTAGCTTAAACCGGGTTTAAAAATACGTTGTACTATAAAATGTATAATCTGGGTTAATCGCAATCCACTATTTTACCATACCGAACTTTTACCTCAAAATCTTCCTCTACAGAAACGCTGTTATGCACAAAATGGGAACTCCCAACGGGAATAACCCGTGGTATTTGCAATTGTTGTCCTACGCCACATTTAGAGATGGGGAAGGTTCGTTTCATGCTTGCTTGGTTAACTGTGATTTATACATGACTGTGTCGTGATCGTTGGTCTGCATTGACGCTTCAGGGCTGATCCTAGTTATGAATTGATGTTCATCTTAACTGATACTGGTCAATCTGGCGATCCCCTACTACGAACGTGACATGTGCAGCATACAAGGCAGGCAACGGTGCTTGTGATTTAACTTTTGGGGGATTCTCCATTGACACTGCGTAGCTCAGTTGGCACTATAGAGCGCGAGTCCCGGAAAGACTCCTCTCGTGGGTTCGAATCCCTCCGTAGGGTAGATTTGCCTTGCCATATGGTGATGAATGCTTGGTGACCGATTGATTGTGTATGGCGCCTCCAATAGACTTGGCGTACTATGATTTACTTATGAGTGTGCGGTGATCGCAGATCTGCATTGACGCTTCAGGGATGATCCCAGTTATTAATTTATGTTCATCTTAACATTAAAAATGTATTATTGATTGCATTTATATACGTATTGTAAAATTTTAGGCGATAATTTAAACAATTTATCAATTTCCATCTCATTTAAAAGTTTTGCTATCTGTTTCCAACATTAGTTTGCATTAACTGTTTTCGTGTGCTGGGCAAACTTTATTGTTTACGTCCTCTCGTATTTCGTTAAGTTCATAGATACTAAACAATAGAAATATGCGTTTGCTAAAGGCATTTATTCTTATTGTATTGTTAACATGCAAATCATTTCCTATTTTAAGAGACCCTTGCCATTGTTCCAATACTCCTGGCTTAGTTCTCATACAATGTTTGTCCATCAAACGAGTTATACATAGACGTTATTTAGGCTTTTCTGCATTCCTAATTTGTTTTTAAAACAAAACGTTATTAGGGCTGGTACATTTCTATTTAGACATGTGCGTAGATTCGTGTACAGTTGATTTTGCATTACAGTTCTACTTTGACAAGATGTGTATTTTTAAAGTCAACCACAATAATGCCGTTAGTTTGTCTTGTTGATAATGAGCACGTCAGCTGCTCTGGGTGAATCCCCTCAATATTACAGAGGTGTCAAATATCTGATCAGACTGAAAATTGTCAAATCCTATACAGCGTCTGATAGAGAATGTGAAAAACTGTTAACACTATCATGGCAGAAGTTAAAACAACCGACATACAAAATTACTTAACAACTCATTTAAAACTAGTAGGTAAAATGTGGATAATTTCTAGGCACAAGGTAATTTTTCTGCTTTTTTTGTTTTCCATGTTAAATCGATATTCCACATAAAACGTACAAGATTGGTGATGTTTCATAATTTCAATCTTTTTATGCACGAAAAACATATTCATTTTTCTTCTGTATTGTTAATTACTCGGTTTATCGTTTTTGCGTTAATTAAATCCATTTTTATTATCTTTTTATGCTTTTCAATAAGGATTGTGTTTTTCATTTTTACACTTAGTTTGTTTTGCACCTGTTTTAAAGTTACAGTTTCCCCATTGTTGTTAAAGTGTTCTGTCTTGAAGCGTACTTTGTGTCGCACAACAGTTTGCTCAACTTATCATCGGTTGCTTCCTTGAGCAAGCATTTCTACAAATTATGCAGCTAATTACTTCCCGAAGCAGTCACTTGACTGGGACATTATTAATCAGAGGGAGTCTTGTTACATGTCAGGCGCCACTTGCTTCGTTGTTGTAAAGTTTGAGACCTGCCTTTTTCGCACGTTTGTTTTAATAAACACAAGTGTTTGGCAGCAGTTCGTAACAGTGTGTTGATGTTTGTGACGGTTTAACTGATATTTGAATCTCGAAAGATATCTAGTTTTGTGTTTTGATGAGACAAAGCAGGCGTGCGTACAATTTCACTTGTAGAAAAGCCTTAGTTCAGTATTTGAGACTTTTAGCAGTATAATTACTCCTTGCAAACAAAACGTTTTTTAGGATTGGTATCTTCCTTTTACATCGGTAAAACGAGGATAAACGGAACTGAACAGATTTAATGGAATACTAAAGGCAAATTGGAACCAAATTCTTCACTCTGGCTTGAAGTAAGCTGGCAATAAAAAAATGGAAACAGGATTGTGTTGAAATGAAACTCGTTTTAGATTCAAAGACATACCGTGCTATCGGCATTTGGCGTCCGATTTATTTGTCAACAGAAATTAGCTTCGGCAAGTAAGTTTTGTTTTTTTAGATTCTGATAGAATTAGAAATACGATTAACCTGGATTTTGTTGGAAAAGCTAAATGTTCTTTTTCGGCTTTAAGTCTATAAAACGTCTCGACTCCGGTATTTGTTCACGCTCTGCAGCATGTGTGACTGCCTCGCGTTCAATCTACTTCCTATAAAATTCATATTGCATTTCTTTTATCAGAAACGAGGTGTTTTTCCAAAAAACTCTTGATTTCATTGAATTTGTCACTAGTCTCAGCTGCTTTTTCAGTAATGTGGAAAACTTTCATGGGTTCGTTTTTGAACACAATCAGCAACACCAACCAAACAGTCAATCACATCCAAACCGATAATTGCAACCAACGCTACCGGAATATTACCTACAGTGGTCTACACCAGGTCTTCTCAAACTTTGTTGCTCTGCGACCCCATTTTAGAAAAGAAATTTCTACGTGACCCCTTGATGGGTACAGCTTATACACGTAAATGATGTTTAAACAATACAATTACGCTGGTATACCATTCAATGTGACAATGACATAATAACGCATGATGTTTCGCGACCCCTAAATAATATTCCGCGACCCCAATTGGGGTCGCGACCCACAGTTTGAGAAGACCTGGTCTACACGGTAAGAAATGAAAAATTTTTCATTACCATGTAAAAATGCATTTATTAAATACACCTCAATTCATGTGAATGAAATGTTTCTATTTCATTAAAACTTCCCATTAGGTTTAGGTTCAACAGCTGGAATGACAGCTGACAGGACAACCATTGTGGTTGTCATGACTACATGCAGTTGCGTCATCAGAGTGTTGTAATTTGCATTGTCATTATAATTATGACGTTGTAGAAACGTAAAGAAAGTAAGTAACCTTTATGTAAAGCAGCGTCTTGCAAACCTTAAGTCTGTGTCACAAACAAACTGATGTTTGGGGATTAATTTGTTTCAATTAATTTAATTGGTGAAACAGTTTTTGTAACAAATAAGATTTAAATACGATTCTAACGTTGTTTTGGATACACTCGAATTTTGTCATTAAGTTTTGTCATTCACTGGGGCTGAGTTCTTCATTAAAAACTCGCTTTCTGACAGTTAAACTCCTCAAAATAAACGTAAGCAAATAATTAAGTGTGTAACGGTATTGCAGACAAAAAATAATGTAATAGTATTAAAGACTAAATCAATAATAAAACATAGATTTAATTCACAGAAATATTATGTCGGTAGGATTTCAAGAAGAAAGTACTTATGTCGATATGAGTGAGTATAGGACTTGCACACACTTGCGAAATGCGATCTGATCATTTAGTGTTAGAGTTAAGTTGAGAAAATTTTAAGAAACTTAAAACTTTTACCTTTCTGTTTCCAAGTTTACACGACTTCACAACTCTTTACGGAAAATTTAAATAGATCTCCCATGCATTGGGGTAAGCTTTTTTAAGTTGATATTAGTTGACACCAAATTACCGCTTTTGTCTTGACACCAATTTCCTTTACTCCAACACCGGATAAAATCAGGTTTTTGTCACAAGTGGGAGCTAAAGGACTATAATGTGAAACATCCGTTGTCGGTTATATGATGTAACTTGGTCGCAAATGAAAGTGACGAATGAAAACCACATAATAGAGGAATATTACAAAACGAACTAGAAGCTTGCTTTTCGAATTGACAAAGCATGGAGCAAAACCCAGCAAGTAAGCATAACTCGGAATTTAAATCCAATTTTTATATCCATTTCGTTTACCACAGTAGCTGTAGGAAATATTGTTCACACAAGTGAAAGGTAAAGGGTAGTAACGTACAAATGCATTTAGCGCCCGAATTATTAAAAATTACAAACGTATTACTATGTTGCTTTGTCGGATTTGCACACACATGTTTGTTGCATAAATACGGTTTATGCTGACCCTTTTGAAACATTTTGAAAACCTATAGACCAGTGACAGATCTTCAAGAAATGACCAACTCATTGGCCAAAAATGCAGCAACAGCCGGTCTGACGATCAACAGCGACAAGACTAAGTTACTTCGAGTTGGAGGGGAAACTCAGTCTAACGTACATTTAACCATCAATGGAATTGAGCCTATTAACAACATCACAAGCTTTACCTATCTTGGCAGTGTGTTCACAACAGATGCTGATGTGGAGGCCGACATAAATGCCCGCATCGGAAAAGCTGCTTCGGCCTTCAGAAGGCTCAAAACAGTTTGGTCAAGCTCGAAGGTTTCGAAACTGGTAAAGATCAAAAAGTACCAGTCAATTGTAATGCCCACCGTTCTATATGCCAGTGAAACCTGGAAAATGACAGTCAAGCTGAAAAAGCACATAAACGCTTTCCATCAGCGTTGTCTTCGAAGGATCCTAAATATCACATACAAGGACCACATTACAAATGATGAGGTGTACCAAATTAGTGGTACCAAGCCTTTATGTACCACCATGTCGACGCGGAGATTTAGACTTGCAGGGCATGTGTTACGCATGTCAGACGAACGGGCTCCAAAAATTGCTATGAGCTGGACACCGCAAGGGAAAAGAAAAAGAGGTAGGCCAAAGCTTACCTGGAGGGAGACTTTCCGCAAAGATCTAGAAATGAGAGGGTTAAACATAAAGGAGATAGAGGAAATTGCAAAAGACAGAAAAAAGTGGAACAATCTTGCTGCCCAATGCGCCCAAGAGCGTGGGAAACTATAATAATAATAATAATAGACCAGTGAACAGTGATTCATCACCTGTGTGCCGTGCCATAGGATACGGGTAGATAGTTTCAGATCTCTTGGCTGGTTCCACCAACGTTCCTTCGCCCCTTTTCAGTTTTTACCTACAATAGACCACACTCTTTCTTGTGAGCTACCGTCACATAACGCCAAGAAATGAAGTAGCTGCAGCGTGTTTAGGCAAGATCCGCCAATTCTGCCCTCCCCCTTTTGCTCTCCATAACGTTTCAATGTGGCGCAGCTTTTTCCGGCTTCGTAGTTGTTTTAGTGATGTTCTGTTGCTATGTGTTCTTTCACCATAACTCACAGGAAAGTCCTGCAAACGCCTTAAGTTGAAGAATTGTTTTTACGAACAGGTTTTATGCGTTAACTTAATGGAAGGTCCAATTTACCCCGTAGGTCACATTATGTGCACCCCTGCAGTAGTTGCTGCAATTGTCGTCTCGGGTGAAAAATATAATTAGATCCTTTCATAATGGGTGTGTCTATCAATTTTATTCACAAAAGAATTTCAAAAAACAGCAATTTCAAGCAAGGCAAAATTTGGATTTTAAAAAATGTAAAATGTTTGCATTTTTAAAAACTCGGAAGTTAAAGGCCTTCATCACCGCCAGAAAAATAACCGTTTCATGCGCTTGATGCTTTAGTTTGTAGCAAGCAGCCTATTATCAATCTTTCTACTTTCGTTATACTTCCCCAACAGTGATGAATACGACGCGCGAGCTGTTTATAGGTTTATGAACTCTTTCCTATGTTACGTATGTTGCGTTCATAATTACCCTTCAGGTTTCGAAAGCAGAAGAAATTCAATGAAGTCAACTTCCTGACCAAGGCGCTCTCAACTTAGCTGCCACTTTATGATGCATCTCTAGTACTTGTGTGGCTATGGTATCATGGAAGTATTAAGTATGGAAGTGCTGATAGCTTGCCAAGTAGCTAGGTCTGTAAGCCGAATAACAAACTATTACAAAGGTAGTCTGTATGTAGCTTTTATGTGTGTATTGAGATCATTAAAGTAGTGATCAGCTTTGTAGAATAAGTTTATTGGTGAAAATAATAGTGATTGGACGATACCAGGTTTTGAAGCGAGTACCGATACCGAGTACGAGTACCACATGTATATACCTTCGATAACGAGTACCGAGTACCGAGTACGATTACCGAGTACTTAAGTGTAGTGTTGTACTTAGTTGTATATCACTGGCTAATTTATCTGCCATGGTCGGGGTACAGGCGTGCACACACACATGCCGAAAAATGTAATCACCACGTGATAGCGAAAAAAATATACGTAACCTGGCGGAACTTTTTCCCGATTTTGTGCTGTCCGAAGTAAATATTGGCATAAAGTTGCCCGTATTCTTATGGTGAAAATCGGCCTTCGGTACTCGCACGTTGGTATCGAAAACTGTCACAAAATATTTCGATACCGAGTACGAGTATCGATAGCACTGAAATCATTCGATACAATCGATACCGAGTACCGGGTACCCGTCACATCACTAGAAAATAACGGCTCAAATAGACATAAAAAGCGACATGCTTTATAATTCAAACATTTCGGCAATTGCTCATGCCATCATCAGTGATATGTAACTGATGTGGCCTCCATATCACTGATGATGGCATGAGCATTTGCCGAAACGTTTGAATTATAAAGCATGTCGCTTTTTACGTCTTTTTGGGTCGTTATTTTCACCATTAGGTTTTGTAGAAGCTTTGTTATTGTGTAGATTGTAACTTCTGTTTCGTTGATACACAATACGATTCAGCTTGCAAACTACATAAAAGAGTGAAAAACGACATTGTGCAAAATATGATCATTCATGCTATCGACATTTTCCATTTTGACACCAACAGGTTAACCTTAATTTTCATTGTTGTCAAACGAGTTGGTATCATGACTTAACAAATCGAAAGTTGTGAGCAACAAACCATCTTATGAAAATGTAGTATGTTAGAAGTTACGAAGTTGTTCTGTGCGCCAACTACGTATAAAAGTATTACATTTGGTCGCCAACTACGTATAGAAGTATGACTGTTGGTTGCCATGCATTTCCTTGGGAATATTGATAACCTCGTTGGTATTTTCAGCAAATCCAAGAAATGAAATTGTTACAATTGTTGATTATAACATGGTTGTCTGCTGTTGCTGGAAAACTTCCTACTTTAAATGGTGTTGAATATCTGGTAAGGACACCAAAAGGGGGCTTAACGTATGAAGAAGCAAAACAAAAATGTGAAAAGAAGAACGCTACCCTTGCTGATGTCAAAACAGAGGAAATATATGATGTTTTATTGTCACGTCTTAAACCAACAAGTAAAGTACAAAATATGTTTATTTTGATATTTATTAGAACTCCTTAAACAAACGATAAAAGATAGGTCGATTACGTTTGTAAAATGATTCAAGTTAGTTGTAACATGAGATTGCGGTGTTGAAAAGCAAATTCTTAGTTTAATCCTTTCAACTGAGCTATCTGAACTCTCGGCCATTTTAAAGCAAATTCTTCGTTTAAGACTTTCCATACTCGTTTTACACCGGCGCAAAAAGAATTGGCGATTACGAGTTTCAGTGGAGCGATGGAAGCAAGTTTGACGATTCTTTCTCTCTGTGGTTGAAGGGAAAACCGAATGGTCACACTCAAAATGCGAATTGTGTGACGATGGGCGAATATATCTACGATCGAAAGTTCAAGTTCAGAGACCTTCCATGTGACACCAAAACCAATTTCATTTGTCAAAGGAACGTTACACGTATGTATCATCACCAAGAAACGCCTGTTTTACTTTGGAAAACTACTTTGACTTTGACGCGAATGTTTAGCAACGTTTATCTACATGTATATCCATATTCATTAAACTTCGTCGGTTTGATGTTAAGTGACACATAGTGTAACACAGATAAGACATTTAACAGAAAATCTAGGTGACAGTTATTAGGGATAAATTTTACACTATTTATTCAGTATATTTTTGGGTAATAGTGTAATGTAATTATATTTGCTCATTATCTTATTGTATAAAAGTGTATTCATATTTTGTCGTTTAAGAGACTACCACTGAGACAAGAACCACTTCCGGTGCCACATCCACATCAACCACTCCCACTATCACCACAACCAAACAAACCACTCCAGCCACCCCTAAACCAACCACGACAATCACCACAACAAAACCAATCACTACAACTACCACCACCACACGCAAACGAATCTCTACAACCACCACATTTCAACAATTCACCATAGCCAAAACAATTACACAACCACCTGGAAACACGGTAAATGAAGACAAATCAATTGATTGGACCGAAATCTTAAACTCGCCTTCCAAAACTGAACCAGCCTCAAACACCGAGTCAAGTCCTGCAATCCACAATACACTTTCAGGTAACTTTTAATACCTTGAACCCCAGAACGCCGAACTCATAAACAATGCAATGCATCGGATCATGTCACTTATGTTTTATGTTAAACTAAAGAGAGGTAGTAATATAACCCCATGAGAGAAAAGTATACTTTTAGGACCAAAAAACGATATTATTTAGTTTTTCTTATGGTCTAGGGCAGTGGTTATCTACCGGGGTTCCGCGGACCCCTGGGGGTCCGCGACAACTTCTTAACTCCCGCAAAACGAGGTTGATAAATCGCAATTTAAAGAAAAACGCTTTGGCGTTTACAAAATAACATGAAACTGGTTTGAAAACATTCTTCGCAGGCGACAAACCCCAATATATTATGACATCTAAACCCACTTGTGATGCAACAGACGTAAATTGTCAATGGAAAGCAACGTCACATTACACTGTAATGGCTCTTTCTTGTTGATTGCCGTTGTCGCAACGCAGACAAAGGGATTAAAATTGTGGTCCTGGAACGAACGTGGTTGCTATTTTATGCACCATGTTTTAGTTGCTTGTTGATAAAAAAAAAGGACAAAAATACATAAAACTTCGAAGGGGTCCGCAATTAGATTACAGCATGGAAAAGGGTCCGCGAAGGCAAAAAGGTTGAGAACCACTGGTCTAGGGCTTTGATAAACTGGCATATTAACGTTGTCGAGTTTTTAATATAGGGCTCAAATTGCGTCGTTGACAAAATGCTCAATAGGAAGTTTTATTTAGTGCATGAGTTTCGGTAATGATGAATTTAAAAATAGCGTAAAAGTTTTACTTTTGTTAAAAAATAAAAGTTTTTGCGACATCATTTGAGTCCATTCATAATGATAAAATGGCATCCCAAACTTATGATTGACAATTTATATTTTTAGTAGTTCTGAAGAATTTTGGTTTATGTTGTTTGCCTTGAGCACTAGTTCAACGCTCTCCTGTTTATTCGGTAAATTCCTAGACGCGAACATTTTTAAAGCTGTTGCAAATTTCCAGGATCCACCCCTGAATCGAACTCCACAATCATCATCGTTGCTTCAGCTGTGGGCAGTTGCGTCATATTCATCGTAATATGCATCGTCATTGCCTTCGTGATGTCAAAACGACGTAAAAAACGGTAATTTGCATAATTTCTTTGCCAAGCATCCAAAGTGTACAATGATCTGTTAAACTGAACAAACTGAATTGTACAACGCCTCACAGAATGAATAAAGGCAACATTGTTATTCTATTAACACAAAGTTATAAGTCCAGTCGGCCATATTAGAGTGGGGTTTGGGCCTTAGATTTGAAAAAACTGGATTGCTTCAAACCGGACGTAACACTCGGTCACATTTATGCCAAAATTTTTCCTTGGTGAATATTTGACTTTTCGGACCTAAGTCGGGCTTTATTGTTTAAAAAGGGTTCAGAACTGTTTAAGGCTTTTAGCCTACTTTCAAGTTTGTGTCACGTTTTCGAGGACGTTTTTAACTGTGAATCAACTGCTTGTTGCCTTTTTACCTTTCGAGAGATAAAAGTAGTTCATTGTTATTGCAGCTTAAGGCAACCTACAGAGCTTAATGGAATAGGAAACGTCTTCGAAACAGGTAAGGTCAACAAACAAAAAAGACCGATTTATTGTTTACTTTGCTTAAAACAATTTAAGTAACAATACCATGTATCTCTTGATTGGTATTATATTCTTATTTTTGGTGGGCGGCAACACCCAAATGTTTAATGCTCGCAATAAGTCTGCTGGCTAACTTGCCTCATTAAAATCCATTGGATCCTTTTTGGGGGTGCATGAGTAGTTGACTTTACCTTTAAATCTATGAATCTATTTAGTTTAAATATGACACAATGCCTTGTTAGTTCCGTGCTTAGGAAAACACAAGTAGTCTAGACTTTTTCTACTCTTTCGCCCATTTTGGCAACAAATATTTCTCATTGTGTACCCTTTTCATTTTACAAAGCTGTTGGTTTTGAGCCGGACGAAACATACGGCAATCCTGTCATAACAAGCTTTAGCGTCCAAGAGCAACCAGTGACTCAATCTGCCGCACGAGAAAACAATCCATATTCGATGGCTTCCGATTTAACTGAAGCCAACAAAGCAACAGTGGAAACAAACGTCGATCAACCACTGGAGAAACAAAACGACCCATATTCTTTGGCTTCTGATGTGACCTCGACCAAAAATGATATGTACAGTGTGGTAAATAAGAAAAAACAAGCAACTAATGCCGATCAATCTCACCTTGTAACAGTAGCCGCGGAAATATACAGCACCCCTCGTCACTCACAGGATAGTCATGATGTATGCGATCGTCTTGCGCGGGATAACGGACAACCCAAACCCCAGGATAAACTGGAAAATACTGGAGACAGTGCTAATGCATACGACCAACTTAATATTGGACAGAGTGAAGGCGATAACCCATATAATGTCTTGAGCATTTAGGGTGTAAAAAACATATCTAAATATCTGAACCAATTTGTGTAAACTTGCAGTATACCGTACAAATACTAAATCACAACAACGCCGCTAAATATGTGCAGTAAATCGTTTATTTCTATCATTTATTGCAGACTAGGCTTCCTATGAAATTTAACAAAACTTTTAAAGGTACAATGAAAAAGTGTTAAAGGCCACTGGTTTATGAAACACGATAAAAAAATTTCAGGAAGTTAACTTCGCTTCTATTTTTGAAGTGTACTTTTGTGTGTGTATATGACTCATCTTTTGGTGGACAATTTGAACTCAGTTGCTTTTCGAAAGTGACAGAAATAACTTGATTGTTCCTTTTTTTGAAAGGTATTATTTGTTTTTTTAGCATCTCCTTTTGTGGATCAGGCCATCTGTCCATTGTCTGTGCTATGAGTATATCACGTCGCAGTTTCGGGTTTGATTAAATTGTTTTTCCGGTATTGATGCGTCACACTTTTATATTGATGGATGTTTATACTGCACATACTCTTAATATAGCCTTTTTGCACTTAATTGTGTTACGGAATTATTTCGGCAGCTTTGGGAATACGGCTAAAAGACCTTTCAAGTGGCGATGTTAAATCCCAATCGATCTGTTTATGTCTAATTTTATACACCTTAAACCAGGGGTGTCCAACACGTGGCACGCGTGTAGGTGCTGCTGCCTCGATGGCGGCTTGTTAAAGGCGGCTACAATGTAAACTATGATGTTCATTGCAAATTGTTTGGTGAGTCTGATCTTTGCATCTCAATGACAGCTGACTGATTAACAGCCACACATATGTCTCTTCTTTCTTTGTATTCTTGAATAACGTTAAATGCGAACGTTCAAATCAGCTACGCATCCACATGGGATAAAACTAGAAGACTCAAAAATAGTCTAAGAACAGACCCAGAATAGACCAAAACTAAACCCAGAAAAGAGCCAGAATTCACCTCAGAATTCCCCCGGCGACAAAGTCGAAAACAAGCTATTTATAGTAGAGCAAAATATTGGCTATTGCGTGAAACCTTTTTTCCTTTAAGTTATAGAATTCATTTTATGGCAAAGGTGCAATTTATAAAGTCATAGCGCTCTCTAACCGAGCTGCTATGCTTCTTCTCAAGTACGAGCGGCTGTGTTCTACTTTAAACTTGAAACGGAAACGACAGTATAAACAAGAGGAAGTATGCGTAATGATAAACGAACACCTTATGTTTGTGCAGAACATTCTAGAATAACCAAGTGACTCAAAATATCTTATGACTTGCATGAGAACGGAAATACCAACACTTACATCCAGTTATAAAGAGGTTAAACACTTCCCCTACATGCTGTACAACATTATTGCAAACAACATGCTAACGTTAAACATAAACTTTGTGCACATTAATATCATGACCGCTACACGCGTGCCAAAAGTGGCACGCGGAGCATTTGAAAGTGGCACGCGGAGCATTTGCACAATTACATGGTAAACATTAGGATTTGTCACGCAATTGAATTTGTTACTGTTGCTTCATCTTGGCCTTTATTCTAACGTTATTAAAGTTATACTACCCACTGATTGAATTGTTCGTTTTTTGACAAAACTAAAGCAGCAATTTTAACATCGATTTAGTTTTTAAGTAATATTTGTTTCGGTTGGAAATAAAAGTAAAAGCAATTCATGTTTCAAATATAGCTGACCGTGTATTGTTGACGCCTAAACTTAGGTCATCTTGGATCAAGTTTAGGCCGTTGCAGTGCTTTTTTGCGCCAAATAATACTAAAACGTTAGTGTACGTGTCATGTTTATGTTGCAATAAAATGCTCGTTTGTTTCGAAACAATTGTAATTGTTTCGTTTCAATCGATGTCAGCTCAATTAATTACGTGACTATCAACGCATTTGTGTTTAGTTGGAAATACGTTTCAAACCACGTAACTTGAACAAAGATGCTATTTTGACGTTACAAAAAGTACTCTACGCCAGTGCCCCTTGCAAAGTATTTGTATCTTGTATCGCATAAACAGAATAATAGGTTTTTGGAGTATCATAAACGACATTTTTTTCTAATCATTTTATAGGGTTCTTCATATTGGCCATATATTCGGATTCAGCCTGTACCGTTAAGACGTTTAAGACATGGTTTGGAAAAAGTACCAAACGTTGGCACGCGAGTATATTTTAAAACCAAAATTGGCACGGCGGTGTGTTCGAGTTGGACACCCCTGCCTTAAACCAAAAGAGTGACGTACTGTTTTTTTTGATAAAACAAATATAGGTCAAAAAATATACACAAAACAATAAATGCAGCTTAGCAAGCCGCTGGTTATGTACACTTTTTTATTGCACGAAGGTTCAAACTAATGTTGCAAACTGAACGATGTTCAGGATATTTAAATTTTATTTAAATATCACATCATGAACTTTTCGAAACGTATATGTAAATGAAAAACACAACCATCAAACTGCTTTTTGTCCTAAAAAGCTCCAATAATGCCTTGATGATATGCGTTTGTTTTAAAATTTTAGAGAAAATCTTTTTGGAAACGAACAGAAATTTTCCCGATATTGTTTGTTTTAGAAAGCGATTCTTATCTGAACTTTTTCATCAATTTATGTTTGATTTATGATTTAAATCGTGTATAGGTACGCGGTTGTATCCGTAATATGACAGGCAACTAATCTATTACTAGTAGATTAACCCCAGTACATTAACCCCATTTTGCGCCTTGATTTATACAACCACCGTACAACCGTTCTTGCCTTTCAAATGTCTACGTTTTTGGCATTTGTAACACGTTACGGAGAAGCAAAAACAAAACAAGCACAGGCTGCTTTGTGTAAGCTTAACATTAGAAGAAAGCACAGAATGAATTATAAAGGAAGCTGTTGAGCCTTGAAGTATTTCCTTTATTTCAAATAGTCAAACCCAGTCGCGTTGCCTTCACCGCTTGTTTCTCCAGCGGGATTCCAACCTCTTAGGCCCCTTTCTCTGTACCAGGTACAACTGCTGCATTTGTTACAATGCTCTCCCTTCCTTAGTATTAGATTAGTGGTTTTTCGACCGTTAGGTTTTAGCAGCTGTGTCATCTCTCTCTTTTCGTAGCATATTTGTTGTTGTGTCAAGGTGTACATGAACAATACAATACAATATGATGTTGAAACCGTTTTATTAGGGTCATATTTGCGACCAAACTGCAAATTGCAGTATGGTGTCTTGCAACTTATACATCAAAAAGTTTGAACTACAGCTGCAGCGCGTAACTGATCTATCCACTGGAGTGCCAATACAATATTTTACTGCATCGTCACGTATTTGTGTCAAATGGTGCGTTTAAAAAACTTATTTGTAGTTTACAATGACGCCTCAACAACTCATGTTTTAAAGCATACTGATAGATTGATTGCAATCATTTTTGTCCCAACAACACAAGTTCGAAATTGCCAAGCATGATACAGCTCGTTATTTGTCCTTATTTTGTTGGTTTGTAAATCTTTTTCCATTTTTGCACCATTATGAATAAAATTACGACATTTATAAAAGTCTGTCAGATTTACACAAAATAACACCGCATCAAGTCTAATGTCCTTTACACCTGTGGTCTTCAACCTGTAGCTCGCGACCCCAAGTGGGATCGCCTAAACTTTTTCTGGGGTCGCTATAAATTTATTGGCGTTTAAATTTAATACCAAAAAAATGATACGTTTTTGTTCTAGTTCGCAACCTTTGCTCATGTTTTGCAGTACAGCTTGGTACTTTGTGTCACAATTTATTCATTGTGATGCAATAATCAAAAACCGAATAGTTGCGACCCAAATCCATATAAAACACAAGTTGTCCAACCGATTGTTACGCGATAGAGCCCCATGAATGACATATTGTGTCCAAAATAATACAGCGAGTACAGGGAAATATACAAAATTTTACTGATTTTTTGCAAACTGGTGAGTTTTAACGCGAATTAGATTGGCCAAATTAAACAAAACTTTTGGACTTTTGGATTTGAGCGTAATAATGCACGCTGAATGCTAATATGTAAAGTCTACAATTAAGTGGGCAAATTGACATGAAAATATTTCACTTTCGGCATTACTTGATAAAAAGTTTCCCTATCGGAAAATATGGGTCGCATGTAAATACTGATTGAATTTTCTTTTAAATTGGGTTCGCTTTTAAAAAAGGTTGAAGACCACTGCTGTACATCTTGTTTGCAGTTAACTGGCAGTGTTGTATTGCATACGTTTTGTTTTGCTTTTTACAGCACTTACATATTGTCAACCGGTGTCTTACTCTCTTTGTGGTTCGTTGTTTTCATCGTTCGGCAATTACTCGGTTTAATGGTTTATTCAGTTTATTCGTGTTTGTTTCAGCGTTTTTTCTAATGTCCATTTTCACGAACTGATGATGCAATTTAGGCCAAGTATATATTCCTTCACTTGAAACTGACTGATTTTGTTCAAAGGATTTTATCGTCCTTTGGTTTTACTGTTTTATAGTCTCTCATTTAGTGGTTCTGTTGGTATCATGACTCTGTTTACTATAAAAGTGTACATTAAAAACTTGTTTTAACCAGATAACAATTCGTGTTCAATGGTTTAAACCAGTTTGTTTGAAAAATAGATGGTGCCATACAATGTACAAAATGGTTTTGTCACAACACATCAGCTTTTTGCTGATTTCCATATCGAACTTATTGTTCATAATCTTTCGCTTCTGAAACGCGGTTCTGCACAAATAACGGGGAATTTCCAGAGGGAAAAATCCGCCGTGTTTGCCATTGTTGTCATACGCCATATTTAGAAATGCGAAAGTTTAATTCATATCTGATGGGATAAGGTCGCACTGAAATTGATGAAGCAATAAGTAGCCTATATACAACGACTTACAAGTTTGTTTTGTTATAATTTTGTTTTTGGGCATAATACATTGGTTTGTGGCATCAATTAATTGATGGTGTCGTACAATACCTTATTCATTTCACCTACTCATCAACTCCTTTCTTTTCCTTATTCATTTCGTCTTGCACACCTTAAGAATTAGCATCAAAGATAACATATATAAGTTACATACAACTTGACGTTTGAAAACAAAGCACTTGATTTTAACATCCGACCAGCACATTTCATAGGATTTACCTTATCTGTTAATACAAAATGTTTCTTTTAGATTTGCTTTTAGTTGATTTTGAAACACAAAAGGAAGTAATTTACAGAATCGATTCAAGATAGAAGTAATTAGGCTACGAAGTGTTAAGACCGGGCTTGGTTCTCATACAATATTTATCAATAAAACGAGTTATACATACATAGACATTCTTTAGGCTTTTCTGCATTCCTACTTCGTTTTTAAAACAAAACGATATTAGGGATGGTACATTTCTAATTAGACATTTGCGTAGATTCGTGTATAGCTGATTTTGCATTACAGTACTACTTTGGCAAGATGTGTATTTTTAAAGTCAATCGCAATGAAGTTGTTAGTTTGTGTCTTAATAATGAGCACGTCAGCTGCTCTGGGTGATTCCCCCAATATTTCAGAGGTGTCAAATATTCAGACTGAAAAAATGTCAGATCAGACGGAAAAATGTCAAATCCTATACAGTGGCTGGGAGAGAATGTGCAAAACTGTTAACACTATCTTGGCAGAAGTTAAAACAACCGACATACAAAATTACTTAACAACTTATTTAAAACTAGTAGGTAAAATGTGGATAATTTCTAGGCACAAGGTAATTTTTCTGCTTTTTTTGTTTTCCTGGTTAAATCGATATTCCACATAAAACGTACAAGATTGGTGATGTTTCACAATTTCAATCTTTTTATGCACGGAAGACATATTTATTTTTCTTCTATACGGTTAATTACTCGGTTTATCGTTTTTGCGTTAATTAAATCCATTTTTATTATCTTTTTATGCTTTTCAATAAGGATTGTGTTTTTCATTTTTATACATTCGTTTGTTTTGCACCTGTTGGTTTTTTAAAGGTACAGTTTTTCATTGGTGTTAAAGTGTTCTGTCTTACAGCGCAGTTTGTCACAATTTTGTGGTTGTGTTCGTACAAACAGTTGACTCAAGTTATCACGGATTGCTCCCTCTGGCAAACATCTCTACATCAAATTTTGCCGCTGATTACTTCCCAAAGCAGTCACTTGACTGGGGCATTGTTAATCTTGTTACATGCTAGGCGCCGCTCGCCGATCTCATGTAAACTTTAAAATCTCCTTTTTCGCACGTTTATTTAGAAAATTGTTGTGTTTGGCAGCAGTTCGCAGCTGTGGGTTGATGTTTGTGACGGTTTAACTGATATTTGAATCTCGACTCTAGCGTTTGGTTAATATTTGAAACACCTTGAAAGATTTTTAGTTCAGTGTTTTAATGAAGCAAAGCAGTTTACAAGCGTTGGTTAAATCGGACCTTTTGAGCAAAGTCTTAGTTAAGGCTATTGGTAGCATAATCATGCTTTGCAAACAAAACATTTTTAAGGTTTGGTTTCTTCTTTTTACATCGGTGCAACGAGGATAAACTGGAATGAGCAGTTTCAGTGTATTAATGGAGGCAAATTGGAACCAAATTCTTCACTATGGCTTGAAGGGAAACCTGACAATAAAAGTGGAAATAAGAATTATGTGGAAATGGATGAAACTCGTTCTAGATTCAAAGACATGCCGTGATTGGCCCGATTTATTTGTCAATAGAAATCGGCTCTTGGAAGTAAGTTTTTTTTTAGATTCGATTGAAATTAGAACTAACTTATGATTAACCTAGATTTTGTAGGAATGTTAAAATGTTTTATTTCTCGCCTAATATCAATAAAAATTTTCGACTCATAGATATATTTGCTGCTCTGCAGCATGTGTGCCTGCTGCACGTTCAGAAAGTTTTATATTGCATGTTTGGATTTAAAAACCGACTAGGTTAAACAAAATATGGATTTTGCACAGGTAACTGCGATTGGTAAAAACCTCTGCATTACAATGTATTTACTGTATGTTGGTGAAACACATTTTATAACAAATAAGATTTAAATACGATTAGAGCATTGTCGTTGATTTACCCACGCATTAGGTTGTGGGACATGAGTTCAAGACTGATTTCTTTGTTGAAACCCACTTTCCGTCGCTTGCAACCCCTGTCTCGCACCCCCAATAACTTAAACAAATTATTAATTGTGTTACCATATTGGAGAAAAGTGTGTTATTTTAATACTAATACTGTAATAAAAGTTAGATTTACTTCACACGAATAAAAAATCGACAAGATGAAAGTGTTTACATCGATATCAGTGAGTACTTTGTTTCGAAATTGACAAAGAAGACAAAAAAGTATTTGCTTTACGAGTGTGATTTACTTTTATTAGGGTTTATTCGTTTTTTTGTTGGAATGCCCCATCACAAAACATCTCACTCACTCAGACTAATCGGTCTATTCAACCGACCACGTCATAACAACAAAACGATGACGTCAACAACCTTGATGACATCATGCTAGAGCTTAAGGTGAAACACATGGAATTTTTTTTGTAACTGTCACATCTCTTTAAATTATCAACATACATTTTGTTTTAATTTAGCAACATAAAGAACACTAGACACCGACTTGAAAGCTTTGTCACAGATATAACCACCAAAGGCCTTATTCACAGTGAGCCTGTTGTGCTCTCAACACAAAACAATGACTGTCTTTAATGTAATGAATGGTTTCATTCTCATTACTAAAGCAAGCAAGTTTGGACGTGGGGAGTCCATGAAAAGTTAATAAATCTGAATGCTTTGGGTTAAACTGTTTAAAGTTGATAATATTTAACATCAAGTTGCCGCGTTTGTCTTGAAACCTATTTTCATTATTTCTGCACGTGGTAAAATAAGGTTTTATGAAGGGTTTTGTCACAAGTGGGAGCGAAAGCACTACAACATGATACAACCGCTGGTTATATGATGTGACTTGGTTGCAAATTAAAGTTCCGATTGGAACCCAAATATTAAAGCAATGTTACAAAACTAAGTAGTAGCTTGATTTGTTAAATTACATGCAGTTCATGCAACTCTTATGGCAAACAAAGCAAACTAGTGTAACTTGGTATATTTGTTTTACAGCAATTTTATTTACCACAGTTGCTGTAGTAAATATACTTGTCACAAGTGAGTGCTAAAGGGTAATAACGTAGACAGTTCTGGTTTGGCGTCTAAATTATTTAAAAAATGTTCTAACGTACTACTATGTTGCTTTTGTCCATACACATTATGGTGATTTACAAGCAATTTAGCACTGATTTTATTTTATGAAATATATAGAAAAGCAAACCCGATATGTTGTTGGTGATTTTTATTTACTTTTTTTATTTTTATTGCTCATCTACAATATTTTGAAAACTTTAATGCTGATCTTATACTTTGAATATTCATTAACAGTGTGCTTCGCCACATTACACAGGTAGTTAGTTTCAGGCCCCTTGACTGGTCCTGCCAACCTCCAACTCAAGTTTGTGTTTACGCTTCAGAATACGATGTAGCTATTGCGCGGTTAGTCATGATCCAGCGGTTGTGGCCTTCACTGTTGTGGGCTTCTTAAAGTTTCGCAGCTATTTCCGGCTTTTTGATTATTTTAGTGCAATTGTGTCGCTATGTTGTCTTTTATCAAGTGAAATAAACTCAACTCGAAGCTTTCACGGTTTCCTTTGTTTCCACACGTGTAGTGTGGTTAGTGTTTCAGTAGTATCTAATGTCTGTGGTGTATGCATTAAATTTGCTGTGGTGAATAATTTTACGTTATTGTATCGATTCACGAATCCGGCCCGCCAAGTACTTCATTTTCCCATATCAGGCCCGCCGACTGGAGAAGTTGCCCGCCCCTGGTCTATTGTCAATCTATTAACTTTCGCCATATTTCCCCAACAGTGATGAATACGGCGCGCGAACTGTTTATAGTTTAATGAACTCATTCCATTGGTACGTACGTCGCGTTTATAATTACCCATCAGGTTTCGAAAGTTGAAGGAATTCCATCGCAGGCAACTTCCTGACCAAGGCTCTCACCACGTAGCTGCCACTGTGTGATGCATCTCTGGTACTTGTGGGGCTATTGTATCATGGAACTTTTAAGTATGGAAGTACTCAAAGTAACAAAGTAGCTAGCTTTAGTCGAACAGAAAACTATTGCAAATGATGTCGGTGTGGAGCCTTTGTGTGTATTGAAATCATTTAAGGAGCGATCAGTTTTTGTAAAAGTTTTGTTATTGTGCAGTTTGTAACTTCTATTTCGCTGATTTAAAATATGATCATTCATAACGTCGAAGTTTGGCATTTTAGACACCGACAGGTTTACATTAATATTTTGCCAAGCGAGTTGGTACCAATAAGCTGCTTTTGTAACTTTATTCTGAAGGCTAGGTGTTAGTATTGTTGTAAATAAGCATTACTTGGGACATTCATCACAAAACGTTTATGCTGATATTAAAACCTCAAATTCCGGTTTAACAAAAACAAAATATTTTTGCAACTATTGAGGTTTACCGATATGCATGTTATGGTTAAGGACGAAATGCACGTTTTGTTTACGTGACGTTATCTTAAGAAAACTTCCGTGTTGCAGTTTTTCAACGCAAGAAAACGCATCAGTTGTTCGATTGTTTTCACTGCTGCCCAACATTTAGTCAGATTATACTTTGTAGACATAAACATGAAATATGGCTTGGATAATGTATTCAAATTTTAATATGGATGTCGTATATATATTATTGTTTCTTCGACAATTTATCAAAACATTTTTTATTCAAATAACAATACCAATTAAAGCCCGAAAAGCTAAAATTATAAATGTATGATCTTAACAATATTTTCAAAAAGCTGTAAACTTGAAATCACTTTCCTTTACGAACAATCAAGTTCTTTCACATTATGTTAAGGAATATACCGCTCCTTGTTTCGGTTTATGTGAGTATGAAGGAAGCATTTAGTACGTTTTTTGTGTTCTTTGTAGTATCAGGCAGTTATGTTATACGCATACACTAGCAAGTTTTGCAAATCAAGAAAAGCAATTTAAAACTCAAATTATATTATTTGTGACAAAGGCCTGGTAAGGATTTAATTATTTATTTGCCAGAAAACCTAAAAATCCGTTTCTTAAAACAATTTACTTAGTTAGGTATGAGTGGCAATTTTCTTTTGAAGGCCTAATATATACAGTTTGTGCTAAAGAAACTAAGATTGTTTAAACAAACATGGCAATATTAGTTATATTGTTTTTTGTTGTGTCATATTTGTGATGTTTATGTTGATGCTACTTATCCGCCAGGTGTCACCCCACGTAACATGTGCCTGGTGTCCTTGTGTAAAAGCGCCACGACCTTAAAATACAGCATTCCTATACCTCTGGGAGGTGTGTGCGGTTCAGTGTGTTGCAGCTCATGACATGGTGTCAGAAGTGGGATTCGAACCCACGCCTCCATTCGGAGACCAGAACACCCATGTCATCGTAACACGAAGAAGCATTTCAGCTTGAGTCTGGTCTTCTTGAAACAAAGTCAACCAGTTTTCAACGAAGGTTCGAAGAGGAGAAGCACAAGCAAAAGGTGTATTATGATCGTCATACCGGACCACTAAAAGGATTGCCGATGAATTCAAGAGTGCGGTTGTACGATGTTCTGAGAAAAACATGGTTGCAAGAAGGGACAGTTCGCCAGCTGGTTGGCTCTCGTTCGTATGTTGTTGAAACTGATGATGGTGCGGTATATCGTCGCAATCGTGTGCATTTGCGCCCTGTTAATGTTTATTCTACTCGCGCTAGTAATCGAGTACGACTGTATAATCATTTGTAACGTTTATAGCATTTTGTTCGGTGTGAAAGGAAAGATGTGATGTTTATGTTGATGCTACTTATCCGCCAGGTGTCACCCCACGTAACATGTGCCTGGTGTCCTTGTCTAAAAGCGCCACGACCTTAAAATACAGCATTCCTATACCTCTGGGAGGTGTGTGCGGTTCAGTGTGTTGCAGCTCATGACAATATTGTTTACGCCTGTTTGTGCTTAAGGACGAACTTGGCATAACTTCAATGGGTTTCAACATTCCATTAAAATGACTCCAGTAAAAATACTGCGCTACTGCGCTTTATTTAAGATCCCCCTACATTTATCATAGTACGCCAGGCCTATTAAAGGAGTCATACCGAATCAGCCGGTCACCAAGCAGCCGGTTACTATGATTTCTATATGAGTGTGGCGTGATCGCTGGTCTGCATCGACGCTTCAGGGCTGATCCCAGCAATTCATCTATGTCTTAACCCCCTACATTTATTCACGTTAGTGCGAGTGGAGAAAAAGAAAGTATGTAGAATATAGGGGGGAAACCATTAATTTCTCTCCACGTGATGACAAGAAGTGAAAGTGACATGACGTCATATCAATAGAAATTTCTTGCTATAGTTTCTCTGTATGAGGAACTCCGTCATTAGGTTGTTTGTTTTCATTGCACTATAAGTAGTTAGGCAGGCTAAACTTAGAACAAAATGCAGCAAAAAGTATTTTATGAGACAAACATCGTTCTATTGAGACGTAGTTAGGATCTGTTTTTTTTAATTACATATCACAGTAAAAATAAACCTCTTTCAGAAAGATTGTTTAAAGAAAATCATTTTGTCGTAAATGTGTCACTTTTAGGCAGTTAAACAAACTTTCCTTGCAGTTATGTTTTAATTTTTCTTGATTAGAAAGTGGTTGCGAAGTAGGAGAAACAAATTGCCTATAAAGGTTACATATAAATACATAACTTATTCAAAAGATTTAAAAAGCATAGCATGTTGGCCCTAAAACAGGGATGGAGTTGTTGATTTTGTTGTGTATATTGTGTTTGTCTATTTCTGCTGAAGGTCGAACTTGGAATAACTTCAATGAATTTCAATATTCCATCGAAATGACTCCAGTCACTTCATATGCTGAAGCAGAGGGGAATTGTTCTGTGCTGCAAGCTAATGTAGCTAACGTCAAAACTATGGAAATCTTTGAGTTTTTGAAGTCACGTATTAACTTGACAGGTGACAATTTCGCACATATTTTGTATTGTCAATAGAATTGTGTTCTTTTAACTTGTTTTCCATTTTTACCTTAAACGTTTTATTTTGTCATTAAATGAAACCGTATGCGTGACCTTAACAACAATTCAAGTGGTTTTTGTGCATCAACAACATTGCAAACCTAATTCCTTGTATGATTTCTTCAAACGATTTTAAAATATACAAACGAAAAAATTTAGGCCCAGGAACGCAATTACATGTTTTCAGACAATGTATACAAAAGTAGAAAAAGTTACAAGAAAATAATTAACAAACTTACGACAAATAACGTATGTTGCGTTTTACTTTTTTAAGATTCCCCTTTCTCGTTTTACATTGGTGCGAGAAGAATCAAAGGTACGCTTAACTTTCGGTGGAATGATAGAAGTGATGATGCGATTCCTAAAAAGTTGTGGGGTAATCTGCAGCCAAGTAATTATGGTGGAATAGAAGATTGCGTCACAATGGGTTCTGCTCTTATTCCTGCATTTCGTTCATCTTACAATTTGTTTGACGGAGCATGTACAGAATATTCGAGATATATTTGTGAGAAGAAAACTGGTGAGAAAAACTCGACTAAAAGTAAAAACAAGTTGTAATTATGATAAAGTTTTGCTTTTGCAAGTAATATTGTCTAGTGAACATAAAGTAATAAAGAAGTGCAGTAAACCTTCTGTAATCCGGACACGAATAGACTAATACATAATTTACCAGTAATGGGCGTAGAACGGATTTATCCGATATTTTTGTTAAGGTGTACGTTACCGTAGACCGCGACCTAGACGGCATTGAGTGTCTCAAAGCATGAACGAAGTTGGTCGGCTCTTGTTGCAAAATATACGCACCAGGGCATTTAACCCTTAGGTTGTTATGTGACACTTGGACGACAGATAAAACTTTAAACAGAAAATCTAGATAACAGCTGTTAAGGAACCTTTTTTACACTTTTAACCTTATTTTATTTATCTGAAGTGAATTTGAAGTAAAGTATAATATTTTGTCGTTCAAGAAACTGTAGTGATCGATTGTATGTTAATGGTGGCTGATGAGTCTCAAGGTTATAATCGCGTCACTACAAATTAAAGAGGTATATCACCGTCCTTAACCTCCCAAGCTCCTGGGCTTGTCATGACCGGAGTCCTGGAAACTCCACACACGTTCCTTGCACTTTGGTTCGTTTGTTTATTACTAATTCAAATAAAATCTTATTCAACTTATTCTTATTCAAATAGAATGCTTATTCAAATAGAATGTTTGGGAAACAAAACAAGTCGTTAGAAATTAATAGTAATAACGTTTACATATAAATTCAAGTTTAACTAGCAACCAACACATTATTTCAATGCAAGTAATTAAACAGTAAGCCAAAGAGTTAACTGCGGTAGGACTAAAACTGCTATGAGCCATTACATCAGCGGTACGTTTTATAAATTCATAACACGTGACATTAAACTGTACAACTATGCTTTTGCCGTTGGCGCTTGCACATTTTCTCACACACTAAACAGCGCCTAATTTACCGCACAATACAAAACATACGATTAGACCACCAGATAGCAAAGTCGATCAACCTCCTGATTTAACTGTAACACGGAATATTATCAACTCGAGCATTTTAGCAAGTAAAACCAGCTAATTTGGTAAACAACTATTGCAAGGTTTGCACAAATTATGACGTAATCGCTACAAAATACCCCACGCCATGTTTTTAGGCAATGGGCAATATATGGTCATTGCGTTTTTATGGACATTAAAATAACACACAAAATATTTACACGATAAAAGGGATGCAATTGACAATTTGTTGATTTCTGAAAAATTCTGGATCAACTTTACAACAATAAACACGTAATAGCACAGATATAACAATTTTAGCAGTAGACATTTGAAACAGTATATGAACATGTACCACTAAAATAAGAGCTACTCCCGGAGACAAACCCAACCCAACCACTAAAGCCAAAACACCCAAACCAACCTCTACAACCACCGCAACCAAACCAACCTCTACAGCCACCACAACAAAACCAACCACTACAACCAGCACAACAAAACCAACCGCTAAAGCCAGCACAACCAAACCAACCACTACAACCAGCACACCCAAACCAACCACCACCATACCAAAATCGCCGGTTCAAACGGAATCAGTCCCAACCACCGAGTCAAGTATTTTAATCCACAACACAGTTTCAGGTAAATTTCCATGTCGAGAATTCCTTTATGTCACCAAAGTTGTTTGGTAACCAAAGAGACGATTGTATACATCCCACGAGAGAAACGTGCACTTTAAATTCACAAGACTTTAAATTTAAAAACGATGTTTCTTCGTATTATGCTTGTCACGATTTAAAGTAAGGATTCCAAACTTGCAATAAGGCATTGTTCATAAACTTTTACAGACGAGGAAGCCGGATTTGTGTGTTTGACAAAATGCTTCGTGGGGTTGAGTTTTATTTAGTGCCCGGTATTAATCAATTTAAAAATAACGGGTTTCTGGTTTCGTTCCTCTTAACACAAACTACATAAACCGGTTTTGACCTGCTAATAGCTAAGGGTCTGACCTTTGAAAATTTTTAATAGAAGGATTGTGTAACCTGCAGGCCACAGGTCAAATGTGACCCATTAAATAAAGGTTGTGCGGCCCGCATAGACGCTTGGATTTCAAATGAAGTGTGACCTGATAAACTATTTTAGTGCAGTCATAACGATCGAATACGACTATTGTTTCGTTTCTGAGCAGTTCAACGCGTCTGGTGCTATATTTTTGCGGCCTTACAATGTGGTTACAATCACGTGCGAAGTTTACTGCTAGCTGATGACTAATATAGGCACGTTTGCTATGCGATAAAGTAAAATCAATGCTGTTATATTAAGGCGCGAACCACCGTCATATCAAGTTACTTGCATTTGGCCAATCAGTGATAAAGATGGCACACCCCTGTTCTTAAACATGCTCAAACGGAACCCTAAGCCATGCTCGTGGAATTTGTGAGCAACACAAACGGAATTATGACATCATTTGAGTCCAATAACAATAAACAAATAGAAGCCTAATAGCTTGTCCATTTATATTTTTATGCGAAAAGGGTTTTGCTTCAGGTGATTTAACCTACCACTCGTTTGACGCTCGCCTGTCTATTTATTAAATTGCTGCGAGCAAGTAGTTTAATGCCCTTGCAAATTTACAGAATCTACCACTGAATCGAACTCCACAATGATCATTGCCGTTTCAGCTGTGGGCAGTTGCGTCACAATCATCGTAATATGCATCGTCATTGCCTTTGTGATGTCAAAAAGACGTAAAAAACGGTAATTCGTATAATTTCTTGTTAGGCATCCTAAGTGTACAATGTTCTGTTGAACTGACCAAACTAAATTGTACAACGCCTCACAGAATGAATCAAAGCAGTATTGTTATTCAATCAACACAACGTTATAAGTCAAGTCGGCCATATTAGAGTGGGGTTTGGGCCTTAGGTGTGAATAAACTGGATTGCTTCGATCCGGATTAAAACACATTTAAGCTGTAATTTTTTTCTTGGCGGATTTTACTTTCGGGTCTAGGTCGGGCGTTATTGTTAAAAAAGGGTTCAGAACGGTTTCAGGCTCTTAGCCCACTTTCAAGTTTGGGTCACATTTTCGAGACCGTTTTTAACTGTGAATCAACTGGTTGTTGCCTTTTTACCTTCCGAAAGATAAAAATACTTTGTTGTTATTACAGCTTACGGCAACCTACCGAGCCTGATAAAATGGGAAACGTTTTCGAAACAGGTAAGGTCGAAAAACAAACAAAAAACAACATAACTAACGACATACGTGTGACAAAAACGATTTAGTGTTTACTTTGCTCAAATAGATGTATGCAGCAATACCATGTACTTCCAAGAGCAATATGCTGTGCTTGTTTGGTATTATATTCTTATCTTTGCTGGGCCAAAACACCCAATTGTTCTATGCTCGCAATGCGTCTGCTGTCTGGTTAACTTGTCTCATTAAAATCCATTGGATCCTTTTTTGGAAATGAGTACTTAAGTTTACCTTTAGTTTAAATCTACGAATCAATTTACTTTAAATCTGAGGCAATCCCAGGAAAACACAAGTGGTCTAGACGGGCTTGAAAACCACAACTTTTTGAGCAGAATACAGTTCTGCTAATCTTTTGACCATTTTGGCAACAAATATTTCTTATTATCTACCTTCTTTATTTTAAAAACAGCTGTTGGTTTTGAGCCGGACGAAACATACGGCAATCCTGTTTTAACAAGCTTTTATGTCCAAGAGCAACCAGTGACGCCATCTGCCGCACGAGAAAACAATCCTTATCTGGACCAATTTGTGCAACTTTTCAGTATTCAGTACAAATAATTCGTTTATTTGTATCATTTATTACAGACAAAGCTTACCTGGAAATTTAACAAACATTTTAAAGGTACAAGGGCAAAAAAGGCTAAGAGCCACCGGTTTATGAATTACAATAAAATAAACTTTACACACACTTTATTTTGTCAAGATTTGTGCAAAGTTCTATTTCGGGAAGTTGAATTGACTTCTATTTTCAAAGCGTATTTTTGTGTGCTCCTCATTTGGCCATAAAAATGTAACTTTGTCAACTTTCGAAAGATTTAAAGTGCACTTTTCTTGACTGAAAAACTTGATTGTTCCTTTTTTTGAAAAGTATTATTTGTCATATTTAGCATCTACTTTTTGTGACTCAGACCATTGTCTGTGCTATGAGTAAATCACGTCGCAGTTTCGTATTTCGTTGTTTTTCTGCTCTTGATGCATCACACTTTTTTATTGATGGGTGTTTTTAACGCACATACTCTTAATATAGCCCATTTGAATTAAACTGCCCTTTATATATTTTTTCATGTAATCAGTTTCTTAACTAGTCCGAAATTCACGAGAGTGTTTTTTTTTAACAAATTCCTCATTTGAATATTTAAACAGATTTTGAACTTAAAGTATCGACAAATAAGTTGTATATGACTGCAAGTTTTTTGTTTGCCAAATGTGTTCTGTATATGCAAAAGCATCAAGCCAAAAAAGATAAGCTGTATATGTTTAAGAGTTGATTTATCTATATGCATGTCTTTCATACGATTGTATTATATATATTTCCCTAAATTAAACATTCCTTCATGTTCAACAGCTGAAAAAACACGATATACATTGTAATTGTCATGACTACATGCAGTTGCGTCATCGACGTTGTAATTGCGTCGTCTTTGTGATTGTGACGTTGCAAAAACGAAAAAGAAAGTAAGAGCTTTTATATGTGCGTTTATTAAACTTATGGGGCTCGCGTCGCAAAACCGAATTGATGTTTGAATAAATTAGTTTCTAATTGATTTTATTTTATTAGTAAAACAGCTTTTGTAATAAAACAAACTTAAATACGACTCCATCGGTAAAATGTTTAAAATCATTTTCAAATCGAAACTTTGAAAGTTACCGCGTTTGGCTTTTCATAACTTCTGCACGTGGTAAAGTAATATTTAAAACAAACGTTTTTGTCGCAATTTGGAGCTAAAAGACTACAACATGATACATCCACTTTCGGTTATATGATGTAACGTAGTTGCAAATTAAAGTGCTGATTGAAAACCAAATAATGAAGCAATGCTACAAAACTAGGTAGTAGCTTGCTTTGTTAAATTACATGCACTTCATACAAACTAGAGTTTTACAGCAATTTCTGTTACCATAGTAGCTGCAGTAAATATTTTTGACACAAGTGGGAGCTAAAGGATAATAACGTAAAAAGTCGTGCTTTGGCGCCTGCATTATTTAAAAAATGTTACTAACATACTAAAATAGTGCTTTATCAATTGTCTACGCACATTATAGTGATTTGGAAGCACATTACTGCAGTGTCACCGAGTTTAACATATGAAATACAAAGAAAAGAAAACCCATTATGTTGTTGGCGATTTTATGTTTTTTCTTCATTTGCTCGACAAACAATATTTGAAGAGCTTCAATCCTGTTTTAATATTTTGAATATTCTGTGTGTTTTGCCACATTTCACACGTAGTTAGTTTCAGGTCCCTTGACTGATCCCAACAACGTCCTACGCAAGTTGTATTTACCTACAATGCACCATACTGTATCTTGTGAGCTTCAGTTGCCTAACGCTTTATAATACGATGTAGCTGCAGCGCAGTAAGCCATGATCCACCCCTTGTGCCATGTACTATATTTTATTGTCCTGCAAACACAGCAAATAAATAAAATTTATTAAAAATAACACAGAGTTTAACTTAATGGAAGGCCCAATTTGTCTCGCAGATCACGTTTGATGCACCCCTGCGGTAGCTTTTGCTTTGATTGTCTTGAATTCTCGTTTCAGGGAAAAATTCGTCACAATGAGAGTGTCAAATAATTTCATTCAAAAAAACGGCTTCTAAAACAATAAAATAGGCAGTATTTCAAACGAAACAAAATTTAGGCTAAAATTTTTTATGTGAATTCGAATGTTTTCATATGGTTGAAAAAGACAGTCACATCAAAACGATTATTTTTTATGAGCTCCGTGTACGCTTTAATCTATAGCAATCAGTCTATTGTCAATCCTTTAACTTTCGTTCTACTTCTCCAACAGTGATGAATACGACGCGCGAGTTGTTTATAGTTCCATGAACTCTTTCCATTGTTACGTATGTTGCATTCTTAATTACCCGTCAGTTTTCGAAAGTTGCAGAAATTCGATTGCAGTCAACTTCCTGACCAAGTCGCTCCCAACGTACCTGCCACTGTGTGATGCATCTCTAGTACTTGTGTGGTTATTGTATCATGGAAGTATTAAGTATGAAAGTGCTAATAACTTATAGAGTAGCTAAGTCGAATAACAAACTGTTACAAAGGTAGTCTGTATGTAGCTTTTATGTGTGTATTGAGATCATTGAAGTAGTGATCAGCTTTGTAGAATAAGTTTAATGGTGAAAATAACGGCCCAAATAGACGTAAAAATCGACATGCTTTATATTTCAAACTTTTCGGCAAATGCTCATGCCATCATCAGTGATATGGAGGCCACATCAGTTACATATCAATGATGATGGCATGAGCATTTGCCGAAACGTTTGAATTATAAAGCATGTCGCTTTTTACGTCTATTAAGTTTTGTATAAGCTTTGTTATTGTGTAGATTGTAACTTGTTTCGGTGATACACAATACGATTCACCTTGCAAACTAGAAATACATAAAAGAGTGAAAACAGACATTGGGCAACATATGATCATTCATGCTATCGACATTTACCATTTAGATACCAACAGGCTAATCATAATTTCATTTTTACCGAACGAGTTGGTACCATTACTTAATAAATCGAAAGTTGGTGAGCAACATACGACCCTACAAAAACGTAATCTCTTAGTGGCTACGAAATTGGTCTATGCGGCAACTAGGCTACGTATAAAAATATCACATTGTTGCTTGTTACTTCCTTGCGAATGTTGATACGTTGTTGTTATTGTAGTCTTTTTTAGCAAATCCAAGAATGAAAGTGTTACGATTGTTGATCATAATGTGGTTGTTTGCTGTTGCTGCGGGAAAACCTCCTACTTTAAATGGTGTTGAGTATCTGGTTAGGAAGCCGCCGACAAGAGGCTTAACGTATGAAAAAGCAAAACAAGAATGTGCACAGAAGAACGCTACCCTTGCTGATGTCAATACAGAGGAAATCTATGATTTTTTATTGCCACATCTTAACCCAACAGGTAAAGCACAAAAAGAATTTGAATATTCCTTGTCGTAGTATTTCCACCTTTTTTTACACAAACTGACTTAAATTTCTTGTTCGGTTAATTTATTTTGTTATTCATTAGCACTTATTGAACAAACGGCAAAAGATAGGTTGTTTGTAAACTTGTAACTTTAATAAACAGCCGTTTGTAAAGTGTTTTTTGACATGAGATTTAAAAGGCGAGTTTATAGTTTAATCCTATCAACTATGATATCTGAATTCTTGGCCATTTTTGCTAAATGCAAATTCTTTGTTTAAGGCTTTCCATACTCATTTTACATCGGCGCAACAAGAATCGGCAATTGCGAGTTTCAGTGGAGTGATGGAAGCAAGTTTGACGATTCTTTATCTCTGTGGTTTGGAGGAGAACCGAATAATCAAAATGGAAATGCGAATTGTGTGACGATGGGCGATGAATTTACTTACGATCGAAAGTTCAAGTTCAGAGACGTTCCATGCGACACCAAAACCAATTTCATTTGTCAAAGGAAAGTCGCAAGTATGTTTTATGACTAAAAACGCGTTTATTTTGCTTTAGAAACTAAATAGGACGTGAATGTTAATTAACGATTATCTATCTATATTAGGCTTACCAGAAGGCCGGAATTTCCCGGACATGTCCGGAATTTAGGGATAAAATTGTCCGTCCAAAAGTTTAGCGTCTTGCAACCTAACGTACAGTATTTTTCATAATTCTATTTCAAAGGTTTACGTTTTAACTGTGGTTTGTGCTGTTTTTGAAGCACATCAATTGCAAAATACATAAGACATCAAACAGAAAATCTAGACAACAGAAGTGATATAATGACTTTATACATTTGCAATCTTATTTCATTTATCTGAGGTGTATTTAAGGAAAAGTAATTAAATTTGCTCATTATCTTATTACTTCAGAAAGAAGAAAATATTCATATTTTGTAGTTCAAGAGATTTACACTAAAACAAGAATCACTACAACGACTGCCACCACACTCAAACTAACCACTACATCTACCAACACACCCAAACCAACCGCTACAACTGCCACCTCACTCAAACCAACCACGGCAACTGTCACCACACTCAAACCAACCACTACAACTACCACCACACTCCAACTAACCACTACAACTGCCATCACACTCAAACCAACCACTACAACTGCCACCACACTCAAACCAACCACTACAGCTGCCACCACACTCAAACCAACCACTACAACTACCACCACACCCAAACCAACCCCTACAACTACCATCACACTCAAACCAACCACTACAACTGCCGCCACACTCAAACCAACCACTACAGCTGCCACCACACTCAAACCAACCACTACAACTACCACCACACCCAAACCAACCCCTACAACTACCATCACACTCAAACCAACCACTACAACTGCCACCACACTCAAACCAACCACTACAGCTGCCACCACACTCAAACCAACCCCTACAACTACCACCACACCCAAACCAACCACTACAACCACCAGGTCAAGTCCATCAATCCACAACACACTTTCAGGTAACTTTTTATGTCTTAAACTGAATATATATTGAATAAGGTCATTGATTTTTTTGTTAAACTAGAAAGACGGTTGCAAACTAATCCCATTGGGGAAAACCATAGTTCAGATAAAAGTAAAAAAGTTACAGTCGCTTGATGAAATGGTCTAACGCTTAAACAAAGCACTGCCACAAAACATGCATGATTAACTCATTACAAATATATATAATACTGTGAATTTTTGCTAAAACTATTTTGATCCATGCTGGTAAGTTATATAGGGTCAAGCTAATGATAGATTGGTCTCCTTGGGGATCTAAAGTTGTTTTGTGTATTTCTTCTTTGTTGCGGTCAATTGCCTCTTTGCTCCTGAGTATGTAAATATTGACACTGTCTTTATTGTGAAAAACGCACTTAGGTTCAACAGTTAAAGCAAATGTTAACATGAACATCACCATCATATCTTCAGCAATATGCGGAAGCTTGATTTTCATAATCTGCTTGGGAGTGATTTTGTGGAAACGTAAAACGAGGTAAGCATGCATTGTACGAATGCAAACTGATCCATGAAGCAAAAACGTTCAGCAAAAGTATTGCATATGTTTGAAGCACAATCATATCATTAAAATGCAAGCCCATACTAGAGAAAGCATTTTTTAAGTTGTACGAATTGAAAGCAATCAGAGCGCAACGTGCGCTACGTGAGTTGTAGAACAAAAATCAACAGTTGCTGAGTTTGGCTCATTAAAACGCAGCGTGTCTTTTAATTAACGTTATTGAAACAGAATTTAATTGTTTTGCAGAAATGAGATGCCAGCAAGAAATGCAGATGAACCTGAATACGTTAACATGAGTGAGTGCTTTCGTTTAAACCGGAGTTACAGTAAAGCCCACTTAACTCTTTCAATGCAGTACTAACAACCATTAACTTTTAACACAGCATGTCCGTGTGCTGCTACGGAACACAGTAAAGCATGTTTGTGTTAAAGTGTTGCCCGCATTCTAATTTTGGTAATTGTATTTTGCCCATCAGTGTTGAAGGTAGCACAACCCTGCTTGAAATCAACGTAAACACAAATCGCTTTTTGTATTTGTTTACACGTTACTCGGGGGTTTTTTTAACTGCGTTTGTTTCAAAAGTTGGAAATCGTCGGATCATAGAAAAACACACGAACCCACCAAACAATTCCTTACAAGTTTCAGTGGAACAGCAACAAGCTGATGACATCAGTCCTTATTGCGTCAACTATAAACAAGGTCCTGATTGTATATTTTTTAATGTTGTGTATTTTACAATCTGTCTGTAATTAGAAATGTTAAAATAAGTCCTATTACGACAATTATTTCTTTTTTCTATTAGTTGTTTTCCATTTTACATGTAAACGCGATCTTTTTTGTATAGGTATAAAATACTATTTATTGCAAAATTGTTTCAAACAGATGGAATTCAACTAAATGAAGAAACAGACAACAACCCACCAACCTGTGTCAACAACTCCGTACAACCAACCACGTCACAATTACAAGCTGATGACGTCAACCCCTATTGCGTCAGTCAAGATCGACGTCCTGATTACATAACATTTGATCCTTGATGAGTTTTTACTCTCCGTATGTATCAACGTACAGATTGTGTGCAATTCTTTCCCTTTTATGTGTTCAGACGAACATTAATTCATAACTGGGATCAGCCCTGAAGCGTCTGTGCAGACCAGCGATCACGGCACACTTATTTATAAATCACACTGCGCCAGGCGTTTTCGTCTTTTAATGTGTTAGTTTTTTTTTAAAAATCAACGATTGAATCGAAAAAGCACTTAACACAAAAATGCAATGGGACCGTTTGTATGGAAATTGTACCTGACTAAAACATGTCTTAAATGTCGTTATTTTTATGAAACATATCACAATATTTTGCAGGAGGTTTGACAATCGGTGTACATCGGCCCTTTATTGAAAGTTTAACGGGCCTTTGACGTTCGTTTCCCGGCGTTCAGAATAAAATTTTTAATCAATTCAACAATTTTGGTTAGGGGGGCTAACCTACTTTAAAACAGTTTTCGAATGCTGTATCCATATTTGCTTTTCTTGTTTGCAATGAAACTGTTTCCCACGTTCAACTTAGCACTTGGTGCGGCTATTAAGGTAACAAGCATTATTTAAAGAAAAAGTAACTCGCCCGCATTTATTATCAATGTAAAATGTACAGAATATGCGTTAGAGTATTGTGATGTCTTTGTTGTTGTTAAAAACATATTAGGAATAATAACATTTACATTTTGTGAAGCATTGTTGTGGTATGTCTGTGAATTTTTGGGCCCGCAAATTAAAATCCGTGTTGCATGAGACAGGGAATTGTCAATTTGCAAATAAACTGAATACAACTGACTCTAAATGAACGAAAAGCACAAAAAAATTTAAATGCTTTAGAACAGGTCTTCTCAAACTGTGGGTCGCGACCCAAATTGGGGTCGCGTAATATAATTTTGGGGTCGCGAAACATTATGGATTCTTATGTCAGTTACAATTAATGGCATACGTGCGTTTAAACATCATTCCCGTGTATTCAAACTGCTATAAACACATTTTGTAGACCTTAAAAGAGTATTACCAGCCTAGTAGCCATATGCGCCAGACTTTTTTATGTCTATTGTGTGCAAACAATGCGAAAAAGCAGATACCACAAGCGTCACAATATAGATTATGACGTCATGAAAACTAAGGCTGTCAATCTGCGCATCAAGTTAGAAATTATTTTAGGCTTTTTAGGCGCCATTTGATGATATATATAAGTATTTCTTTACATCATACCCATCAAGGGGTCGCGTAGAAATTTCTGTTTTAAAATGGGGTCGCAGAGCAAGAAAGTTTGAGTCGCCCTGCTTTAGAACGCGTGTCCTTGGTGTATAGTTTTGTCCTTCCAACAAAATGTGACAACGAAAATTGGAAACACAATGCAAATGAACAAGAACGAATATGAAAAGCTGTTAACTTGATTTCATTTTTGTCCCACGAACAATCAATTCCTTCCACGTGATGATAAGGAAAGCGCCATGACGTCATGTCTATAAAACTTCCGTGTGATAGTTTCTGTGCATCAGGAAAAGCGTCAATTGGTCGTTTTTTACTGAAGTCAAGGAGACAGTCAGGCAAACCTATAGACACAAAATCGATTTTGTGGCATTTGGAAAAGACTTTAATAATAGGTAAAAAAATAATTTGAGAACTAATGGTCTATTTCGTTGTGCGTATAGTATTATCCCTTCTATAACGGGAAACTTAAAAAACCTTTAAAATTAAAACGACAACAAGCACTAAAACCAAAACAATGCAACAGCACGAGCTTACACAATATACATCAAGCTGTGAACTTGATTTTATTTACGCAAACAATATACATATACATGATTCCACATCAGTTAAACAGGACTAAGGTGATATTTTCCCTTTTGCAGTTTACAAGTACGATATCAAACTAACAAGAAGTTCTCGCGATGACAACAACCGCACAGTGACGTCAACTTCCTTGTTGGAGTTTATGCGTGTGAAGTCATAGGGTTGTTTGTTTTCATTTCATGGACAGAAAGTGAGGAAAAGTGAGGTTAATCTCAGACCACAAGAAACAGTGTAGTTTACAAGACTGGTCAATGTTTGGTATTGATTTATTTACCTGATAGAAAACTTGGACGGGTTTTGATGTTTAAACAAATATGGCAATGGTAGTTTTGTTGTTTATATTGTGTTTATCTGTATCTGCTAACGGTCGAACTTGGTATAACTTCAATGGATTTCAATATTCCATCGAAATGTATCCAGTCAAATCGTATGGTAAAGCAGAAAGGAGATGTTCTGCATTGCAAGCCAATGTAGCTAACGTTAAAACTACAAACATCTTCAACTTTTTAAAGTCATTTATAAACCTGACAGCTAAGCATATTTAAAGTTAATTATTGGCTTGACAACAAGCGTAAAAGTGAGAAATTTAGTATTTTACTCTCTGTTTGACTTCATATAAATCTCAAATTGTTTTTCGGTATTGAGCAATCCTTGCCTCAAATATTGTTGACGTTTGCGCCAGGATACGACAACTGCTGGTAAATAACACCAAGTTGTAAGGAATCAGGTCCAGTTTAGACCCTTTCATGTCCAAGCACTTGAGGCTTTGGTATTTTATGCCTGGAGTCCGCAAGCGAGCTTGAAAATCCAAGTTATTTTTGTGTTGTTTCCTTTTCTACATTTAGAGAAGAATACTCAGTATCAACTGCAAAAATTTGACTGGATGGTGCATTTAAATATTGGAACATCACCGAAAACTCATTTCAGCAAAGTTTTTGTTCTACCTAACTTCCTATGAAGCACATGCTTACTTTAACTTCTAGTTGATCTAGTTTTGTTTGCAGTTTATGTTGAAATTGACCGTTTGTTTTCAGACGAACCCTTCTCGCTTTACATCGGTGCCAGAAGAGTCGGAAACACAACCAAGTTTCAGTGGAATGATGGAAGCGATGTTTCCCCTACAACAACCATGTGGCAAAGAGGGCAACCAAATAACTATAACGGTTTTGATAATTGCGTTACAATGGGTTATAAAGACTTTTCTGTACTATCAACATCATATCGATGGTATGACGTACCGTGTACATATCACAATGCTAGATGCATTTGTGAAAAAATAATGTCAGGTAAGCATGTCTCCATTACACAATTATTATAAAATGGTGATTGAGTTGAGTTTATTTCGCTTGTAAAAAAAACATAGAGACACAGTTCCAATGAACAATAGCAGTAAAACAATTCATTTAATTTAATTTGTGTTACAAAATATTTACAAATTTATAATACCAAACCGAGGTTGCTCTCAGGCTATTGGTTCTATTAAGTTTTAGCCTGTTTTGAAACAAGAAACAAAAAACATACATTTACGTTATCATATGTTATAGTCACAAGCTTGCAATCAACCTTTACACCAACTACTTTACCATCAAGTGTAATACCAAACAGTACAACCAAAAGTTTGCCAACTAACACCACTGCACAAGGTGAGAAACAATTACCTAAAATAGAAAATGTAATGTTATAAAGTGCTTTTGATGCGTTTACGTTTCATTTCTGATTTTCAGCCCCAATAAACGTCAACACAGCCATTATTGCCTCAGCAATAGGCGGATCCGTCATATTAGTCATAATCTGCATTGTCATTTTCTTTGTTACGTCACGCAAGAAAACAAGGTACGTACCTAAACAACGTTCGTGAACAATAGATTATAATACTGTAATTATTGCTTAGCTGTTACAAAACGTATGATGAGATAACTGATCGTTTTTGTCTGCTACACTTCAAGAAAATCAATTCAATTTAACTTTCGCAGGAAAAACAAACTGGTGAACGAAGCTGTGATTGAATACAACGCAGAAGGTAGGAAAACTTAAGGCATTTGCTAATAAAAGTTACTGTAATTTGTTTGTGGTAAGTCTTCAAACTCTCCACATGTAGTGTTTTCGTGAAATAAATACATTCATAACAGGGATCAGCCCTGACGCGCCCATACACAACAGCGTTCACGGCATACTCATCCATAAATCATAGTACGCCTGGCCCATTAAAGTCGTAATGCGTGGTCCCAGTAAGACCCCTGTCGTGGGTTTCGAATTTTCTAGTCTGACACCGGCTATATTCGACACTTCAGTGGGTCTGCCGTATTATAAATTTTTACGTAACTGAGTTTTTGATAATAGTTTATAAACGTAATTTTCAGTTTACTGTACCAAAATGATCCAGGAAGATGAAATAAATGACCACATAAGTAGCATTTGGCTTGCGAGATTTTTCACTTCTTATTCCGCAGATATTTTTGTACCAGGTACTAAATACGTACTAATGCACAGTTGTGTTTTTGTACAAATGGAACTCACCGGATAGTAGAAACACTTAATAACCCACCAACCTACGTCAATAATGCCGTGCTACTGTCTACGTCACAACAACAACCTGATGACATCAGTCCTTATTACGTAACCTATAAACGAGGTGCAGTTATTAAAAAATCTTTCAATTTCATTTTCACATATGTATGTTTGTTAAATTAGATGGAAATCACCAGGTTGTCGACACACACAAAGACCCACCAACCACGTCACAATCACAAGTTGGTGACGTCAACCCCTATTGCGTCTGTCAAGATCGACGTCCTGATTACATAACATTTGATCCTTGATGAGTTTTTACTCTGCGTGTTTACTAATGTACAGATTGTGCGCATTTTGTTCCTTTCCATGTGTTCAGACGAACATTATTTCACAACTGGGGTCAGCCCTGAAGGGTCTATGCAGACCAGCGATCACGACACACTCGTGCATAAATCACACTGCGCCAGGTCCCTTTAAAGGCGTTAGACTTTTAATGTGTTAGTTGTTTTTAAATCAACAATTGAATCGAAAAAAAAAAAACACTTAACAAAATAATGCAATGGGACCGTTTGTATGGAAATTGTACCTGACTATAGCATGTCTTAAATGTCGTTATTTTAATGAAACATATTACAATATTTTGCAGAAGGTTTGACAAGTGGTATACATCGGCCCTTCATCGAAAGTTTAACGGGCCTTTGACGTTCGTTTCCCGGCGTTCAGAATATAAGTTTCAATCCACTCAACAATTGTGGTTAGGGGGCTAACCTACTTTAAAACAGTTTTTGAATGCTATATCCATATTTGCTTTTCCTGTTTGCAATGAAACTGTTTCCCATGTTCAACTTAACACTCGGTGTTGCCATTGAGGTAACAAGTATTATTTAGCGAAAAAGTAACTCGCCCGCATTTATTGTCAATGTAAAATGTACAGAATATGCGTTAGAGTATTGTGTAACATTGTTGTTGTTAAAAACATATTAGGAATAGTAACATTTACATTTCGTGAAACTTTAAGCACTGCTGTGGTATGTCTGTGAATTTTTGGGCCTGCAAATTAAAATCTGTGTTGCATGAGACAGGGAATTGTTAATTTGCAAAAGAACTGAATACAACCGACTCTAAATGAACGAAAAGCACAACAAAATTTAAATGCTTTGGAACGCTTGTCCTTTTTTCATTATTTTTGACATCCTCGTTTGCCCAGTTGGAAGTTACAATAACTTCACAGTTTAGGGAGCGCTGGTATAAGAGGCGTGGCAACGAAACAAGTTGCTAGTTACCGTTGCATTTGAAAGCAATGACCGTCGCTATACATAGCTTTATTTCAAAGTTCACTGTTAAAATTATTTGCCCAACCTAACACCCGAGATCACCAAGTAGCAAACAAAACTTATTGTAACAGCAGCATGTTTAAGCTCATGTCCTTTGCCTGATGTTTGTTAGAAAGACAAATGAAATCTTGTAGTAATTAGGTTATAACCAGCTAATTTATATTGCTTATCCCACAGTTATTGCATGTATATTTATACAAATAGTAATTTTGAAATCGCCATCTTTCGAGGTAAAATCGCCCCCAACTCCAAAATTTTCACAATGGTTCCTCCAGTTCCCAAAATCGGTCTCCCGGGGTCGATATCGCCCCTGTTGAAGAACCCTAGCGTAGTATTGTCTCTTCAACAAAATATGACAACGAAAGTTGAAAACTGAATATAAATGAACAAGCACAAATGTGAAAGTTGTTTACTTGATTTCATTTTCGTTCCACCAACAATCAATTCTTTTCGCGTGATGATAAGGAAAGTGCCATGACGTCATCTCTATAAAACTTCCGTGTGGTAGTTTATGGGCAAAAGGAAAAACGTCAGTTGGTCCATTGTTTTTTAACTGCAGTCAAGGAGACAATCAGGTAAAACTATAGACACAAAATCGATTTTGTGGCTTTTGGAAAAGACTTTAATAATAGGTAAACAAATAATTTTGGAATTGATTGTCTATTTCGTTGTGCGTATAGCATTATCCCTTCTATAACGGGAAACTTAAAAAACCTTCAAAATTAAAACGACAACAAGCATTAAAATCAAAACAATGCAACAGCACGACCTCACACAATATACGTCAAGCTGTGAACTTGATTTTATTTACGCAAACAATATACATATACATGATTCCACATCAGTTAAACAGGACTAAGGTGATATTTTCCCTTTTGCAGTTTACAAGTACGATATCAAACTAACAAGCAGTTCTCGCGATGACAACAACCGCACAGTGACGTCATCTGGATAGAACTTCCTTGTTGGAGTTTATGCGTGTGAAGCCATAGGTTGTTTGTTTTCATTTCATGGATAGAAAGTCAGGTTAATCTCAGACCACAAGAAACAGTGTAGATTACAATTGGCAATGCTTGGTAATGGTTTATTTACCTGATAGAAAACTTGGACAGGTTATGATTGTTTGAACAAATATGGCAATGGTAGTTTTGTTGTATGTGTTGTGTTTATCTGTTTCTGCTGAAGGACGAACTTGGCATAACTTAAATGGATTTCAATATTCCATCGAAATGTATCCAGTTAGTTCATATGATGAAGCAGAGAGGGGATGTTCTGCATTACAAGCTAATGTAGCTAACGTTAAAACTAGAAACATCTTCAACTTTTTAAAGTCATTTATAAACCTGACAGGTAAGCTCAATCGAAGCTAATTAAAGGCTTGACAACAAGCGTAAAAGTGAGAAATTTAGTTTTACTCTCTGTTTGACTTCATATAAATCTCAAATTGTTTTTCGGTATTGAGCAATCCTTGCCTCAAATATTGTTAACGTTTGTGCCAGGATATATCCATCGTATACGATAACTGCTGGCAAATAACACCAAGTTGTTTGGATTTAGGTCCAGCTTAAACTCTTTCAGCTTCAAGCTCTTGAAACTTTGACATTTTATGGGGTGCGCAAGTAATCGCAGAAACCTAAATTATTTTTGTGTTCTTCCTTAGATCCTTTTTGTACAAAACGCTCAGTATAAACTAGTGATGTACCGAATCGGCAAAATTTCGATTCGGCCGAAACTGAATATTCGGCGGTTTTGCCGAATAAATTCGGCCGAATCAACCGAATCATTTATGACGTCACGCAAAGTCGTAACCTACACGTTTGACATGAAAACAGAAGATTATCTACCATGCAATTAGTGCAGAATGGTTGTGTTTCGTCCTTAATTTCGTTATGTGGGGTTTACATCGCCTCAAGCATGATTGCCACCCTGACAATGAATACTGATTTTTTTTGTCTGCAGTGGGAAAAGTGTCAGTATGTTAAAAAATATAATGATAGACGTGATTTCCGTTGGTACTAAGCAGAAATGACACGTTTACCGCTTTAAATAGGTGTTCGTAAAAGGTTCGGTTTCGGCCGAATCGCAACAAATTATTCGGCCGAAACCGAATCTTTGCAAAAGTGGCCGATTCGGCCGAATAAATTCGGCAAACCGAATATTCGGTACATCTCTAGTATAAACCCTATATTCAACATAAATGTTCAACCTGGTAGTGCATTAAATATTTTTTGCAAAATAAACTTACTTACTTACTCAAACAATGAGACCTAAAATTCAGTTCAGTAATTTTTTGTGGTGCCCTACTTTCCTTGGTACACGTGCTTACTTTACCTTCTGGTTAATCCAGCAATATTTGCATTTTGTGTTGAAACTTGCTTGTTTTTTTTTTACAGATAAGCCTTTCTCGCTGTACATCGGTGCACAAAGAATAGGATTTCCACAAAGGTTTCAATGGAATGATGGAAGCGATGTTTCTCTTACAACAACCATGTGGTATGGACAGCAACCAAATAACAACAACGGAAACGATAATTGCGTCACAATGGGTTATAACAAAAATCCTGTACAATACATCACTTATCGATGGTATGACGTACCATGTACACATCACAATGCGAGATACATTTGTGAAAAAATCATGTCAGGTAAGCATGTCACCATTACGGCGATCGTTTGTGAAATTGTGGTTGTGTGTTGAGTCGCCTGGTGCACTAACCAATGGCAGTAAAACGAAACATGCAATTTAAAGTAGAATCAAAAATATTGTTTCCATTGTGGCAATTTAGTAATTTGCAAATTACTGGTTCTAATAATGTCCTTTTTATAAACGAAGCAAAGGATTTGTAATATTTATTTAGTTTTGTATGTTACAGCTACAAGCACATTACAATCCTCCCAACCATCTACAAAACCTACTACTTCAATCATATTAACAGCATCCAATGTAAAAAGTACAACCAAAAGTACCCCAGCTAACACCACTACTCAAGGTTGCAAACTATAAGCTAACTTCGAAACATTTCACACACAAACTCTGAACGAACGATATGTCACCATTCAAAAGTAATGTTGTATTTTGTAAATGGTTGATAACTTCAAATAATGTTTCTTTCTTTTTATTTATTCTTAAAATTGTTAATTTTGCAGCTCCACCGAAACTCAACACAGTCATCATTGCTTCAGCAATAGGCGGATGCGTCATATTAGTCATAATCTGCATCATCGTCATATTCTTTGTTGCGTCACGCATCCAAAGACGGTAACTGCAGAACGATTGTTCACATTATTATGCTTATAGGAAAACAAACACCCAGGAAAACTTTGATCAACAACCTGCCCAATAGAGATTATAAATAGAAAAAGCATTTTGTGATTATGACACCTTCTGACTTGCAATTAGTCACTTGTGTTGGTGCTTTCACTCTTTCAAGGAAGTAAATCGGCTTTTACTTTCGCAGAAGAAACAAACCGGTGAACGCAGCTGCAGTGATTGAATACAATATAGGAGGTAGAAAACATACGACAGTTGTTTATAATAGTTAATATAACTTATTTAAACAATGATTTGTTTGTGCCGAAAAATTAATCCAACAACAGTCAACTTATTTGTATTGCTATTCAAAATTATTGTTTCCTTGTTACACCGATTAATATCAGTTTCAGAATATAAATATTCGGTTTGCTGATGAAAAAAATCAACACGATCAAACAAATTGTGTTACAGGCGACAATTTTGAGCCTGAAGAAACGTACAACATTCCTCAAATAGAAAAAAACAGTTTCGCCAACCGTTTCACACAACCTTTCTTGGGTCATCAAGACGGTGACGTCGGTCATTATGACGCAATCCAGGAACCGCGCCACGAAAGCATCGCGGTTGAAGAAGTTGCACAACTAGCAGTGGGAAGCAGCGATGTCTATGCTCAGGTCAGAAAGTCGAAACAATCAACAAAGGTCCAAAACAATGAACAACAATTACATTTTCGAAAATACGATCACAATCAATTGGATGAAGTCAGTTACGACAGTTTGCAACTATCTCAACATGTAGAAGTTCACGATCAATTTGCAAGCGGCAGCAATCCAACTAATATCTATGATAACAGACACGGGGCTAATGACGAATTGGATTCAACCTACGATGAATTACGACGTCACAAATAAACAAAACAACCTGGGAATCGACTAAAAAACATTTTTTAAAAAATGGTTATGTCCATTTGTATTTCTTATCTATTTTCATAAGTTGCAAAGTTTTGGCACTATTTGCCTGTGTAAAAAATGTGATGATATGGTTTCTGTACTGTGCAATATATACTTGCTTCTCGAAAATTGAGTCGAGTGTATAATCCCGAACTGTTTTCCTAAACCTGTGTATTTTTATACCTGTCTTGTATACCTATACCTAAGGTTTTATCTTAGACCATTCGGCCAACTGCTTTCCCTTTTATATCTTGCTTAAAATCTGTAAATGCTCTCTCGCGACACGAAGCTGCCGGACATATGTTTGATCTAAATTGGTAGTGATTTGAAATGTGTCATGGTATGCGAAATCTGCGACCGTGGATACTTTATTGTGGCTCTGCTCAATAACAAAACATGTGTATATGCGACCAACACTGATAAAATCTATAACTACTGTAACTGCAATCTGTGTATGTAAAACAGATCTTGTTCCGCCCAATTTGAATGTTTCAAATTTAAAGTTCTTCTTGACTTTGGACTCGAATGTTCTACTTTAACCGCATTTAGTGTTTGCACAAACAGTTTAATCAAGTTAATCCCGGTTGTTCCTTTCGGCAAGCATTTCCGCATTAAACTCTGCTGCTGATTACTTCCCGAAGCAGTCACTTGACTGGGGCATTGTTAATCAAAGAGAGTCTTGTTACATGTCAGGCGCCGCTTGCCGATCTCATGTAAACTTTAAACGCTTATTTTTCGCACGTTTATTTAGAAAACTCTTGCGTGTGGCAGCAGTTCGCAGCAGTGGGTTGATGTTTGTGGCGGTTAGTTGATAGTTGAACCACCTTGAAAGATTTTTAGTTCAGTGTTTTAATGAAGCAAAGCAGTTTACAAGCGTTGGTTGCAAAGCCTTAGTTCAGGCTTTTGGTAGTATAATTATGCTTTGCAAACAAAACACTTTTTCGTTTTGGTTTCTTTCTTTTTCATGGGCGGAACAAGGATAAACGGCGCTGAGCAGTTTCAGTGTATTGATGGAGGAAAATTGGAACCACATTCTTCACTGTGGCTTTAAGGGACATGACAATAAAAGTGGGAATGAGAATTGTGTGGAAATCAATAAAACTCGTTCTAGATTCATAGACATGCCGTGATTAGCCCGATTTATCTGTCAACAGAAATTGGCTCCTATAAGTAAGTTTTTGAGATTCGAACTTATGATTAACGCACGGAATTTGTCACTGGTATCATCTGTTTTTTGAAATAAAGTGTTTCTTTCTTGAAACAAAATCTGCAACATTAACCAAACTGTTTCATACATCAATCCAATCATTGCAACCAACACAACCAGAGTATTGACTACAGTGGATTCATTACACCATAAGAAACAAAACATAATATTGTGCCATGAAATAATAAAAATTCCTTTATTGATCTAAACGAAATATTTCTCTTTAAATTAAACTTTTCCTTGTGTTCAACAGCTGACAAAAAAGTTAACACGACAACCATTGTGATTGTCATGACTACATGCAGTTACGTCATCAGACTTGTAATTTGCGTCGTCTTTGTAATTGTGACGCTGCCAAAACCAAAAAGAAAGTAAGAACTTTATATGTGCGTTTCTCAAACTTATGAGGCTAGTGTCACGAAAACAACTGATGTTGGAATAAATTTGTTTCTGATTGATTTGATTTCATTGCTAAAAACTGTTTTTTTAACAAAACAAACTTAAAACGCCTCTATCGGTTAAATCGTGAAAAATCTTCCAACTTTTCAAAAGTTACCTACAACATGATCCACTTTTGGTTACATCATGTAACTTGGTTGCAAATTAAACTGACCCGAATAATAATGAATGTTCCACAACTAAAGTAGCTTGCTTTGTTAAATAAATTAATTACATGCAGTTCAAACAACCCATATGGCAAACTAGTGTAACTTGGCATGTTTTTACAGCAATTTTCTTTTACCACAGTTGCTGTAGTAAATATATTTTGACACGAGTGAGAGCTAAAGGGTAATAATGGAGACAGTTTTGGTTTGGTGCCTAAGTTATTTTCAAAATGTTTACTAAAGTACTACTATATGCTTTATCAATTGTCCATGCACAAGATGGTGATTTGGAAGCAAATTGCCACGGTGCCATCGATTTTAATATATAAATACAAAGAAAAGAAAACCCAAAACGTTGTTAGTAATTTTTATGTAGTGTTTCTTTTTTATTGCTGATCTACAATGTTTTGAAAACTTTATTACTGATCTGATATTTTGAATATTCATTAACTGTGTGCCTCGCCACATTACACGGCTAGTTAGTTTCAGCGCCGTTGACAGATTCCACCACCGTCCTACTCAATTTGTGTTTCCTACAATGCATTTCTTGTGAGCTCCAGTCACCTAACGCAGCTGCAGCGCTGTTAGCCATGATCCACCACTTGTGCCATACACTTTTTGGGCTCCATAACGTTTCAACGTTGCACAGCTATTTCCATGTTGTTGGTTGTTTTAGTGCAATTGTGTCGTCATGTTAAGGTCCTATAATTGAATTGAATTCTCGTTTCAGGGTAGATTTGTCACAATGAGAGTGTCAATCAATTTTATTAAAAAAAACGGGTTCTAAAAAATAACATTTTCAGTATTTTTAGTGAAGAAATTAGTTATAAAAAGATATTATATGTGAATAATGTTTAAATCTTTTAAATGTGGTTGTTAAAGACATTCACAGCAAAACGACTATTTTTTGAGGAGCTCCATTCTTAGTTTGTAGCAAGCAGTCTATTATTAGTCCTTCATCTTTCGTTGTGCTTCCCCAACAGTGATGAATACGACGCGTGAGCTGTTTATAGTTCCATGAACTCTTTCCATTGTTACGTATGTTGCATTCATAATTACCCGTCAAGTTTCGAAAGTTAAACAAATTCAATGAAGTCAACTTCCTGACCAAGGCGCTCTCAACTTAGCTGCCACTGTGTGATGCATCTCTAGTACTTGTGTGGCTATTGTATTATGGAAGTATTAAGTATAGAAGTGCTAACACCTAACAAAGTAGCTAGGTGTGTAAGTCGAATAGGAAACTATTACAAAGGTAGTCTGTGTGTAACTGTTTTGTGTATTGATAACATTTAAGTAGTGGTCAGTTTGGCAGAAGTTTTGTTATTGTGTGGATTGTAACTTCTGTTTCGTTGATTTAAAACATGATCATTCATGATGTCGGCGTTTGGCATTTTAGACACCGACAGGTTTACATTAATACATTATTGTTGCCAAGCGAGTTGGTACCAATATGCTGCTTTCGTAACTTTATTCTGAAGGCTAGGTGTCAGTATTATGGTAAATAAGCAATACTTGGGACATTCAACGTAACCCGTTTATGCCGAGATTAAAACCTTAAATCATTTCCCGTTTAAAACGAACAAAAATATTTCAACTTTCGGGGTTTACCGATATGCATGTAAGGACGAAACGCAAGTTGGGTTTACGTAACGTCATCGTAAGAAAACTTCCGTGTTGCAGTTTATGTGTGTAAGAAAAATCGTCCTTTGTTCGATTGTTCACTGCAGTCAAACATTTAGTCAGGTTATACTTTGCACACATAATCTTAAAATATAACTTGGATAATATATTCAAATTTTAATATCGATGTCGTATATTTATTTTTGTGTCGTCTTTAACGAGAATTAATCAAAACCTTTTTATTTATGTAGAAACAACAATTAAAATCCAAAATCCTAATTGTATATGATCACGATTATAAACACAAATTAAAACGTTGTAACTTAAGATCACTTACCTTTAACGAACAATCAAATTTATTCATGTTATGTCAAGGACTATGCCGTGTCTTTATGTGTGCATTAAGAAAGCATTTAGTATGTTGTTTGTGTTCTTTGTGGCATCAGGTATTATGTTATACGCAGAGCACAAGCAAGTTTTGCACATCAAGAAAAGCAATTTTAAATTCATATTATATTATTTGTGACAAAGGCCTGGTAACGATATATTTATTTATTTGCCAGAAAACTTAAAAATCGTTTTTTGGTTAAAGTTTTCAAACACAAAACGATTTACTTAGTTAAGTATACTCACGGTATATTAGTGGCAATGTTATTCAAAGCTTAATATGTACAGTTTGTGCTAAAGAAGCTAAGATTGTTTAAACAAACATGGCAATGTTAGTTATATTGTTTTTGTTGTGTCATATGGTTTATGCCCGTTTTGCTGAAGGACGCACTTGGCCTAACTTCATTAGATTTCAATATTCCATGGAAATGACTTCAGTAAAAATATTGAGCTGGTGCGCATTATATTTATTTACATTAGTGCGAGTAGAGTTAAAGAAAGTATGTAGATATCAGGGAAAAACCATTAATTTCTTTTCACGTTATGACAAGAAGTGAAAGTGACATGACGTCATATTAATAGAATTTTTTTTCTATAGTTTATCTTCATGAGGAATTCCGTCATTAGGTCGTTTGTTTTCATTGCACTGTAAGTAGTTATTTAGGCTAAACCTAAACAAAACGAACAAAATATTTTATGAGACAAACACCGTTCTGTTGAGACGTAGTTAGGATTTGTTTTTTGAACTACATACCTCAGTCAAAATAAACCTCTTTCAGAAAGATTGTTTAGACTTAGAGAAATACATTTTGTAGTAAATGTGTCATTCACTCACTTTTAAGCAGTTAAACAAATTAACTTTCCTTGCAGTTATGATTTATTATTTGTTTGCCAGAAAACGTAAAAATCTGTTTTTGGGGGTTTAAGTTTTCAAACACAAAACGATTTACTTAGTTAAGTATGAGTGGCAATTTTATTGAAGGCTTAATATGTACAGTTTGTGCTAAAGAAGCTAAGATTGTTTAAACAAACACGGCAATGTTAGTTATATTGTTTTTGTTGTGTCATGTTGTTTATGCCCGTTTTGCTGAAGGACGCACTTGGCCTAACTTCATTAGATTTCAATATTCCATGGAAATGACTTCAGTAAAAATATTGAGCTGGTGCGCATTATATTTATTTACACCTCTTTCAGAAAGAAAAAAAACAGTTATGATTCATTTTTTCAGTTTATTAACTAATACCCAAGTTGCACAAAATCATAGCGTTTAGGCGCTAAAATAGGGATGGAGTTGTTGATTTTGTTGTGTATATTGTGTTTATCCGTTTCTGCTGACGGGCGAACTTGGCATAACTTCAATGGATTTCAATATTCCATCGAAATGCATCCAGTCAATTCATATGCTGAAGCAGAAATGGGATGTTCTGCGTTGCAAGCTAATGTAGCTAACGTCAAAACTATGGAATCTTTTGAGTTTTTGAAGTCACATATTAAATTGGCAGGTGCTAATTTCGCACGTATTTTGTATTGTCAATAGAATTGTGTCCATTTAACTTGTTTTCCATTTTCACCTTAATCGCCTTATTTTGTCATTAAATGAAACCGTATGCGTGACCATAACAACAATTCAGGTGGTTTTTATGCAACAACATTACAAACCTAAATCCTTGCAAAACTCTGTGAAATGGAATATTACATGTTATTTGATAATATACTGAAAAGTTACAAAAAATTATTAACAAACTTACGACAAATAACAAATGATGCATTTCACTTTTTTAAGATGTCCCTTACTCTCTTTACATTGGTGCGAGAAGAATCACAGGTACAACAAACTTTCAATGGAATGATGGAAGTGATGCTGCGATTCTTAAAAAGCTTTGGGGCGATCGGCAGCCAAACAATTATGGTTCAATAGAAGATTGCGTCACAATGGGTTATGCTTATAAACTTGTTACATCTTACAAATTGTATGACGAAGAATGTACAGAATATTCGAGATATATTTGTGAGAAGAAAACTGGTGAGAAAAACTCGACTAAAAGTAAAAACAAGTTGTAATTATGATAAAGTTTTGCTTTTGCAAGTAATATTGTCTAGTGAACATGAAGTAATAAGAAGTGCAGTAAACCTTCTGTAATCCGGACCAATAATTTACCAGTAATGGGCGTAGAACGGACTTATCCGATACTTTTGTTAAGGTGTACGTTACCATAGACCGGGACCTAGACGGTCACGATACATTAAAAAGTGTTTTGATATGTTTTAACGTGTGCTGGCATTGAGTGTCCAAAAGCATGAACAAAGTTGGTAGGTTGTTGTTGCAAAATATACGCACCAGGGCATTTAACCCTAAAGTTGTTATGTGACGCTTGGACGACAAATAAGATATTATACAGAAAATCTAGATAACAGCTTTTAAGGAATCTTTTTTACACTTTTTAAACTTATTTTATTTATCTGAAGTGAATTTGAAGTAAAGTAATAAAATACGTTTATTATTACATTGTATCGTTCAAGAAACTACCACTAAAACGAGAACTACTTCCGGAGACACACCCAAATTAAATACTAAAGCCACCACAACCAAACCAACCACTACAGCCACCACAACCAAACCAACCACTACAGCCACCACAACCAAACCAACCACTACAGCCACCACAACCAAACCAACCACTACAGCCACCACAACCAAACCAACCACTACAGCCACCACAACCAAACCAACCACTACAGCCACCACAACCAAACCAACTACTAAAGCCACCACAACCACTCCAACCACCACAACCAAACCAACCACCATAACCAAATTAACCACTACAACCCCAACACCTAAGCAAACCACTACTACTACCACCACAACCAAACTAATTACACAAAGCACCAGAAAAATAGCAAACGAAGACGAACCAATTTTGTCAACCACCATCTTAAAATCGCCGGTTGAAACTGAATCAGCCCCAATCACCGAGTCAAGTCTTGTAATCCACAAGACACTTTCAGGTAACTTTTAATGTCTTTAACCCCAGAACATCGAACTTGCAAACAATACAATGTATTGGACTATGTCTTACTGTAAGGGTAGGGATTTGTTATGTTGTAAGGCTTCGATAAACTGACATGTTAATCTTGTCGAGATCTGACAAAATGCTCAATATTGTCGATTTTTTAGTGCACGAGTTTCGGTATTGATCAATTAAAAAATAACGGGTTCCTGATTTCGTTCCTCGTAACAATACATAAACCGACCTGCTGGCAGCTACAGCTATATGTATTAGACCAGGGGTGGGCAAACTACGGCCCGCGGGCCGCATGCGGCCCGGCAAAGGAGTTCATGCGGCCCGCCAAATGTTAATATTTTTTTTTATGAGCACAGCCGTAGAGTGTTAAAAAATACCGGGGTGCGACTTGCCGATACCTATACCATGTGCAGTATCTGTACCCGTACCATACTTACTTTGGAACTAAACACGGATACTTTTTACGTGCTTTACCCTGATGTTTCTGCCACGTTATTTTGCAAATCGTCACTTGACACAATTTCTTCGTTCGATGAAAGTGAAAGGGATTCAAGTTTTCAAATACAGCCCACTTTGCAATGTTGACGCCAAAACTTTGGTCACTGTGGATCAAGTGTAGGTCGTTGCAGTACTTCGCAAACGGACATTAAACACGGCTTTAGAATCGTTAACACAGACCCGCACAACACCTAAAAATGGATACTAAAAGCGGCTCGCTTTGTTTAATGTTGGCGCAAGGATTTTAGTAACAAAAAAAACGTGGTGTAGCCTTTGTTGCAACAAATGCTTGTTTATTTTGAAACAATTGCAATTGTTGCGTTTCAACTAATGTTTGTCCAATCGTTTCAGTGACAACAAACGTATTTGCACATAGTTGAAAATATACTATGTTAATATTTTGGGCAAAATCAGGGGTGCACAACCTGCAGCTGTACAATTTTGTGTGGCTGTGACCATGTATGTTAAAATACTCGTGCTGGCGGCCGTGACGTAACTAAAACTATTTTGCCAAATATTTTGATTTTCAAACTGCTGAAAACAGATTTCGTGATACTGGAAAAAAGATTACCAGCCTAGTAACCATATGCGCAAGGCTTTTTATCCGCTTATTGTGTACAAACAATGCGAAAGAACAGGCACCGCAATCGTCACAATACAGATCATGACGTCATAAACAATTAGCTTCGTTTAGCTAAACTTATGCACCAAGTTAGAAATTATTAATCTGAGCGTTTTAGGCGGCTTTAAATGGTATATATAGGATATAAATCTAATTCTTTGCACCAGTTATTTTAAAACAAAAAAACAAGCAAGCAATTGGCGGCCGTTGGTGAAATACTATGCGGCCCCCTAAGATTAAGAACTTTTGAATGCGGCCCTTGCACTAAAAAGTTTACCCACCCCTGTATTAGACGATTGGATATATGGCCGCTTGGATTTTAAATTAAGTGTGGGCTGATAAACCATTTCAGTGCATTTAAAACGAACGAATACAATTATTTTGTTTTGTTTCTGGGCAGTTTAATGCAGAGTTGTAAGTCGGGCAGGCTTTTTGGCCAGGGTTCGCTTTTGGCCAGGGTTCGGGTTCGGGCCTGAGTTCGGGCCGGGTTCGTTTCTACAAAAAAACGGGCTTGATTCGGGTCTGACTTTACACTCTGTGTCAGTATTTTTTCGAATAAATTCAAGTAGCTACACAGCCAGTTGCTGAACCTGACCTAATGTCGAACAGCCCTAAAACGCTTGTTCAACACCATTTGTCTATTGTGTTAGTTGTCTTTGTCTTTATTAAGGCTTCAATGTACCGGCCTGTCAATTACACTTTTGGGCTTCTCAAAAACAATTCGGATTCGGGCTGGGTTTCGGGCTTGTACTTTCGGGTCCAGATCGGGATCGGGTTCCAATTTTAGGCCCGTTTACAACACTGGCTCGATGCGTCCGGTGCTATATTTTGTGGCCTTACAATGCGGTAACAATCACATGCGCAGTTTACTGCTAGCTGATGACTTAATAGAGGCTCGTTTGCTATGCGATAAAGTAAAATCAATGGTGTTATATTAAGGCGCCAAGTTAATTGTTAATCAAGTTAATTGTATTTGGCCAATCAGTGATAAAGATTGCACACCCCTGCTCTTAAACAAGCTCAAACGAAACCCTAAACCATGCACGTGGGATTTGTGAGCCACACAAACTAAATTATAAAATATGAATTAAGCCTCATAACTAGTCCATTTATATTTTTATGCGAAAGGGGTTTTGCTTAAGGTGATTTACCCTGAACACTGGTTCGATGCTCGCCTGTCTATTGGTTAAATTGCTGCGAGCAAGTAGTTTAATTTCCTTGCAAATTTTCAGGATCCACCACTGAATGGAACTCCACAATCATCATTGCCGTTTCAGTTGTGGGCAGTTGCGTCACAATCATCGTAATATGCATCGTCATTGTCAAAAAGACGTCGGAAAAAACTGTAATTTGCATAATTTTTTTGTCAGGCATCCAAAGTGTACAATGTTCTGTTAAACTGGACAAACTGAATTGTACAACGCCTCACAGAATGAATAAAGGCAACATTGTTATTCAATTAACACAACGTTATAAGTTCAGTCGGCCATATTAGAGTGGGGTTTGGTCCTTAGATTTAAATAAACTGGCTTGCTTCGAGTCGGATTAAAACTCATTTAAGCTGTAACTTTTCCTTGGTGGATTTGCCTTTCGGGCCTAAGTCGGGCGTTATTGTTTAAAAAGGGCTCAAAACGGTTTTAGTCTACTTTGGGTCATATTTTCGTTGCCGCTTTTAACTCTAAATTAAATGCTAGTTGCCTTTTTACTTTCCTAAGATAAAAATACTTTATTGTTATTGCAGCTTAAGGCAATCTACAGAACTTGATGGAATTAGAAACGTTTTCGAAACAGGTACAGTCAACAAACAATATAACTAATGACATACGTGTGACAAAAAGCCGATTTATTGTTTACTTTGCTAAAACCAGTTCATGTAACAATACCATGTACTTTGTTTAGCAATCTGGTGTGCTTGTTTAGTATTATATTCTTATCCTTGGTCGGCGGCAACACACAATTGTTTTATGCTCGCAACGAGTCTACTGTCTGGCTAACTTGCCTCAATAATATCCATTGGATCTATTTTGGGGTGGACGAGTAGTTGACTTTACCATTGGTTTAAATCTATGAATCTATTTAGTTTATATATGACACAATGCCTCGTTAGTTCCGTGCTTAGGAAAACACAAGTAGTCTAGACTTTTTCTACTCTTTTGCCAATTTTGACAACAAATATTTCTTATTATTTAAGTTCTTTATTTAAAAAAACAGCTGCTGGTTTTGAGCCGGACGAAACATACGGCAATCCTGTCTTAACAAGTTTTAGTATTCAAGAGCAACCAGTGACGCCATCTACCGCACGAGAAAACAATCCATATGCGATGGCTTCCGATATAACAGCAGCCAACCAAGCAGTCGAAACAAACATCGATCAATCACTGGAGAAACAAAACGAGCCATATTCTTTGGATTCTGCTGATGGGACTCCGGCCAACAATGCTATGTACAGTGCGGTAAACAAGAAACAACAAGCAACTAATGCCGATCAATCTCACCTTGTAACAGTAGCAGCAGAAATATACAGCACCCCCCATCAGTCACAGGATAGTCACGATGTTTACAACCGTCTTACGCGGGATAACGGACAACCCAAAGTCCAGGATGAACTGGAAAATAATGGAGACAGTGGTAATTCATACGGGCACCTTAACGTTGGACAGAGTGAAAGCGATAACCCATATAATGTTTTGAGCACTTAGGTTGTAAATAAACATGTTTAAATATCTGAATCAATTTGTGTAACTTTTCATTATTCAGTACAAATATTAAATCACAACAACAACGCTAAAAAGTAGCAGGCAATTCGTTTATTTCTGCCATTTTTTATAGACAAGGCGTACTAAGAAATTTAACAAAAATTTTAAACGTGCAAGGCCAAAAAGGATAAGAGCCACTGATTTATATATAAAATAAAGAAATACTATAAAATAAAATTTACACGTACTTCATTTTTTTTAAAGATGTGTGCAAAGTTCTATTTCAGGAAGTTCACTTGGCTTTAAAAGTGGATTTTTTTTGTCTGTGACCCTTCTTTGGTGTTGAAATTTGTACTTTGTCAACTTTTGAAAGATTTGAAGTGCACTTTTCTTATTTTTCCTTTTTTTTGAAGGTTTTATTGTTATTTTTAGCATCTACTTTTTGTGGCTCAGGCCATCCGTCCATTGTCTGCCGTGCTATGAGTATATCACGTCGCAGTTTCGGGTTTAATTGAATTGTTTTTCCGGTATTGATGCGTCACACTTCTATATTGATGGTTGTTTATACTGCACATACTCTTAATATAGCCTTTCTGCACTTAACTGTATTTTGATTCATTCTTCCGTATAAGCAGCTTCTTATCCAGCCCGAAATTCAAGAAAGCGTTTTTTTTAACAAATTGCTCATTGAATATTTAAACAGATTTTGAACTTAGTCATCGACAAATACGATTGTATATGACTGCAAGTTTTTTATTTGCCATATGTGTTTTGTACATGTGAAAGCATCAAGCCAAAAAGTGTATATGTTTAAGAGTTTATTTATCTATATGCATGTTTTCCATACGATTGTATTATATATATTGTTATACAACGTAAGAGTTGTGTTGTAACTCATATGTTAACAATTTTTATCAGATCATGTATGTTTCCGATTTTATTCTAGTTATAGTTTGCTAACCATTTATAAAACGTATACGTTGGGGAACTTATTTATTTTTTTATTCTAGTATGAGGTATTTCAATTACTAATTGATAACTTAACTGCCTTGCTTTAGGCAGCCAAAAACAATTGCCGTATATTTTGCCAGGTTTAATCTAGTCTCTTGCCGCAAGTTCGTAAATATTTTCCGAGGTCTAAAATTGTAATGCGTTTTGACCAATGTTACATTTGCGGAAAACATTTTGTTATCTCACATATTTGCTAAGTAACAGTGGGGATGTACTGTAAACTAACAGCAACTTTTGATGTTGTGTAAAGTAAAAAGCTTATGATTTAAATAGAATACGGGTGTTTGATTAAATCCTTACAAATTAGCTTATTGCCTACATATTTTCAATCTGTTAAAACAATCTTCAAAGTTTTTTGTCGATTGCAATTACATTTTGTTTTATGTAAATGTTTTGTTTTATTTTTTTTAAATGTACAGTTCCGCCAGAAACACATTTTGCAATAAGTGGCTTTATTTGACTTTCTTGGTTTATAGGCTTCCCGAACCCTGCTCTAAACCGTCAGAAACCCAGAAATATTTTTTGAAACACTACTGCAGGAAATCAGGGCAAGCAGGTCTAAACGTTGTCTCTGATTGGTTTCGTGACATTAACTAGCCTTTGCTTTAAGCAGTTAAAAATAAGTCAATTTGTCCGGTTCATTGTGTAAACATGCACAAAGCCCAATTTGAATGGTTCAAATTTGAAGTTCTTTTTGGCTTTACACTCAAATGTTCTACTTTAACCGCATTTAGTGTTTGCACAAAAAGTTTAATCAAGTTAATCCCGGTTGTTCCTTTGGGCAAGCATTTCCGCATCAAACTTTGCTGCTAATTACTTCCCGAAGCAGTCACTTGGCTGGGGCATTCTTAATCAGAGGGAGTCTTGTTACATGTTAGGCGCCGCTTGCCTCTTTCATGTAAACTGTAAAAGCTCCTTTTTCGCACGTTTATTCAGAAAACTCTTGCGTATGGCAGCAGTTCGCAGCAGTGGTTTGATGTTTGTGGCGGTTAGTTGATATTTGAACCACCTTGAAAGATTTTTAGTTCAGTGTTTTAATGAAGCAAAGCAGTTTATTAGCGTTGGTTAAATCGGATCATTCGTAGCAAAGCTTTAGTTCAGGCTTTTGGCAGTATACTTATGCTTTGCAAACAAAACATTTTTTAGGTTTGGTTTCTTTCTTTTTACGTCGGTGCTACGAGGATAAACTGGATTGAGCAGTTCCAGTGTATTGATGGGGGCAAATTCGAACCAAATTCTTTACTGTGGCTTGAAGGGAAATCTGACAATAAAAGTGGAAATGAGAATTGTGTGGAAATGGATGAAACTCGTTCTAGATTAATAGACATGCCGAGATTGGCCCAATTTTTCTGTCAACAGAAATCGGCTCCTGGAAGTAAGTTTTTTTTATATTCTATTAAAATTAGAACTAACTTATGATTAACCTAGATTTTGTAGGAATGTTTAAATGTTTTTATTTCTCGCCTGATATCAATAAAATTTTTGGACCCATAGATACATTTTCCGCTCTGCAGCAAGTGTGGTTGCCGCACGTTCAATAAGTTTTATATTACATGTTTGGATTTTAAAACCGACTAGGTTGAACAAAATATATGAGTTTTGCACGTGTAACTGCGACATGTAAAAACCTCTCAAACACGACATATTTTGTCAGAAAATACTTGTTGTCAGTGAATTTGGCACTGGTATTACATCTTTTTTATACTAAAGTGGACAATTTTCAGGTTTATTTCTTGAAACAGAATCAGCAACATCAACTAAACAGTTCATCACATGCAAACCAATCATTGCAGCCAACGCTACCAGAATATCACCTACAGTGATCTCATTACACGGTAAGAAACAAAAATAATTTTTGTGTAATGAATTAATAAAAATACCTTAAATCATTTAAATAAAATATTTCTCTTCAAATTAGATTTTCCTTTATGTTTAACAGCCGGAAAAACACGACAACCATTGTGATTGTCATAACTACATGCAGTTGCGTCATCAGAGTTGTAATTTGCGTTGTCTTAGCAATTGTGACGTTCCAAAAACGAAAAAAAAAAGTAAGAAACTATATATGTGCATTTCTCGTTTGGGGCTCGCGTCACAATAACAAATTGATTTTGCTTGATTGGTAAAACAGTTTTTATTTTAACAAAACAAACTTAAATACGACTCTATCGGTCAAGTCGTTTTAAACTTTTCGAAACTTAGAAAGTTACCGCGTTTGTCTTTGTTTTACTCCTGCACCTGGTAAAGGAATGTTTTATAAAGCGCGTTTGTCACAAGTGGGAGCTACAGGACTACAACTTGATACAAACGCTGTCGGTTATATGATGTAACTTGGTTGCAAATTAAAGTGCCGATTAAAAACCAAATAACAAAGCAATGTTACAGAACTAAGTAGTAGTTTGCTTTGTTAAATTACAGTTCATACAATCCATGTGACAAACAAAGCAAACTAGTGTAACTTGGTACTTGTTTTACATTAATTTCTTTTACCACAGTAACTGTAGTAAATATATTTTGTCACAAGTAATGACGTAGACAGTTCTGGTTTGGCGGCTAAATTATTTAAAAATAATATTGATGATTTAAGGTACTACTATATTGCTTTATCAATTGTCCAAACAAATTATGGTGAATTGGAACCAAATTACCACAATGTCCCCGATTTTAACATATGAAACATAAAGAAAAGAAAACCCAATATATTGTTGGCGATTTTTATGTTGTTGTTTTTTTTTCATTGATGATCTACAATGTTTTGACAACTTTCTTACTGATATGATATTTTGTATATCCAAAACTGTGTGTCTCGCCACATTACACAGGTAATTAGTTTTTGGTCTCTTGACTGATCCCACTAACGTCCTACTCAAGTTGTGTTTACCTACAATGCATCATATTGTTTCGTGTGAGCTTCAGTCACCTAATGATCCACCAGTTGTGCCATCCACTGTTTTGCGTTCCATAACGTTTCAACGTTGCGCAGCTATTTCCGGCTTGGTGATTATTTTAGTGCACTTTTGTCGCTATATTTCTTTTATCAAGCGAAATAAACTCAACTCACAGAAAAGGTCCATAAAAAGCATCAGGAATTTTATTAGAATGACACAGAGGTTAACTTATTGAAAGCCCAATTTTAATCCCAGATCGTGTTTAATGCACCCCTGCAGTAGCTTTTGCTATAATTGTCTTTATTCTCGTTTCAGGGAAAAATTCGTCACAATGAGTGTCAATCAATTTCATTCAAAATACGGTTTTTAAAAAATAACAATGTCAGTATTTCAAACGAGACGAAATTTAGATTAAAAATGATATGTGAATAATGTTCGAATGTTTTCATTTGGTTGTTAACGGCGTTCACATCAAAACGATTATTTTTTTCATGACCTCCATTCTTTGGTTTGTAGCAATCAGTCTATTTTCAATCCTTCAACTTTCGTTCTACTTCCCCAACAGTGATAAATACGACCCGCGAGCTGTTTATAGTTCAATGAACTCTTCATTGTTACGTATGTGGCATTCATAATTACCGGCCAGGTTTCGAAAGTTAAACAAATTCAATGAAGTCAAACTTCCTGAACAAGGCGCTCTCAACGTAGCTGACACTTTATGATGCATCCCTAGTACTTGTGGGGCTAGTGTATTATGGAAGTACTAAGTATAGAAGTGCTAACAGCTAACAGAGTAGCTAAGTGTGTCTAAGTCGAATAGGAAACTATTACAAAGGTAGTCTGTGTCTAGCTGTTTTATGTTTTGATAACATTTAAGTAGTGGTCAGTTTGGGAGAAGTTTTGTTGTTGTGTAGATTGTAACTTCTGTTTTGTTGATTTAAAATATGATCTTTCATGATGTCGGCGTTTTACATTTTAGACACCGACAGGTTCCAGAGAGTCGGTACCAACAATCTGCTTTCGTAACTTTATTCTGAAGGCTAGGTGTCAGTATTGTGGCAATTACGCATTACTTGGGACATTCAACGTCAAACGTTTATGCTGAGATTAAAACCTCAAATCATTTCCCTATTAACACGAATACAATTTTTTGCAACTATTGGGCTTTACCGATATGCATGTTTTTGTCAAGGACGGAACGTACGTTGTGTTTACGTGACGTCATCGTAAGAAAACTTCCGTGTTGCAGTTTTTTAACGTAAGAAAAAGGCGTCAGTTGTTCGATTGTTCACTGCAGTCAATCATTCAGTCAGGTTATACAATTGAAATATGGCTGGAATAATATATTCAAATTTTAATAGCGATGTCGTTTAACTTATATATTATTGTTTCTTCTTTAACGAGAATTAATCAAAACCTCTTGATATAAATAGAAACAACAATTAAAATCCGAAATACTCAACGTATATGATCATGATTTAAAAGTAAAACGTTGTAACTTAAGATCGCTTACCTTTAACGAACAATTAAATTCTTTCATGTTATGTCAACGACTATGCCTTGCCTTGCTTCAGTTTATGTGTGCATTAAGAAAGCATTTAGTGTCTTGTTTGTGTTCTTTGTAGTATCAGGCAGTTATGTTATACGCAAACACAAGCAAGTTTTGCAAATCAAGAAAAGCAATTTTAAACTCAAATAATATTATTTGTGACAAAGGCCTGGTAAGGTTTTATTGATTTGTTTGCCAGAAAACTTAAAAAATTGGTTTTTAGGGGGGTTTAAGTTTTACTTAGTTAAGTATGAGTGGCATTTTTATTGAAGGCTTAATATGTACAGTCTGTGCTAAAGAAGCTAAGATTGTTTAAAGAAACATTGCAATGTTAGTTATATTGTTTTTGTTGTGTCATATTGGTTACGCCTGTTTCTGCTGAAGGACGAACTTGCATAACTTCAATAGATTTCAATATTCTATCGAAATGACTCCAGTAAAAATATTGAGCTGCTGCGCTTTTTTTAAGACCCTCTACATTTATTTACATTAGTGAGAGTATAATCAAAGAAAGCATGTAGAGTGTCGGGGGAAAAACCATTAATTTCTCTCCACATGATGACAAGAAGTGAAAGTGACATGACGTCATATCAATTGAAATTCTTGACAATAGTTTCTCCGCATGAGGAACTGCGTCATTAGGTCGTCTGTTTTCGTTGTACTATAAAGTAGTCAGTCAGGCTAACATTAGAGCAAAATGCAGCAAAAAGTATTTTATGAGACAACCACCGTTCTATTTAGACGTAGTTAGGATTGGTTTTTTGAATTACATATCTCAGTCAAAATAAAACCTTTGTAGAAAGATTGATTAGAGAAAAACATTACAAACTTTTTTGCAGTTATGTTTTAATTTTTCTTGATAAAATGTGGTTCCCAAGTGGGAGAAACAAATTACCTATAAAGGTTAAATATAAATATATATTAAGAGTTCAAAAAAATTGTAGCATTTTGGCGCTTAAACAGAGATGAAGTTGTTAGTTTTGCTATTTCTTTTGTGTTTATCTGTTTCTGCTGAGAGCCGAACTTGGCATAACTTCAATGGATTTCAATATTCCATCGAAATGACTCCAGTCAAATCATATGCTGAAGCCGAGGGGAATTGTTCTGCGTTGCAAGCTAATGTAGCTAACGTCAAAACTACGGCAATCTTTCAATTTTTGAAGTCACATATTAACTTGACAGGTCTAATTTCGCACGTATTTCGTATTGTCAATAGAATTGTGTCCTTTTAACTTGTTTTCCATTTTCACCTTAAACGTCTTATTTTGTAATTAAATGAAACCTTATGCGTGACCTTAACAACGATTCAGGGCAACAACATTACAAACCTAAATCCTTGAACGATGTGATCGAACCATTTAAGATAAATCAACTAGAAAACTCCGTGAAATGCAACCTACATGTTATTTGATAATGTACTCAAAAGTTACAAGAAAATAATTATCAAACTTACAACAAATAACAAATGATGCATTTCACATTTTAAGATTCTCCCTACTCTCTTTACGTTGGTGCGAGAAGAATCAACGGTACAACAAAGTTTCAGTGGAATAATGAAAGTGGTGTTGGAATTCATAAAAAGTTGTGGGGTAAAAAGCAGCCAAATAATGATGGTGGAATAGAAGATTGCGTCACAATGGGTTATGCTTTTCATCTTGTCTCATCTTACAAATTGTTTGACGTAACATGTACAAGATATTCGAGATATTTTTGTGAGAAGAAAACTGGTGAGAAAAACTCGGCTGAAAGTAAAAACAAGTTTTAATCATGTTAACGTTTTGCTTTTGTAAGTACTATTATCTACAGGAATTTCATTGTAGACCCAAGTTCACCTAAACGTATAGAGAAATACAATAAACCTTTGTTAATGGCCCCGATTAGACCAATAATTTATCCGGAATGAGCGAAGATCAGATTTATCCGATGTTTTATTTTAAGGTTTATATTACCTCAGCAGCGACCATACATTGAAAAAATACATTCATACATTTTAACGTATGCTGACATTGAGTGTCTAAGGCAGGAGCCGGCAACCTTTTTTGTTCTGCGGACCGTTTTTGAAACTAAAATTTTATTGCCGACCTGTCTTCAAATAAATACAAATAACTTAGTTAGCAATAAAAACGCCTAAATTAGTTTATCATCCCCGGGATACAAAGTCACAATGTTTTTTAGCATTTAACCTGGAAAATTACACGGCCCGGTAGCAACCCTCTCGTGGACCGGTACCGGGCCTCGGACCGGCGGTTGCCGACCACTGGTCTAAGGCATACACAATTTTCAAACTTTGCTACTTCTTGTTGCAAAAGATACGCACTGGGTTGTTGTTAAGTGACACAAATTGCTAAACAGATAAGAGATTAAACAGAAAATATTGAAAACAGCAATTAAGTGATATATTTTACACTATTTTAAACCTATTGTATTTATCTGAATTGAATTTAGAGTAAAATATTTAAATATGCTCATTATTATACTTTATTAAGAAGTACTATAACAATAATATTGTGTCGTTCAAGAAACTACCACTAAAACAAGAACTACTCCCGAAGACAAACCCAATCCAAACACTAAAGCCACCACAACCAAACCAACCACTCCAACTACAACCAAACCAACCACTCCAACTACAACCAAACCAACCACTCCAACTACAACCAAACCAACCACTCCAACTACCACAACAACCACTCCAACCAGCACACCAAAACCAACCACTACAACCAGCACACCAAAACCAACCACTACAACTACAACAACCAAACCTATTACACAAAACACAAGAAAAATAGAAAACGAAGACAAACCAATTGCTTCAACCCCAATCATAAAATTGCTAGTTGAAACGGAATCAGCCCCAACCATCGAGTCCAGTTCTGCAATCCACAACACCTTTTCAGGTAACTTTTAATTTTGAAAATTCCAGAACGTCGAACTTGTAAACAGTACAATGTATTGGATTATTTCAAAGGTTTTACTGTATACTTAGGGATTATGTTATGGTATAAGGCACGATAAACTGACATGTTAATCTTGACAAGATTTAAACTTATGATTCCCATCCGAAACGAGAAAAATGGTTTTACGATCACAAAATGCTCAATATTGATAATTTTTGTTTAGTGTCCGAGTTTCGGTATTGTTTAATTGAAAAATAGCAGGTTTTGGTTTCGTTCCTCTTAACAATAAGTACATAAACCGGTTTTGGCCTGCTAATAACTAATAAAGTAAAAAGATTTTTTGTCAAGTGTATTTGGTTTGCATAATGTATGGATAAGACTTTTTGGGACATTCGTTTTGCTTAATCGAAAGAAGGCTCTACAACTTAAAAGGATCGTGTAATCTGGGGTCCACAGGGGAAATGCGTCCCATTAAATAAAGGTTGTGCGGCCCGCATAGACGCTTGGATTTCAAATGAAGTGTGACCTGATAAACTATTTTAGTGCAGTCATAACGATCGAATACGACTATTGTTTCGTTTCTGAGCAGTTCAACGCGTCTGGTGCTATATTTTTGCGGCCTTACAATGAGGTTACAATCACGTGCGAAGTTTACTGCTAGCTGATGACTAATATAGGCACGTTTGCTATGCGATAAAGTAAAATCAATGCTGTTATACTAAGGCGCGAACCACGGTCATATCAAGTTACTTGCATTTGGCCAATCAGTGATAAAGATTGCACACCCCTGTTCTTAAACATGCTCAAACGGAACCCTAAGCCATGCTCGTGGAATTTGTGAGCCACACAAACGGAATTATGATACATTTGTGTCCAATAACAATAAACAAATACAACCCCAATAGATTGTCCATTTTAATTTTTATGCGAAATGGGGTTTTGATTATGGTGATTTAACCTAACCCCCGTGTTTGACGCTCGCCTGTCGATTGGTTAAATTGTTGCGAGCAAGTAGTTTAATGCCCTTGCAAATTTACAGAATCCACCACTGAATCGAACTCCACAACCATCATCGTTGTTTCAGCTGTGGGCAGTTGCGTCATAATTATCGTAATATGCATCGTCATTGCATTCGTGATGTCAAAAAGACGTAAAAAACGGTAAATCGCATGATTTCTTGTTAGGCATTTTAAGTGTACAATGTTCTGTTGAACTGAACAAACTAAATTGTACAATGTATCACAGATTAAATAAAGGCAACACACAAAGTTGTCAAGTCGGTCATAGATTGGGGTTTTCGCCTTAGATTTGATTAAACTGGCTTGTTTCGAGTCGGATTAAAACTTGGGCACATTTAAGCTGTAATTTTTCCTTGGTGGATTTGACTTTCGGGCCTAAGTCTGGCTTTGTTGTTTAAAAGAGGGTTCAAAAAGATTTAAGGCTTTTAGCCTACTTTCGAGTTTGGGTCATATTTTCGAGGCTGTTTTTAACTGTGAATGCTTGTTGCTTTTTTACCTGCTGCTTGTTGCCTTTTTACCTTTCGAAATATAAAAATACTTTATTGTCATTGCAGCTTACCGCAACCTACAGAGCTTAATGGAATAGGAAACGTTTTCGAAACAGGTAAGGTCAACAAAGAAACAAAAAATATAACTAATGACATAGTCTGACAAAAAGCCGATTTAGTGTCTGCTTTGCTCAAAACAATTTAACTAACAATACCATGTACTTCGTTGAGCAATCTGCTGTGCTTGTTTGGTATTATAATGTTATCATTGGTGGGCCGCAACACTCAAATGTTTGATGCTCGCAATGCGTCTGCTGTCTGGCTAACTTGCCTCATTAAAATCCTTCAGATCCTTCTTGAGGGAACGAGTAGAGAGTTGAGTTGAGTTTATTTCGCCGGGCAAAATCGTAGCAGCACAATTGCGCTAAAATATTCACCAGGCCGGAAATAGCTGCGCAACGTTCAGACGTTAAAAAGCGCAAGATTGAGGGTAAAATTGGTGGAGGGATGGTAGACGCGCTGCAGCTACACCGTTAATATAAGCGTTATGTGATGGGGACTTTATGTTTAGTTTAAATCTGAGCCAATGCCTCGTTAGTTCCGTACTTGGGAAAACACAAGTGGTCTAGCCTTTGCTAATCTTTCACCCATTTTGGCAACAAATATTTCTTATTATTTACCTTCTTTATTTTAACAAACAGCTGTTGGTTTTGAACCTGACGAAACATACGGCAATCCTGTCTTAACAAGTTTTAGTGCCCAAGAGCAACCAGTGACGTCATCTGCCGCACAAGAAAACAATCCATATTCGTTGGCTTCCGATTTAACAGCAGCCAACAAAGCAGCAGTCGAAACAAACGTCGACCAATCATTGGAGAAACAAAACGACCCATATTCTCTGGCTTCTGATGTGACACCGGCCAAAAATGATATGTACACTGTGGTAAATAAGAAAAAGCAAGCAACAAATGCCGATCAATCACTGGAGAAACAAAACGACCCATATTCTCTGGCTTCTGATGGGACTCCGGCCACAAAGGACATGTACAGTGTGGTAAATAAGAAACAACAAGCAACAAATGCCGATCAATCTCACCTTGTAACAGTAGCAGCAGAAATATACAGCACCCCTCATCACTTACAGGATAGTCATGATGTCACGCGGGATAACGGACAACCCAAAGCCCAGGATAAACCGGAAAATACTGGAGACAGTGCTAATGCATACGGTCACCTTAACATTGGACAGAGTGAGAGCGATAACCCATATGATGTCTTGAGAATTTAGGGTGTAAAAAGATGTCTAAATCTCTGAACCAATTTGTGTAAACCTTCAGTATTCCGTCCAAACAACAAATCACAACAACGCCGCTAAATATGTGCAGGCAATCGTTTATTTCTGTTATTTATTGCAGACAAGGCTTCCTAAGAAATTTAACAAAAAATTTTAAAGGTATAACCTATAAGGACAAAAAGACTAAGCGCCACTGGTCTATGAAATACGATAAAATAAACTTTACAAGTACTTTATTTTGTCAAGATGTGTGCCAAGTTCTATTTCAGGAAGTTGAATTGACTGCTATTTTCAAAGCGTATTTTTTGTGTGTGCCCCTCATTGGTCATACAAATGTTACTTTAAAGTGCACTTTTATTGACTGAAAAACTTGATTGTTTCTTTTTTTAAAAAGCTTTATTTGTTATTTTTAGCATCTACTTTTTGTGACTCAGACCATCCGTCCATTGTCTGTGCTATGAGTAAAACACGGCGCAGTTTCGGGTTTGATTGAATTGTTTTTTTACTCTTGATGCGTCACACTTCTTTATTAATGGCATTAAACTGTCCTTTATTTATTTTCCCATAAAACTGGTTTCTTATCCAGTCCGAAATTCACAAAAGTGTTTTTTTAACAAATTCCTAATTTGAATATTTTAACAGATTTTAAACATTTAAATCTTCAACAAATAAATTGTACATGACTGCAAGTTTTTTGTTTGCCAAATGTGTTCTGTATACGCAAAAGCATCCAGCCAAGAAAAGATAAGCTGTATATGTTAAAGAGTTTATTTATCTATATGCATGTTTTCATACGATTGTATTATATATATTTCCCTAAATTAAACATTCCTTCTTGTTCAACAGCTGAAAAAACACGACATACATTGTGATTGTCATGACTACACGCAGTTGCGTCATCGACGTTGTAATTTGCAGAGTCTTTGTAATTGTGACGTTACAAAAACGAAAAAGAAAGTAAAAGCTTTTATATATGCGTTTATCAAACTTCTGGGGCTCGCGTCACAAAACCCAATTGATGTTTGAATAAATTAGTTTCTAATTGATTTTATTTGGTAAAACAGTTTATGTAATAAAACGAACCTAAATACGACTCCATCGGTAAAATGTTTAAAATCTTTTTCAAATCGAAGCTTTGAAAGTTACCGCGTTTGGCTTTTCATAACTTCTGCACGTGGTAAAGTAATATTAAAACAAACGTTTTTGTCGCAAATTGGAGCTAAAAGACTACAACATGAAACATCCACTTTCGGTTATATGATGTAACTTGGTTGCAAATTATAGTGCTGATTGAAAACCAAATAATAAAGCAAGGCTACAGAACTAAGTAGTAGCCTGCTTTGTTAAATTACATGCAGTTCTTGCATTGCATATGTCAAATAAAGCAAACTAGTGTAACTTTATTCATCTGTTTTACAGCAATATCTTTTAACACAGTAGCCGTAGTAAATGTAAACTTTGACACAAGTGGAAGCTAAAGGGTAATAACGTCAAAGTTGTGGTTTTCCGCCTATTTTTTTAAATGGTACCACTACTAACGTACTACTATGTTGCTTTATCAATTGTCCATACACATTATGGTGATTTGAAAGCAAATTACTACAGTGCCACCAATTTTAATGTTTAAAACACAAAAAAAGAAAACCCAAAATGTTGTTGACGATTTATCAAAAATGCGCCATACTGTTTCTTGTGGGCTCCAGTCACATAATGCTTTTTAATACGATACAGCTGCAGCTCGGTTAGCCATGATCCACTAGTTGTGCCATCCACTATTTTGCACTCCATAACGTTTCAACATTGTGCAGCTATTTCCGGCTTGTTGATTGTTTTAGTGCAACTGTGTCGCCATGTTAAGGTCCTGCAAAAACATGAAATAGAGGAATTTTAATAGAATGACACAGAAATTAACCTAATGGAAGGCCCAATTTCCCCCCAATCCACGTTTAATGCAGCCCTTCAATAGATTTTGAATTCTCGTTTCAGTTAACAATTTGTCACAATGAGAGTGTCAATCATTTTCATTCAAAAAACGGTTTATAAACAAATAACAATGTCAGTATTTCTAACGAGATGAAATTCAGATTAAAAATGATATGTGAATAATGTTGGCATGTTTTTAAATAGGTTGTTAAAGACAGTCACATCAAAACCATCATTTTTTCATGACCTCCATGCTTTAGTTTGTAGCAAGGAGTCTCTTGTCAATCCTTTAACTTTCGTCATACTTCCACAACAGTGATAAATAGACGCGCGAGCTATTTATAGTTCAATGGATACTTTCCATTGTTACGTATTGTGCATTCATAAATACCCGCCAGGTTTCGAAAGTTAAACAAATTCAATGAAGTCAACTTCCTGACCAAGACGCTCTCAAATTAGCTGCCACTGTGTGATGCATCTCTAGTGCTTGTGCGGCTATTGTATCATGGAAGTACTAAGTATGGAAGTGCTAATAGCTTATGGAGTACCTAGGTCTGTAAGCTGAATAGCAAACTACCACAAAGGTGGTCTGTATGTAGCTTTTATGTGTGTATTGAGATCGTTAAAGTAGTGATCAGCTTTGTGGAATAAGTTTAATGGTAAAAATAACGGCCCAAGTAGACGTAAAAAGCGACATGCTTTATATTGCTTTGTAAACGTTTTGACAAATGCTCATGCCGTCATCAGTGATATGTAACTGATTTGACCTTTATATCACTGATAATGGCATAAGCATTTGCAGAAACGTTTGAATTATTAAGCATGTCGCTTTTTACGTCTTTTTGTTCGGTTATTTTCACCATTATAGGTTTTGTAGAAGCTTTGTTATTGTGTACATTGTAACTTCTTTTTCGTTGTTTCCAAATACGATTCAGCTTGCAAACTAGAAATACATAAAAGAGTGAAAAAGACATTGCGCAAAATATGATCATTCATGCTATCGACATTTACCATTTAGATACCAACAGGTTAACCTTAATTTTCATTGCTGTCAACGAGTTGGTATCATGACTTAACAAATCGAAAGTTGTGAGCAACAAACCATCTTATGAAAATGTAGTATGTTAGTAGTTACGAAGTTGTTCTGTGCGCCAACTACGTATAAAAGTATTACATTTGGTCGCCAACTACGTATAGAAGTATGACTTTTGGTTGCTATTTCCTTGGGAATGTTGATAACCTCGTTGGTATTTTCAGCAAATCCAAGAAATGAAATTGTTAGTATTGTTGTTTGTAACGTGGTTGTCTGCTGTTGCTGCGGGAAAACCTCCTACTTTAAATGGCGTTGAGTATCTGGTTAGGAAGCCGACAAGCGGCCTAACGTATGAAAAAGCAAGACAAAAATGTGCAAAGAAAAACGCTACACTTGCTGATGTCAAAACAAAGGATATCCATGATTTTTTATTGCCACATCTTAACCCAACAAGTAAAGCACAAAAGAATTTGATTATTCCTTGTCGTAGTATTTCCACCTTTCTTTATACAAACTGACTTAAATTTCTTGTTCGGTTAATTTATTTTGTTATTCATTAGCACTTATTGAACAAACGGTAAAAGATAGGTTGTTTGTAAACTTGTAACTTTAATAAACAGCCGTTTGTAAAGTGTTTTTTGACATGAGATTTAAAAGGCGAGTTTATAGTTTAATCCTATCAACTATGATATCTGAATTCTTGGCCATTTTTGCTAAATGCAAATTCTTTGTTTAAGGCTTTCCATACTCATTTTACATCGGCGCAACAAGAATCGGCAGTTACGAGTTTCAGTGGAGTGATGGAAGCAAGTTTGACGATTCTTTATCTCTGTGGTTTGGAGGAGAACCGAATAATCAAAATGGAAATGAGAATTGTGTGACGATGGGCGAACTAAATACCTTCGATCGAAAGTTTAAGTTCAGAGACGTTTCATGCGGCACGAAAGTCAATTTCATTTGTCAAAGGAAAGTTGCACGTATGTATTATGACAAAGAAACGCTTTTTATTTGCTTTAAAAACTAAACTTAGCGTGGTGTTTAATAACGTTTTTCTGAGTGTTTGCGTTTACCTTCGTTGAACTATGTCGGCGCTTTTTGCACAAGATACGCACCAGGGCGTTTAACTTAATTGTTATGTGAAACAAATTACAAGACAGATAAAGCATTGAACAGAAAATCTAGATAACAAAAAATAAGTGACATATTTACACTATTTAAATCTGATAGTATTTATCTGAATTAAATTTGGAAAAATGTAAGGAAATATGCTTATTATTTTAAGAAGGTGTAAAATAATAATATTTTGTCGTTCTAGAAACTACGACTAACGCAAAAACTACTTCCCGAGAAAAACACAAACCCACCACCACACCCAAACCAACCACTACAAGTGCCACCACACCCAAACCAACCACTACAACTGCCACCACACCCAAACCAACCACTACAAGTGCCACCACACCCAAACCAACCACTACAAGTGCCACCACACCCAAACCAACCACTACAACTGCCACCACACCCAAACCAACCACTACAAGTGCCACCACACCCAAACCAACCACTACAACTGCCACCACACCCAAACCAACCACTACAACTGCCACCACACCCAAACCAACCACTACAACTGCCACCACACCCAAACCAACCACTACAACTGCCACCACACCCAAACCAACCACTACAACTGCCACCACACCCAAACCAACCACTACAAGGGCCACCACACCCAAACCAACCACTACAAGTGCTACCACACCCAAACCAACCACTACAAGTGCCACCACACCCAAACCAACCCCTACAACTACTACCACACCCAAACCAACCCCTACAACTACCACCACACCCAAACCAACCACTACAACTACCACATTTCAACAATCCACCAAAACAACAACTGCCACCACACCCACAGTAAGTACACAACCACCTGGCAACACAGCAAATGAACATAAACCAAGTACTTCAACCACCATCTCAAAATCATCGGTTGAAACGGAATTAGCCTCAAACACCGAGTCAAGTCCTGCAAACCACAACACACTTTCAGGTAACTTTTTTATGTCTTGAACTCCAGAACGTCGAACTTGTAAACAATACAATGTATTGGCTGTAAAGCTAAATGGAGTATCTGACCTTTGAAATCTTCTTCAGAAGGTTGTGTAATCTGCACCCCACAGGTCAGATGCCTACCATTGAATAAAGATTTTGCGGCTCGCAAAGGCGCTTGGATTTTAAATGAAGTGTGGCCCGATATACTATTTAAGTGTAATCATAACAATCGATTACAATCATATCTTTTTAAAATAGGCAGAAATTGCTATGTAATGACTTAAAGTCAACTTGTGTTATATCAAGGCGCGGCCCGCGGTCAAATCTAGTTTATTGTTTTTGGCCAAACAGTGATAAAGGTCGCACATCCCTGCTTTTGAGCATGCTCAAACGAAACTCTGAATAATGTACGTAGGCTTTGTGAGCAACACAAACGCTTTTGCGACATCATTTCAGTCTGTTCATAATGATAAAATTGTAGCCCAAACTTATGCTTGGCAATTTTCATTTTTAGTAGTTTGGAAGAATTTCTGTTTACGTTGTTTGCCCTGACCACTGGTTCGACACTCTCCTGTTTCTGCATGAAATTCCTGCGAGCAAACATTTTAAAGCTTGCATATTTTCAGAATCCACCACGGAATCGAACTCCACAACCATGATTGTTTTAGCCGTGGGCGGTTGCGTCATATTCATCGTAATATGTCTCGTCATTGCCTTTGTGATATCAAAAAGACGTCGGAAAAAACGGTAATTTGCATATTTTTGTCAGGCATCCAAAGTGTACAATGTTCTGTTAAAGTTAAACTTGTACAACGCCTCACAGATTGAATAAAGGCAACAACGTTAGTCAATTAACACAACGTTATATGTCCAGTCGGCCATATTAGAGTGGGGTATGGGCCTTAGCTTTGAATAAACTGGAATGCTTCGAGCCGGGCACATTTAAGCTGTAATTTTTGCTTGGTGGATTTGACTTTCGGGCCTAAGTCGGGCTTTGTTGTCTAAAAAGGGTTCAAAACGGGTTTAGTCTACTTTCAAGTTGGGTCATATTTTCGTTGCCGCTTTTAACTCTAAATTAAATGCTAGTTGCCTTTTTACTTTCGAAAGATAAAAATACTTTATTGTTATTCCAGCTTACGGCAACCTACAGAGCTTGATGAATTGGGAAACGTTTTCGAAACAGGTGCGGTCGACAAACAATATAACTAATGACATACGTGTGACAAAAAGCCGATTATTGTTTACTTTGTTCAAAATAATGTAGGCCTATGTAACAATACCATTTAATTCGTTAAGCAATATGCCGTGCTTTGTTATTAATTTTTTATCCTTGGTGGGTGGCAACACCCAATTGTTCTATGCTCGCAGTGCGTCTGCTGCCTGGCTAACTTGTCTCATTAAAATCCATTGGATCCTTTTAGGGGGGATGAGTAGTTGACTTTACCTTTAGTTTAAAACTACGAATCTATTTACTTTAAATCTGAGGCAATCCCAGGAAAACACAAGTGGTATAGACGGGCTTGAAACCCACAACTTGTTAAGCAGAATACAGTTTTTCTGATTTTTTGCCCTTTTTGGCTACAAATATTGCTTATTAGTTACCTCCTTTATTTTAAAAACAGCTGCTGGTTTTGAGCCGGACGAAACATACGGCAATCCTGTCTTGACAAGCTTTCATGTCCAAGAGCAACCAGTGACGCCATTCACCGCACGAGAAAACGATCCTTATTCGATGGCTTCCGATTTAACAGCAGCAAACAAAGCAGCAGTCGGAACGAACGTCGACCAATCATTGGAGAAACAAAACGACCCATGTTCTCTGGCTTCTGATGTGACACCGGCCAAAAATGATATGTACAGTGTGGTAAATAAGAAAAAGCAAGCAACAAATGCCGATCAATCACTGGAGAAACAAAACGACCCATGTTCTTTGGCTTCTGATGGGACTCCGGCCACAAAGGACATGTACAGTGTGGTAAATAAGAAACAACAAGCAACAAATGCCGATCAATCTCACCTTGTAACAGTAGCAGCAGAAATATACAGCACCCCTCATCACTTACGGGATAGTCATGATGTTACGCGGGATAACGGACAACCCAAAGCCCAGGATGAACTGGAAAATACTGGAGACAGTGCTAATGCATACGGTCACCTTAACATTGGACAGAGTGAGAGCGATAACCCATATGATGTCTTCAGAATTTAGGGTGTAAAAAGATGTCTAAATCTCTGAACCAATTTGTGTAAACCTTCAGTATTCCGTGCAAACAAAAAATCACAACAACGCCGCTAAATAAGTAGCAGACAATTCGTTTGTTTCTATTTATTGCATTTTTCTATTGCTGACAAGGCATTTTAACACATATAACAAAAATTTAAAGGTACAAGAATAATAAAGGTTAAGAGCCACCAGTTTATAAAACAGGACAAAATAAACTTATGAATTTTGTCGAAATGTGTAGAAAGTTATGTTGCAGAAAATTGACTGCAGTAAACTATGGTTTCTGTTTTCAAAGTGTGTTTTACGTGTGTGTGAGCCTCTTTGGTGTTGACCATTTGTACCTTGTTAACTTTCGAAAGTTTTGACTTGCACTTTTATTGACTGAAAAACTTGATTGTTCCCTGTTTCGAAGAGTTTTATTCGTTATTTTTAGCATCTACTTTTTGTGACTCAGACCATTCTCCCCATTGTCTGTGCTATGAGTAAAACACGTCGCAGTTTCGTATTTGATTGTTCTTCTGCTCTTGATGCGTCACACTTGTACACTGATGGATTTTTATACTCCACATACTCCTAATGTCCCAGAGCCTTTTTGCACTAAACTGTCTTTTATTCATTCCCCCATATAAGCGGTTGCTTATCCGGTCTGAAGTTCACTAAACCGTTTTTGCTAAGTTCCATATTTGAATATTTTAAACTTCAAAAAGTCTAAAACCGTTGACAACAAATAAGATTGTATGTGGTCTGTATATGTTTAAGAGATTATCTAACTATATGCATGTCTTTTATGCCATTGGTTTATATTGTTATGGAACATGCAAGTTGTATTATAATTTAGTAAACATGTTTTATAAATTAACAGTTGTTTTCTGATCATGTATGTTTCCGATTTTATTCTGGTAAGTTTGCCGTGTGATGAATTATGTGCTGCATATACGTTAAGTTTTTTGTGCTGTAATATGAGGTATTTCAATTACACTTTATATCATAACTGCTTTGCTTTCAAGAGCCCAAACAATTGCCGTATATTTTGCCGGCTTGTATCTTGTCTCTTGCCTTCATAAAAATTATCTGTGAAGTATAAAATTGTAAATGCGCTTTGATCAATGTTACATTTGCGGAAAACATTTTGCTATCTCACATATTTGCTACGTAATAGTGGGGATGTATTGTAAACTCACAACTTTTGATGTTGTGTAAAGTAAAAAGCTTATGATTCAAATAGCATACCGGGTGTTTGATTAAATCGTCACAAATTAGGTTATTGTGTACATATTTTCAATCTTTCCTCGCTCTTGAAAGTATAAAGTTTAAACCTATGGATTTCGAACAAAATGTGGCTATTTTTTATGACTACATGTGGCTCCCAGACAAATCTTAACTTAGTTTTAATTTCTTAACGCATTTTAAGCAGTAAATATTCATTGCATTTTTAATCAAAGTGTTAAAACAATTCTCCAATTTCTTTTTCTCGTTGTTTTCATCGCATTTGCTCCTATTCGAGAAAAAAAGTATGGTTTTCAGGGGAATAAATTTTGCAATAAGTGGCTTCATTTGCCTTTCTTAGTTTAAAAGCTTTCCGAACCCTTCTCCAAGAAACGCAGAAGTACTTTTTTAAACATTATTGCAGCAAATCAAGGCAAGCAGTTGAAAAATTGTCTCTGATTGATTTAGCGACATTAACTAAAGCGGTTGATATAAGGTAATCTGTCCGGTTCAGATTATAAACATGCACAAAAGCACAGCTATAAGCAACATAACTTTATTGCATTTTTTTATTAAACTTCAAACTTCACGGGCCTATTTATCTTCTCCTAAGTGTTTCTATGTATGATAATTGGGTATCGAAAGGTGAAGCGCAGTGCTATGTCCTTTTGGTAGGGGATACAACCATTCATAAAAGTGAACTCATTTTAACCCGCTGTTCTTTCCTGAGAAGCTTGGATGCGTTGCTTTACTGAAAGGGGAAATCATATTTGCTAAAACAAAGACAAAGCAAGTGTGCGTGAAATTCATGTGGTAATTGCGCTTATCAACACGGGCCGCATTTACGTCTTAATTACTTTTTTGCGAAAACTTGAAAGTAATGTTTGGGATACGGCTATAGGTTTTGGACTTGCGTGCTCAAATTAGTGTCTAAACTCGAAATAGTGTCTGTAGTAAGTTGAATTTACCAAGCTAAAAGTATAAGTTGCTAAAAGTGAAATCAAGCCCGCGCACATATATATTTGCACATATATATGGTTAATAAATTCTAGTTTGGGTCTGAGTTTTGACCCCGCTTGCAGCTTTGAGTCTTTATGTACTATACGAAATTCGCCCGAGCGTTAAAGGTGGTACGCGAGTAGCTTTCTGCTATACCTATTTAAATTCAGATTATGAAATACAACTTAACTGCCTTAACTGATTAGCCTTGGTGTTGGGCAAAACTCGGGTCGTGAGCATTCCTTTGAAATTGTAAACCTTGCTGTTTTTTTAAATACGCTAGCCTAGTCAAAAAGAAGAAATCTAGCTTGTTTTTTACCTATCTATAGGTGGTACAAAGTGATAAAAGTCGACAGGTCGTACAGCACAACAATCAGAACTACTGCACTAGGTAACCATGCCAATAAGAAGTGCAGTGATTTAATAGTTTTAGGATTTTTTTAGAATATTAACGATGAAAGTATTAGGTTTGTTGTTAGCAACGTGCGTATTAGTTGTCGAGGGGAGTTCCCCGACATTTCAAGGTGTTCAATATCTGGTGGAAAATGAGAAATCAGTCACATCTTATGCTTGGGCGAAAGAGGAATGCAAAATGCTGAACGCTACGCTAGCTGCTGTCAAAACAACTGGTATAAGGAATTTTCTGAGGAATTACACCAATCCAAAAAGTAATACAACTAAAATATAGTAAACAAAGTTTTAAAATCAGTTACCATATCTGAGTTTGTGGCTAAAACATAACTTGCATTTTGGATTATCGTTTTTGTAACGATTTTAATAATTTTTTATTTGGTTAGTGTACATCTGTAGATTACTACGTTGATATGATTTGAGCTGGTACCTTATTGCAAATGTTGCAAGATTACTGAACGTAAATTACGTTTTCAAGGTTACCCATTCTTGTTTTACATCGGAGCAAAGAGAATGGGCAAAACGGACCAGTTTTGGTGGAAAGACGGTAGCAGAGTTAGGAAAAAGCTATGGTATAAAGATGAACCGAACAACTTGCTCGGCAAAGAGAACTGTGTAGCAATGTCTTCAGCAGAAGCTAATGGACAACGGTATAAGTTTAGGGACATTCCGTGTGATACCACAGCAAGATATATTTGTGAAAAAAATTCTACAAGTAAGTTGTACTAATATATAAGCTATTGCTGCCAGGCATAATATCAAGTTTGTAGAGCTCTTCCGGCAAATGTAATTTTATTTCGACGTTTCGACGTCCTATACAGGTCGTCTTCATCAGGGTAAATAACATTGAATGCGACTAGTACAGTGCACGATAAACAAAGGAAAAAAAGAATGGAACGCACGTTATAACGCAACGAAAACACCGCGCGATGACACATTTGCCAGAAGAGCTCTACAAACTTAAGTTGTACTAAGACTCTATTTTACTAACTGATAAACCAGTGGTTCTCTGTTGGTGGTCCATACAGGATGCTTGGGTGGTCCAAAGGACGTTCACTATGATTGTTAATAATCAGGAGATTTTACATTTTAAAAGATAGTCAAAATGTTAGCTGTCTGTAATTTATGCCACTTCTCAAAATTTAGTTTTGAAGATGCTTGTTGTACATGCTAGCTTTACCTAAAAATGCAAAAAATTATCAGCCCATAACATTATTTTAGTTTGACTGGTGGTCCATGGCCTGAAACGAGTTGAGAACCACTAGTTGAAACACTGGTGTCCGTGGTAAAAAACGGACCTGAAACCCCGCTCTATTTGAATATCTTGTGCAGTTGTAATGCTAACAGCAAGTGAAATGTGTCCCAATGTTTGGAGAAATCCCTCGACAACACAATGTTTATTTTACTAATACAAAGCAACATAACCAGTTTTTTGTTGCACAGATAAAAACAGCATTGCCAAAGGGACCAACTCTACCACTACATCTAAACCAGTTTTAGCAATCAGCACTCCCAAACTAACCACCACCACACTTGAAACAACGACCAGCACTCCCAAACCAACCACCACATCTAAACTAGCCACTACAACCACAACACTGGAACCAATATCCACAACCACCACACCCAAACCAACAACTACAATCACCACACATAAACCAACCACTACCATCAGCACTCTGAAAACAACCACTTCAACAACCACACCCAAACCAACAACTACAATCACCACACATAAACCAACCACTACCATCAGCACTCTGAAAACAACCACTTCAACAACCACACCCAAACCAACAACTACAATCACCACACATAAACCAACCACTACCATCAGCACTCTGAAAACAACCACTTCAACAACCACACCCAAGCCAACAACTACAACCACCACATTGAAACCAACCACTACCATCACCACTGTGAAAACAACCGCTATCATCACCACATTCAAACCGAAAACAAAACTAATCAGAGCGGATAATGCGACCAAACCCATTACCTCAACTTGGGTCTCCAAATACGTTTCTACGAATCCTTTAGTCACAACCAAGAGCTCCAACGACACATTTTCAGGTAATTTTGTGTCTCTTCGTCTGTGAATTCAAACGCCTAATTACAAATCACACTTGACAAATTAAAATGTGTTCGCTTTTGCTTCACAATGTCACCCAACCCCATTTTTTTCGTTTCAGAAAGTTCGAGTAATTCAATTTTGAATTTCAATGCTTCTTTACTTATCTGAATCTCGTTTAACCGGTTTATTATTTGATTATCTGGTCGCCGTATAAAATGTTTTGTAAGATGAAAATGTAATGTGGTAAACAACTAATTGCGAAGCCTTGTTTCAAACGTTAAAGGTTGCTTCATTTGTTCGAAACAGGCCAAGGTCTGGTTTATCATAAGAAATCAGTTGTGTTGTTTTGGCTTTTTGGTCAAATTCGATGAAACTCGGCCGAATATGCACTGTGAACATGACTTTACATTAACTTCATGAGCGCTTCTGGCAATGGTATTTTTATTCTGACCTTTCGACGTCCTATACAGGTCGCCTTCATCAAGACAAATAACTGAATGCGCGTAGCACAGTGCACAGTAAACAAATCAAAAAAGAATTGAACGCATGCACAACGAAAGCACTGTGTGAAAACGAATAAATGTGCCTCTAATCTTTGAGCAGGTGCCTGTAGCACGCTCAAAGCATCACGTCTGTTTTTAGGTTTATTGTGTAGCCCCGTTGGTGAACATTCCATGACCCGACAAACAATATTTTACTCTAGTGAGGCTTTTGGGACACAATAGCCACCGCATTAAAATTAAAACGGTGGTCTTATGATACCTCATGATTAAAAATGGCTAACGTCTTTACGTTGCTGTTGGCAAAGAGTGACCTTCCAGTCTCCGTGATATATATTAACGGAAATTAATTTACATGGTAAACAGAACATTTTTTGGTAATGTGGCAGTGGTGTGGTGTCTACCTAACGCTGCGTTATAAGAAAAAATCTATTTTACTTGTTGCAAAAGTGACAAAGTGCAAACGTTAATTTAAAACCTTTTGTTAACAGCTGTTGGGGGCCAAGCGAACGTCACAACCATTGTTGTCATAGCAACATGCTGTGCAACCACCATCGTCATCATAGGTATCGTCATTGCCTTTATGACGTCAAGGAAACGTCGAAAAGAAAGGTGCTTTACACCAACCAGTGTGACTTGCTTGTCAACCATCTAAAAGTTCCTTTGTTCTACTGGCAATTTATGTACCCAACGTATTACTTATTACTTTATAAACCAACTTATTAACCTTTTGTTAAAAAAGCATCATTATGTTAATGGTGAATATAACACTAGATCTAAAGAGCGACACACTTTATTACACAAACGTTTTCGGTAAATACTAATGCCATGAAAAGTGACATGGGGGGTTACATTATAACTATAGTACATCCAGTTTATAGTATTTATTCTCCTGAAACCATTTGCAAAGCATCAGTGGTTTTATTGCCACGTAAAATGTTATTATTTTATTGTCAACACAGATTACGAAATGCGGTAGAGCTGGATGTGTTGGGAGACGTTTATAAAGCAGGTAAGGTAGAGACATGCGATAAGTTATCCAAAATCGAAAATGAGTACATTTAGTTGCAGACGTTTTATCCATCGCTGTCGTCAGTATCAGTGCTAGAATAACATCCAGGGAGAAGTATATATTTCGCATCAATTGTTGCCCACTTTCAGAGCAATTGGCAATTGTTTGTTTCTATTTTCTTTAACAGCAGATAAATGCGTCTGATGCTATTTTCTTGCACTCTAACATCGCAGTTTAGACTCACTTGCGAATTTTAAAGTGTGGTTCGCGGCAAACACAAGTGCAATTGTGTTGTGTAAAGGTGCAGTTACCTGTCTATAGTCACCAAAATTTTTTTGTTCCGTCAATGACAAAGGTTGCACACGCGTGTACGTGTTGCACTGATAATGACAGCAGAAAAAACTTTTTGTCATTATATACATGGCAGTTATTTTACTTTTGATGAAAGTGTTTTAATTGGTAACGTTTAATGAGTTCACAGCGTTGAGCCTATCTGAAACCAATTTTAAACTTTTTAAACTTTTTCTATTCATTGTTGTGAAACAGCTTACAGTTTCCAAGAGGAAGAAACACACGATAGCCCTTATTGTAGTTTCACTGAAGATCCACCGACACAATTCATAGTTCACCAAAACGATGATGTCATCGAAAACAACGTCATCCAATCGCTGAACAATGCACACAACACTTTCGGTGGAACTTCAGATTAAACATAGACCTGCCCGGAAATCGAAAGTGACGTCAAAAGCGAATAACAAACATGCCTAAAAATAATTTCTCTAACAAACAAGTTACTGTTGTGTGATAAGTCAACAGCACAGGTATAACACCTAAATTTCTGCCGATTTTGAGATCGCTTTTGACACCGCGGCTACAACGGTGATATATTTTGTTACTCTTTAAAACTACGGTGCCTTTTGTTCAAAGGTTTATAAACAAAAACTTGTTCAATTGTGAAATAGACCTACCTTATTTGGGAAACACCTAAACATGAATATTAATTCATAATTGGGATCAGCCCTGAAGCGTCTATAGATGTCTTATATATGCTAGATTTTTTAGCCTACGCCTTGCCATATGGTGATGAACGCTGGTGATCGGCTGATTCGGTATGACGCCTTTAATTGGCCTGGCATACTGTGATGGAAACATCTAAAGTGCTGACCTATTGCTTGTGTAAACGTTTTTAATGTTTGTCATAAAGTAAACATTTTTCGAAACCTTTTGCAATTTATTAATTTTCGTGTTTCTGTTTGGGCATTTTCTTTTCTATCTTTTTATCGCTGGGTATCATTAAGTAGTTTTTTTTTACCCGAAGTAATATTACCGTATTACCGTATAATTTTACCGCTACTGTTGCTATTGTTGTATTTTTAAAACGTAAAGTTGCCACTATATCTGAGCGGTTCTCAAACTTGGTTCCGCGGTCTCTTAGAGATCCGTCACGCGACTTCAGGGGGACCGCGAGGTGCTTAAAGTATTTCTACAATCTTATGTAATGAGATCTTGCGAGTGTATGAGCAAAAATTAGATAGACAAACGAGTTTTATATGACAAGAAGTGGTTTTTTACTTCATTTTCAAGTAACAAACAGAGGCCATTGTTCGCGCACTATGTTTATATTTTTTCAGTCTTGTTTGTGACTTAATAAAATGCCTTTAAAACATTCCCACTTAAAGCGATCTTGCGAAACTAAACTAAATTCATTCTGTATGTTGTTGTGGAAATGCTTTCGAATAGAATAAATTAACTTTTTTAACTGGACGGTTTTATTTTGCCAAGGTATTTTAAATTTTATAAATATATTTAGCTTGGACCGCGAGTGCTCGAAAAAATGCGAAGAGACCGTTATGACAAAAAATTAAAAAAGTTTGAGAACTGCTGCTATATCCTAAATCTGTCATAAAATCTCTAATATTCTTTAAGTTTTGTTTTGAATACAAAATACGCGACGTTTTTCACTATTAATTTTGGCTATCACCTCTCATCTTTTTCTGATGTCTGTTTGTTTGTGTTTAGATTGCAGCTGTTCTTGTACATAAACAACAACAAAACGATTTTGTTTTTACATTTTATTTTTTATATGAATAAATACTTTTGTCGTGAAGGTTATTATGACATCACAAACGTTTCACACAAAAATTGCGGTTTTCGATAATAAATAACATCTACAGTCTACACGAAAACAATAATAAAATAAATTAACACACTGTACATACACTGTACTATAATAAAACACTCACTTTTAAATATCACATAACATTATTTATTAATTACACATTTTTTATCATTTTACTTTTTAAAGAACATATTTGAAACAATGCAGTTTAACAAAAATGTTGGGTTTAAACATAGGTCAAAATTATTTACTTCACCAAATTCGAATTTTTGTCAAGTCAAGATTTTTTTGTCCCAGTTTTAGTTTTTGGTCCAAATTTTCGATAACCAGTTCATGTAGGATGAATCACCAGTGGCAGGGAACCCGACCGTAAGATGTTGTCGTTTGAATGGTGCCGCTATCGGCGACGTTGTAGTTGTAGTACCCTGTCGGTTGAGTAGAAGTGTTAGCCATGACGATAGCTGTCCGCGATGGCAGGTAGACCTAAAAAAATTGAAGGAAATTAGAAAGAACAAATGGATTGATAAGTTAAATAGCAACAAGTCTGGACAAAACTTAAAATAGTAAATAGGTTAAAAATGGCAATTCAAGCAAAAAAATTCCTTTTATGTTTATGTAAAGTATATCTGAGTATACGAGTGGTTTCGCATATGAGTACGCGAGTTCATTATAAGTTGTTTACAAAAAAAACTGTTTCTCGTGTTTATGTGTTTCGTGTTTACAAATGGGGTATTTTCACGCAAGAGTACCCGAGTAGTTTGCATATGAGGGTGCGAGTATCCGAATTCAATATGAAATGTCCTGAAACGAGATTTAAAAAAAAAACAATGCATTTATAAGCCAATCTGAAACAAATCTTTATCAGGTGTGACAACACGCCCTAGTAACACAGTTGGCAAAGTCCCAGCCCCGGATAGGCAACGGTCGTGGGTTCAAATCCCACTGCAGGTTACACTGGATTTTTCTATCTTACACCTTGATAAGTTGTGTCGTGATCGCTAGTCTGCATTAAGTTTAGATCCAAATAATAAACTAATGTTCGCATAACAGGAGTGACATCACGGATGACGAAATAAATCTGACGTAACCTGTGACGTCAGAAATTTTCTACTCACCAATACGGAGTTGCTTCGATTGTCGAAACTCCCAGTTTTGGTTGGAAATTCCACGCTCGTCTCCACTCGACCGTGACCGCCGAAGTATTTCTCGTCACTGTCAAGAATGATCTTGTAGCTGAAAAAAGTAAAAATTCGGATAAATTTATGATTTTTACAAAACGTTACAAACAGACTTGTTCACAGACTATACAATGTAAACATATTTGAAAGAGTTTATTTCTTTGCCACTGCGGAAAAGCGAATTAGCTAAAAATACAGCAATCGCCTACATCGGTTTAAGCGTCAAAGTGACCATAACTTTACCGTTTTTTTTGTAAGTTTAATGAGACGGTTGGACCGTTTTTGGCACCAAATAAGTTTACATAATGAGTCACTAAAGTTTGAGATGCTTAAAAAGAAATGTTTCACGGCATATTTCATTTTTTCGAAACACATTTGTTGAGCATTACTTTTCTACTGATTTTACAGCAACCAACTATTTTAACCATCATCAATTTCACCAACTCACCTTCCTGCTTTGTCGACTCCAACTCGATAACCGGGATAGCTTTTGGTTGGATGAAAGTTGAAAAGAAAAATCAGATTAGCACGTTCGAACACAAACACTTTGTCAGTTTCATCCTTTCGACTCACGAAACCCTGTGATTTAATGCAAACAGTCAGTTTGGTAACGTTTTTAATAAGCAGTATAATCAATACGTGGTTTTATATGGTGAATATACATGATTTTGTTCGCCAAATGGGAATTTTTTTTGTTTAAGCACCAAACAATTTCCCTGAAGGAGAAAATAAAAGACAACTGACAAAAAAATCTAATTTTCCTTTCAACGTGACTCTGTTCATAGTAAAAGTACAAAATCTAATTTGCAAAAAAGCCCCAACCAATATTTCATCATTGTAAAAAATTATGAGGTCACCGTTACGTCATTTACCGGTCGGGCCGACAGCCAGTTGTATTTCTCCTCAAGGTGATTGACAGATTTATCGAATCTCCACAAATATTTGTATCTCAATTGTTCGTCGTCGCAAAGTTCGAATCGGCGCCGTGCCAAGTCGCGATTCCAATTGTTTTCGATCGACGGAAGTTCCACGTGATCCGGGTGACCAAACTCGTTGCCTTGGAAACAAAACAAAAACAGTTACTTTTTACCCACAAAAATTGAAGTGTCATGATTCTTTTTGGCACGTACATTTGTACTTAAATATAACGTTTTTTCATGCACTTAACTAAATAGTATTGGTTGGACCAAGTTTATTTTTATTTTTGGCTCACAAAATATATAAAAAACAAAGAAAAAATGGGGCCAAAGCAACAATGAGAACGACCTTCAGCAACTAAGAAGTAATTCTTACTTCAATTTGTAGGTATTTTATTTTCAAAGCGCCATTAGATAAAACTGTTTTGTACTTGACTGGTTATGTCAAAGTGTTAGTGTCTTACCGATGAAATTAACGTAACCGTCTCCGGCCAGCGTGTGCGTCATCAATCGGATCATCTTGTGCAAACTCAAACCGCGATCAATCCCATGAGACATAGGTTTATTATCCGACATATTCTCGTACATTTCGTGTCGCATCAGTTTTGACACAAGAGTCTCGTTTCCCTTCATGCTCTGAAACAAAATACAATTTGTTCTGTCTTAAAATTCAAAATTGAAAATTAACCTCGGTATAAAAGAAACAACAGGCAACGGGTTTGATGATTTATCTATTGTGAAAGAAACTTTTCCTGTCAATTAAGTTGTAACACCTTTGTTTGCGTGATTTCCCCCTGAAGGGTAATTGGAACGCCGATTTGGAACGCAAAGTGCCTATCAGCCAAACGTGTCTATAAATTGGAAGTCGCCTGTTTGTTAGGAAGGCACTTTAGTTGATGGTGAGACGTGGTTGGTTACTATGGACTTTGTTTAACAGTACTTCAGTTTTTTGTTAGTTTATGAGTCAAGTTTACATAAGCCAACACCAGTGTAGCGGAGTTTCGGCTTTCGTGATTAGCCTTATAAACAGGTTACAGATTTTGAAGACTCGGTTATAACATCAGTTTTTTTTGGTTTGTTTGGCAAAAGTAATGATCTAATTGACCAAAGCAATATGGTATTAATGATCTGGTAACAAAGTGCAATGACTTTCTTGCACAACGGTACCTGTAATGGCACTTGGAATGTTTGCAGTCAAAAGTTATTAACAAAGCTTTTGCTCGTTTTCTTTCAATTTACCTGATCACGTGACTCGGCCATCACAATCGCCTTTTCACATTTGCGTTGTGACGTCATAGCGTGGAAGATAAAGCCCATGTTCCAATCCTCATCGCGGTTCTCGTTCAAAAGCTGAAAGTAAATTAATTGCATCCAGTTTGGTGTTTAAGTCATTTTCATTCAAGCGCCTTTGCTCATCGAACAATTTGTGTCAAAAAGTATTAAATTTGATGGAAACTAAGATTTGAACATATTTAGGTTTTTGTAGACATGGCTTAATTTAAAGTTAGATCAATATTAAGTGTTAAACAACTGACTCTGATCTAGTTGTGAAAAAAAGTTTTTTTTTTACTGAAGAACACTAAACACGGACTTGAAAATAAGTTTAATCAAAAACATAACTGCCAGAGAATTTGTGTAAGTACGTCATCTTGTGTTATCTGCATACACAAGTTCTCAAGCATTCGTCTATTTTTGCATCGAAATTAACAAAAACATCTTCTCCGGGCTGGATTCGAACCAACAACTTAACAACTTGCACGCATCATCTCACCTTCATCCATTTGTTTGGCACAGCGTTGCCGAGTCGGTAATCGAACCCTAGGCCTCCTTCCCTCAGCGGTCGACACATGCCAGGCATTTCCGAATTGTCCTACACGGGAAATAGAAAAAAGGTTAGGATTTGTAACTGATTAGGATTTGTAAATGTGAGAATCCATGTAAGCATTGTTGATCACGTCAAAGATATTTGACATCATAACCGTAGATGTTTGGTGTTATCGACATAATATTATCCACTAATTAACTATGTCACGGGCACAATTATTTGACGTATCAATCAAAGTCAGCATTTACGATGACAGTAGGGGTATATGACATCACTGTTTCATTATGTTTTCTGCTACTAAGTTACAGGCACAAATACATGACGTCACAACTTACTATATGTTACCAAGAAAAGCGTTTAAGTGCTAAGTTATAATAAGCACCTTGGTTTACTTACCTCTGCAACAGTCAAAACATGTGGATAAAAGTTGTGCAGCATGTCGTTGGCAAGCATGAGGTAAGCCATCGATTCCACGTCCATCTGAATACCGAAGTACTGACGGTAATCATCGGAAGGCTGCCCATCTGCAAGTAGATATTCAAGTAAGTCGAAGTTTTATACATTTTATGTCCATTGCGAATTGAATTATCATGGAAATGTAAGTCGACGTTTCATGCATGTTTCATCCATTGCGAATTGAATTATCATGGAAATGTAAGTCGACGTTTCATGCATGTTTCATCCATTGCGAATTGAATAATCATGGAAATAAATATAAAAGCAATTGCTGTCAGGCATAATATCAAATTTATGAGGCCAGAATACAATTGCCAGAAAAGCTCTGAAAATTTGAAAAAAACAAAACAGTTACTGAAAAAGAATTAAGGTTTTCACAACATGTTTTGTCCATTAATTATCTTTACTTCCTTATTCGAATAGAATCAGTAAACTTATTGACCATAGTAGGCCAGGCCTTTAAAATGCCTAATCAAACCCGTCTTTTAAGCATTCCTATATGGCCATGTATGGGAAAACACGTAAAGCCTGCGGTGGAATTAGATACGAATTGACCTTACATTTTACGTCACCATAATACTTCGTCACTAATTTCAAGGTCAACTTACGTTTCGATCTATCTTGGTACAACATCGTGGTGACGTCATTGAAACGAAATCCGTCCATGTTGAATTCGTCCATAAAGTAACGAAGGTTTGATATCAAGAAGCGGAGAACTTCCCATCTGAGAACATTTGGTGTAAAATTTTAAACTTCTTTTTGTTCAACAATTTTGCAATAATTACACTGGCCTATATTGACATAATAATAAAAGAAAATAGAAATATTCATTAAACTTATAAACACTGAATCATTTTGCTGTACAATTCAATATGCGTCAGCCCAATCATTATTCAAAACAAATTATAACAAGTATATAAATCTTTTAAAACAAAAATAAAAGCATTCAGTGGTTTGTTTTTAAAACATTGTAGTTTTATGGCACAGTAGCTTGATCAAAACATATTAGTGAATAAGTATTTAGTAAATTGATTAGATGGCATTGTTTTTGGCGTATATGCTTTTATTTATCGTTTATATTTTTCCTTTGGTATTTTGTGCTTATGAAACAAAATTAAACAAGAAATCGACCTAAATTTCCTATTTTTATTGTAAAAAAGGCCGAGTTAGATCCAAAAGTTAGATTAAGGTAAAATTATTAGCCAATGTTGCTAGGGTAAAATAAGGCTTAGAACAAGCGTTAAGTGTTTTATTTTTTACAGCTGTGTTATAAACCTTCTCTACTCACTTTGTGTAGTCGAAGTGTCGGTTGCCATGCGTCTTTCGGTCGTGGAAATAACCTTCCGCTGATCCGTCGAACATATTCAACCCAAATCTCGCATGATCGGAAGCTTGTCCATGCTCGACGTCCATCATAACAGTGATTCCCATTCCATGAGCGGTGTTGATCAGTTGTTTTAAATCTTCTGGGCTACCAAACCGGCTATTGGTGATAAAAAAATATAAGTTAGTTAATTTGAAATTGTATTCATTATTTTGTAATATGTTTTTTTACAAGATTTTTTTTTCTATTTTTAAACCTATTTTTGCGACCTACTGTTTTTCCTTTAGTTAAAATTATGGTTGTATTTAATAGATATTGATGCACTCGCTTGACATAAAATTACACTGATGACAAAAACGAATTACGTGAGTATATGTCCATACAACGTTACATGGTTTTAACAAAAACACTGCATTTTTTTCAATTACTAGTTATCTAAAAAAGTTGTTAGTCTAAAAACATTTCAGATGTATAAACATTCGCCAAACTTCTTAATTTTTTTCTAGTTTACGACTCCTGCAATTAATATTTTGACACGCTTCTGCAAATTTGAAAATATTAAATTTTAAATCAAGCAGACCACATGTAAAAAAAAGCAAAACAAATTCCACCCTTTTCGATACCTGGAAGGAGCGAAGAAGTTTGTCACATTCCGTCCCATGTCGCTGTATTGCGGAGTTTCCTGAATCGCCATCAGCATTACACAGTTGTAACCGAGCTCTCGGATCCGGGGAAGCACCTCCTCGGTGAACTGACGGTACGTAGTAACTTCACAACGGTTGGAGGCAATGCCGATGTGTGCTTCGTAGATCCGAAGCCGCGTGGGTTTCTTTGGGCGACGGTTGGTTGGCTAAGCGAAAGTTGAATAAAAGGGTTGTAAATATGTCGTCGGTTCAGTCCCACCACAGAGGTCTAGCCATATGGCAATGCTGGGGTGATTCGGCATGATCCCTACATTAGGCCTGCCGCACTATGGTTCCAAGTAAAACAGTATTATGAATTCGACTGATTTAATTACATCTCGATGTTGTCTGGCTTTTTTTTTTCAAACCATGGCAGTCGCATTGAGGTAATTTGACTTGTTTTTGAGTCTTAAGCTTATAATAATGGCAATGTCGTTTTGCTGAATATTTCAGCTTTTATAAATGTGAAAAACCGACGCCGAATCGTTATGAAACGTATGGGGAAAACATATTTTTTAATAAATCAATTTTACCAGGACAACATCCCGTCTTGGTGGGTTCCAGAACTTCCACTTGAGGGCGTTGTTCTCCTCAACCATGTATTTTGCCCACGGTGAAACCCGTTCAAGCTTTTCACCTTTTTTAGTTTCAATGACAATCTAAAAAATAAAATAGTTTGACTAAAACAAAAAATATATTAAAACAAGGCATTTTTTATTGTATAAAATTTGCTATAGTTGTTATTTTTACGATTGTTTGAACTATTTCCGTTACCAGTAAAAGTTTACTTATTATTGTAGTCTGTATTGTAGCCATTTACCAATAGCTCGCTTAGATGATTGATTCGGCAGCTTCCTTCCGAGGTTGGCGGGATATACATCTCCCATTTCCCGTACGGTTTCGCTTCGTAGCTCCAATCTTCCCAATTGTCTGAAATGTCCAGCAAATATTAAATATGTATGCTTGTCTAAACATTAGTTTGTGCACCAAAACAAAATACAAGGAGTAAAGCTAAGCTCTTTATTTGTTTACAATGCACCAGTTTTTGGTTGTTTGTTGTCTAGATTTGAGATTATAAAAATGATGCACATAAACTTTTGCTACTGGCCACTACACAAAACTAACGCCAACATGGCTCGCTAATTTAAGATTGTATCTTTCTGAATAGTAACAACAGACTAAAACCCATTTTGCACAATTATTCAATATGAAGACAATTCTTCATAATTTTATTTCAAATAGAGTTATTATGTCAAAGAACTTACTAAACGTGCCCTTGAGGTACATTGCAGTTGCGTTCGGTGCCCATTCTCTACAAATAATTCCGTTGTTTGGCAAAACGTTGACCCCGAATTCTTTGTAACATCTGCTGAAGTTATCAAGTCCTTCGGCGTCGTTGATAGCGTTCCTCGCTTTTTCGTAAATTGCGTATCTAAAAAATATTGGGGGTTATCGATCTTTGAGGTATTATTTTAGAAAAGGGTTTTTTTAATGCAATTAATTATTGTTAGAAATTCCGAATTTGTGAAACGCTATGGGGATTATGTTAGAAAAAGCTTAAATGATCATCGGTATTTCTTGAAATAAAACAGGTTTTATATTTTGGGGGAAAAATATTATTTTTATATTAACCGTAGCTGCCAACCATGCAAACTATACAACGCTCTTAAGGCAAATATATATTATTTTTTTAATGAATTGCTAGAAGTCTTGTATATGGTGAGCATACGTTCACAATTTTATGGATTCCTTTTGTAACCTATTTACACTGGTATTAACAACAGCGGTCGCTAAAATATCTGGCATAATATGTAACGCTATAAAACAAGCTCTTTTGCAGTTTGGTTTTTGACCAGGCTACAAGTATGTATCTAGTGCTTCTACTACCAGTTCAGGTGGGGTTGGAACCTAGAACCTATAGACCTTTGCGACTTACCTTCGTCGAATATCTTTCTCGAAGTTTCGCAGCTTTGGGTCGATGTTGAAAGTGCTCTCGATTGCGGGGACTCCCCATCTTTCCAAGTCGTTGTTTTGATCGAAAGAGTTCATCTTGAAATGCTCGAATGAAATCTTGAAGCAGTTTTAAGGCAAGATAGTAAGGCACTAAGTTAAACAACTCTTGTTAGTTCAGCTGTAACTCACTGAGTGATGACCAGGACTATTGCAGTTGGTCTTATATAGTAAAACGTAAAGGATTAAAACTTTAATTACCGACAATAAGTTTTGGTCATTTCCGTGGATAAACGCTTCTCTATTCCGTTTATTAATTTAATCCAGGTCGCTTATTGTTCCAGGATTCGGAACTTGGGAAAGTTCTTGCAAAGTGTCGAGTTCATTGTTTGAACTTAATCGATCGGAATAAACCTGTTCGAACTTTGCGCTTTATCTTTTATCGCTTTACATTTAATAGTCTTTTGTAATTAGAGATTCAGGAATCGTAAATGATACAAATCTTTACATGATTGTGGCTTCAGTGGGTCATATCCAAAACAATCGGGTTTACTTGGAGCTTTTAAATTGTGCAAAATGTTGTTTGGCTTGTTGTTTGGACTGTGGTTTTCTAAAATTGCTTTTATATCTAAGGTGGAACGACTTGTATAATATATTTTAAAATAACATTAGATTTGAGGATGGGGTCTTGTTTACTGTGTTGCATGCAGTTTCGCATTTATATGTATATATTTCTGCTCGTTTTAATTTCTAAACCTATGCAAGTTGCCTAATCGCACATTTTAATTCACACAAACATCCCATTGTCAAAAGGTATCTTTCGCAACCAAAGACTTCTGCTGAATCCCACGGTTAATATAAAGTCATGTTATAAATAACATTAATGTGTTCCACACAAACATCAAGCAAATTGAAAAACAAACATAACAGTGACACTATACACGGACTTGAAAAGTAGTTTAATCATAAACATAACTGCCAAGGTAGTGGTGTATATAGAATACATCGTGTAGACGTTTCGACAATGTACTGATGATGACAACAGAGATTGTCGAAACGTCTACAGTCTACACGATGTATTCTATATACACCACTACCTTGGCAGTTATGTTTATGATTAAACATAACAGTATTGTGTTACTTTGTACCAGTGTGCCGCAAACTGTACTCTGGTACGCCACGCGAAATTTCCCAATGGGTTTCGCTTCATCTCCCCGACTTTCTAAATTTAAAATTTAAATATTGCAATAGATACCTGAAAATTTTAATGAAAACTGCAAAATATTTGCAGGAGGCAAATCTTGTATCATGGTTTGGGACAGTCAGAGTTCTAAGCCTAAGTCGAGCCGGGCTTTTCGGGCCGGGTTCGGGTCGGTTTCGGGCTTACGTTTTTTTAACAGACGGGCCTAATTCGAGCCTGACTTCACATTCTGTGTGGGTAATTTAAAAAAACAAATTACCCAGCTAAGAAGCGAGTTGCTGGACTGATGCCCAAAAGCCTTAAAACATTTTTTAATCAGTCAGTTGTCTAATATTGTCCGTTGTGCATGTCTTCTTTTTGTATATTCTGTATTATTGTGGGATTTCGTGTAACCGCCTGTCAATCAAAATTTTGGGGCTAAACGGCTTTTCAAAAACGATTCGGATTTGGGCCGGGCTTTGGGTTTCGGGCTTTGGCGCAGTGGTGGGATTCAGCCGGTTCGCACCGGTTCTATAGAACCGTCTTACGAAATTTTATGAGATCAGCGAACCGGTTAGCATTATACTGCTTACTGTCAATGGACTTTTTGTAATAGAACCGGCTGAAAAATATGACTTGCGTGATAGAACAGACTGACAAAAAAATTTAATCCCACCACTGCTTAGGCTTATACTTTCGAATTTTGGTCCCCCTTTTAATTCTGGTAACAGTGCTTTACCAAGTGGGTGATTATCGTTATGCGCACTGTACACCTTACATCGTGTTTTGCACCTTATATCGCGTTTTGCACCTTATAGGCCAGGGACGTGCAACATACGGCCCGCGGGCCACAGTCCTGTCTGCTATAAGCTATTTAGTGTGCCCCCCACTAACACACTGATTAAGAAAAAAATGCAATTATTCTGAGAATTTAGCAAAATTGTTCACTAGTTTTTCGTAAATCTCCTAAGTTGCTACACTATACGAGTGTACGTGGACCACACAACAGTTGCAGCAAGAGTCTACTTCACCGAATGTGACGTAATAATTTCCTTTGTCTAGTAAACAACTATTTTGTTGCGAAAGCCAATGTTGCGTTGAAACTCTGAAAGTTTTAGAAAATAAATTTATTGGTGCCTTTGGAAGAATTTCGAATTTATTGTGCACATAAAAAAGTTATGTGGCCCTCGCTTGAGGTCCGAAATTGGTTATACGGCCAACCGACGAAAAATGTTGCACACCCCTGTTATATAGGCCATCGCTTCGTTCGCCTAATTTTGCTTCTATGTATACCTATTTGAGCGAAATAATATAAAGGTGCTTTAAGCAATATAAAGGTGAACCAAGAAACATACAGGGATATAAAGATGCACCGAGCGATTCAAAGGTGCACCAAGCAGTAGGCTAGCCTAAAGTTGGCCTACAGCAAGCAGTGATAACAAACAGCCAACGATCCAAGTGATCCTGTATATTTTGGATGCAACCCCTAATCTTAACTTTCACACTGGTGTAATCTATTTTCCGAAAATTCTCGCTTTCCGGCTTATTGTAACATATTTCATTTTCCGTTCCAATAATTTTTATCGCCTGACTTCATTCGACCGGAACGAATTGGTGATTTCCCTAATATAAAGACTGGAGATTTGCTGCAAAGGTCGCGCACATGTTTTGTTGCACTTGTGTGAACTGTGAATTTATGCTGACATTAGGTAGTAAAGAAATTTAAATTTTATTAAATACATAGTTAACAATATGCAGTTAACATGCTTTGGTCACGAAGAGTCAACTTTTTTTCTCGTTTTGCAGACTTACAATCACAATCTTAATTGTCTTTAACAATCAGTCTCCTATTATTTGCAAAAGCCTTTCAAAGTTTTGTAAGAGTTATGGAATATGGCGATAGCTTAAACGGAAGTGATGTAAAAGTTCCTAATATTGACAAATTTTTCGAAATTGACCCTCATGTAAAACATTTTGAAGGAGACATAAAACGCAGGTTTGTCACAAGAAATGTTTTTGGAAATGTTTAGCACTAGACTAGATGTAAAACTAAGTAAACTGTTCTAGAAAATTCTTAATTAGTTTGTGATGGTAAAACTCTTTTTAAATGATAAATGTCAAATCAACAGATCACAAAATATTTGTTCCCTGCTGTTCTAAATCGGGCAAATAAATATTGCCTCACATAAATGTGTTTTTTTCGTTTTTTCCTTAAACCAAATATAGTCACATTGTTATTGCTTTTCATTTGCAATGCTCAGAAATAAAAAAATTAACTACTGTTCGTAAAAAAGAAACATTTAAACACAAATCAAAAGCTGAAACATAAGAATTTATGGTTTTTGTGAATACCAAATATAATCACATCATTATTGCTTCTCATTCATAATCTTAAATGCCAGAAATAATTTATACTTTTTGCAATAAACCATATTTTTTTAGGTATGGAATGTTTGAGAAGACAAAGGAAAGGATAGAAAAAGCAGAAGGTTTAGACCGCTTTACACAAGGTTACAAGGAATTTGGAATTCATGTAACAGCTGAGAATGGAATACACTGCAGAGAATGGGTTCCTGCTGCAAAAGCTGTTTATCTACGTGGAGCATTCAGTAAGTTTATATTCTGCTATCTTTATACCTATTTAAGCTTGTTTGATTAGGTAGAACTATTTTAATTGAAAACATGCAGCAATAAAATGGGACTTTAAGCAGTTTAAATATTTCCTCAGAGGTATTATGTGCTGTACTATTTAATTATTTGTACTGTAAGATCACATATTCTAAGTCGGGGGTTGGCAAACCTTTCAGACGGTGCGTGCCAATTTACGTACCAGAAGATATCAATAATAAAGAGAAAACAGAGTGTTTTGTATACACAAGCAGTGTAACAGGTTAAATTGTTACTTTAATATAATATAAATACGCAAATCGGATGCCATGAAAAACCACCTAGCGTGCCAACCTTGGCATGCGTGCCAAGGGTTCCCGACCCCTGTTCTAAGTTAACTTATTATGTGCTCTAACCCAGTGGTCTTCAACCTGTGGGTCGCGACCCCAAGTGGGGTCGCCTAAACTTTTTCTGGGGTCGCTATGAATTCAATTTATTTGCGTTTAAATTTATTACCAACAAAATAATTCGTATTCGTTCTGGTTCGCAACCGTTGCTCATATTTTGCAGTACAGCTTGGTACCTACTGTCACAATCTAATCATTGTGATGCAATAATTAATATAAAACACAAGTTGTCCAACCCATTGTTACGCGATAGAGCCCCATGAATGACATGTGGTGTCTATAATATTACAGCGGGTACAGGAAAAAATGTACAAATTTACAGGTTTCTGCAAACTGGTGAGCTTTAACGCGAATTAGATTGGTCAAATCAAATAAAACTTTTGGGTTCTAACATTTAAGCGTAATAATGCACGCTGAATGGCGTGAATGTTAATATTTAAAGTCTACTTGAAAATTAGGCGGGCATGTTTACATGAAAATAGTTTCAGTTTCGGCATTACTTAAAACATGTTTCAGCATATCGGAAAAAAATGGGGTCGCATGTAAATGCTGATTTAATTTTCTTTTAAATTGGGGTCGCCTTTAAAAAAGGTTGAAGACCACTGCTCTAACCAACTAAAGCTATTTTTTTGCTTGTCAACCCTAGTTTTTTAATTGCTTTATGATTGGTGATTTTCTTTATTTCCAGATAATTGGGAGAAGTGGGGTCATAAATTTCAGGCCAAGGAGTTCGGAAAATGGGAATTATTTCTATCTTCTAAGGAGGATGGAAGTTGCCCGATTGAACACAAAAGTGAAATCATGGTAAATTTCTACACAACGTTTTTACAAAAAAAATAAAAATAAAGCTCTGTCTAAACACAATTAGCCTTGCCGGTTAAGTATATGCCAACTAGGTTCTATGTATATTTATTTTGTGCACACAATATCTGAGCTCATAACTTTGTAAGATGGTATACCCTTTTTCTAAAAAACGCCTTGCATGCCAATAAATATATATGTGAAATTCTAGGCATTACGAGGGAAAAACGTTGGCCGAAAAAGATTACTTAAAACTATAGAATGCCAAAGTTAATTATTTTGACCACTATCCACTAATAATAAAGTATAGTTTGAACTGAAATCCACCTACAGTAGCAGTTTTCCGGTGATTACTGTTCTCTACATCAATACATTTCAAAACCCAGTGTATAAACCCTAGGCCAAACAGAATCAACCGTACTTGTACACAATAGTCATTTTGACTACTTATGGTGTTTAAGTTTGCGCATATATTGCTGTTGTTTATCAATGGGTGTCGCCAGTTGGGCCCTACATTCTTGGCCCCCTAAAAACTCCCTAGGACCCCAGTTGAGGAACACTGATCTAAGCTATATTGGTTGCACAGTTGATTATTGAGACACACGATGGCCAGTTTTTGGAGCGCATTTCCCCGTGGGCATCTTATGTTACACAACCTGATGGACACGGAACATACAAATGGATGTTTTGGAATCCACCACCTATGGAAGCATACTTTGTAAGAGCTTTAGTTGTGTGTTTCAATCTAAATAGGAATTTGTCCAAATATTTTGCTGGGAATATAAATATGGGCTTTTATTTGTAGTTTTTTAACTGTGTTATTTTGCATTAATCATTTTGGCCAGAGCTAAAAACCTAATATGTGCTTGATTGTAACTTCAAAAGTAAAGTTTTTTAACTCTAGAGTCCTATGCTTCTCGGTCCTTATGTACGGCAACCTAAAAATAACTTTTGTATGCAAATAGCAAATTAAGTCTTGAACTTTCTCAAAAACATCAAATGAACAAACATGCAATAAAATAAAACATTAAGTTATTAAAAGACTTTGTGAACTACGGTAATGTATATTCCCACATTTATTTATTCGTTTCATTGGGTTGCAGGTGACCTGTTTTAGTTGTGCAAAAGTAGCAATTAGTCATAGACGGAAAGAAATATAAATTTGATAAACAGCTTCATTATCATGATGAAGATCATGTTATCATTTGTTTGTAATATAGTCTTGCCAATTCATTAATATGATCAGAAAAAGTAGATTTTGAAAAGTTGGCCGTGTATGTAGTGTAAAAAGATCTTGATTTAATACAGTCTTATCCAGTGGTGGAATTCAAATTTTTTCCAGCCGGTTCTATCACAAAAGTCATTTTTTTCAGCTGGTTCTGTTACAAAAAGTCTATTGACAGTGACCAGTAATGCTGAGTGGTTAGCTGGACCATTGGTTTTATCCCCTCTGTGCTAGGTGGTTTATCATTTTACCAATTGTTACTTTTATTTGTTTAGTTCAACCATCCCAGGCCTCCAAAACCTAGCAGTCTTCGCATCTATGAAGCCCACATAGGCATTGCATCATGGGAAGGAAAAATCGCTTCGTACAAAAATTTCACCCAGAATGTCTTGCCTCGTATCAAAGGCCTCGGCTACAATTGCATTCAACTGATGGCAGTGATGGAACATGCTTACTATGCAAGCTTTGGATATCAAGTCACTAACTTTTTTGCTGCATCAAGGTAAACTTACACCTGTCTATTTAGGACAGTTTAGATTTTTAGTTGCTTTTTCGAAGACAAATCCTGTAAATGCACACCACATTTATTCCATTTTAAGAAAACATACATAACCTACTGTTTGTGCAGCTTACAATAAAATGTGACTTACATATTTTATCTTGTGCCGAATTTTTTTGACTATGTTGCATTTTAATACAATTGTGTATAATTTTCTTTTGCATAATTGCAGTATATATTCACAATAATTTCTTCCAATTATCGTTTAAATGTAATCACTGTAGAAAAAAGCTTAACTATTATCAACTAATATAATAAACAATTAAAATAAAATTTATTTATATTTAGTCGTTATGGGACACCTGATGAACTAAAGGAGTTATTGGACACAGCACATGGCATGGGACTTTATGTATTACTTGATGTGGTACACAGTCATGCTTGTAAAAACGTACTTGACGGTCTCAATCAATTCGACGGCACAGAATCGTGCTTCTTTCATTCTGGATCTCGTGGTCGACATGATCTCTGGGATAGCAGATTGTTTAATTACTCAGAGTAAGTAGTTTTGGCCTTTTGATAACAACCAGCTCAATTTAAAGTTTCAACATAAAATCATGTAAATACATTTTTTGCAGACTGATTTAACAATTATATACTGTTCATATTTTTTATTTTAAATTTTATTTCTATTTTTATTGCCAATTGGTACAATTGATATTGTTTTGTAATGGTTAAACGCGCACTAGCTAGCTTCAGACTTTTCAGAAATGTTCTCAGTTAGTTAGTAGATATGCACATAATCCAAGGTATTAATCTTAACATTGACGGTTTATACCTAACGTTGTAAAACATGCATTTGTGTGTTTCACATATGTTTGGTGTGCATTATGTCAGATAACAAACCACACATGCCACAAGGCTGTCTGAGGCATGGTTAAGTCATGCTTGTACTGTGGATGCTTATATGTTTTAGTGTGTATTGCATCATCATTAATATAGGAAAATCTCTTGTATCTCAGCATTTGTGAATGGTTGGAAAAATCTTAGACAAGATCTTATGACTTTTTGTTTTTTGAAATCTCACTGGTTTGTTGATTATGCTGAAATGTATGAATTATGAGGAGTTGTGTTTTCTGAGTTTATCTAATTTTGCACTACTGTTGCAAATAATTTTGTCCTATGATATGATTTTTTTGTTTTTGGGTGCTATTTTGTATTGATTGACCAAACCTCATGCCCATACAAACAAAAACAGCTTAATATCAACCTTGGAATAAAATATGTTGTTTTAAATAGTGACTTACTAAATAATCTGCTCACACTTATACTATTAGATGGGAAGTTCTTCGCTTTTTACTTTCCAATCTGCGATGGTACATGGACGAATACATGTTCGATGGCTATCGATTTGATGGAGTCACCTCAATGATATATCATGACCATGGAATAGGTAGGACGTTACATTGCTAGAAAAATGTTATTTATATTGCAAATGCCCTAGTACAAAATGTGGGCTGACAGGGCAACAGAACAATCGTGTTCCACATAATTTCCACCTAAAAGTTGGCTCACCATAACATAGATATGTTGTAAAAAACGTTTTAAATAATTCTTTTTTTATTTTTCTTGCAAAGTGCCCAAAATATATTGTATGTGTCTGCTGTAACTTCAAAAAGTTAAAACATGTATTTTTAACACTGGATTTTCTGTCTGTTTTTTTTCTGATTTAGCATTTAAATCAGGTGACACTGCTTTCATTTGTTTTAATTCATGATTTTATAACTTTGTAGCTCGAGGTTTTTCTGGAGGTTATCATGAGTACTTTGGCATGCACATTGACATGGAATCATTGGTTTACCTCATGCTTGCTAACGACATGCTACGGACCTTCTTCCCATCAATCATAACTGTTGCAGAGGTGAGTTGTGCTTTTCCAAATATCGCGCTTTTTGCAACAATTGTTTTAAAGAACAAATACAATGAAGCTGGTCAATTGCATAACAGTTAGTTGGGATAATAAATCCACACTGGTGTAAGTTTAGAAAATCAGTCATTATTTTGCTTAAAAAAACTTAAATTAATAAAGCGATTCCAGACTTATCTGTACCAGTTTTCTTATTGCTGTCAAGTGTTACTGCTCCGTAGAGCGACAAATATGCACCAATTAGCTTATAGCACTTCAATGTGCTTCCACTATTGTATTATAAGTGTATTTTATGGCACAAACCATCCTGATTTAATGGTATTTCCTATTCAGGATGTATCAGGAATGCCAGGAATGTGTCGTCCTGTCAGTGAAGGTGGAATTGGTTTCGATTATCGACTGGCGATGGCTATACCTGATAAGTGGATAAAGGTATACAAAATATTCTTTCAAAGTGTTTGTTTTAGCTTGGAGTTTGATTATATAAGATGCTAGGCTGTGTAAAACAAAGTCTTAAAAACAGTATCAGGGCACAAAAACTGCTATTTAAAGCAAGCCACTTGTAAAAGAGTATTTTTGCACTATGGTATTATATTTTCTTTGTTTCCAAAGAACCTGATTTACTGAATGCTTGTGTAAAACTTTTGGCCTAATTTACAAAGCCTAGTTTAACAATCAAAAACAGCTTTTGCACAAGAGAAAGCTTTCAGATTGTAACAAATTAACTGTTGATCAGATCCTGAAGGAATGCCGCGATGAAGATTGGGATATAGGTAATATTTTCCACACACTTACCAACAGAAGATATGGGGAGAAATGCATTGCTTATGCTGAGAGCCATGATCAGGTGAATTTTTTGTCTCCATAATCCTAAATTATTTCCTAAACATTCGGACTGCCCTATAAGCTATGACATAAACATATAGGGTAATTATGGGTCCCCTTCCCTGAAGGGGACACATATTGTTTTTGTCCGTATTTTTTTTTCTGTCTAACGCTGGTTTGTTATACGCGTTTGGTCAAGAAAGAGTGCTTCAAATTTATTCAAATTTGGACAGATGTTAGTTATTGATCCAAATTTGATCCTCCTGAAGTTTGACCCCGAATAACCCAGCGGTTCACCCACAGGCCCCCAAAACGTATTTTTTTAAAAACGGCTATACTTACTGAAGTACAGCATCTCTGAGTGGTATGCTTTGTTGTTTGGTGCAATATAAGGTATTTCAAAGAATTTTGTATCTTTTTTTCGATTCACCCCTTAAACCCCTAATTTTTCATTTCTGTCTAACTTTGGTTTGTTAAATGCGTTTGGTCAAGAAAGAGTGCTTTAAATTTGTTCAAATTATGTTAGTTATTAATCCAACTTTGATCCTCCTGAAGTTTGAACCCAAACGACCCAGCGGTTCACCCACAGGCCCCAAAACAAACAAAAATTAAAACGGCTGTACTTACTAAAATACATAATTTGAGAGTTTCATGCTTTGTTGGTTGGTGCAATGTAAGGTATTCTAAAGAATTTTGTAACTTTTTATTGGATTCACCCATTTTACCCCTTAAACTCCAAAATATAAAGTTTTAGGATAAAAATACAAGCCCTAATGTGCTGAAATGTTAAACAATTGTTTGCAGTAGGTTAATCGTTCAGTGTTTAAAATTTTGCCTTAATCGGCCAAATAGTTACTTTTACAGCCCATAATATGTGTACGCTGTCAGTCAGATAGACCTCTCAACTCTCAAGGGAGTAATTCGCTTGTTTACGATAAAGGCGGGTGAATGCAGCGGGAGTGCTCAGCTTGACGTCCGGACGGACGGACGGTAATTAGAAATCAGCTGTTTTTGCGCAGCATGCTAAGTCGTTTTATTACGTTATCAAGCACATTTTCAGTTTTGGAAACTTGTGTTTAAAAACTAACCTTGAATGACAATATCAAGGTCAAAGCATGAGATTAAATTAAAAGTATTTTTCCCGTTCTTATTTACTGTTTTTTTTGGTAATTATCTAACAATAATGATGCAAAAAGAATACTGACAAAACTTTTAAAGTTGGGTTATTGCTAAAGTTGGTTAAGTTTTTCCTTAAGAATCTTAAAATAACCAGGATGTTTGTTTACCGTAAATCCGCACAAACGCACGTGTTGGGACCCATTCGTTTTTGCTTGCAAAAACAATCACATGTGTAGATCAAATGATGTGTATAGTAAATTGGTAAATATCGTATAGAATATATAAAATGGAAGTATATCAGAAAGCCACCTTTCTAGTTATATCCAGTTATTTGGTTGGCTTCACCAAATACTTGGTACCAAGCGTTGTTATTTTTGATGATCATTGCTTGGCCTAGCAGTTGCACAAACTGAGCATTAAATTTGCAAGTTCATGGCCTGCTAACATACAAAACTAGTGTTTGAAAAGATTTTCAAGAACAAAAATGAGTGTTTTAAATGCGTTAGATGGTGGTTAGCTTAATACACCTCTGGTGACATAATGACAAAACTAGTGTGGAATAGGGGATGTTTGTGACATCACAATGTACCAAGCAAGCTCGGCCGAGCAGCAAGCATTAACATGAGATGCTCAGTGTTCGACCAAACGGAACATTTGCAGTTTTGGCCTATCTCTACTAATTACTGAAAAGCCCATCCTGGAACAATTTTTAAAATGTATAACCCTGCTTTCACAATTTTAACACAACTTTACAATATTTTTATTCTCCAGGCATTGGTTGGTGACAAGTCACTTGCATTTTGGTTAATGGATAAGGAAATGTATTCAAACATGTCTGAAGTGACTGAGCTCACACCAATTATCGACAGAGGAATTGCTTTGCATAAAATGATCCGACTTATAACACACGGTTTAGGAGGGGAAGGATACCTAAATTTTATTGGTGAGTTACTTTTCGAAAAGTTGTTCTTACCTGCTTAAAGAGTTGACTGCCATTGCCTTTCACACACCAGTTTAGGGTCTGTGGTTCAGTCTTGACTGTACAGTATTTACTATGAAAACCTTTGGTAGTTGTAATTTTAAGTTTGCCACATAAATCTTATCGAACAGTTCATCAGCTTTTTAAACATTTTTGTGTAGGAAATGAATTTGGTCATCCCGAATGGTTGGATTTTCCCAGAGCTGGAAACAATTCAAGTTATCATTATGCGAGGAGGCAGTTTAACCTCGTAGATGACGATATGTTGAGATACAAGTTTCTTAACAGATTTGATTCTGCCATGCAACACACAGAGGCAAAGTATGGTTGGTTAGCAGATTCACAGGTGTGTATTGGCCTTGTTTCTTTTTTTGCACCAACAACGATGCAATTACTGCACTCACATGACAAACCGAACATATCAATGCCTGCTGTTGTTGCATTTAACAGAAGAAAGTATTTCAACAAATGTCAACTTTTGTACATTACAAGTTGGCCACAAACTGATAATGGAAAAGAATTTATTTCTGTAGGGATCATAAATTCTAATCCCAATTATACCTATTTGCTGTGAAAATTGCCTAGTTACACAATCTGGTTAACTGCAAAATTGTCCATGCATTTTTTTTGTCTACATTATTTCTACAGAGGAGGCAATCACAGCAACATTTAAAAATAACATTTTTGTTTTTCTGACAGCAATTTAAGAGAAGAATTAACCATGCTAAGGCCTTGAATAGTAGTAAGCAAAACATTTATCCAAATCCAATTATTAATTCAGATACAGACTAAGAAAGAAACACTAAAAGTAAATACTTATTTAGTGAAACATACGCAACATACACTCTTTTGCACTAATCAGTTTTCAAACATTTTAACATATGTTTTAATATATGTTTTGTTTTGTGTTTTATGCAGGGCTATGTGAGCAGAAAACATCAGGGTGACAAAGTTATTGTTTTCGAACGAGCAAGTGTTTTGTTTTTGTTCAACTTTCACCCAAATCAGAGTTACACCGGGTATCGCGTCGGTGTTGACAAACCTGGGAAGTATCCTTTGAAAAGTTTTTTGTGTTTTGTATGAAGCTGAAAATAAACAAAATAAGACCAAGCACATAGGTTTAAACTAAGACACTGTTGATTAGCTTGAACATTTGTTCATAGTATTAATACCAATTTTGTTAAAAGCAGCTTTGTTAAAAAAGCAAAACAATAAATGAATAGAGACTACACTAAGCACTTCTGTTTTTTAGAAGTTTGATTTGTATATGGGATGGATTTGTGAAAATTCTGAAATAATATCACCAAACAACTCTATTTTACCATATTTTTACCATGCCACACAATATGGGTTGCAATTTTCAACCAAACTGTTTCTAAAAGTGTGGTTGTTTTTTGCTGATCGATAGATTAAACAAAACAAACAAATATTATTAAGTTTCTCCACTGTGGTTGATTTTCTTCCTTAATTGCAAACTAATTCAGATACAAAGTAGTTTTGGACACAGATGAAAAATATTTTGGTGGCCATGGAAGAAATGATTTGTCCGTGAGATTTTTCACAGAAAACCAGAACTTTGACAATCGGCAAAACTCATTGCTGGTAAGATTTTTTTTTCTTTCAATCATTAAATTATTTCCATTACTTAGCTGTGTTTTTTAAGCCAATGTCAGGGCTTTAACTGCTGGCAAATTAGTATAGATTTTTTTTGTTAAGTTTTGTTATATTCCAAATACAGTAATGGTATTATAAACCTAATAAACAATATAATCTTTGTAGAGATCAAATATTTTGTAAAGTTCCTTTAATATACTCCACCTTAAATATCACTTCTTATCCAACAAGTAAAGATTCTGTAGTACTTATTACTAGAAGCCTACATGCATGTTTTGTTTAAATCATACTCTAACAATAATAAAGGTATGCGGCAGACAATCATCACCAGCATAATCTTTTATTTGCAAAATATCAATTTTGCCTATTTAGACAGCATCAACAGTTTCTGCTAAAAGTTTACACTGTTACTGATCGTCTCCATCTCTTTTAGTATATTTAGCACATTTGATATGTGAAGACAGATCCGTCGGTCACCACCCTGTTACACTGGCTGATTCTTGTAGTCTGTTATGACATTACACTGACTAAGAGGTATTTTGTATTTTTAGGTCTACCTTCCCAGTCGTTGTGCCTTGCTTATGGCTCTGGATGAGGAATAAATTTACAATCCTCTGCAACAATCAAAAGCAGAACATTGCCAATAAACTGAATTGAATTTAAAACACAATTTGGATGTCTAAACAGCAGAAATTTGTATCTGTGCTTTTATTTTTATGTTTTTTGCTTTTTTGGATTTACAAAGATATATAAGCAGTATGTTAGAAAATATCTGTTTCAATATTACTATTATAGAATTTATGGTTTTATTAAGCTGATGACAGTGCTTGTTATAGTTGAAATTCTACAAAAACATCAAAATATCGCATCACATAGTCAAATGTTCAATAAGTTTAAACAAACGTTTTAATATAATGTATGAATAATTAAATATATTCCCAAATCAGATGAGTTTTTTCACAAACTGTGTTAAAGTTTTAATGGAGTGGTGGGATTCAGTCGTTTCGCACCGGTTCTATAGAACCGTTTCACAGAATTTTATGAGATCAGCGAACCGGTGAACATTTTTGACATCCGGCTGAAAAATATGACTTTTGTGTTAGAACCGGCTGACAAAAAAATTGAATCCCACCACTGGTTTAATGCGTTTTGGTTTAAAAAATAAAAATACAAATTAGTTCATTGTCAATTACTTGCAATTTTTGTTTCATTGGGCATGTCTTGCTTAACACAAAATAATTACTAAGGATGCCTAATGTTTGATAAAACAGAACATATTTAGCAACCTACATTTTATGTTAGGCGTTTTATGTAAACTGAAAGAAATTTATTTGTTGTAATGTTCCATTTTAGTATATTTACCATAAAAAATCCCTGTGTCTATATTTGTTGTTTGTATAAGCAAAGGGTTTAACTTATTTTTGTTGCAGAATAGTGAATCAATGATGTTTGTTTTATGATTATATTAAAATACATCAAATGTTGTTGTAACAGTTGACTGCTGAACAAACGCCTATAAATGTTTGGTCATAATATTGTCATGTGATTAGACAAGTAATTGATGGTACAGTTGTTACACCTATTGCATTTTTGAGTTAAAAATCAGCTTAGGTTTTGATATTTATGTTGGTGGAATAATTACTAACTCTACAAAAAGCTTTCTAGTCATTTTGGTTATTTTTTCTCAATCTTATTCTTCTAATCAAAATAGCTAAAATGTTTATTTTTAGGCACAGATGCTGCTTATTGTACAGCAAACGTTATTTTCACAAAATCCAAGAATACTATACTTGTTATTTTGTGTTTCATTATACACATCAGCTATTTCTTCACTGTGATGGCTATGTTGCATAAATATGCCTTATAAAATACATGATAGACAGCTCTGATGGCAAGATTTCAGTTTGCAATCGGTGCCTTAGGATTTTTGCCTTTAAATTACATATTTCTGTGTCCAGTACTAGTTTGTTTTGTTTGTTAAATTTGTGCAAACTCTGTCAATGTGTGTAATATTGCTTGAAATGAAATGAAAAATATAATACAATTTGTTCTACGGCTGTCTTTTCATGGCTATTTTTGCAAACTATTAGGACATTTGCCTTTCAGGATATGCCATTATCCTGATGAAGGCATCTCGGTTGTTTATAATAAAACTGCTGTAAGAGCAATACTCATTTATACATTATGCCGGGCAGCTACAGCTTATTATCTATCAAGTTGTTTAATTCATGGCTTTACAAACAAAAAGTCAACATAATGCATGCAAAGTGGCATTTATATCGAATATACCAAAAGTATTAAGAACGTAAACAAAAACATATGTTATTTAATATCATGTCCGACTACCAAGTTTTGGATTCGACCTTCCTTGGTGTAATACTTTAACGTTTTGGTTTTGAGCGTTGGTGATTGGAATAAGTGCTGCACCAATGGTTTGCGATCCTTTGGTTCTCAGTAAATTGTATATTCCGCAAGCGTGCGCTGTTCGTTGTACTTCGATTGCTACACCGTGTGATTTCATCTCATCGTAAACAGAAGAGGGTAGAGGATGGAATGTGTCACCAGTTCCAATTACCACCATGTCTGAAAATAATACAGAACTTTTGTGACTTTACCAAACCTTCCATGTTTTTTGACAATAAGCGAAACAACATAAAATTATGCAGACATATTTTGAAAAATGCAACTAGAGGTCAAATTGTCAGTTGTGCAAAAGATATTTTTACTTTGAACTTACCTAATTTTGGGTGAATGAGATGAAACAATGCCAAACTCTCTGCTGTGATTGCTTCAGGCCTGACAACCTGTTAAAGTTTACAAACAATATTATATTTATCAGACACTCAGCTAATGTCTAATTCACATAATACTAAACTTCTAGGTTGTCTAAGAATTGCAACCACAATTTTTAAGTAATGTTTACAGAAAAAGGGTGCCAAGCGAGCTACCAAGTGCACCTCCAGCATTTCGAAGGCATCCACATTAAGCACCATGTTAGGGCAACAAACTAAAAAAATGTACTAATGTACTTACATTCCATCCAAACACAGCACTGTCAAGAATTGCAACAGGCCCATATACTGTGGTATGGGTAAACTTAAATCCTCCAACAATGTAACCCCTCAGATAAAGGTGGTGAAGGTCGGAATCCTCTGATGCAATATCCAATGATGTTTTGTTTGCTAGCTCCTCAAACTCAGGAAAATCCATCTTTCCATAACATCTTCTAGTTCTACAAACAAATAGAACAAAATGGTTTTGGGTGTGAGGTTAAACAAAAAAACATTAGAGGTGTGTAAAAGCGATGATCCTGTTTTATTATTATGTTATTTCAAAGGGCAAAATGATCACCAAAAAGTAAAACAAACACTTAAGTTTGGTTAATCCGGACCCATTTGGACCAAAACAATTGTCTGGATTATATTAAGATCCGGATTAATCATATCCAGTTTGAAGGAGGTTTGCTATGAATGTTTTTATCAAACAAATATATTTTTCGCTTTAAATTACCATTAAAAACGTAACCAATTAACCATTCTTAAACACACAGTGCTACTTGCAGTTTATTAGATAATAAATTAGTATGGGAGTTGTGTAAATGAACGTTACAAAACGTTCTTCTGAAACGCAAATAGTTAACATAAAATACTCACACAAACACTGGTGCCTTTCTGCATTGTTTAAATAGGTTTATAAACCTTGAACGCAACATCACGTGTTGCTAGAAGTATCAAAGTTCTTTGAAAGTATTTTCAGGCGTCCAAAATACACCAAAACATATTTCAATTTCAACCACAAACCTAAATAAAATCCACCTAGCACAATTTAAAACACGTGATAAGGGAAAGCACCTGTTGTGCATGCTTGACTGCGCGTCACGGTCGATGAGTTTATTGGTTCCGCTTTGGTGCTCATAACCATAGCAACGTCATTCCTAGTGGATTTGCAGGTCAAATAGATTTCTGTCTAGCACAGAGATTTCCTTTGTGTCTGACAGACGTTTAGGCAAACTGTTAAGTCAAAAAGTCAGACGCTAGCGTCGAAGTGTTGCTGTTTTGCTAAAAGCATTTATTTTAGGTTGGTTATTATTGCTTTATTTCTTGGTTGCGTTAATGAAAGTTAATTGTAAACTGACGTAGTTCAAAAAGTGTAAAACAGTGAGGAAAATGAACTGATAAGTGGACATTCCTTGTTTTTAATAACCAGCATTCTGTGTATATGTATGACCAGAGGTTACTATAATTAATAATGCAGTTTAGAACGTAATTTGTATAAATTGCACGAAGAAAATTAGTTTACGCTTAGTTTAGGCTGCTTCAGGTTTTCATAATGCTCTGCGAGACTTATTTTTAGGGACGAAACAATACTAATTCTGGTTTGTTTAGTTTTTACAAGAATAGACAAAATTTTCTATCGCCGTTCAACTTGATAACTAATAGATGAGCACTCTAACAATACGCAAATACATACATACAGGTTTTTTTTAAGGTTTGGTTTGGGTGACCGCTAAGTAGTTTTAAGAGACCGCAAGTGTTTCATTTAAATAGCAAAAAATAGCCATTTCCAAATTTTGGGAAACCGCTGGAGAAAACGGTCCCCCAAAACACCTTAAAAAAACACTGCATACATATATGTTTGGGTTTTTATACCGACATTTTTCTTACAGTTGTAGGCAACCGACAAGGTTCGGCTCTCGCGCCTGTGTGTTAGTGACGACATAGTAGCACTGCAAACTGAATCATGGGGCGGGAGCTCAACATGGACACCCAGAGGCAGAACTTCTGGAAAGAAGCCATTAAGAAGGAGGCCTATGTCCGCTTGGCGTGGCACGAAAAATACAGGGGAGATGGAACAGACAAGGACGCGGCTTCAAGGGAAGAAAAAAGGCTGAACCGGGCCAAGAGGCTCACTGAGATGGTCCCTAAACCTCCAGCCAAAAGCCTAACCCTGCCTGTGATCTCTTACCCAAAAAGAAGACAGCCCAAATACGATCTTGTGGTGCAGAAAAGTAAGGAGGGAGTAGCAGATCCAGATGCTTTGCTGGTTGAAATGAGACCAGTTACTCCAGGTATTTTTAAATAAACCAAAATTTTACACCCAAAACAACAGGACCCTAACATTATGTAGTCAATGTGGGCATAAAAACGCTAGATTACGAAACGAGTATGACAATAGAGGACTTTATACCGTAAAATAAACGAACCGCAGAACCCAACTTTTGTTGAGAATTTAACATTGACAAATATGGACTGTGCGCTACACAGTTGTCCCCAAAGAACTTGCCTAAAGTTCCATTATCCAGAGGTCAACATTTATCCTTTTCAATCCTGACGCTTAACAAACAGTAGTCGCTACGTGGTCCCAGCGTAAAGAGCTTACCAATTGCTCTGGCCAACATATTAAACTTTACTGCGTAACCCATGTTTATACATCGTAAAATTTATTCGGTAGAAGTAACGTGGTGGTTAAAAAATTACCTTGTGGTCTTTCATTTACAATAGGAATTCGCCGAACGCTGTACAATGGTTTTACCAAAGAAGGCCGAGGCCGCTACCAATACCTTCAAGCTCGCACGTTTAAAAAACCGGAAGAAAAATACGAATATCCTCTTACGACATCTTGGGAATACGGTTGGAGGCTTGATGACGTCGTCAAGGAGTTCCGGGCTCCGCAGTTTGGCCGGTCACGAATCGTTAGAGACACCTTCTTTAGGCGAAACGGGATTTTATATGAACCGATAACTGCTTGATAATTTCCGTGTTGAAAAGGGAAAATAAAAAAGGCAAATTTAATGGGAAATAACATACTTTGCACTGTCTTTGTTATGAGTGTTTCACTCGTGATTATCGTTTTTAAAACCCCCACAAAACAAAAAAACGCAAAACCATTTTTGTAAACACTGCACTGGTAAACCAACTTATTTTACTTTCCTCACCAACTATGTTTCGTTTTGTCGGTTTTGTGCAATACGCCGATATTAGGGTTGCAAACGAAATTGGTATAATTATGTTATGTTGTGTTTCAAACGTAAGTAAGTATTGATATGCACTCTCACTGAAAGAAGCAAGAGCAAAAGTTGATGCCACAAAAGTATGTCAATTTTGTTGGTGATTGTCTCAAACCTTTGAAATGGTATCATTGTTTTATTTCTTGTACTATTTTATGCCACAACGATAAAGGCTAAAGTTAATACTTTAAACCCTCTTTGCACAAAAAGATCATGAACATTATTGCACATGATATTAATTAACTGTTTACAAATATGATTCCCAGGTTTTTGTAACTTGTATATCGCCTATAACGAAATGAGATTAATATTGTCCTTACCGAAACGTAAAACAATAACTGCCCGCTACATACTTTGCCCTCATCCGAACAAACAAGATCCATTGCCGTCCGAACATTATAGAGCTTTCAAAGCTTTGCGGGAAGCCATAAACGACCTTTTCCTGAGGAGTATATGTGCACTGTGACATCACAATTTAAATGGCCATTGTTCGCACACAATACACACCGCGTCCCCTCCCACTGTCTCAATTATTTGTTCGAGATTATCCATCGCAGCTCTTTGTAGGCTACAGATGAGCCATTATTCCTGCACCCTTTCAATAAAAAGAGTGCCAACTCATATGTTTATGTGTTTAATCCTGATTTATGACTTGGCCTTAAAGTGAACTTTTCCACTTAGAAGTTTGTTTTGCTTTGGTAAAATGATATTTACTGAACAGGCTTTGTTTTCAACTTTTTCTTTTGTAAAACGCACTATAAAACAGTTCGTGTTTTGTTCTCTGTCCACTAAATGTTGATATTCGTGGAGTTTTCCATTACTTCAGTGAAGTTTATCCTACATTTTAGACTTATATAGTTTTAAATCTAACTGTGGCATTAGAAATAGTAAGAAATGGTTGGATAAGAAGTCACTTTATTGTGTTATACCTCTTTCATTTCCGCCAAGGCAACACAACTATATCGGGAATCTTTTGTCGTGGCTTGCTTTTAATCCATGCTTATGCAAACCTTGTTTTGTGACATGTATTATGCGAACGGTAAAGCACGTATTTTTTGCCATGCCAAATTGGGGGTATTGTACACAAAAAGTCTGAAAATCCTTAATTGAAATATCGTCTTGTACGTCTCTTCTTGGACGTGCTTCAACACTTTTCTCTCTTCGAATGAAAGATCACACTTGTTAAACGTAATTTCACCTTCGATTTCCAACAAGCATTTCAATTTATCCTAGCTTGTTTTTGTCGACAAAGCAAGTTAATTACTTTTTCAGTTTTAAAAAATGTACCGGAAAAAAAATTAAGGAAGAGGTCAGAAAAAAAATGTGTACACGCAAAAAAAATTAAGCCATCATTTTGTGTCGAAGCGATGTCGATTATCGTTTCAAATATTCTGGGGTCAATCGATGTGTAGTGAATATGACGAGCATCACAAGACTTCACCGAGCATCAGAAGTTAAAATACACAAGCTACTTGAAACATCGTCGTTTAGAGTAGACAAGTGACATCTCAATCCCTTTCGAACACTGCAGTAATGTCTAGAATCTGTACAAAGATCTGAAATATAGTTTGGATCTGAAATAAGGATCCAACATGACATACTCCGCAATCAGGATAATATTTATTAGTTTCAAAGTAACAACAGAAAATTGATGCCGTTTTCGTTTAGGCTCATGGTTTTATTTAGCGAGCAGACCCTGCGAATTTACCCACGGTTACTTGCAAACCGGCTGTACCCCATAGGGTTCATCCAGGCGGTTGGGATCCTATGGCAGAACATGCTCAGAAGACAGAACTGAAGCACCATTGAAATCCTAGGACACTTGACTCCAAGGTTTTCGGTGTCTTTGCTGTTTTATGTACTGACAATGCAAATAAACTTGACTTAATGCATAAACTCCAAACCAATTCTTAATTAATGTTATTTCTTGACAACAAAATTAGACCATGGTGTGGCGCACCAGCTGCACCCCATCTAGTGGCGACTACTTGTAACATCCACGACTAAGCTGGGCTTTAAATTAGCGACTTTGTGCAATGTGAATACATTTTATTTTAAAACATATTTCTGCGCCCTCAATGTCGCATGTCCCACAGATTGGGTTGAGTCTATTTTGCTTGGTGAAAGAATACAAAGCGACACAATTGCACTGAACAATCGCCAAGCCGGAAACAACTGCGCAACGTTGAATCGTTATGGAGCCCAAAATAGTGAATGGCACAATTGGTAGATTATGACCAAAAACATTCGTATAAGCAGCAAGTCCTACATTAAATTATGGTTCATGCACCTGCGTAATGACAGCAATATCCGATCTTTGGGAAACTCTGTCTAAACTCTGCAAATAGTTTTACAAAACAAAAAAGTAGATGACGTAGTGAAAAGGATATGTAAGCTAATATTGAATACTGAAGTTACTCTGAGTCTAAAATGTTCTGCTATGCTAGCAATGTATTTCAAAACTAAGGAAAATATAGACGCGTTGGTCTAGGCCAGGGGTGGGCAACCTTTGTTTCTGTGGGGCCAATTACAAATGTCAAAGTTGGATCGCGGGCCGCACCTGTGTATAACACAAAGTGATTTTGCTTTATTGCTTACCAAACATGCTAAATTACAAGTATAATTCGTATTTGATTCTAGCCACATTTTGCCAGGTCGCAGAAAACTAGCATCAGGCGCATTAATCAGCTCAAAAATATGTAATAATTGTACTCGTTTGCCAGTACTTTTGAAATCCAAGCGTCTCTGTGGACCGCACAACCTTTAAAGAAGGGCCGCATGCGGCCCGCGGGCTGCAGGTTGCCCACCCCTGGTCTAGACCTTGCGTGCATTTTACCCCATGATTTAAATACCTAGTAAGTTCAAAGCAGACAGATTTGCACTCTGCGGTTTTTGTAGTATAACATATGCAAGCAAATATTTAGACTGTTTCATGAAGAACAGGTACAAAGCATAAATCATTTCTTTAAAAACAGAAATAGAAATATTTCTGTTTTTAAAGAAATGATTTATGCTTTGTACCTGTTCTTCATGAAACAGTCTAAATATACTACTGATAAGAAGCAAGAATCTTTCTTTTTTACATTCTATTGTCTGCGGGAGATTCCTTAGGTTACAAAAAGTTTTTCAGATATGCAAGCAAATTAATAGTTTATTTAGTCATGTATGCTTTAGTGTATTATTAGTTGGTTACGTGTGATTCTTTATAACTGTGATTTAGTTATTTGCACATACACCAAAAGTAAAAAATGACATAAAATGAAGCGACACGCGACGTACACAATGCGACATGATTTTTATTTTGTTTTGTCCTGGTTACAAGGTACGCTATTTGCGTTTCACATATTTTTGACAAATTTTTGTTCATTCGTTTTGCGTATTGGTTACTGATTGGTTCCAAATTAATGTTTTTATTTCTAGCACTTCGTGATTTTTTAAAAATGAATTAATCATGAAGTTGGAAGAAGATTTTCAGTCTATGTTCCACATACTGGATCGGACAAAGAAAGGATTTTTGTCAAGTGACGAAATTGAAAAGTTTTTTGAGACACTATTTTTCCAAAAAGTCGACCCGATTCTGGTAAAAAAAATGCGTTTATTTGATTGTTTCATTAAAGTACATCAACTGATAAACCAAAAAACTATTGTCCGATATGAAAACATTTTGGAACGAAAAGTATTCTCTGATTCTGACAAAGTTGGTTAATCTCATGCAAGAAACGTCTAGAAACATTTATCCTGCACAAATAAAATAAATGCTTCACATGAATGACATAATGTGTTAGTTTTAAACTTAAAATCAGTAAAACATGTGCAAAGATTAAACTGTTTTTGTTTTCGTTAAATTATATTTGTTGATAATTCACAAGGGCAGAAATTTAATTTTTTATTTCGTATATTGCATTTGACTTCAATTTTTCACTTGTTTCAGGTAAATGCAGTTCTTCGGAATGTTTGTGGTGGCTTGCAGTGTCAAGCTAACAAATTTCAGGAAGTTCTTTTAAAATTAGAAGAATGGCGACAAATAGAATTAAATTGCTACTGGGATTTTATGGCATTTAACGTCGATGGCTCAATGAAAATCGCATTAAGCAGTGCTCTTCTTCTGGCCAGGTTGTAAACTTATCTTATTTAGTTATTGTTGTTTGTTTGTTTGTTTCATGTATGTTCCATGGGCAAAAATACCAGTAATACATTGTGCTCAGAGTCCACCAATAAGTTTTTAAGTCTATGATCATAATTTTGTTCAACAATCATGTTACAATAGGTTGGAGAATTATTGCCCAAATTTTTGACAAAAGTCTTTGTGTAAGACATTCAATTGATTAACAATTTAGATGGCCCTGAGGAAAGCATTAATTTGTATTTCTGTACAGATCTGTGAAAGGTGACAAGTTTTCACTTGAAACATTTAATCAGTGGAAAGCCACTTTACATAATGAGGGAGAAGTCTCTTGGGAGCAATTTAAACAGTTTCTTTACTTCCAACCAGGTATATATTTTGTCTACTTTAACCAACTTCAAAGTCAAAGAATAGTTTGAAAAAAAAATCTATTTTTATTGTATTGTCATTAGACTGGTAACATTTGTTCTGTGACAAAATTTGCAGTATATTCTCCAAGTACATGCTTTTATAATATATATATATTTCTGCCAGGCGTAATATCAAATTTATAGAGCTCTTCTGGCAATTGTATTTTTATTCCCTGTCTGAGGTCCTACACCCTGATGAAGGCGACCTGTATAGGACGTCGAATGTCAGAATAAAAATACAATTGCCAGAAGAGTTTTATAAAGTTGATAGGTTTTATAATGTGTGATAAAAGAGAAACAATTACCCTACCAACTAAGCAATGATACATTTAACAGCGCAAATCATAATGTATGAATTGTGGTGTGTAAACTTTATTGAGGTTTAGGTTACAGTGGTGTAAACAAAATTGTTGCCCTACAGGTAAACCCTTCAGAAATGAGGCAGAATTCAGTGGTGCCGTTGCTGCTTTATCCAACAGAGAGGCAGAGGTGGCATTTGATGAGTATCAGTTTTACAAAACCTCAATGGAAGTAGGTTTCTTTGCATAAATTCAATTCTTTACATTATTTTTCTGCTCAGGCTGTAGAATCTTTGATCTAACATTTGATTAACTGTGTAGCTGCAGCATGTTTACCCATGATTTAACAACTGTACCCTAATAGTTTAGAGTTGCACAGTTGTCGCTGGTGTGGTGATTGCCTTGGTGCAATTGTGTCAATATGTTTTCTTTTACCAAGTGAAATAAACACAATTTAACTTTACTAAACAAAATGTTGACAGTAATGTATTATTACATATCAAAAATAAACATTAACGAGACAAAAAAAAATGCCTCCGACCATAAACTGTATACAAATCGAATCTAGTCTTTTATCAGCAATGCTTTATTGTTTTTTAGACTGATGAAAATTATTCAGCAATGCTGCTTCGTGACAAACAACAATATCAGGAAGACCTTGAATATCATTCCAGTCGCCTTGTGAACAGGTAACACCTTCTATCAACCTCTACCATGAGGTGACATTAACAAAAGGTGGTTATAATCAACCCCAATTTAGGCTTTTTTAGTTGCGATTAACCACAATTGGCAATTAACAGGAATAATCTTTTTATAATATGCTACAGTTTGAGATTCAGTATGCAATAAAATGGAATTTGCAAATAACTGTATTGTAATTTATCGGATTTGTCTGTACTTTAGATGGAACGTGGCTGGTGTGGAAGCAGTAATACATGATGACGGGACTGACATGGAAAATATTGACAACAGCAAGTCAAAGGATGACGTCACTATCACTGAACTGATGTCAGCAATCGATGAGAAGTACGATATCTTGAGAAGCAAGCTTATGTGGGAAATGGTTCGAGCACAAAGCGGTAAGCATAGACTGCACTTTTCTATGATTAATTGAAGTGCAATTTTACATTCTTGATTTGTTTTAACAGTTTGTCATGTCATAAAATCATGAAACAAAACTGTTTTGTGATTGATTTACTTTTAGGTCACACAATATTTTAACTTTTCTGCAAAAATGTACACAAGGTTCTACCACAGTTTAAATTATTTGTTTTATTATTTTGACACTTCTTATCATCATTGTAAGGGTCCCCTTTAGAAATCATCCCCAAAACAAGGTACAACACACAGTTTAAGAACTACTGCTCTAATAAATGCAACTAATTAGTAAAACACACAACAAAAGAAACAACAACAAGAATACATCAAAAATTGTTCCTGTGTTAGAAAATGAATCTCTTCGGAGCAAAGTGTCTCAAGCAGATGTACAGGAGCATTTCAATGATGTGCAAAGCAAGGAGAAAGATATGAGAAAGAATGGAACTTTGGAGGATGATGCTGTGACTCTGTATGGTGGAAATCTATCATACAAGTAAGTAGTTGCTAAATATATGGTATTTCCAAATCCAATAAATGTGTTTGTTTCATTGATATCATGCAGTGACGTTTTGGTTGGTCAGTTGGTTATTTAGTGATTATGTATGTTGATGTCAAACACCTTTATTTTTGCACAACAGAGTTTGTGTTTTTGTTATGAAATGTATGAGCCAAATACATTAGTTACTATTGGAAATATGGTGTAGCTGCAGCATGTTTAGCCATGTGTGCCATCCACTATTTTCTGCTCCATAATGTTTCAACTTTCTGCTGGTATTTCCAGCTTGGTGATTGCTCAGTGCAACTGTGTCTGTATTTGTTCGTTCACCAAGTGAAATAAACTCAACTCCACTCAAATTAAGCTCATAAAAAAATTGCCCATCTTCTTCACTGCATGTTCAGTGTAAACCTCAAAACTATGCTTTGTTACAGCTATTTGTAGCTTGTTGCATGTAAAATATGTGTCTAACTTACTATTTTTGTTATAGTAAATGCAGGAATACTACTTTTGTGCATATAAACCTGTATATTGACTGGTTAACTTTCAACTTTTATACTTCATGTAGTTGGAATCTTGCTGTTCTGATGGGAGACACTGCCGATGCATATCACCTAAAGTGGGAGCAAACTGAGAAGAGATACAAAGCTTATCAACAGGAGGGAAAAACTTCTGATCAGATCCGGGAAATCTTTGAGAAAGAAAATCTGAAAAACATGAAAAGTAAGAGTGCATTTAAGCACTTGCTAATATGTTGTTATCTGTTTGTTTGTTTTTTGTTTCTTACAGTGCATATAATTTCATACTAATAAATTTATGCTATGTACTATGTTTTAGATAACATGTATTTAAGAGGAACTTAGTTGTTAATGTAGTTGTTAGATGCCACAATTGGCACTTACCATCTTTATAAAAAAAACTGTTTTAAACTCTGTGTTTAAAAATACACCTTTTTAGAAACTGGGCTTTACACTGGATAACAGTTAAGCCTATCGCAGCCACTTTGATTAACATTTTCTATAAAACTTCTCAAATTTCCATGTTATTGAAATGATTTACCAAAATGTTTAGACTCTGCAACAACTAGTGGAAACCTTCTCATCGAATTATGGAAACGTCAACAAGAAGACAAACAATATCTTGAGCAGAAATTGAAATCTGCTGCCTCTCAACCCAATGCACAAGCAGAACGAATCGCGCTGTTTACTTCTCTCTATCGACAGTGTGAGCGAGCCCAGGAAGGTGCCAACCTCGGTCCTGATTATAGTTTTGCTCTGGCTTTTAATCCCTCTGCATCAGGTGTGGCTGTTTCGGAGAGAAAACAAACTTTCCAACCTACCAGGTCAGGATTTACATTTACTTCATTTTTAACTAACTGAAGTAGTTTTTGCATACAGTATATGACAGTTAATCTGTTGTTGAAAGTTTAAATTTTAAAAGTCAACTTTTCAAGTTGTGATCAATTTTAAATTTTATTATTGAATGCATTTTACTTTCATTATACCTTTCTAATCCCCATATCACTTAAACTTTAATGCTTTTGATTTTTATATTTTCATGTTTTTTTATCTTTTTACATTAGGTTTTCGGAGGACTCTGTACGCCAGGAACGACTTTCTATGGATCGAATCAAAATCGCAAAACAACAGCAGAAATTACAAACTATGCCTGAGATTGGAGACAAAATGTCACAAATTTCACAAACTAAGGATCTTGGCACGGTGGCGTCGTGGATGGAAATAACCAAACTGCTGGAAGTTAAATATGAAATGGAAAGGGATGTAAGTCAGGCACTTTCATTTATTTCGAGAAAATATTCATAAAACAGCATTATTTCTTCATAAAAACCAAATATTTTTATTTAAACAGTAAGCTTTTTTGAAACAATATTTTAATATAAAATGTAACATTTGAAAAAGTGCATCAACTGGTATAAATTTAATGAAAAACAATTCAGTACTTTGACTTATTTTCCTGTGCAATTTTTTTTTGGCTTTTATAGTATAATTTAGAAGATTCCTTTTACGGTTATGAATTTGTTGATTAAATCAAGTTGTTGTTTTTTTGCAACAAGAATTTTATTTCTTCAGATGATGATGTACTTTCTGCATCAAAAAGTTGATCAACACAAAACGTTCTCTTCACTGAATGAAGAAGATTTTAACAGCACTCGAAATAAACTTGGTGAACTGTACAGTGCATGGAAACAAAATATGTTGTCCAAATCTCTTACGGTAAGTGTTTTTTAAATGGTTTCGCTAAAAACATTTAAGGAAATGTAGATTTGCCACAATAAGTAAAATTCTCCTTAATTTATTCATGTCTGTTCAACCTTAAATATATTTTCAACAAAACTATGGTGTAAAGATTTCTTATGCTTTTGTTTTCAAGGGTTCTGACAAAATGTCTCATCTCAACGTTCTGCATGATGCAGCAGCTCTTGTGCAGGAGTTTTTGCGAAAACAAAGAGTTGGGAAGAAGGACAGCGAAATTTCTGCCACTCTTCTTGCTCAACTACAAATTCTACAAGATGTGCAATATCAAGAACTTGTTGAAGCGATGAAATCCCAGGTTAGAAACATTTTGGTTCAAATTGTAGTGGCTATTGTAAATTTTATGCTAAATTAGCAAAGTAAACCAATAAAACAAAATTATGTGTTTTTAAAGTTGTGTGATGTGATCATTTTCTATTTTATTTGGATTTGTAACTGCATACCATTTCACCATTAATTTCTTTCGAAAAAGTTAACAGAAATACATTTTGTATGCAAAACAGTATTTTAATTGCATTAATGAATTCTAGCTAAAATGTGTGTGATTAGTATTTCTTTCTTTTTCAATGTTTAATTTTTATTAAATGTTCTAGAAAAGGTAAAACTAGCTACCTACTACAAATTAACAAACATGAAATAATTTACTGTGATTAAAAATACTGAAGACTAAATGTATCGGGGTCAAAATATGGCACTTTAAAAAAATTTCACCTAAAAACAAAAACTGAAAAGAACTGGGCTCGTCCGGGATTTGAACCCGGGACCTCTCGCACCCTAAGCGAGAATCATACCCCTAGACCAACGAGCCGCACACACCTTCCTCGGAGAAAGAGCGCTCTTATTGCGCGGCGCAAACTCGCCATTGTTTCCACGTTCGATTTGCTTGTCGGGAAACAATGGCTTAGTTCTAATATTGACGCAAGCTGGTTTGTTGATCGTTTGTTTTGTCAAAGAGTGCCTTTGTTTGCCAGTTACAGTCTTCAATATTAGACTGTTTCCATGGCTGTGTGTGCGCAAATTAAACAGTAGTTTAAATTGATTTCAAGGGCCTACTCCAGCGGGCCTATACATGTTACTGTAAATACTGAGACAAAACAGAAATCACATGGCGTTGTTTAGGTGGAAACTTCTTCGTTTGTTTGTCATTTATGGGGATCGCTGTCCAAAACTTTAAACTAACCACGTATTTGGATGCGGCCAATATTTTGTAACCTTTTGATGGTACAAATTAATTGTTGTGTTTGTTAAGTTAACAAAGGATTGGCATTTTACAACAGCAAGTATTATTGTGTTGATAAATTGGACAACAAATCGTGTATTTATGTGTTGTCTCTTGTCTTTTACTAAAAGAAAAAGCGTTGCAAACTAAAAACTGTGATAAACTAACAAATGTAATAAATACCCAATGATCGGGAGCAAAGAAACGGTCAGACATAATTGTAATGCTGTTGGCTGATTTTAAAGAATATGACCTGGTGGAAAAACAAAAAGCTGGGCTCGTCCGGGATTTGAACCCGGGACCTCTCGCACCCAAAGCGAGAATCATACCCCTAGACCAACGAGCCACACATTGGTAGCCCTCCTGAATGTGTGTTATAACCGCCCGTTGTAGACAGTCCAAAATGAGTCACTCGTACAGAACAGAACACAGACTTTGCGATGCTATTACCAAATTGTTTATTAACCCCCGTGTCGAAATGTCAAAAACATCATGTCATAGTACAAAAAAACTGTTTGCCCTATTTATTGTACCGAGCAATAAATTAGATAACAAACATAGCAACTGTCAGGTGTTTTTATTCATTCTTGAGGCAGACATAACTTCTGATTAGAAACGTTACCTTTAACTGATTTTCACTTCTACATTCAAATGTTACATTTAACAAGTGACAACAATAGAACAAACATACTTAACCCTGACCAATAGAAAACCTTCTATTAATAGCGCGTTTGTATTATATCACATATTCACGCCCAGTGAAGCTGTCGGCTCGTTGGTCTAGGGGTATGATTCTCGCTTCGGGTGCGAGAGGTCCCGGGTTCAATTCCCGGACGAGCCCAGTTCCTTTTGAAATTTTTGTAACATTATTAAAGCCTAATTTAAATATTAAATCTCACCTTTGTCACCACTATGCACAAAAAACAACAGCTTTGCTACCTACATAAAAACAATCGTAAAAAAAAATTACTTCTTTAAGATGTAAACTTGATTTTTGCCAAATTATTTGACCCATGTTTTACAGTAAACAATAACAGCTATTTAAGTAGGTAATGCTAATGATTGAATTATTTGAAATTGTCTGTGTATCGTTCATTGCAATTGTTCTTGCACATACAATTTTATCTTCTTTGTTTTCAAGAACATCGAGGAGTTGTACAGACTTCGCAAATCGGAATACAGAATTGTGCGTGATCTTCACCTTGATAACATCGCTACTCTTCTCTTCTACACAGCCGAGGAGGAGAAGGAGGAAATTGCTCCCACTCCTCCTATTGTGGTGCTCACGAAAGAGGAGGAACAGATCAGAGATGTCATTCAAATGAAGTAAACATTTCATTGCTTTGTTTATTATTAGGACAACAAGGGGTAACTTTTTTGGGAGAAATCTAACTTTCCCCCCTCTTCTTACCATCACAATTTTAGGCTAAATAATGCACAGTTTTTATTCTGTAGTTTTTCCTTTTTTCTTCTGTTTTTGTCTGTTTTTATTGTCTTTAACATTGAAAAAAGTTTCGACAGTCTATTCAATATTTGTTGGACCTTTGAAATGAACGAGTTTTCACATTTTCAGGTACGATGTCCTGCGTTCAAAATTATGGTCCGAAGTCGCGAAGTCCATGAAGCTAAAATCCGGCGAAGACACTAAGAGCGCCATCAAGCGTCTGATTGAAGAAGAGAAATCGACTAGAAATAAAACGGATGAGCAAAAGGCATTATTCGACAAACTGAACGTGGGTTTAGTTTTATGAAAGAACAAGTTTTTACATTTTAATATCTGATGTTTTCATGCCCTGGCCTGTTTTCACAATCTTAAAACTTTCAGGAAAATTATTCTCTTTGTTTACAAGCCAGAACAGGTTTAAAAGCCCAAACCTAGTTTTTTTCCAACCCACATTTTTCCTTAAAATCGCCTTTAGTCTGAACCAGTGGCTCTCAAACTTTTTTATTGTCGGGGCCAAATGGTAGTTTTTTAAGTGTGCTGGGAGCCGCCAAAAAAACGAAACCTTGAGAAAATCATTAGACATTACTTTGAAAGCTAGAATAGCAATCTTTGTTTTTTTTTCTGAAGTTTGGTGCAAGCCGCAAAATAAGTAGTTGGGAGCCGCATGCGGCCCTGAGAGCCGCGTTTGAGGATCACTGTTGTGAACGAATGAGGTCGAATAGTTAAATTTGACGATGAAAGGATAATATCTGATACAAGAATTGTTTGTAAAATATGCAAAAAAGCAACCAATCCTAAAGTAATCAACACTTTGCTTTCTTGTTGAAAAGCAAAATGGATTTACTTTGGGGTAACGAATATTAATAAACAACCTTGTTTTTGGGGTTCGTTTTTCTTTGTTCTGTTTGTAATGCAACTCTATAATATTGACCTCTTGCAACATACACGTTTGTAGTGTAGCACGTCATAACTTATTATTGTTGCGCAGATCATGTATTCGTCACATGACCTTCTCGGTCCACTGGCCTCGGCGTTCCGCACTGCCGCGTCACAAAACAGTGACGCCGAAAAGATGGTCACGCTTGACGAAGCGCAACTACTCGACCATGAAGAGACAAACATCATCACTGATTTGGAACGCCGGTGTGATGACGAAATACGCGTGACGTCAGAGGTAGTGACGTCATCTTCTAATTCCGGTGCACGCGCTCTCGCCGAAGTTGCAAAGCAAAAGTGGATGACGTCAATGATCGATAGTGACGTCACATTCGCGTCATCGGCTGTGGATTTGGTGACGTTCGATCGGTATTGGGCGGGCAAAGATCTTAAAGCAAAGTAAGTAAAATCTGAACTGCATCAGTGTTTCTTTACGTGTTGCATCTTTAACGTTTAGACCAGGTCTCACTTTACCGGCTACCTTTACATTAATATGAAAAGCGTCTCGTTGATAAACACTAGAAAGGCAAACCAACAGAGTATAAAATAACATTTCATTGTTTGTCAAATCCATTCTTGCCCAAATGCCTCAAGGAATACTTGCTGTCGTGTTACCTCGGTTTAGGTGCATTTTCATTATCACCATCACCTTCTTTCTGTGCTATGCGACAAGCAAGTTCCACCGCTTTGATTGGTTTTATTCACGGTGGTGAATCTAGCAGATGTCAAAAATGTGCTGATACAATAGCCTGTAGTTTTATATTCAGAATTATTTAACTTTTGTGCGAGTTTAAAGCAGATTTTTTTGACTAAACTTTTGGTTATATCAGATTGTTGACAAATGCTGATAGTTTTTGTTCAACGCAATTTGTAAACCTTTTAGTAACTTTTAACAAGTTTCATTACACATTCACGTTTTCAATTTCTCCAAAGATTGCGACAAGACTTACGACGCCAGGTTCGTTCAGCTCAAGATAGATTTCAGCAGGAAAATCCGTTCAACGAAAAACCCTTCCAAGAATTTGGTAGGCAGACACCAGAAGTTTTTTTTTCCATTTTTATTGTGTGTTGATTAACGTTACAAGCGCGTCTGAAATTCGGACCCGAATGCCTAATTTTTTAAACAAAGCCCAATTAGCCCTTAAGTTGGTAAATTTTTGGCATAAATTCCGAATCAAGTCGTTTATTTAAACGTAAACCTATAGTTTGTGAAACATTTTTGTTAGGCCAGGTACTCATTTTTATGCTTCACATTTAAGGTTTGCCATGAAAAAATTCTGGCAGAAACATTTTTTGGAAAAAATGTTGTAGAAAAAAGTATAAAAACGCAATGTTTCATATTATCATACAATGAGTTTCATGCACTAAACAGAATCCATTTAACAATTTTTACAACGTACAATTGTAAAAAAAAATTAAAATTTGTCAGTTTCACTTTAAACAAACAATTTCTCGGATTCCCCTTTAACATTGGTTCTCTTGCAGATCTGACCAATCACAAAGCGACATCGGCTCTGCAACTTTTATCCAACTCATATCCTGCCGAATGGACGAAGTTCCGCAACCTATTATGTGACGTCACTGCTCAGGAACTACGTGAGGCTTCGTTACTAATGACGTCAGATGAACGGGTGACGCGATTGGCTGAGATTAACGCCAAGAGAAGAAAACTTGACATTGGAACCGAAGGTTTGTTTTAATTTATTTAAGCTATTTACAAGGTATAATACAAGGTTAAGGTACTATTGTGCTCATGAGCGATATCTAACAATTTATTTACAGTCATAGACTCAGCATTAAACATTTTTGTTTGTCATTTTATCGCTCGGAACCTATATTTAACATGTAGTTCTGTTTATTTATTTATTTATTTTTGTAATACACCCCTGACAAAACGTTTTATTCCCCTTTCTTGAAATTGTTCTGCTTTAAAAATATCTAAATGTTTTAATTAAAACAATTGCGATGCTTTTGTAGCGAAATTCATAAGTCATAACTAGAAAGAAGACATTATAGCGTTTTTATCATTAAAACACGCCTGAACTTTGAAAGGGTCATACCGAGTGTATCCGTTTTCCCAAGCATTCATACCTAACAAGGCAGGGGCTAGAAAAATCAAGCATGTGATGGGATTCGAATCCACGACAAAAGCTTAGCCGGTTCTGGCGTTGTACCAATATTTTCGAATCCACGACAAAAAAGCCGGTTCTGGCGTTGTACCAATATTTTCTTTTAAACGAAGTATTACAAGCACCGCTGCCTGGCGCATGATCCAATTTCGCAACACCAGTTCTATTTTACATGACATATAAATTTGATTTGCAGACGGCAAAGAGGATCTGTTATCACTGTTAGAGGAAGGTTCAGCGCTGAAACACGTTTCTCGTCAGGAAATATTGCGCCAGCTAGCGGGAGAGGCGAGTGACGAGGATGTGGGGATTTCCCTGCTTGCCGATTTGCAAGAAGAACAGCTCAAGGACGCCATCAAGTGGTTTGAACGAGTCACTGAAGTAAGTTGGATTTGTTGTTGTTAAAATGTTTCCTAAACACTGTATTCTAAATATAGTCATCCACTGCATGGAAAAATATTGTTTTCTTCACACAGGTTGACACTCGGGGTTCGACATCGCCCGCGGATGAAGTCCAAACCCACATGGACCTGTGTGAGAATATCTTTGCAGTGTTGTGCAAGTACGAAGGACTCGCTGATGACGAACATCTGCTGCAGGTTTATAATAATATTCATTTTAGTAAAGGCTTGATCGGTAGGTTAAGCTACAAGCGGATAAACCCTTCGCATGGGTTCGAATCTCACCGCAAGATCGATATTTTGGGGGTACGTCTTTTTTGTTCTAGGAAAAGCTTAAAAGGAAGATTTTAGCGCTTTAAAACTTTCCTTAGGATATTTTTTGCTGCATGAACCAAAATCCATTTAGTATCTAAAAATAAACAACCTAATGTCGACGCGTTATGTAACAATATTCACTGTTTTCTGTATCATCCGAACTGTGCAAGGACTTGTTGAATAACAAAAAAAAACATTTTCTAGAACACAGTACGCCAGTCCTGTTGTAGGCGTTGTATTAATCAAGCCTGTCTCCCAAGCATGCTGTAAGGGGGGCTGAAACTGGTTGCCAAAACCCGAAAGTACAAGCCCGAATGATGGGCCAAACCTGTTGTTTCAGATTTAGAGTTTTAAACAAAGCCAAAATTGGGTTCGAAAGTTGGTGAAGTTGCGGCACAAATGATCCTGAGTGTATAGTCAGGCCCGAATTAGGTCTGTTTTTTCAAACTTCTTTGTGAAAGGTTAACAAAACCTAGCCTGTGGTGGAATTGGAACCCACAGCTTGCGTTTCACGGGGCTACGCGGGTTTCTGAAAAGTTTTCTTCCTGCAGTGGAATTACATCCACGTTGAATGTCGCACATTTCACTTAAGTTCTATTTTTCTGTGGCCAATGTTTTAAATTCTGGTTGTAAACAAACAAAATCAAACAATCAATTCGAACCTCACAGGCGCTGGAGGACAAATACGACGCACTTCGTGATAAAGTGCTGATGGAAGCGCTCATGCGACAATTGGGTGAAGACGAGTGGAATCGGATGAGCGAAAAGGAGAGGCAAGCTCGATTGATGAAGTTGAAAATAGAGGAGAGGAGACTCAGAAGAAAAGGTGAGAGACTATGGAATCAAGACATTGGTAAAAAAATGACTCAATAGATTTACGTTATATCATACGGTAAGATTTGTTTTTAATTGCATATATATCGCTCATTTGCTGAAAGTGTTTATCTAGTTGGATATTGAATCCCCAAACCAGAAGTACTGTTTACACTGTGGATAATTGCAAATTTCACTTAAACACAATTCCCATAACTGTTGCCTAACATTAGTGCTAAATAATTAAAAATTCGAGTGGAAAAAGGATTAGCAGCTTATAGTTCCTTATGTATATTGTTCCTTAATTTTTCCAAAACCTAAAAATACCGGAGTTGGATACTGTTTAAGACCGCAGCGTTTCACTGGCCCGAAGAGTTTTTGAATTTTGATTAACTGTAAAAGTAAAATGTGTAAATGACGTCTCCACATGCATCGTTGATTCCTTTTCGCCTTACCCGCCTCAACAAAGCATGGTGTAAGTTGATTAAACACTTTGCACTGATGACTAAAACAGAGATTGTTAACGTCTGCAATATCTCCTATGTTGCCATATCCAAATGACAATGATGTTTATGTCAAAGCCCCAAAGTCCTAAAAAAATATCACTCGCATTTTGTCTTCAGGAAAGTATGATGAGCTTGCCAAACTTTTGGGCGACGCGTTTGCAAATGAAAAGAAATTAAAGGGACTGATGGGATTGAGTAGAGAGGAATATGAGAGGAGGCTGAAAGAACGACTGGAAGCAAGAAAAAGAGGTAAAAAACTGGTTTTAAATCGAATTTGGTCAATAATCTGCCCCAAAAATGAATATATAATAGCGTTCTACAATGTATTAAAATAAAAAATAAAGAGGAATATAATGGCCCAATTAGACGCGAAAAGCTTCATAAATACGTTGTTACTCCCAGGCATATAGTATAAACGAGTATATGTTCTTTCAGCAGTTTTTATTATAAACAACCGACGTTTCGAAGTCCCAAACGAGAAGCCTTTGTACAGATGTAGCATATCTTAAAACATAAAACCTTATAATGAGACAAGAGCATCGATAACACTAAAACAAGTTTTATGCCTGTATAATGGCATGGGCATTTGTCAGAGAGAAAGTGTATCGCCTTTTTGTTTATTTTGAGCACTATATACCTTAAGATTAATAAACTAAAGCGTTTTTCAAGTGTTTTGAATTCATATAATTCGCTGTGGTACATTAAAGCGTTATATAGGACTTTGTAAAAATGATATCGTGTTGTCCACCCTTTGTGACGTTTTTTTCCCATTAATTATAGTGTAGTGGCCATAGGTAGCAAAATAACATCCAACAAACTCGTTTAAGGGAATTAAAGACTTAGAAATGAAGTAGAAATGATTCATTCATGATTTTGCAACAATAACAACAACCGTTATAGGGGGTAACAACTCAGGAGGCGTAAAAAACATTCACATGTTGCTATGCGATTTCAAACCTTAATAATTTCCCTTCAGTCGGCCGTTATCCTTATGGAGCCATACCTAACAATTTTGGGATTAGCGGTTAAAAGGCTCGAATTTATTGAAAAGAACCCCTAACTTATATACTGGATAGTAAACAGTGTGTTATGTTCGCTTGCAGGTTAATCGGCGTGATGGCCAGTTTAGCTGTTTAAGAGGAATTGATATTTTGTTGTTTTGTTTGTGGAAAGTTGGAATTTATGTAGTTCATGAAACACAGAAAGTAGTTATGATTGAAACGCTGTCAGAGCATAGAATGTCATAAAAAATACTTTAGTTATGTATGGTTAGACAATTTCAACAAATTTCGCTTTTTATGTAATGTTTGTATTTTACTTTGAAATGTCAATATTGGTTGGGCATTTATGATCATATTGCATATAAGAACAAAAGAAAAAAATTCAGTTATCTTAAATCAGCCTTGTTAGACAGCGCAGGCTCCATATGTAGCTTTAGTTTTTTTAGGTTTGAGTTAGTAGTTTACAGGAGGGATTCATAAGATATGAGTCCGAACATCTGAACAAAGTTTACAATAAGGCCGACACGCCTGTTGAAATGTGACAATACAATTGTTGGTGTGATAATGAAAGGAGTTGTATTGTTTTGTCACAAAAGACGACTTTTTGTACTTGGACTTGTAAAAAAGGAAGTCAGATCAGAAGGAAAACTTATGTTTTCAGACAACAGTCGAAATTAGGCTCGGTCAAAACTGTATTTAAAGTTTGATACGGTTTGGAACAAGGATCCTTTTGCAGTTATTTAGCAGGTAAATAAATGCTTTACTCTCATCTGGGTTAGCAGTTGCTCATTTTGAAACTTAGCATTTGTAAGAAACTTGTAGTTTACAACTGGGAGCAAGTTTTTTTATGGATTTTATGTTCGTTTGGCTTCAATAAAACCCATTTTTTAGCTTGAGTGTTGAAATGTTATTATAAATGAACAAAAAAATGTCGAACTCCTGTTCTGAATCATGGTTCTAGGAGTAAATGTTAGTGGACGTATTTTTATTTGTAAACTCATATGCTTTAATGCTCATGTATAATTGGTTTCAAAATAGAAATCTAAGTATGAGATAATTTACTGGGAAAGAAGTCAAAACCAAACTAGTTTTTGCAAGTGTTTCTCCTTGCCTTGTGGGCTACTTTTTTGTGAAGACTACTTAAATATATTAAATTAGTCGTTTTTCTTATTTTTGTGTAACGCCTGGTTTCACAAGGTGACGTCATTCCTGAAGAGGACGAAGAAAGTTTGGAGGAGGAATCAGGAATCAACAATCCTCTCGTGGATCTTACATCAAGGTTCGAAGATGAACGCGATGCTCTGATGAGATTGCTCAACGGCCAGGATGATTTGTGAGTATTTTTCGCCCCTATTTGTTTAATGAACGTCTGGTCACGAACAGATGATACGAAGCGGGGTGGCTTTATAGGGTACAGTTCTTATTATGGCCGGGTGTTTCAGGTAGGGTTGGAAGTTTGTACTGATTTCAATCATATCAATTTGAAGAAACGTTTGTCAACTAAAGTAAGCTTTCCTACCAACTGAAAGGCTTTCGCTTTCCGCAGTTTGGGAACCGCTTTTATTTCAAGATGAACAGATATGCATTATACTGGGTTCGGCACTGTTGTTTGTCATATTTGATAGCCTACTAGCCAGGGAACGGTGCTATAAGTAACCTTTTAACGGACTTGCCACTGATTCTCTGTAGCTCATTCCATAGAGCGCCAGCCCTTGTTCCTGTCGTGGGTTCGAATCCCACCATAGGTTAGATTTTTTTAACCTATACCTTGCTATATAGGAGAGCTTGGGAGGCGGGTTTCATTTAGTATTAAATCTATAATAGGCCGGGTTTACTATCATTCTTTATCTAGATATTTGAGCGAGAAGGAACGACAACGTGAACTTGTGCGTCTCCGTCAAGCCAGGCTGAGAGCGATTGAAGAAGAAAGATACGAATCAGCTGCGATCGTCAGCGGACTTATTGATCGGGAAGCAAAGAACAGAGAGAGGTAACAATCAACTGAAAAAAGTTGTTTGCTAAAAAGAGAACACGTGGCGGCCTAATATACTGCATACTAGATGCTAAACCGTACAAAGGTCACATGAAAATGGGTATTTTATCAACTTCACAGGTTATTTCCCAGAGCTGAAGTGTCTATTTGCAAACCACATGTAAAAATGAAAGTAAATTCCTCCCCCCGAGTTTTAAAATTCATTCCCGGTTGGGAACCACTCCTATCATGAATTTTAATTACACATTCCGGTTAATTGCAAGAAAAGCTTGGTAAATTAAAAACGAGATATTTTACGCGAAATGTGTCACTGCTCATTATCTGTTAAATTAGACCTTGGGACCAAAACTTACTTCAGTACCAAAATGTCCCCTGTGGGGCACATAATGTGATAAAGTTTGCTAAAACAATTTTTCTTGACAGATTAAAAAGCGATAAAGAGAGACAACGTGAGCTCGCGCGTCGCAGGTTGGAAGAGATGAGGAAGAAGAGATCAGGGAAGATGGTGGAGCTCGGTGAAGAAGATGCAAAGATTGTTGATGTGGAGGATAGAGATCTCATGGAGGTAGGATCTTATTAAATTTTGTTCTGATAACAGTTTTTTTAACCGCAAGTACAGAGACCTGAATTTTTCGGAAATAGTTTCTCATGAGTTCGAGACATGGATTCCTCAATGCTTCCAATTCCCTGTTGATGCACCTTTTTGCTTTTTATTACATGAAAATGCCCCAACATTGTCCTAGGCTGGGAAAGGTTGAATGCATTTGTTACGTAACAAAACGTTAAACATAGTGAAACTGACAGGCATAGTTTTAAATATAATCGAAACTACTCAAACCAGTAAACAATTCTTCGGTATTAAGAATTTGTTGGTGATTTTCGACCAAAATCAACTAAAACCATAGAATAATATTCAAAAGTTTACACTTAAGTCGTCATGCCAACCATACTTTTCTATAACGCTTGATCGATTAACGGCGGTTTCCTATCTCTTCTTGGTAAACTCCTTTTTTAAACGCATTAACTTATGGACCGCTAAGTATAAGATTCAACTGAAACCTGTCTCAAGAAAGGTTCATTTTTAATTTTAATATGTTAAAAAAAGAATATTATTTGTATTCACGGATACCTACAGGGCTCCTAGAACCCTGCAATTGGGAACCGCTGGACTAGAAAAGTCATAAAACTGGGGAAACGGAAATATGTTTTTGCTTCTGTAGGAAGCTGTTCTGAAGAAGCTTCACGCATTTTTCAACTGGGAGAGATCGTGGATGAGCAGTGCGCTCGTTAAGATGAGCGATCCGTTCGAGGAAAAAGAGAAAACCTCGACAATCACAATCCGACATCGACTCTCCGGAATCAGTGATCATGTTCCTCGTGGTGAAGGTCAGTGAAAGTCCTAGGGTTGTGGGTTGAAATCCCACCTTGTCTTGTTTATTTGTTCTGTGAAGTGTGAACCTTCAAAATGGCCCAGTGTTTAACCTAATCCACTTATCAAGTTTGTAGAGCTCTTCTCACAAATGTATTTTTATGCCAAGGTTTCGACGTCCTATACAGGTCGCCTTCATCAGGGTAAATAACACTGAATGCGCGTAAAACAAATAAGCAAAGGAAAAAAGAATTAAACGCAAGCACGTCACAACGCAACAAAAACACTGCGCGATAACGTATAATCTAATCTTTGAGCAGGTGCCTGTAGCACGCTGAAAGGATCACTTCTGTTTTGATGTTCGTTGTGCTGCCCCTTTGGTGAATATTCCATGACTTTATTCGACTTATGTTAACAAGGTTATGGTTTCTAATGCTATCTCGGTCACTTGTGTTTCCTGAGTAAGAAACTGTAGGGACATGATCCAACCCTTGGGTTGAGTTAAGTTGAGTTTATTTCGCTTGGTGAACATAGCGACACAATTGCACTGAACAATCACCAACCCGGAAATAGCTACGCAATGTTAAGACGTTATTGGGCGCAAGAAAGTGGAAGGCAATTTGGCGGATCATGATTAAATGCGCTGCAGTTACACCGTATTATAAGGCGTTATGTGGCAGGAGCTTACCAGAAAGTGACTTTCGCGCACTGTGAGTATAGCATGACTGGGGGACGTTGGTGGGACCAGTCAAGAGGGCCCTAAAATCTAACCAACCGTGTCAGGAAAGAGTGGGGTTAAACCAAATTAAACCTAGTTAAATTTCTAGCATATTTTAAGTTTGTGTAGCTTCAAAGGTGCGTTTTAACACTTGATCTTCCTGTTTTTGTGCAGTTGTTTTGCAAGACTACTATAGCCACCTAGTGGACGCTGCTTTTTACCGTCAAGTTGGTATGAGCATCCGCGAGGAGGAGCTAAGGAGCCGTGGTGATCTGGACGCCGCTTTGCTCGCTGAACTTCAGGAAATTCAAGATGCCGCTGAAGCGAAGTTAACCTCCAAGATGCCAGACATGGTATAAAACAATAGCTAAAGTAGATATTGAGCGGGAATTTTTGAATAAATACTTGCGATTTTTGGCATTGATTTTGATATGTAACATTTTTTTCTAAAATGTTTCTTTATTTAAAAACTATATACCGGTTTAAAGGTCGAAAAGAAGGAATTTAATTAAAAGCATAACGTAGAGCTTGTGTATATCTAGAGTGCAGACAACAGAGGTTGTTGAAAGATGTATTCTATATAAACTGGCTCTCTTGCAGAAATGTTTTCAATTAAATTTCTTGTTTCGACTCTTAAATTGTTGAATAAAACTCCGCAATGTTTACAAAAGTTGAGGTGCAAAAAAGATTACAAATTGCTGAAAAAACGTTTTTTGCAGTCAAACGAGGATTTGGTCAACGAACAGAAGCGCATTGTGTCGCTCTTCAAAGCGGGGAAGTCCCGCAACGTGCCCGAATCAGTTTTGACTGCCGACTTCGGGGGAAACCCCAACAGGGAGATTGTGGACGCCCTGAAAAGTCAATTCGACGCAATCATTGACGTCATCGCTGCCCGAGTTCTTCCGCTCAAGGTCAAAAAAATTTTAAAGCGTGACTTCGTCTTGCTAAGTTATTATATAATCTTATTCAAGTAGAATCGTAAACAAGTTATTAATAAACATAAATATAAAACATACACAAGTATTCCACATAAGTTAGTCACATAAGTTAACACAACAACTACTGAACTAAAAATGCTGAGGGTGAAGTCAAGCAGGTTGCCACATATACAAAATCACTCAAGCCTTGAAATCAGTCATGCAAAAATAAACACCAAACAAATAAATTTAATTGGGAAACAAAGTTAACAATCGGGTGTGACGTTTTAGCCCTAACATATTTTTGGTTTTCAGGTGGGCGAGAATAATTGGGAAAAAATGTCACGTGACGAACGCGAAGCGAAAATCGCACACCTCTCATCCAGCGTAAAGGAGCTGATCGAAGCCGGTCGCTATGACGACGCGCTGGCGTTGCTAGGAGACGGCTTGACGGATGAGGAGAAGAAGTTACTGATGTCGTTGTTGCTAGGCGATGCAGAAGAAAGAAGGAAGGCGGATGAAGCGGAGAGAATGGCGAGAAAACGAGAGAGGATGTCTGATGGTACGGATTAAAAGAAAATGTTCTTTAGAGTAAAGTTTAAATCTATAGAATCGATAATATGACATGAATAAAATAAATAAATGCGCCAGCAACGATCAATATTAGGTGATTAGTAAAACTATTTAAGCTGTTTGTACTTCAGTGTTCAAAACATCGGATTATGCGTGTCTTATTTTAAAAATGCGCCACCTTTTATTGAAACTCATTCTGTTTTAAGAAGATGCTGTTAATGCCTATACGTAGGTGATATATATATATATACATAAAAAACGGTGGATGTCTTCAGACTTTTTAAAGTTTTCAGTCTAAAATGTGATTAAAGTTAGGTAACCGTGGTTTCGGTCATTTATAATAGCAAAAAAAATAAAAGTCATTTATATGATATTTGTGTTGGTATTTTGATTCAAAAGGCTATCATGGAAATTGTACAGCTTGACTTTCAAGGTTTTCAACCTTTTTCTATCGTTTGCCGCTTTAGCATTTAGACTTTATTTCAAATTTCTGTACCACATCTGAATACATAAACAAATGTCCTATCAATGGTTACCACTAAAACAAGTTAAAAGGTGGGATTTGAACCCACAAGTATATGTTTTACTCCATAGCAAATCTTTTAAGGTCGGATTTTCTTCTTTTTTTAGGGATGTCGAAGGTGGATGCTCTCGAGCTCTTCAAGGAGGAGGCGGAGAGATTTGAGGAGCAGGAGAAAAAGAGGAGGAAGAATGTTCTGGAAGGACTCGTATCGGATTTCAACAACGAAAGAGACGCACTGCTGCTTGCATTAAAACAAGCAAGAGATCAGTGAGTAGGGTTTGCGTAAAATAACCCGAAACTATAACTTGTTTGGGGGCTTGTGACGTCAAACCCATATACGTGACGTAACAATCGGTTAATCATCGCATGGTTTGTGTCAAAAACATAACTTGTATTATGGTGTGAAATGTCGGCGCTAAAGTTTGTTTATGGCTTATATCCAGTCACAGTAAAAATGGCGTATTGTATGCTGAACTATTATGTAAAGGGAGACGATTTCTTAAATAAAAATTCCGTTTTAAAGTAAGGTTAAATGCACAAAACGAAAATTTAGATTACCAAATATCGTATATTGAAGAGAACTAAAGGCTATGAAGGCAAATCAGTATTTTGAAAGTTTCACTCTTTTTTTCCCGCATGTCCTTACGATAAAGTTTTTCGGTTGAACACGAATTACTTTATTGCTTAAATGCTTGTTTGTTATGTCATAGAGCTGAGGCAGACAAACGACGACAGGCTTACCTGACAAAACTTCGACTGCAGGAACGAAAACTTCGTAGAGAGAACGACCTCTCATCCGTCGCTCATCTGCTTGCCCTGTCGCGTATCCATGACAACGCGTAAGTGTGCTGTGTATGATTTCTATAGCACTTTTACAATGTTACTGATATTGCGTTAACTGGTTGTATTTGACCGATTTCTATTTGTTGAATAGTTGCTAAAATGAGTAATTGAAGAGTGGTGTCCTTGTAAATTGCGCCATTTAAGAGTTGATTCTTTTTTTTCCTTAGATAGACATTATAAAGTTACATTTTAACTACACCGTGGTAACTACACCAACAAAAATGATTATTTTGTGATTAATATTATCCTAGTTTTAAAACTAAAATTTCTACCAGTCGACAAACTCAAGTGGAAATGATTTTTATGCTATTAACCTGAAAAACGTTTACCTTTATATAAACCAACATATATGTTTGCAGAATGGATAAAGAGAAACAGCGCCAACTAGCGTTAGCTCGCGAGCGCCTCGAAGCGTACAAACGCCGCAAGGAAGCAGAATTGTCGGAGGTTTGTTTTATACATTAGCTATGTTTTATTTTGTAAAGTGCTTGAAGCATATAAAAATTAACAAGGGACAGCGGACACTCAGTATGTGGCAAAACTAGAAATGGCTTTATAAGTCATAAAAGTCTGATGTTGATTCGAATTTTTTTTTTCAGGTATCGTTTAATTCGTTTGTTTTTTACCCAATTGGCCTTTAACAGTGTCCAAAGTTTAGCAGATGTTTCGTAACTGACCTTGTTCCAAAACGCTAAGTGGTTTAAACTTTTATGTCTTTCGTTACATTTTTTTTTACCAACAGGAGAAAGAAGACTCTTCGGAACTGAACCTTAGCAGTGATGACGTTACAGTGCTTGCTGACGCAGTTTTACGCGAGATGGAAGCTAAACATGCGGATGAGAGAAAGACACTAATGCAGGTGACGTCATCGAGTTGACTTTTACACGATTTTTTAACTTTTTTTATTTAAAGACAAAAATTTTGCTTCTAGATTCTGGACTTTTTGTTTGTGGATTTTATTTGTTATTTTTTTACTTTTTTTAGGGGGAGGGTGTAGATTCTGGACATTTTACTTCTAGATTTGGTTTTTAATTCAGTTTTGTTTTGGTAATTTTGGACATTTTACCGGCCGATTTTTGATTTTTTGTTTTATTTAGTATTTTTTGCTTAAAGATATTTGACTTTTTGTTAACTTCAGAGTAACTTTTTTGATTTAGATTTTAGAGAGCACTGCACCGGATAGCGATATCCGGCAGAGGGCGGACAAGAGCAGTTCGGCGGAACGGAGGGAGAGGGTAAAGGATTTGAGGGAAATGAGGAGACAGTGGCGGAACGAAGATCCACAAACTCTCGTGGAAACGCGGGATGAGCAAATGGAAATACTAAAGGTGGGAAAAGAGTTCTGAAATTGCTGCACTGTGCTCTCTGTAGCCTAAAATACATTGCAATACAAAATGCAATAGAGACGATTTTGGTTAGTTGCGTACCGAATATCTTTATGTTCTCTTTAATGCGCAATGAATTCAAAGTGCAGTCTATCACTAGGTGTAAAAATATTCCAGTTGATCGAAGAATCAATTTTGGAGTACATAAAAGCTACTTTTCTGCGACATATTAATGCGACTAGAACCACTTTTTATATAAAAATTATCAACTTAATACAAATTAAAGTCAACATGTGTGAATTGAAAATACGGACATCTGATTTAGAACAATATAAAACGAACACTATACACGAATCTGTTCATAAGTTTAAAGAGGAAAATAACGGCTCAAATGACGTAAAAGCGAAATGCTTTATTATTCAAACGTTTCGGTAAATGCTTATGCCATCATCAGTGATATGAAGGACCATATCAGTTACATCCGTTTATAACAACTCAAGTCACATAAAACATCGCTTTTCCGTCTATTTCAGCCGTTATTTTTCCCATTAAAATTTAAAACGAGTATGGTAACTTTCGTATTTTGATCGTAGGAAGCATCTGCCCTTCAACTTTCATCATTGTCAATCAACAAGAAGTTGACTGAAGCTGATATGGAGGCCTACATACTTGCTGACCTGCAAAATGTGCAGAGGAATGAAGAGAACGTTTTGCTCGATGGATTACTTGATAAGGTACGGTCCCGAAGAAATCATTTTGCCGAAAATTAGTTTCAGCAAAACGTAAATCAATAACAAGCCTGAAACTAGCTCAATTTTATCATAGTACGCCAGGCATATTAAAGGCGTTGTACCAAAATAGCTGATCTCCCAAGCATTCCCATGTGGCAAGGCACAGGCTAGAAAAGTCTAACCTGCGGTGGGATTCGAACCCACGACAGGAGTCTTTCTGGGACTCGTGCTCTACCAACTGAGCTACACAGGCTCAGTGGAGAAACCGCCGAAAGCTCAATTTAACTGTGAATTACCTGCTTGTAAAGACGCATGACAAAAACAAGACAAAATGCATGTAAAATAACAAAAAAAATGATTTAAAAACCCACAAGTTGGGGTCAAAGGGCAGCCCAATTGGGCTACAAAGCGCAACCCATGCACCACTTAACAATACATCTCACATTGCAGACCGCAGTGGTTCTGCGCAAACTAGCTCAGGTGCAGCGCCAGGCGCGCGCCGACGGTTGGTGTGACAACGTAGCCGGTTCGTTGCTAGGACTCGAGGACGCCCACCAGCGGAAGGAAGAAGAGGAAGAGGTTTTGAGAGCGCTCGAGGACAAGTACGACCTCCTCAAGGATAAACTCCTAGCTGAGGTAAGTGCAAGATGAAACTCAGACTTTTTTGTGAAAAAAATATGTCTAATTTTGGAAATAATGTCTGGTCTTGTGGCTTAACGGCATTGTCTCGTCTTTATGTATTATTATTATTATTATTATTACGTGTAATATATTTATGCCCGTTCAAACAGCACTGCTCTAGCTTTGCTCTAAAACTATAAATTGTAGTATTAGTAGTAACGACTTGTCCCTATTGTTATGTCATAAATGTGTGGTGTCACTAAAGTATGCAAACATGTGCTCGGCTTAACAGAATAACTTTGGCTTTGACACAGAACTGCCGAGTTCCAAGCAAAAAGAAAATATTACTATTTCAAATTTTGTCACGCCGTGTGCGGCGTTAAAAATGACAACCAATTTTTTTCAGGCACTGATGAAAAGATTGGGAGAGAGCGAATGGAAGAATCTTTCGGAGCAGGAACGACAACGTCGGATCACACAGATCAAGATGCAAGAGAAGAAGTTGAGACGACAGGGAAAACATGACGATGTCGCTAAACTCTTCAGGATGTTGGCCATCAATGAGAAAGGTTCGTTCACGTTGTATCAAAAATTTTGTCTTATGGCAAAGTCACACGATGTAACAAAAATAAACTACCATGTAAACATACAAGGCGTATCAAAAATTACATTAGCAGTCTAATGCAAAAATTTTGTCTGAAGTCAATGTCACACGGTGAAACAAAAATTAATCAGTACAGAAACAAACATTGTGTGTCAAAAATTACATTTGAAACCAATTGCCCTGGGTGTATCAAAATTAATTCGGATAAAAGGAAAGGAAAGGCGACCCATTTTAACCCATACATTGGGATAAATGATGCAATAAATAAAATATACGACAAACTAGTTTTTCATTGATAGGAATATTCATTAACTTTTACAAAATATAGTTTCGTAGTCACCGTGCAATAAAGCAAAATACTTAAGATTACCCGGTATCGTTTAGGTGTGACGTTTTAGGTTTTGTGACTAATAACATTGACCTTGAAACCTTTGACCTTGACCTTTTTACCATCAGACGTGTCTCGCTTGTTCGGGGAGCAGAAGTCTTCACAGCAGGAAGACCTTAAGAAGAGGATCGCAGAGTTGATCGCTGAGCGGAAGAAGCAGGGACTCTCGGTGGAGGATGATGCGATCGAGAAAGCTCTTGAGGATGAAGAGAGGTTACAGAGGAAGACGAGGAAGGTGGGTTACCATGGTGATGATTTGTTGCATGAATGTCAAAGGGTCCAGCACACTGGTTGAAGTGTGGACAGAGGTTTCGAATCTTTTACGACGAGTTTCTCCCTTAACAATTCAAAACATTTTCATTCATCTCCAATCTACTGCATAGTAGTAAATTTTTTCCCTTAAGTTTTTAAATTCCTCCCCAATAGGGAACCACTGGCTGATTGATTTGTTTTATGTGGGACACAGACGTTTTTAAAAATGTACTGATTTTTAGAATTTCGACCTATAGGGTCTCATCGGTGCAGGGTGTGAAATGAAATTGGCCGTATAGGCGAGTGCAGGGGTCTGTAACGTTTGTCACTCTGTGGGGCCAGATACCACGATTAGATCGCGGTTATCCACGATTAGTGTAACGGCATTATGGCACACCGATGTTTCATTGCTGAAAAGAATATTTGACCATAGTTATAATATTATTTAAAAGTGTGCAGCACTTAGACAAACTTTAACGAAATCTTTAACCAAATTTAAATCAAACAAGTTTACCAGACCTTGGTCCACCCTTTATTTGTTTAATCATTTCTTTTACATTCCAGAACGTCCTTTTGACTTTGGATCGTAACCTTGAATCGGAACGTGAAGCTTTGCTCGCCAGCTTGAGACGACAAGACGAAGCTATCAGTGAGGAGAGAAGGCGCCAACTAGCGGTTGCAAGATTGCGAAGAGATCGCCGCCAGATGGAAGCAGAGGAGAAGTATAGCGCTGTGGCTCTGGTGTTTCAATCTGCAAAGCAAGACGAGGCAGCTCTGTCTGCAAGGTAAAATTTTGAAGTTTTTTTGTGGATAGATCCGTTAGAAAATACCTCGGTTAAACCGGATTCGGTTAATCGGGATTATTGCTTAATTAGGACAAAACTTGAGGTACAATTGATTTGTTATGTGGCAAGGCTTGAACTATTCGACATCGGTCAGTCCGGATCTTCGCCTAATCTGGAAAATTGTTTGGTCCAAACGAGCTGGGATTAACCGAGGTTTACTGTACGCCATGTATGTGTTATATTATGTGAAACTCAACAGTTCAACAAAAAACTATGCTAAATATGCAACTCGGTGGTTCAATGTTTTCCACTCAAACCTTCTCTAGACAGAACACTTGATTGTTGACGCGTCCTTGGAAACCACAGAATTTGCCCTTTTAACTTCCCCTTATTTCATCAGTTTTGAGGAATCCCGCAAAAGACAACATGAACTTGCCAAAGCTCGTTTATCGGCTCGCAGAGCACAGCGCAAGAGGAAGGAGGCCATGGCTGCTCTCACTGATCCAAAGAAGATTCTTGAGAAACTAGAAATGATTGCACAGGAGAAGAAACAAGGTAAATCTCATTTATGTACTTTGTAATATCAACCCTAGAGCGCCTGCTTTGTCCGTAAAGTGAATGGTAACCGGTCAGTTTGCCTGAGAAGTGAATGGTATCCGGTCAGTTTAGATTTCGCATTGCCTTGTTTGGTGAAAGTAACTGATTAATTTTCAGTGATGCAAAAACTGTTGTCCGCGGTACGAAAAAAACAACCCTTATGGAACGATTTTTCAAAAGTAAAGATTATTTTAGGAACAGTAGAACATGGACTAAAATGCACTTGAAGTATTGCCCAAGTGCTTGTAAACAGTGAATATATTTTACTGTATGCTTTTGAACAATCACTTTCCATAGATGATAACGGCATCAACTGTTAATATACACTGTAATATGTCATTTAAGTGATGGTATAATGCACCATACAAGATTTTTATCAAGGAACATTTGTGCTGAAACTGTATAAAACATTTTTTTGGGCATTTTTCCAATTTTTTGTCCATCGAAAATTTTCACTTATTTCATCCCCTGCATCTTTAGGTCCTCCGGCAGAGCGACTTCTCACTGCGATCGCGATGAAGCATGAAGAGGAGAGAGAAACGCTGATGTTGATCTTACTCGCTGCAGAAGACGGACCGGATGAGAAGAACGCAAAGAAGATGAATGATGAGGTAAAAAGTCTCAACAGGTTCAAAAATTAAACGTTTTTTTTCTTTACAAGTTTTGTCATTTTTTAATTGTTAATAACATGCGTAATTGTGACTTTACCATGTTATTTTTACATTAAAACTAAACTGTTTTTTAAAACAATGTATTTTTTATTCGCTGAAATTGTATTTACAATTTAACAGATAATTATTCAAATTAATATCAAACAAGCCTTTTTTGCGATAAATACATTGGTCCATAAACTTAGTCAATCCAGACGTTGTGTGTAAAACGTTGGAGATAAATTGACATTTTTTGGGTTAAACAGAATAATGTAACTTTCAACGAAGTGAAATTGGGTTTTTATTAAAAACGTGAATTTTAACCATTCAAATCGGCAAAAAGTAGAGAAACGGTTGAGAAACTTGCCTTAATGGTTGTGTTATATGTACGGACCTTAACGATTAGTTTCTCACTGTTCCGTGTTTTTTGCAGAAACTGAAAGATGCAGTGGAAGAGTTTCGGACGAAGAGGAAGGCTTGGAGACAGGATCGACTGCTCCGTGCCATCAAGGACGGAACAGATCGGATCCTTACTGATGAGGAGCGGAAGAGACTCTCTAATTACGTGGCAGAAGAAAATAAACAGATGGTTTCAACCGTGGCTGTTCTGCTCGAAAGTAAGTTTTTGAGGCAATTTGTGTGCGAAAAAAATGTCATATTTCCAAAGAAACAAATATAGAAACATCAAACAGACTTAAAAGTAAAAGTGATCAAAAATTAAACTACAATATGCATTGTACATGATAAAAACAATTTAAGTATCACATTTTATCTTGAAGTATTACCCTGCTTGTAAACATATACCCTTACGCTGTCAAAGGCAATTGTTGAAGAGCTGTCAAAATAATAATTTATAATACAAGTTCCTTTGCAGTTTTATTTTTTATCTGATATATTTCAAACTCTGTTTGCACAAATCGTTTTTACAAGTTTTTGTTCCAAAACTGGGGTTTCAATTCAGTCTTGTATTTGTTGCTGGTAGAACTGTTATGTTGTATACTTGTTTGTTTCTACAATTGTTGTTTTGATTGTGTATTTTCCTTTTTCCCTGTCTGGGTATTTTTGATATAGGTTGTTTTTTTGCGAGTCACCAAAATCCGTATCATTTGTTTTGTTGTTTTTTTCTTTTAAAAATCTGTATGTGATTTCTTCTATTGCAGGCAAGCGAAGGGCTGGTGACGTACAAGGTGACGTCACAAAGGATGGGGAAAGCACCTCGATCGAGTGGTTGGCGCAACTACAACACACACAAGAGAACGAGGCTAAGTTCACTTCGGAAGTCATTGCTGAAAAGGTGAGAGTGCTCAGTCATGAGAAGTGAGCAGATTGTACACAGTTATTTTTGTGGGTTGGTTGGATACAAAAATCCGTAAAAAAAATCTGGAATTTTTGTTCCTTTGGTTTGTTCATCTTTTATTGAGGCTGTGGCGTTAGTGAGAAGATTTAAGAAGTCCTAGCATCTATTTAAAACCCTCTTGTTTAAATGTTTTGCTCAAATAGGAAGATTTAGGACCAACCGAATCGACCAATTTTCACCGGTTTAAAAATAACATTTTAAAGTCCATTACAGCCTATTAGTCAATTTCCTTATTCAAATAGAATCATTGCATGGACTGATTGACTTTGTTTGATTCAAATTTGTATTCCACATCCGTATCTAGAATTTCCGTTTTGTGTTTAATCAGGTCATTTAAGCCATATTGAGTTATCTTACACTCACAAGAACAAAAATGGTACCAATTTGAGTAATTTATTCCTAAGTACTAAGAAATTTCGAATTTTAGTTTCTGCTGGTGGTTTTATCACCCAGGTATTTGGGTTTTCATTCCATTTTTTTACATTAAAGTTTGCATTACATTATAACAGAGTGATGAGTACCTTGATGTTCTGACCGACAACCAGCGAAGATCTCGTCGTGAAGGTTGGAATGACAACATCGGAAAAGTTGTCTTCAATCTCGATCTGCCATGGCAAGGCAAGTTTTTAAAAAACACAACTGTTTAAAAGAGTAGATGTTGGAGCGTAGTTAAAAAGTTATGTTAAAAAAGTTCCACCCACATACATCGCGCGAACTCGCTGCCTGACGTTTGTTTAAAAAAAATTTGCTTAGGATTTTGTAACTTTGTTGTGTATATTTCAGTGTATGTAAAAATATTATCATATTTTTTCGAAACTTATTTTTATTTTATTTTTGTTTTATTGATGAATTAATATTTGTCTTTTTTTCGATACATTAACTTTTTTATCACTTATTATTCTTTCTTTTTTTTTCTTTCTTCTTATTTGCCTATTTTTTTTTTATTTTATTCATACATTAATATATATGTATTTATTTTTTTTATTTTTTTATCTTTCTTATTTCTCTTTATTTTCTTATTGTTTTAATTTTAATTTATTAACATTTTTATTGATTTATTTTTGTTATCATTTTAATAATTTGTTTATTTTGTTCTCTCAGAGGCTCAACGTCCAGCATCTGCCGGAAGCTTGGATCAGGAAGCGCAAGAATCTCTCCAGAAGATGGAGGATGAGATGGGAAGAGCAGAAGAAGATCTGGAGAAAGAGAAGCAAGAGATCGAGAGAAAGAGTGAGGAAAAAAGAAAATATGCTTTGTGACGTCAATGATTTTTCACCAACATATACAGTGTCATTTTTTGTGGAGTATTTAATTTTTTGTTTTCAAAGCAAATCTTGCAATTTGTTCATGATGATTTTAGACATTGTTTGAAATCATATTTGAGAGATTGCTGTTTTCACATTTTTGATCATATAACCTGAACAAGGATATGGCCCTTTATCGCCATTTTTACATTATTTTCATTATATATCCAGAGGCGATGGGTGAAGACATTGACACAGACGCCGAATTCTCAAAACTGGAAAAACAATACGAAGCAAGGAAAGCTGTAAGTATATGAATAGTAAATAGAGTAATTATAAGCCTCCAAAACAAAATGTACTGTTCTGTAAAACATTTACATACCCTATCACTTGACGGGCGCATCTGTTTTAGGTAGCTTCGGTCAGTAGAACATTTTTCGAGATATTTAATTCTCCATAGGTTGTGAATCACCTAGGAAGGTAGTTTCAGCAACTGTAACAATTCGTAGTTTACTATCTGCAAAAATTGCGGACATTAGGTGTGTCTTCTATAATTATTTCCGGACCCAGATTTACCGCCAAAATTGCGGTAATTTATTTCAAGCTATTGAGTTCATTTTCAACATTTTGCCTGACAAACGCAGCTCCTCTCATCCGACATGGAGAAGCAGAAGGCAAAGATCCGTGAGAAGTTGATGGAGAGGAGACAGAGGAAAGATGAATCGGAGTTTGAAGCACACGCGGCTGCAGGGATGGTGCTCCTCGCGGATGAAAGGATGAAGAGCAGAGATGCGAGGAGCAAGGAGCAAGCCACAAAGCAGAGAAGTTTGGTAGGAGAAGAGAGTGACAATTTAAGTCTTTCAGATGATGTTACCAAAACCCTCCCATAAACTAGCTGAAAAACTTTTGTCACCTAAGGAATCTCCCGCAGACAATAGAATGTAAAAAAGAAAGATTGTTGCTTCTTATCAGTAGTATATTTAGACTGTTTCATGAAGAACAGGTACAAAGCATAAATCATTTCTTTAAAAACAGAAATGATTTTGTTTTTAAAGAAATGATTTATGCTTTGTACCTGTTCTTCATGAAATAGTCTAAATATACTCCCATAAACTACATTAAAATCTGCAAATGAGTTCCTTTGAAACGATTTTGTAATGTTTTTGAGTCTTTACCCAATAATTTCCAAATCTTTATCGACGAATTCGTTACTTAATAATTCAAAAGATTCCTCCCAGTATACTACAAATTTAGTCTTAACCGTATCCCAGTCTCACCGTAATTTAAATAACTCCGCTCTTTACGTCATCTATCGGTATTTACTAAACATTTTTTACTGAGAGTTCTTGCGTTAGTAGTTATACCTGGACCTTTTTTGCTGAGTCATGTTTGTGTCGTAACAGATGGAAGAGAGACTGGCGGCTAGAAGAGAAAAAAGAAGACAGGAGCAAGAGAAATTGGCGCAAGAAATAGGCGGAGCCCCAGAGGTGAGGATATAATGAATTTATTTTGGGGCATCGCAAACGAATTCTTCTGTGGTTTATGCCAAGTTGTGGCATTGAACAGGTTGGCGAGGCATGTCATTTCACCCTGTTTCTTCTAACAAACTGGAGTGCCGTTGAATGGCTACAATAGCCAATATGACCTATGTCTTGTCACCAGCTGCACTGATAAGACCTTATGTTCGAAACAGTGTGCACTGTCTGCAGCTTAGCATGTATTGACTTGACGCTTTTATCTTGAAACTATTAACTTGTAAAAACTGTTCAGCCTAATCGTGTTTTTTGCAAAGTTCGAATTTACAGAACATTGTTCTACTTTGATATTTTACTTTACAGGAATCTCAAACGGAAAGGGAAAGCAAACCGAATACTCCACTAGGTGGCGATCGTCCAGCTACGCTCGCAGTTCCTGAAGTGGACAAGGACAAAGTTGTGGCCGAACTGATGCGGGCTTCAAGAATAATTTCGGAACAAGCCGCTCGCGACCGCCAACGTCATCTAGAACAGGTCACTACTATGACAGTTTATCATTGTCACGTGTCAAAAATGACGTCTCTGTTTGCTAAATTGAGCCATGATTGACAAAAAATTAAAAAAATTGTACTTGACTTGAGTTTGGTCGAAAATATTTTCACCTGACTTGAGTAATTGTACAAAAAAATCCCTTGACTTAAGTTTTGTCCAAAATATTTTTACTTGAATTAAGTTTTGTCCAAAATATTTTTACTTGACTTAAGTGCATGTCAACAAATATTTACCGTACTTGAGTAATTGTCAAAAACTACTAACCAAAAATATTTGACAACCCACCTTTAATCTATTCTTACCTTATACGACCTAGTTTAAACAACCGCTGTAACGATAAGTTTTTTATTTGCAGGTTCGAAGTCGGATCAGAAACAAAAAAGACAAAAAGCAGAGCGAAGCTGTTCAGTTTATCCAGGCTTACCAGAGCGAGAAGACAATATTGGATATGCGTGAAAGTATGAGAATCAGCCGACAAAAGACGATGTTGAGTGAGAGAGTTGAGAAGTTGAAGACTGAACGAACCATGACTATGAAGGAGGGTGGAAAAAAGTGAGTGGTTTTGTTGTTGTTATTATTTTTATTAACTCAATTTCTATGTTTTTTTATCCTCAGTGAGCGGGTAACGCCTGAAAACATATTTCAGCATTTCGTGTGATAGTATTTTGCCGAAAAAATAAATTTTAAATGGATTACTTTCTTCCAGGAAAGCGACTGATTTCAGCAACTTGGTGGATAAGAAGGAGGTTGAGGGGTTGGATGAAGATGACAGGATGACAAGGATCGCAGAAAAGTTACAGAAGAAGTTGGAACAAGAAAAGAAAGATGAAATCCTGGTAAGGAGAAATAAAATTTAGATATTGCCCAGACCTTGTAAAAACAGCCCGAAAACCACCTATTAAAAAGTTAATTCAAAGCGAGGAATTTACTCCAAAAAAGGATAAAAATGGTGTTGTGCAACCTAAAAGTGAATCCAAACGGAGAAATTTTAATCTAAAAAGGTTAAAATGTGGTGCTTTGCAACACAACAATAAAACCAGCCAGCAACCAATCAAACACCAGCCCAATTAGGCGGGAAAAGCGCTACCCTGATTACACCGCTTTGCATTTGCAAAAAAAATTATTCAACAACCTTTGTATAAATCCCATCAGCGAGGGAAGATGATCCGATCCCGCCGTAAACTTTCCGTGATTACAGAAAACCCAGAAGTCGGTAAAATCTGAGATCATCTAAAAATAAGCATGATTTCGCAAGAGTTAAATGCTGTATGGCCGCAAAAACGGGATTTTCCTGTTTGTAACCGCCATTAATTAGTTTTTTTGTTGAGTCTTGCTGCATGCCACTAACACTTCCCAAAACTTCAAGAGCAAGTCCAAATCAGAGCTGCAAGTCGGGCGTTCCAACGGTCTTAATTCGGCCTGACTTCGCATTCTGTGTCAGTAGTTTTTTGAAAATAAATTTACTTACCTAAGTAGCTACTTGCTGGGCTTACCGTAATGCCTAAGAGCCCCAAAACGCATCAAGCTACTGTCTAATATATTGCCTATTGTATGTGTCTTCTTTACCATATTCTGTACAGTGGCGCGCAGGCTTTCGTGTACTGCATGTCGTCTTAATACAGCTTTGCCCTCCAACTGTTCGCACAGTTTGGATAAACTTACCAACCATCAGCAAACGCATGAGTGCAAACATATCAGTTTGCTTACATCAAGCGCTGGTATCATTCTTATTATAAAGCTCATTGAGCAATATGTAAAACAGTAAGATATATTCGCTGTTCCGTTTTTCATGTGTAATTAAAAGCATAACCCAGTGGTTCCAAACCTGTATCGAAGAATTCCTCACTTCACAATCCAAAACATTTTCATTTCTCCCTGATAAACTGCATAGTATATGCTAAACCATACAAATATCATTCAAATTTGGGTCTTTTATCAACTTCACAGATTGAATTCCCTGATCTAATTTGTTTGAGTAAATTCCACCCCTTTAAGTTTAAAAATTCCTTCCCGTTTGGGGACCACTGGCATCTAATGTTGTATGTCTTTTTATTATGACATCACATTATGTTTATGACGTTACAGAAGGAGGAAGAAGAAGCGGCATCGACGTCACGTCAGTTGACGATGGTATTCGAAAATGTGGACGCCGACCCGATTCGACCAAGGACGTCGTCGCGAAAATTTGAGAAGAGCGATAAAGACCAAATCCTGAAGGAGAGAATGCAAAGAAGAAAGAACAAACGAGAGAGAGATGCAGCCTCCGTTGATCCGGATAAAGACGATTCTTAAACCTGAGAGAACAGAAGTTCAAAAGATGTTTGAACTTAAATCATGAATAATTTAGTGTATTTGATGTAATTAGGCTTGTATTCTTCATATTTCTCATGATTATGCTGTGTAATGAATTAGGCCGCAATAATAATTAATCATTTAGAAATCTTTTTAGGGCAGTGGTTCCCAAATTTTATGTAACAACAGACCCCTTAAATTTTAAATTTAACTAAACAATTGGTCCAAACGTACAATTTACTTGAACCTGTTGTAATAAACCCAGGTACACGTTTGGCAAAAAAACAGTAAAGGTTAACAAGGTAATCAAAACCAGATGGTAAAATTTGTTTCAGTTTTTCGCATTCAAAATGTAATATTTTAAAAGCATGTTTACAATCCTAAAAATGCTATTGCATTGTGGAACTTAGCTAACGTGGTACTTGGGGTCTGCGAACGCCATTTTAACCACTGCCTTGGATGGCAATAGTCGTGGTATAACAGACGGCTGATTTTGCCCAAAGCCATTTATTTTATACACACTACACTGTCATTCCATTGCACTGAACACAGTACCTTTATTCCACTGTTAGTGTAGCGTCATTATTATCATTGTTACGTCACAACTTTCACGTAATGTTGTAGTTGTTTAGCTTTGTGCAGAAATATTTAATTTAAAATTGGATGCAAGCAGTGGTGGGATTCAGTCGGTTCGCACCGGTTGTATAGAACCGTCTCACAAAGTTTTATGAGATCAGCGAACCGGTTAGCATTGCTGGTTACTGTCAATGGACTTTTTGTAACAGAACTGGCTGAAAAATATGACTTTGTGGTAGAACCGGCTGACAAAAACTTTCAATCCCACCACTGGACGCAAGTTTACATTTTGTGTGTAATTTTTCTGTTTCTGTCGGTTTTATGATAGAAATAATTACTGAAACTGTTTGTTATGAAATTTCCTTCGTGTTTTGTAAATGCTTCTGGCAAAACTGTGGTAATTTCAATTATTCAATGATGCTGTAGATTGTATTTTTACAGAAACACCGTAGAAAATAAACTTAATTCATTAAACTTGGCACTACACTATGGTGTGAGGCTACATGTATGATGTAGCAGTAAGTCGTAGTTTGATACAAAGTCGGACAAAATGTTAATAATAATGTTGGTCCTTGTAATGTTAGAATCATTTGGCAGCCGTCTTGTGTTCACAAAGTTGGGGGTTCCAATCCCGTCTTGACGACTTTGTGTTTCCCTGAGAAAGAAACTTAATGGCTGTGGCTGTGGAGCCTGATGTGTTGAACTACTCTACTCACCCACCGAGGATAAATATGAAACAGCCAACCCTAATCTAACATGATAGATTTTATTTTACATCTGCAACTTACCCGTGATTTGTATTTTTCTCAAGTTAAATTGACCCAAGGCTGGAACTTAGCGTGAACCTCGACAGACAAAATTGCTATTTTCCAAAAAACTCAACAACTATAGAAATAAAAAACATTGCAGAATGTTTCGGCAAATTAATCATGACTCAGCAAATCTGCAAACAATGGAGATTTAAGTTTGTTTTGATTATGACGTAAGTATAACCTTTCCGTTTAAGTTAGGTGAGGTAAAAGTAAAGTAACATATCATAATGTGCCGTTTTATAGTAGAGAATTTCAGATTATCTTGTTTCTTAGATTTGTGTTTCGTAATTGGTGATTAGGAGACAGGAGTTGACCTAATTTCCGTGTAAAGCTCACCTGAATTATGTAACGGTTTTCAGATTGTTGCATAATACATTCTCGTTCAGTCAAAGTAAATCGTACAGTATATGACATTACAGAAGAAGCACGATCACTTCATTGTAGTTTGCAGTCGTTAGTTAAGCTTATTTGAGGAAGTTGTTTTAAATTTTGTCCCAACATTAAATAAGACATTTAATTTACAAAATCTTGTTTTACCTCATAAACTTGCTAACTGCATAATAAGGTATTTTTTGAAATAGTTCTTGACCTGACTCTAAAACAGGCAGGAATTTTATAGAAGCGCAAAAATGGTGATGCCACAATCAGTGGATTAAGTTTGCATAAGCTGCAGTTTAAGAGTTATACTGTCAGAAGTTTGGAGTGTTATTTTTACGGAGCTTTTTTTCTGTCAAGTGTTCCGTGGAACGTAGATTTTTATTTTTAACTTATGTTTATGTTTCATTGTAGATTGACCTAGTTAATTTACTGTTTATTTGCTGAAATGGAAGCCAACCATCAGGCCCCTGAAACTAGTAGCACTGATGTTGAAAGTGTGTTGTACAACAATGAAATGGATGGGTAAGAAAAAAGTGTTTGACATTTTTGTGCAGTATTTATATATATATACGTAGTAAACTTTGGTTAATCTCTGTCTTTGCATAATTCAGGGAAAAATCAGTCAAAAGATTTCAAAAGAAATCAAAAGATTGTAAAATGGAAAAGCTTGAACTAATCAACATGGGTTAATCCAGATATTTGCCTAATCTAGGCAAATTTTTCCAGTTCAAATGGGTCCAGTTTAACCAAGGTCTACTGTAGTATTTCCACATGTTATATTGATTCAAATGACACTTTGCATGTGGGTACACTCAAGGTTGAATTATCTATGAGGCATAGTAAGCACTTGCTAATGGAATCCAAAGATAGAGGACACAACATATACTTTTATCAGCAAAATTCTAGTGGTGTCTCAGTATTTAGATGTACAGGCAAATTTGATTTTTTTCTGTTTCTATCTGAATATCTTGTACAAAAGTAAATATTGCAACTGGAATACAATAAATTTCTCTTTTGGGCTTGCTTGCCACCCACCTACTTAATAACAAACTTCCACTGTATGATACACCACAGTGATAAGTGCTTAAGGTCTCCGAAGTGCTTAATCCGGCATATTGATAAACCTTGGTTAATCCAAACCCGTTTGGACCAAAAATGTTATCTGGATTAGGCAAAGATCCAGTCTATCCAATGTTGAACCACATTACAAATCATTTGTACGTCACATTTCGTTTAAATTATGTGAAGATCCGGATTAACCGAATCCCGTTTAACGAAGGTTTACTGTATATATTATATAAATTATGTTTATAGTTAATCTGTGTTAGGCTATGTGCAATATATCATTGAAATACAGTAATAAGATGTCTTATAATGATGGCTGGCTGAAAGTTTAAGATTAGAATATTGAGCGGTATGTTCATGCTAACAATCAAAACAGTTGTGATATTTAATGTATTGTAGTTTACTAATAGGGTCGATTTTCACATATTAATCATTCAGTTGTTTTTACGCACAGAACGACAGTCGGTTGGCTTGGAAGTTGGTGTCGATGGAAACCAACATCGGAAAATCACTTGATTAAGGCAGAAACCAAAATGCTTGAATGTAAGTTTTCTGCTTATCTGCTTTTGTCTTCTTGACTTTAAACAAAAAAATTTCTTTTACGCTATCATCTTACATTAGTTTGTGCATTTTATAGAGTTTTAAATGTTGACAATCATGTTTAGAGGTAAAAAAATGCTTTAATTTGAGTTAAGTTGATTACTGGGTCATAAATGGTTCACTAGGTGTTTATATTACACAACAGCTAAGCATAGTTGACAGTTCTTACTCAGCTTTTACTGTTATAAGCTATTGCTGCCAGGCATAATATCAAGTTTATAGAGCTCTTCTGGCAAGTATTTTTATTCCGAAGTTTTACTGAAGGCGACCGGCATAATATGTTGAAACATCAGAATAAAAATACTTGCCAGAAGAGCTCTTTTAACATGGACCTTTGCTATTGTTGCTGGAATTAGTGTTATACATTAGTGAGATCATCCATATGTAATGTTTATGTGCAGTCGTAAAATGCCAGCTTCATAAGATGTTTGTGTCACTGCCGAGTGGAAATAAAATTTGGACTTTGGTCGCCAACAGAGGAGTGAAAAACAAAACACCTCTGGTGATGGTCCATGGATTTGCTGGGGGTGTTGGATTATGGGTAAGTCATGAAAAAAGGCTTTAAGCCTGTGGTTCCCAACCGGGGAGGAATTCCTCCCTAGGGAGGAATTTTATGAGTTCAGGGGAGGAATTTCATAAAAACTGCAAAACAAATTACATTGGAAATGTTACAGAATATTTTTGTGTATAGATTATTATGTCCATTATAATTTGGACCCGGTTCACATTTGGTAACGGATTCTGAATGGACATCCCTAATTATAAGGTCTATTTCAAATTGCTATAATTTTTTGTGTTTAATTTGTTTTTCTTCTTATGGGGAGGAATGAATAGTTCGAAAATGGGCGAAGGGAGGAATGTAACAAAAAAGGTTGGGAACCACTGCTTTAAGCATTGTTTGTGTCATAAATTGAAGGTCTGTGATGATCATAAAGAGTTGCACTTTGCAATAGTCAGTTTTTGTGGCAGACATAGGCACCGTCATTGAATTTGATATATTTTCTGCGAATGCCAAATATATTTTCTGCGGATGCATATTTTTTGTGTGAACAAATGTCTTTCCTTTGTGTATTGTGTTGAAATAAACGGGTATTTCCCAGCAGAGGAGAGCTGCCAACATACTATGATTGAACAGTAACCCTATGTGACTTTGAATAAGATTGTAGTAAGCCCTTAAGCTCTTGCTGGTCCTGCAAAAGCGCTTCGTTAGGCCTTGAAAGTTATGTTGCCCCCGCATGTCATTTTGAATGAATGACTAAGTCAACCAATAAATCTATTCTGTACTGTAGGCTTTAAATTATGAAGCACTGAGCAAGAAGCGTTCCCTCTATGCTTTCGACCTGCTTGGATTTGGAAGAAGCAGCCGACCAACGTTTGACACAGACCCTCAAGTTGCTGAAGAAACATTTGTTCAATCGATAGAGGAATGGAGAGAGGCTGTTAACATAGATAAAATGATTTTACTTGGTCACAGTTTTGGTGGATATCTAGTCAGCTGTTACGCAATGAAATACCCTGAAAGGTTGGTTTCTTTTCATAAAAAATATTAGTTGTTTGCATAATCTTAATTAACAAACTGTGTTTAGGTGTACAGAACAATTTGCAGGCTAAAAAGTAAAAATAGCAATTAAACTACAACTGTGATGTGATAGATGAAATTGCTTTTGGTAATAATTATGTTAAAATAAAGTTCTAGCATTGTCATCATGCACACCCCTGTTTTGACATTTTTAAAAAAATTCTTAGCCTCAATTGGAATCATTCATGGCACTGTAGTGCGCCCAAGTCTTCATGAAATGTATAATTTCTGTGATTGAAGATTATTGGCGATTTACTGCAAAAGTAGAATACTAATGTTGAACTACTTTAAATGGGCCTTTATGTCTCCAATTTAGTTGTATTTAAAATTTGTTTTAGAAATATCTTAGATTTGTAACCTATTGAACAAAAAAACTTTTTACAATGCAGAGTAAAAAGTCTTATTCTGGCTGACCCATGGGGTTTTCCCAAACCTGACCCAGACAGTGAAAGGGCACGGAGAATCCCACTATGGGTCCGGGCCATTGTTCGTGTCCTAAGTCCGTTCAATCCTTTATCCGTCGTCAGAGCTGCTGGACCCTGGGGTAATGTTAGAATTTTTTATATAAGCTGATACCATTGCTACTGCTACAAAAAATTGTGCAAAATTTAGCAATCACAAAACTTTTAATGTGCTTTTTTGATTTGCGTGACTTTTTGTATTATGTGCAAAGTTAAATGTTAGGTTTGAGATGATTTGCAATACTAAAAATGTGCATTATAGGTGTTTTTTTATCCAATTTTCTTATTTGGTATTGTTTGTTGCAGGACCTAACTTAATTAAACGATTTCGTGCTGACTTCAAACAACGATATCCAGAAGTGACAGCGAAGGATGAAAACACTGTATTCGAATATATTTACCATTGTAACGCTGGCAATCCAAGGTAAAACTTTACCCTCTACAAGTTTGTTCTCTGTGTGTGATAATACAAAGTGCTGAAAAAACAATAAGACAGTCCCTCTCTAAACCTTTTTTTAGGTGGCCTTTATCTAAGTTTAAAGTAAAAAATAGCCTTCGTTATGTATTTAGATTTAGATTTCCCGTGGTTGTGAATTTCTGCTGCTCTAATGGTAGCTTTTTGTTGTATTTTTTAGTGGAGAAGCGGCTTTTAAAGAAATGAATGAAAATTTGGGTTACGCCTACAGGCCAATGTTGACTAGAATCAGTAAGTATTTATCTAAATTAGAAAGACATTTTAAAGCAAAGCTGTAACAAAAAATTGTTAAACTGTTTTTCTTGACTTAGTTTGTATGTTATATGTTGTGTACAAACAAATCTGTTTCAAACCAACATTTTAATTTTAATGATGAAAATAATGCAACATGCATTATTGTTTAAACGTTTCGGCAAATGCTCATGCCTTCATCAGTGATATGAACAATAACGTTTGAACAATAAAGCATGTTGCTTTTTACATTTATTTGGGCCTTTATTTTCATCATTAAACATTGTAAACTTTTGAAATACATTTTTAAAACTGACAAAAATCATATTTACAATTTGCAGGTGCAATGAATAAAGAAGTACCCGTGACCTTCGTGTACGGTGCAAGGTCATGGATGGACATATCATCTGGCCATCAAACACAAAACCTTCTTCCTGACAACCATGTTGAAGTTTATGTAAGTTGAACTTAATTTTAGATAAAACGAGCTGCCCTAGGCCATACAGCCAATGCCTTGTTACCAGCTGAACTGATGATGCTCTATAGGGTAAAGGGCTGTGCACTGTCTGTAGCTGCACTTAATATGTTGTCAGTTATGATCTGCTCAATTTTTTAATGTCAGCGTCTGCAATGCAAAAACAAATTATTTTGCATGAATATGTATCTAAACAAATCAAACTTTAATAATACCACCCTTTTTCTAATTGGTTTTTGTATGGGGGCCCATGTGTCTCTGCTTGCAGTAAAAACTGTACACCTCTTTGTCTTCACCTGCAAATCTATGTATTAGGGCTGGGGTCGGCAATCTTTTAAGCGACACATGTGATTTACTTGTTATTTCCATATGGCAATGGCTTGACATGCCAATATTTTAGTGGGTAGTAGTGATTTGTGCCAGCGCATTCTGAGGTGGGGCATAAGCCACACTGGGGGTAAGACGCATATTTTACCTAAATGTAGACACAAGAGTAAAAAAATTTCTGAAACACTGAAGTCTTGCTTCAAACGTTGTTTTCTACTTGCAGTCTGTAAAAGGAGCAGGGCACCATGTGTACGCTGACCGACCGGATTTGTTTCGAGAAATTGTTACCGCTGTGTGTGATGCAACAGACACTGATGACTGAATAGCCAAATTCAATCTTTTTGATGCACTTCTTCCGATATTTTAAACTTTTTGTTTGATATTGTTTTGCTTTTTTTAACAGAATGCAGGGTCTGTAGTACTTTTGCGCAGATAAAAGCTCTTAAAAAACATAAATTAAACGTCTGTAGTTTACATTTTGGAAAAAAATTACCTTTGTTGCTTCAATTCTGTAAAAATTACATCTGTAAAATGTTATTTTCACATTTTATATTTCTCAATGGAATACTAGAACATTTAAAATGGTCTACGCTTAATGGATCTGTCTGCCATGGTGATTTGAATAACCATGAATTTTAATAGGAATGTTGTTCATTCACTGTTTGTCTTTCTGTATTTTCATCAGCAGGCACCATTACAACGTTTCTGTGATTATTTGTTCTTTTTATGAAACCTCCATGTTATGGTTTAGTTTTATGTCTGCCTCATGTTTTTCAGTGAAGATTTGTGTTACCAAGTCGTGCAAACTTCTAGAAATTTTATGTCACAGCAAGTTTCATTCAAAGAACTCTTATTCAGTGAAACTTTATTATTTTCTGTTTGTCTTTCTTTAACTGTCTGATTGCACAACAATGAAGGAATGAATGTTCCATCTAAAAATGGTAAAACCAATTAAAAACTGGTAAATTTCAAACTTATAGATCTACTGTTGATCTCAGTTTACTCAAGGAAGCTTATGTGTGTGAAACATGAAATTGAAAATACAGGGAGCACCGGTTTGAGTGTGTCATGCTTTTGACGAATTTTTTGTTCAGATAAATAGTTTTTTTGTCAACCAATTCATTTTTTTCTTTTTGGGTTTTTGAGCATTTTTGGGTTTTTGTTCACTTTTTGCTTTTAGAAATTGTTGTCAACTGTAATTGATTTCCACCACTGATCTGGAGCCATGTCATATTAGTTTTTCGATCGGAAAAGCTAGAAATGTCCTGGCAGGGTTGGAGACAGTAAATGTGGCAAAACAAAACAAGGTTGTCATGCCAACTGTTGGACCTAAATCTGATTTTTTGGTGTTTTGTTTTAACTGCATTTTATCGCAACAAATAAAAGCTGCCTTAGCATCAGTTTATTCTTTGCACTTTTGTGATCTATATTGTATTTTAGTTGGGTGTGAAAAAAATTGATAAAACTGACCTAAAAGATTAGTTCGAATTTAAACAAAGTTAAGGTCAAAAATTTTACTTTTTAAAGTGTCTTGCTCGTGACAAAGAATGTTAGGTATATTTAATATTCTAAATTTTAAACTCAACAGATTGAAACAGAAAAGAGGAAGTTTGTCGATACTGAGATTTTTTGTCTGCAGTAAAAAAATCATTTGTACGTCACGTAGTTGTTCAATAATAAATGAAACAAACTAAAACTCTTGTCAGTTAAATTATTAAACAACTTTTACTAATTGTGCACAGCTTTGCCCACAATAACCCGTTTACACAAAACACAGTAACATTTTGCCAATGACGTTTCATTTTACAGGTGAGGAGAAAATGCTGGCAAATTTGGTTGCATGACTCAGCAAATCAGTCAGCTGATAAAAGTTTAAAAGCGTGTGCATTTTAATGCAAGTCACCCTCGGTACAGTTAATTTCTGAATTCTGATCGTAAGATATCTGGGCGATTGGAATTATCCTAGTAATAACTTTTTGCTATGAAAAAAATCGCTTGCTTTGGTATATTAAAGTTTTTGCTTATTATTGTAACGATTTTTTTGCAACAGGAAATTAAACTTCATAATTTTGGCGATTTTTCACACTTTTTGAATGGCAGAACTCGAAAGTTTAAAAGGAGTTGAAGAACTGTGTGATGAAGATTTAGAGTCGGAAGGGTGAATTTTTCAGGAAAACGAAACAACATTTTATCTATTTAATTGTAGATGAATTCAGGACACTTTACTCCATAACCCATGCCTTTTTTTTCGGTGTCCTTGCTGTTATGTAGCCGTTCAACAATAGAACTGTGATGATGAAGTGACTATGCAAATAAATTTGACTTGACTTAAAACACCTTTCCTATTTAAATGTAGATTTTCTTTCAATAACAGCCATGTGCCAACTCCCAAATCAGACCACATTTTGTCAGAACAAACATTTATGTTTAATTGCAATGCACAATATTAGTCTAGATATATTAAAACTTTAAAAAATGTAATGCTGTTTTCATTTGTTAACATGCACTTAAAACTGGTTTATTATTTTATCAATAGATCGACAACCGGTTGTTTTAAATGGAAGCCAACATCAGAACAACATCTCATAAAAGCGGAATCCTGCATGTTAAAAGGTAAATTTTAAACATTGTAACAAATTGGCTAAAAATCTTGTAGTAATCATCGATTTTCAACCGCATTTACACAATAGTGCAAGTAAAAATAATTGTAACACATTTACTTTTTTTAATTTTTAGTTGTAAAATGTCCGTTGAAAAAGTTGTATGTGGATTTACCCAGCGGTGAAAGGTTGTGGACGGTAATTGCCAACCCTGATGTGAATGATAAAATCCCACTAGTAATGTTGCATGGATTTGGTGGAGGGATCGGGTTTTGGGTGAGTAAAGCTTGTTTATGGAAATGGATTTGTACAGCTATCATTTATTGTATGGAAAAAAATGGTTTCCAGTGTGCAGTGTGTTTTCACTTTTTCAGAAGACTGTTGTTCGAAACTATCCAGGAAGGTTTCTTTTTTTGTTTTTATGTAAATTCCACCCTCTTTTTCCCAACATTGCTGTTTATTGTTCAAAAGTTGCAACATGTTTATAATAAATTAACTGTATTTGGTCTACTTTTATGTCTTTTATAATATCTTCTCAGTTATTGTGGATTTTTATACAATGTATGTAATTATGGCAATCCAATGATTTTTTCCTAAAAATAAAATCTACGCCTGATGGAATGTTAAATTATACTTCTCCATTATCAGGCAATGAATTATGAAGCATTAAGCAAAGATCGGCCTGTCTACACTTTTGATTTGCTTGGTTTTGGAAGAAGTAGCCGTCCGAAATTCAACGACAGCCCGGAAGAAGCTGAAGAAATATTCATTCAATCAATTGAAGATTGGAGGAAATCTGTTAAAATCAACAAAATGATTTTGCTTGGACACAGTTTTGGAGGATATCTAGCATCTTTATATGCACTCAAATATCCTAAAAGGTAAATTTAATTGGATTTAGTTGTTTTCAATGAATGAAATATGAAAATATTAACCATAGTTGAAGTACAGTATCCAGTAACTGCAGAAAGTTGCAGTAACTACAGGGATGCACCATTAATGCTGTGAAACAGGGGTTTGCAACCTGCGGCCCGCGGGTCAAAAGCAGCCCTTGAATAAAGGTTGTGTAGCCCGCAGAGACGCTTGGATTTCAAATGTACTGGCAAACAAGTCCAACTATCATTTATTTCTGAGCAGATTAATGCACCCAGTGCTATTTTTATGCAACCTGGCAATATGTGGCTAGAATCAAGTTGGAAATTTACTTGTAGGCATATTTTGTATGCAAAAAAGTAAAACCACCTTGTGTTATGCACAGGTGCGGCCCGCGATATAATTTTGCCAATTGTACTTGGGCCCCACAGTAACAAAGGTTGCACACCCCTGCTGTAAAACACAGGGGTAACTCTGAAAAATGTTCCTGTAATATTTGTAAATGGTTTGTGTCTACCCAAACAAATATTTAACACCTGTATATATAGTTACATGACTATCTTGTTTACATTAGTGGGTGTTCTGACGAATTATTCAATATTTACTCAATATACAGGTTACTCGTTACATGTTTTTTTCCACTTAGCTGGTTCTGGAATATGTTTGTATTCTTAACAGTTAATCATAATATTCTTGCTTGTATTGTCAATCGGTGCAGTAAGTATGTTTTGTAAGTGGTCTGCAACAATTGTTTAATCTAAATTCAACAAGTAAAGTATACAACATACATTTATTTTACATTTTCAAGCACTGCAAAGACTATTATACTGGTGCTAAATGTGGTCGACTTTTTGAATATAAGTGATATGCAAACAGATTTCTGTGTATGCGAAACAACACTAAAAAGTATGGTAACTCTAATACCTTGTGGAATTGTGGTAGAAAAAGTTTAGACACACTTTTATAAAATTTTACACAAATGAGAAAAACAAATGAGAAAAACTTACATTTTTTGTAAGTTAATTTGGTTAAAAAAACATCTATTAAAAAATTATCTTTGCAGGGTAACAAGTTTAATCTTAGCCGACCCATGGGGCTTTCCCGTGCCCAAACCCGAAGATTTGGAACGCTTACCTTGGTGGATTAAACTAATCCTACGATGTGTTGAACCTTTTAATCCCCTCGCAATCATAAGATGCTGTGGACCTGTCGGTGAGCAAAGCTGTATTACTTAACCAAAGATATTTAGTGACCACTTATAGAGAAATGGTAAAGATACATTGCTAAAAAAAGGCTTTCCAACTTTGAGATACAAATATAACTACTGCTGTTTAAACCAGTAGAAAATGAAACATTCTGAAAGTTGCTTATGGTTTTGGCATAGTAAAACGTATTCACACAAAATATTGTTTGTTTTTTTATCCCAACTGTGGAAACAACCCCAATTTGACTATACATATGCAATAACATACTTAAAATAACAAACAGAAAATTTTATTGACAATGCTTTAGCTTGTTGACACCTCATTTGTGTTTTTCTTATTGGAACCGTTTTGGAAAATCTCACACTCTGTTCTGTATTTCTAGAAAGTAAATATTACTTCTCCATGATAACCCCATGATTCAACACTATTTATGACAGGTCTTGCCCCTGCTAATAAAACCTTGATAGAAAATACTTTCACTCGAAAATTTCACACCAGTATGTGTAGGCCTCCCAGTGTAGTTATTGATGAAAGTATTGAACAAGATCCATTTATCTGTAAAAAATGAAAATAATTTTGTTGTTGTTAGGTCCCCGATTGATAAAACGATCCCGGCGAGATTTTAAGCAGAGATTTCCTGAAGTGACAGAGCAAAACAAAAATGCTGTGACTGAATATATTTACCACTGTAACGCTGGAAGACCAAGGTAGCATTACAATATGTGCTGTAAAGTGTTTTGTAACTATTGTTTTAATGTAAGATAAGTAAAAAATCATTAAATCCTAAAATTGCAACATTTTCACGTATTATCAGAATTTTGTACAAATGTATGTATGGCAGAAATTATTACACACTTTTCTATGTAGCTTATATTTTCTATATTTCAGTGGTGAATCTGCCTTCAAGCAATTAAACCAACATGTTGGGTATGCAGTTAATCCAATGATCAATAGAATAGGTTAGTACCAAAAACATATTTTACAAAGTACAGTTATAAAAATCGTAACATATAATAAATTAAAGTGTTAAAAATTGTGACATACATTAATTGATTATTTTTTTTGTAAAATTAATATTCTCAAAAATTCAACCTTTTATTGATTAAAGACAAATTGGATGCAAATATTCCGGTGACATTTATTTATGGAGCAAAATCTTGGATGGACCGCTCATCCGGTGAAATCGTCAAAGATCTTATTCCCAACAAAGTTACAATACATGTAAGTATTGCTTAAATTTGTCAAAAAGAAAAATTAGTTGAAATATTTATTAACAATACACCAGACACAAAGCCAAGTATATGATTGAAAGTGGAAAAAAATAGAAAATTGTATTTTTTTGAGTTTAAACCTTGATGTGGGACTTAAATTTATGCATTAGTAAACACAAGTTAGATTCAAGTTGGTATCAGTCAATGTATTATATGAATAGCTAAAAGCAGTGAGTTTAGCTAATGCAATATTAGCTGTTTTTGCACAGTCATTGACAAACTTCAACCCAAGTATTGACAGATGTTCTTTACTAGTTCTGTGCAATCAGTGTACATCAGTCACATAGACAAAAAAAGTTACAAAGCAAAATCAGACCAGCGTTTTCAGAAAACTTTAAGATAAAAAAGATTTTTACCAGCAGAAATGGGAAGCCCTCTTAGAACTAGTCAAGATTTTTATAAAAAGCTCCTTAACGAAAAACAATTTAAGTACCAAAGCAACTGCATGATGCATGAATACAGTTTCAAAATTGGGACCACAGCTGTTTGAAACAAACTGGTTTATAGGTTTTGGAGGGGGAAGTTGGCCACCATGTTTATGCTGATGACCCTGATCATTTTAACGGACATGTTTTGGATACTTGTAATGAAGCTGACGGCACATCACTTGACGTCTGTAACAACTGATACATTTTTTTTCTTGTTTTTGTATTTTTAATGAAGAAGCAGCCAAGTTCCGGAGATTTTGTATTTTGTCCTGTTTTTTTCTGTCCAGTTGAATAGTCATGTCCAACCAGTTTGTTTTAAACCACTGGAGTTTAAACAATTTAAAACCATTTTATTCCTTTCTGATGTACTACATAACAAATACTAAACCATGTAAATATCCTTAAAACTTGTTCTGTCATCTACTTCACAGGTTATATTTCCAGTGTTATTTTCAAACCTAAAGTGAAAATTCAATTCCTGTTTTAAGCCAGTTTCTTGGAAAATTCGAACACCAAATTTACATAATCATATTGTTTAGTTGTTTAATTCTTTCTGTTGTTACATAGTAAAACTTTTTATTACGAATTGTTAATCTTAAAAGTTAGCTGTATAAAACACCTAAACAGTATCAACTAAAATTAAAACTTGAACAGTAGACAAAAAACCCTATAAGGCCAAACCTTACTATCAAATAAACACAGCAGCCATTTTTCTGTATGTTTTTGAAAAACAAATTTCATAAAATACCTCTCCTGTCCCTCAGTCAACTTAACAATGTATGATGGAGATTGTTAAACTGTACTCCTTTTTAAACGATTACGGATGAAAATTTGTGTTTGTATTTTTTAAGTTCTTTTGCTGTGTGATATTTTTGGTATTATTTGTTTAATAGTACAGACTTTGATTCACACTTTCAGTGCACTCTTACTTTATTTGATAATTCTTATCAGTAAAAATCAACTTAAACTATATTAGTTGTGTGTTGCAAATCATTGTTGATTTTTTGTAATTCAATTTGCACTACTGTGTCTGTAATAATTACTTAAATGCACTTAAGTGTTTGTGCTTTACGATAGTTGCTAAGTTGTTTTCAGGTGCTTTGGAAATAAATCTGTCCTTGTTATATCAATGTGTACAGTTGTTTCAGATTTTCAGAAGTGTGCCCAAACGTTGGTTTGTATTCTTTTGCAAGCATTTCTCAACCCTAAATGAGTCTGGAAAGATGGCATGCAAAGCTATTTTTTAACATCCATACTGTTATGATTTTTAAATCTTTTTACATTAAATATGTGAATGTTGCTGTAAAGTAAAAATAGAAAGAGACTTATGTATGAGTCACTAAACTACTGTTTGATATGATACAGGGAATTCTGTTTATCCAATTACTAAGCTTTTTATGCAATCAACTGTAATGTATTCCCAACTAATGGCAGTTTGTTTGTTTCTTTTTTATCTTTAGTTGGCAGGCAATGCCTGCATGCGTTACACTCACAATGCTTACTTACTTTAAGCTGCCTACTTTATTGCAAGTCTGTTGGATCATTAATATTTCAGTTTTTGGTGTCTTTAATTTAGTTTCAAAATTGAACTTCTGGAGAGATTATATAAATGTTTCAAAAAATTAAATTTTGAAACTTTCAATTTCCCTGTATGTAGATTACCAATAGTGGTTTTAGATCCAGCTACGATTTAAAACCTGTATGTGTTTTGCTACATTGCAAGAAAGGTCACTGCCCTGTTAAATTCTTGACTGCACCACAAATACGTTGTTTACCTACAGTTTCTACAGGTGGTCTCCAATCAACAAGAAATTTATAGACATTACATTTTAATGGGGAGAAACATTTGACATATTGAACTTTAAACTCAGGTCAAAATAAATCCAGCAAATTCAGTTGAAATCGACATCTTAGAGTGTTAAAATTTTATACATGCTATATCCAGTCAGGAACGTTGCGTATGTGTAAAAAAACATGTTGAATGCTTTGTCAGTTTTTCCACTTTCATGAACAGATAGATGATGCTCCTTTACCTGTTACAACATTTAAACGATAGTCTCAATTTAATGTGAACAAATAATGTACTTAACTAAATTATTTGCATTAACAAAAATATGCTTCTACATCTGGCTAAGATCATAACTCAGAAATATTTGGTTAAGTTGATAACAATATAATACCAAAATTAAAAGAATTTTTGCTGTATTTAATTAACACTAACTTGCAGTTTGTAGATTAGTATCTTTGTATTAAACTACCAGGTAGAAATAAATAGTTTTGGTTAAATTACTTAGTCTTGAAATTACATTTAAGAAACTTTAGTAAACTACAATGCTCAAGGTCAAGGCAAGGAGGAAATCACATGAACCATACGTATGGTTAAAAATTTTTTGAAATGTACATATTGTGCCAGAAAGGCTGCCTGTTAGGAATTTATTAAAACTAAAACAACACTTGAAAATGTTGTTGTACCATTTTAAGGTGGTGAGCTTGTTTCTGGGCACGCTTTGGCCAGACTTTCTCAAATTCCTCACGAGTTTGGCATGTCCAGTTCGCAGGTTGCACACTTTTGTTGCCTCTTCGGGCAGTATTAAAAAATGGCTGCAAATGGTACATTTTTCGTTTAAATTAGGTTCATCTTCCAGTAAAATAATGTTCAACTTACCCGAACGGCACGGGATAGCAACATTCTGGGGTTGCAAAACTTATTGTTTCTTTGAAAATATATTTAACCCCTAACAATGCAAAACATGTAAAAAATATTATATTACTGTTGTTTGTTAAGTGCGTTGGTTATTGGTGCACATTAATGTTTAAAATAGTCACCAACTTGCTGCCTGGAATGTGTAATAAACTAATTATCATGAAATTCAAGAAAATTACAAAGCAACTGTTCAAAACAAACAAAATAAAAATAAAGTCACGTATCAAGGTTGATTGACGTCTCGATTTTTGGTTTGTGTTTACGGCGTGTCGCGTGCTTCGTGTCGCTTACGGTTTAGTGTGTATTTTTGCTTTTCTTGTCCAAAGTGAAAAGTATTACCTGGTGGATATGATATTGCATTCTTACGTCTTTTGAAAGACAATAAAATTGTCCAACACCCGATCTTTTTAGTTTCTCGAAAAATGGCAATTTTTGACAAATCAATTAAATATGTCTATTAATTTCCATTCTAATCGGCTTGTTATTTAAACAACAAACTTGACAAAGCCACAAGCGTGCATTGTGTAGCGTTACTTAGCGAACATATTTCAGCTGTATTTTGAACCGTCTCATTTACATACAACTTTGAAAACGCTGGTATGGAATGGCCTTGCAACCTTTGCTTTGCAAATGTTGGTGGTTTTGCGGTACGACTTTAGAAATAAAAATAAATAATCTTTAGCTGTCTGTGGTTGGAAAATAATAATCAAAATTAGAGTATGAAAAGTTCAAAATCTCGACCACAGCAAGCACGAACTGTGATTAATTCAGGAATTTTACTAAAACAATATCAAGCAACGCAATACAATCTTGAAATTGGGATTCAACATTTAATTGCACCAAAAGTAGTAACAGCCTGGGCGACTGGTTTGTATAACTTTATTTTTAAACTTCTAAAAAACGAAAAAACAAAATAATTAAATTTAACCATAGTTTTTCCAGCGTTTACCCCGAACGAAAACAGTGTACCTCCTTTACCATCGTCATTCTGCCTGAATAAAAAGGGGGGAAAATGATGTGGTCTTACTAAACATTTTCTGTTTCTCTCTCACATTTTCGTGTTATATAGGCTACAGCTTGTTAAAACCGTCTTAATTAGTTTCAGGTCGTTTTAAAAAGCTATTTAACAAAAACGAAGTTAGATTTTGTTATGAAATGATACGATAGGCCAGGGCTTCCCAAACTTTTTTCATCGCGACCCCTATTAATCTCTTTAAATTTTCCGCGACCCTTCACGGATAATATGATAAACAATGAAAAAATACGTTTGTTGTATTTATTGAAACGACTAATTCGAGCGAAAACTAAAAACAACCTACGGGAACTCGGGAGTCTACTACTTTACACGTCCAAACACCGATACCTTTTACGTGCTTTAGCCTTTTTAGTTTCTGTCAAGTTGTTTTGCAAATAGGCACTTGTCACCTTGGACCAAGTTTAGGTCGTTGCAGTGCTTTGCAAACGGACATTAAACACAGCTTAGAAATCGTAAATTTATTACGTATTTTATCAGAGAAAGTTATTGCGCCACACAATGACACAATACTTAAACGTTAGTCTGTAACACTATGTGTCATCTTTATGTTGCAATTAAAATGCCTGTGTATTTCAAAACAATTGCAATTGTTGCGTTTCAACCGACGTTTGTTCGATCAATGGCGTCTCTACAAGCTCGTTTGCGCTTAGCTGGAAACGTTTTGAAACCGACGTAACTTGAACAAAAACAACATTGTGACGTTATACAAAGGTCAAGGCCGGGGGTGTGCGGCACTCCCGTACTCTACCCCAGTGTATGGAGTACTTCCTGCAAAATTGGTACAGCTTTCTGCGACCCCTCAAGTTTGTTAAGCGACCCCTTCCGGGGTCGCGACCCCCAGTTTGGGAAGCCCTGCGATAGGCTATATATTTCACAACATGGAAACAAATTTTTAATGAATTTATGAAAAGTACAGGAAAAAGAAGAACGTAAAAACTGCATGAACTTATTTTGTGGATTTACCTTAACTTACGGCGCTATATTGGCAACTAGGGATGGCATTTTCGCGCTTGGCCACCCTTTCAGATCTCGACATAATGACGTTGTCCATGCGTGACAGTCGTGACTTTTGTAGCTCGGGTCTGCCGACAATATGGCGCGACCATAAAGAGATGAAAAAAAGGAAAAATATCAATTCTTTTTTTCGCTTGGAGCTGAGGTTTGTCCAAATATTCCTGCCCTCGGCCCTAAAGAACTATATCGTTGCTCGCTCAGCTTATGTCAACACAGCCACAGCTATATCTTTTAAGAGAATATTTCCTTATAAAAGTCCAGCTTAGCCTATAGAAGTCTAAACAATAGTAAATAGCTTCAGCAGTTTTAAGTGCAACACAATGTGGACATTTGGAATTTTATCATCATTTTTCTGCACGTTCATTGCCATTGCAGGTTTGTGGATAAGACAGAATTAATTTTTGTTTGTTGTGTGTTTATTATTACGGTCTGTGCAACGTGCCATGCTCCTTATCAGTTTGCCGCAGCCTTTCTGCGATGATGCAGATCTGTAATATAGATTTTTTGCAATACTTTGGTTTTTGTTTCAAGCATTTTTTGCCCGAATGTGCATCATGATTTAAATTTTTGGGGGGTATATAGTTTTGTAAAGCCATCTCGCCGTAGATTACTGTTTTGGAAAAAAGGCTTTTCATTTCAATCAAAAGTGTTTGAGTTTGTTGAGTCTATTTCGCTCGGTAAAATAATCGTAGCAACACAATTCCACTAAAATATTCACCTTACCGGGGATGACTGCGCAACGTTGAGACGTTATAAATAGTGACGAAGTAAAGGGCACAGTTAGTGGATAGATGGTAGACGCGCTGCAGCTGCACCGTTAAGTGCATATCAAAACGAAGTCCAAATTTAAACCGCAAGTTTTTTTGTCTTTTGGGTTCCGTATTTTTTTTTGTGACAATAGAAAAATGTTATTTAGCCAATTTTGTATTGGTTAAGCGTTTCAAATCAAGCAAATTGAACGTTTGTTTCTCGATTATAGCGTCTAAGCACTTTTAACAGAAAGTTTTTACGTACTTAAAACCCTAATACGTTGACGATCAAATGGAATGTGTAGGTTAAAGCAAAAAAAGTTCATTTTCATTTGACGCTTGTATATTTGTTACCTGTAACCGCAAACCAAAACACCAATTAACTTAGTGACCAAAAAAACACAACACATCAGCTTACAAAAGCGAAGCAGTAATATATAGCACTGCAGTCTTTGAGAATGTCTTACCTAAGTTATTATTACGCTCCACATCACATGTAGTTTACATTCAATGCTCAGCTTAGCGTTTTATGCCGTTGCGCCCCATACCGTAAAATTGTGGTTTGTTATCGCACGTAACAAGAACAGCAAAGTGCCTAAACTATTGCCCCTCTGCTGGTAAACGCAATACAGACCTAAAGTCGCCCGAAAAACACAATGATAACCTTTATAACACCTCACAAATAACAAATAGTTGTGCGAATTTTTGCGCAATGTACGTGCGATGTCGTTCGAGGCCACAGGATGCATAATTCCCTGCCAAGTTTTCTATGAATTCGCTCGGACTTCCTTAGCCAAGGCCATTACAATTAGTTACTTTAAATAATTAGGTTCATGCTGGTTTGAACAAACTGGGTGACATAGCGTTTTTTTGTGGCAAAGTTCAACGCTATTATTTACCATTCTTTGTACTTAAAAGACAGTATGTAATAGACAAATTTAATTCCATTTAAATACGATACTGATAATGTATTTTACATGGGTGAAATATGTGTCGGTTTGTACAACGGTTGACTTATTAAAACTACAGTCTTTGTTTACATACAAATGTTGTCTCCATTGCTAATACTATATTGAGTCTCTGCTGACTTGTATTAATATCATATACTGCACACAGTTTAAATAAAGTTGTTGTAAGGAATACAATGACCCAAATAAACATTAAAACGGCATCAATCCCACAATATTGATATTGTTGCAGAAATGTTTTACATTTAAGTGCAGTAAACCTTGGTCTATTTGACCCTTTTTTTAAGGCTTACGTTGTCACTTCAAATCGCCTTATTTGGAATCCGTACCGCCCTAAAAATAATAAAATTACAAAAATGTAATGATTTTTTACAAGGCATTGCCCAAATGGGCTACCAATAAATGCACAATTGACTGCAACGTATTTGCGCGGTTTTAAAGGCGTCAGTTAACCGAATGTTTAGGCCAGTGCTCTTCAACCTTTTTTGGCTTGGTGAACCCTTAAAGTTGTTGTGACAAACCTATGCACCCTGTTTACTTAAAATCGAAACTTTTGACGAAAACATTTTTGATCAAAAACTTTTGCCGTTAGTTAATGAATCTGCATGGTGCGCAAAGCGTCTTTTGAAGTAGATATTCCTAGACTGCACTGAAAGTGTTAGACATCAACATTTTAAAAAAATACAAGGTTCATTTGTATATCAATTGAAACCTACACCCTAATATCCTAAAGGTCAAATATTAATGGTTCATTAAAAGTTTGTGATGTACCCTTGTATACCCTTCCGTACTGGTGCACCCCATGCATATTTTGGTGCACCCTAGGGTACACCGTGCACACCGGTTGAAGAGCACTGGTTTAGGCTACATAATCTTGTTAAGGGTGGAAAACAATGTGCACGGACTAAACAGCAGACAGGAGGCAGGTGTCATAAAACACCGCATAACTGCACTGTGTTTAATGTACAAATTTGCCGTTGTGACTTAAAAACGAGTTGAAAAAGTAGAAAGAACTATTTTTATATCCGGATTTACCTAATTGAGAAGTAGAATATCCGGATAAACCTAATCCGGTTTAATTTAGGTTTACTGTGTGTGACTTTTTACATCCATTGGGGCCACGACTCTTCGGACGATATGTGAACACACGCGTGCTCAAAGCAAAACGAGAATTGCTTTTCCAACAGTTTTAATCATAAATAAATATTCGACGTTTCGATGTCCCACACATGACGCCCAATGCACTTGAGCAGCAGACAATTTAACGCAGTGGCTGTTGGTGGTTGTATGGTTTTTTAATGCATGATATTTTTGGATCGAATGCTGATCATTTTTTGCATCTACGGTATAGCTGCAGCGAGTTCAACCATTATTCACCAATTGTGCTATTCATTATTTTGCGCTTCCTAGCGTTTCAACGTTGCGCTGCTATTTCCGGCATGGTAATTGTTTTAGTGCAATTGTGTTGCTATGTTGTCTTTCACCAAGCGAAATAAACTCAACTTAACAACCGTTGATTCAGATGCCCAGCCAGCAATACAGTTCAGGGTGGTTGACATCAAGGAGCACATCGGATTTCTAGTCAACGAACACAACCGGTTCCGTGGTGACGTGACGCCGCCAGCTGCTGATATGCGCATGGTTGGTTGGGATCCAGAACTAGCCGAGATTGCGGAAAAGCATGCGAGGTAAGGTTGCCCTAACACTGGTCATGAGACTGATAGCTGTAAGTGCGCCAAGTGACTGTGCGATTTTGTGACATGGCTGTTATAACGTTGATTGACATGTGTCGCGTGTTGTTGTGCGAGCTAATTATTATCTAGTTAATTACCTTAAGGAGTAAGGGTCTTTCGAAACTCGAGTGGGTTACGTTTATTTCGATTGATGAAATAACCAATGTATATGACTATCAAGCAATTGTGGCCTTAACTTCAGGTCGAGTTTTCTCCGGGACTTTTAGGATCGGTCTTAAATTTGAAAAAAACACGCTTTATTTGGGCCTGACACACTTGGTCACTTGTTGGTTGTAATTTCGCGATGGAAAATTGAACTTTTGTATCATATCTTGATAAATCTAACCTTCGGGCCTAATTTGCTTTATTTAGTTTTAAATTCGGTTTCAGGTCCCAATTTCAGACACGTAAACAAAGTCAAACTATATTTGCAAGTCAAGTCAAATTTTATTTACATAGGCATTTCATCATCACAGTTCCATTGTTTAAAAGTTACATAGACAGCAAGGACACCAAAAATGGGTAGTCAAGTGTCTTGAACTGTTTGAACGGGCCTAAAGCCCGAACCTGACCCGAACCGACCCAAACCCGAAAGCACAAGCGGCCCGAACCCGAATCGTTTTTGAGAGACCCGTTTAGGCCCGAAAGTTTCGACAGTCCTGTACATTGAAGCCTCAGTAAATAACAAGACAACAAAAACAATGGACAATTGGTCTTGAAGAACGCGTTTAAGGGCTGTTTGTCATTAGGTCAGGTCCAGCACTTAATATAGTTAAATTTATTCAAAAATACTGACACAGAGTGTAAAGTCAGACCCGAATCAAACCCGTTAGTTTAAAGAAACCAAAGCCCGAACCCGGCCCGACGTACAACTGTGGTTTGATTGTCTTGCTTATTTTAAGTTAGTCGTTTTTTAATTTTGTTTCAGTGTTTGCGAGTTCAAACACAATCTTACTTTTTCGACGGACACTTTTGAACATTTGGGTGAGAATATTTTCGTCGGCAACAGAGGTGTAGTGGAGACCATTAATGAAGCTGTACGACATTGGTATGAAGATGAGGTAAATCCAGTCAGTTTGCTTGATGTTTTTGATTCTGGTGGGCAGAAACAAAACTATACCTCACTACAGCCCCACATTTAGCAAAATCCCGTTAGGTGGCTCAAACAGCGCAAACACCGTTAAAAACGATATATTCTAAGATTTTGTCCGTATTTTAAAGAACAATATCTTAGTAAAATTTATGGTCTTATTTTCTAAGAAATGTCCTTGTTTTTGACTTTAGTCCTTATTTGTCTTATTTTCAAGAATTACAAGTCAAATTCCTACTAAAAGTGAAAGTAGACCTAGAAGTATTTTTTTCAAACAAGGAGGTGCTGGAACAGATTGTTTCTGGCCAAAAATATTGCATGTGATATGCCACTTATCAAAATTTAGCTAAAAGTGGATCTGTCGTGAGGTATGGTGTTAGTAGCTCCTGCATATACGTTTGATCATTTTCACCTAATTGTTCCTTTTGGTTATTATAGCAATGCCGCAAAGTTAAAAACAATCGGACCGCATTTGATCGTTTATCAACAGTTGCATTTATGTACAACTGGACGAGGCCAGTCATAAAAAAACGAACGAGTCTTTTTTACCCATCCTGGACCTTGTCACTTTAACTAATCTCAGTGTTTACGAAAACATTTTATTCTGCAGGTTTACCACTACGATTTCGAGACCAACTTTTGCAATCTAGGTCCAACGAAATGTGGTCATTACACTCAGCTCGTGTGGGCGGAAACATACAACATCGGTTGCGCCATGACTCTCTGTTCGTGAGTGCATGGGACTGTCGTTTTGAGATAGGAAGGGAATAATCATATATCAGCTATATAAGAAAGAGCAATATAATTGCTGAGTTGTGAAAGAACACATAGCGACACCAAGCGAAATAAACTCAACCTAACTTAACTCGTGCAATTCTTCAATATTTAGTGACAATGACCCTAACAAATGAGTGTAAATAAATTACATTCGCCTAATAGTTTTGCAAATAACAATTTAAGTGGTGTATTATGATTTAAAAAATTAAGTTGGAACGTTACGTATGGATCTGTTCATAAGTTTAAGCATTTGTTAAAACGTGTACAATAAAGCATGTCGCGTTTTTCGTCCATTTGGGCCGTTATTTTTATCATTAAAAAAATGTTTCTGTACATTGCCATTGCTCCGTGATGTTTTTTTTAAAACGTACAATGTTTTGCACTTAGATTTATTTCGGGTCTATCGGTGAGAGGAATTATGTTCAGCTGCTACTACGGACCTTCAGGAAACGTCTAGTAAGTTTCTCTCATATATATTCATGTTTTTTATATTGCAGCGCTGAACAGTATCATAAATGATACGCCCAGTGTTTTTTTAAGGTGTTTAAGGTGTTCAGTGTCAAATTTCTCCAGCGGTTTCCCAAAATTTCCCCAAAAAAATTTGTTCTGTGATTGTGCACTGCCAGTAGCCTAATAAATAATTCGTTTAAGCAAATATGGCTATTTTTGGTATTTAAATGAAACACTTGCGGTCTCTTAAAACTACTTAGCGGTCACCCAAACCAAACCTAAAAAAAAAACCTGGATACGCATATAGACTATGGGCCAAGTTGTGTTAAAGAACACTCATCCATGACTTTAGGCACTAACATATTGAATTTCAAATAACTGTTTGGTCATGTTGTGACGATTGTGCAATGAACGCCAGAGTTGTAAATCAGGCCGTTAGCCACAAATCAACTTTATACTGCATTGGATTGGAACCTAAACATCTTATGACGTAACAATGCTTCAGGTGGTTGCTGTCATCACGCTATGTTTAACCAACAGTCCCCTGTGGCTTTTGGGTGCTATGGTGTGATTTTTTAAACGAGGTAATTTCTGTTTTAGAGAAATTACATTAAAACGTCTCAACAGTTCTTGATGTGCCATTAATAGACAGCGCTCAACACGAATTACCACAGTAAGGATATTTGACCTCACTAGTTTGCCTACACCGTTTCTTTTTCTTCAGTGTAACTTGTTTGGGGCCTGATTTTATACTCAGCCACATTCGAGCACTTGCGAATATCTAACAGCAAATTATGTGAAAATGCTTACGGTTTTAACTGAAACAATATATTTATTTGCAGTGAAGAAATAGGAGACGAAGTGATTGCGCGGAGTCCTTACATCGCAGGACCTCCATGCAGTAAATGTGGATATGATGAGGAATGTGTAGAAGGGAAACTTTGTGCCCCAATATTTGACGGCTCAATACGTGGACCTACAGACGAAACAACGCCACAAGGTTAGATGTGTTTCTTCATCAGCTTTACACACCACACGTAACATTATACAGTCAAACTTCGATACTATGCCACCTTGATATTATGCCACCCTCGCTACTATACCACTTTTGATCGTCACCAACTAAATTCAATAGAAAATATATTTACTATGCCACCCCTTACCCTTGATACTATGACACATGAGAGTACAGTATTACTGTATTAACGGTCTGGTTCCGGATTAAAAATTGGGCCTTCTGATAATTTTCGGTTTGAGCTCATGATAAAACAGAGAAAAAATGAAAAACAAATCATTGAGTAAATATACGTGTTCATGTTAAGAGGTTTCACGGCTTTGCAGCGAGTTATGTAAACGCCGTTCCGTGCTTGTGTCACAACAAAACTATCAGATCTTGTTTGTTCTATGCACGATCTAGCCGTTTTTTGTAATAAATTATACTGTATACTATACCTTATACCAGGCCTGTCAAACTCGCGGCCCAGTCAACAGCAATTGTAATATTTTGTCCGATTTTTATCTAATTATACTAAATTTTTCTTACTTTTCAAAGTGAAACGGTGAAACCTATTATTTAAACAGACATTTACCGAAATTGAATTTATAGATACAAATCCATATGTTATGAATAGAAACGATAGTAATTAAAACTCCTTTGCCAAAACTTTTGATTTTCAAACTGCCCTAAACAGATTTTGTGTTACTGAAAATAATATTACCAGGCTAGCAGCCATATGCGTCTGACTTTTGTAAGCCTATTGTGTGCAAACAATGCGAAAAACAGGTATGAAATGCGTCACAATATAGATTATGACGTAATAAACAGTTAAAACTGATCTTCACATTGTGCAGCTCAATTTGTGCATCAAGTTGGAAATTAATCTGGGTTTTGGGGGGGTCAATGGTATATATATATATATATGATATAAACCTTTTTCTTTACCAATTTTAAAAACAAAAACCAGCAGATAATTGGCGGCTGTTGGTGAAATAAGGATTTGCAATGCGGCCGTCGTAGCGAAAAGGTTGTTTAAGTGTATAAAACTAGATTAAAAATCACATGCGGCCCTCGGCATAATTTTCTAAACCGAACGCCACGAGTTTGACACCCCTGCCTTATACTGTATACTGTAATAAATTACAATCGTACAACACAACGTGGCATTACAGTACATTGTCACGTCACAAGGCTATTTTTACATTCAACCCTCGGTATTATGCCACCCTCGGTACTATGCCACTTTCTCTCGGTCCCAAAGGGTGGCATAGTATCGAAGTTTGACTGTAGTGAAAAAGGTGACGATACTGTACAAATGGTAAATTGTGTTAATTGGTGACAAATGACAATTGAGGTCGAGTACTAAAATGGTGACGATGACAAAACAAAACGATGGTATAATCACGTGATAAAGTCACTGGTATGATATTCGCGCTTATTTTTAATGCAATGTACCATACTCCACAAATTTATTCGATGGGATAAGTTTGACGTGATTTTAGGCTAAATTTAAGAAGAAAAATTAGTGTAAACCTATTAGGAACTTACTTGCTGGTAAATTTTGTCTTAATTTTTACTAAAAGCTAAATGACGAAACGGTTCATTCTCAAAAACAGGGAGTCGAACCGGAACTGAACCCGAACCCGCGAACCGGTTTGAGCGGTTAATTTCATTAAACCCGAACCGAACCCGGACCGCTAATTACGATTTTCTAAAAACCCTAACCGGAGTTGAACCCTATATTTTGTTTGGCGTTGGACCCGAACCGGAACTGAACCAGTAAAAAATGCAGTCTGTTTTGTATTTGGCGATTGTTTTTCAAAATAGCGCACTTAAGAATACGCGAGATAACACTGATAGGGCGTGTCAAAAATAACAGTGCAAGGTCAAAAATCTTGTGGGGTTTGATAAGGCCAGGAAGATGATAGGTAGAATTAAATTGAAACGAATGAAAATTTGAACCGGTTTAAAAACCGCAAACCGGTTCGGACCGGATAATTTGTCCAAACCTGAACCGAACCCGAACCCGAACCCTTAAAAACAAAACGAAGTGAACCCGAACCGAACCTGAACCCGTATGACAAGCGGTTCGACTCCCTGCTCAAAAAGCAGGGGTCACCAATTTTTTTTACAGCGGGCTGGATAACATTAAAAATGGCATACGAGGTCCACATGGTTTACAAGCCCTAATGCAGCGACATTCAAGAGCTACAATGTTGTAGGGTCAGATAGTGCTTCTGTCCAATAGTAAAATTATGTGGAATAATAGACTCTTTTCTGGAAATACTCATTTATTCAATCACAATTAACAAACGAAAGGCATTTGTTCGCGCACAATAAGGAAGTTATTGTTACTTTTAGCTATTGTTTGTGATATAACAAACTGCTTTCGGCCATTTTTATGCGTCCTGTGAAATTAGGTGAAAACATTCCTACATGTTGTTGCGGGAATACTTTTGCAACAAATTTACTTACAACGGGTAACTGAAGCTTTTTTTCAGATATATATTTATATCAAACGCCTTCGCGAGCCGTAATTTTATTTTAAAGGGTAATGTAAAAATTTTGTTTAAACTTCTATGTAACGTCCAAACCACAAAACCGGATATTTGGCAAAGTTTTAGCTACAAAGTGCGCAGATTAAGACATGGCCTAAAAGTTTTCAAGTGTCTGTCTAGACAGGAACGTTAATATACTGACAGCAATGTACATATAATGTGTTTCAAGCTGCTTTGATGTTTCAATTTGTTATTACAATGCTTGTTCAAAATCGCACAAGTTGCCAAAACAGTGTGAATCATGCCTACGTGAAAATCTCCGCAAAAAGTGCCTGACGATTTGTCATCTAACTGTTTTAATCTGTTTGTGCATGTTTGTGTCTTTCATGAAAAAAGTGGTATTATCTTGCTTGTCTAATTAGTATGCAATTTTGTAGCTTAAATTAACCTACATTTACTAACATACTCAAGAAACAAAACATACATTATCTGGACCTTCAAAATCATAGTATGCCAAAGGCCTAATAACCGCATCAAATCAAGAATAACCGTCTATCTATGCAGACCAGCGATCACGGCACACTCATAAATAAACCGCAGAGCGCCAGGCCCATTTAAAGGCGCTCTACTGAATCAGCCGGTCACCAAGCATTCACCACCATATGGCAAAGCGTAGGCTAGAAAAATCTTGCTTTCGGTGGGATTCGACACTACGACGAAAGTCTTTCCGGTTTCCGGGACTCGGTTTCTACCAACTGAGCTTAAGTTAAAAGTTTAATTACATGCACCGTTGCCTACCTCGTATGATGCACATGTCAGCTTCGGAGTAGAGCAACGGTCACCAGACTACAACGAAGTCATTTCATCCGGCCCGCGACAGTATTTTTCATACAGTAACTATCGACTTATAGGGATATTACAACAATGTTTTTATAGCAAATCCCACTTGAAAACCGCTGGTGCCATATCATAAAGACTTACTCCATTAAGATCCTTTAGAAGTTTCAATTTTTTGTTCAATGTTTTGTAGCGACAACGGATCTAGATCAAACAACAGTCGTAACAACTGTTGAATCACCAACCACGCAAACGACAACTCAAAAACCGCCAAGTTCACCGCCCACCGATGGAACTTGCCTCACAGCTGCTGGATATGAAGCAGATTACAAGTTCGTAACATATTTATTGTTTCGGATTTTGTGTTGTGTTGTGCAAATTGAAGCGGTAGAGGTACTCACACCATACCCTACGGGAGATCCACATTTAGCTAATTTTTGATAGGTGGCGCAAAGAGCACTTTTCACATTTAAAACGTTATATCTCCCAAAATTCTCACAGTCACGGCTATTAGGGTCGGGGTAAGGCATTAGCCTTTAAATTCAATAAAACTAGCTAAAGAACTTAGTTACTAATGTAAAATTTTCAAGAGTTAGGCTATAAGTCTGTCTGATAACAACAGAAAAGAATAGTACAAAACATTACACCAGTGACACAGAATCAGGAAGCGGTCGTGAAAACCTCACGCTTGATACATAAATGCGGCAATGTAAACACATAAATGGTTCTCTGAAGTTAAAAAACGCAGCAGCCGCACCTTCAAGACAACTTTAACAACTAACATTTGACAGAGGAGGTGGTATACCACCGAGATTATAGAGATTATAATCTCTTTGGAGTGGCGCAAAGGGCAACTGGATTTTGTTTGTGTCATATAAAATCACTGGCGGTTTAATAAATTGCAATCCGTTGCAATTCGGCACAAGCTTGCCTTGGGATAAGATTGTGAGATTATGACTATTATTCGCACAAACGTAACAAAGACGGTATGGCAACCCCGTACATAGGCCTTCAGAAGTTACACATTATTAATTTGAAGTTTTTTGTGCTTTTGAAAGTTCTCAAAAAGGTTTAATTTAACAAAGGAAGTGAATATTCAGGTTATGTTACTATAGTGTGAAGTAGTTTTTCAAACAGCTTCACCTATTTTTTTCCGTCATGAAATGTTTGGATATGGTCCATTGGGCGCAAAGATTCACGACGTTGATGTAATTCGGAATCTGCGGCGCACCTGTGGGGATGTGACTGAACGGTCAAATCACAATAACAGTCGTTACAACTAACTCTAGCATGTTTTACGCTCTGCTAAGTATGCGTTGGGCGTGAAAGCACAGAAAAAAGTTCGTTCAATTTTAGTTCAACCCATTATCTCAATCCAAAAAATGACAGTGCATTGCGCAACCGTTTACAAATCGTTCCTTTTGATACGTCCTATAGCTGTTGTCTCGTTTATCTTCAGTACATTGTTCTGAAATCAATAAAAATGTTTTTTTCGAACCAGTTCGCTTCGGGTTTCGGCTTCCTAGAGGTAGCAACAAGTTTTTTGCTCAGGGAAACGCAAGTGATAAACGCGTTTTCCTGATTTTTTTTGCTGGAACAAATGTTTGATGCAAGACAATTCATAAAAGAAGATATTTACTTTTCAGGCGATGGCAAATTGCGATGGACAAATGGGATGAGGCAATGGAAAAACTGGACGTTGGAAATTGCTTGTAAAAAAAGTTATTAAAGGAAGAAAAAATAGAACCATAATGAAACATCCCTTATTAGTTCCATGTAGTTGTAAATCATTTTTTTAATATAGTTTGTACATTTGTGTATTTTTTTAGCGTTGCGTAGTAATGAAACTTTACCATTTCGTCCAACTTACGACCCCCTTTCCAATTTTTAACTTGAAAACCTGTAAAATTTCAAAAAGGGAACTCCCCGTACTTATTCAAGCGTTTCTGATTCCTGTGATATTAAAAAATCGTTTTTATTTGTTCGTTGTTTCGTGAATAAATTATCGAGCAAGGCTTGCAAATCTAAGTAGTTTCAAAAGCTGCCATCAAACATGGATAGTGAAGGTGTTCGTAAGAGACAAACCCGACACGAAGGCGCAGAACGAAAACAAGACACTAGAGAAATTAGGAATGGAAATAAAAGTAAGTCTTAAGTCAATGTAAAACTATTTGTTTTTTATGTGATGAATGGTTAAAGTTTAACCATTAAACTCATAACGTAACTCTTGACAAATGCAATAGGCAACAGAACTGTAAAACAACCTGGACGTTAAGCCAATTAGTAAAATAACAGATAAGTTTTTGCTTCTGTTTGAAATAAGCTATTCAGAATAATATAGCCTACTGTTTCCAAACTGTTTAAAATAGGTAAATCGAATCCGATTTTTTTTCTGATTTAATTTTTGCAATATCAAACAATGGGGCCCAATAGGTATTAGTGCAGCAGCTCCATCTTCAAGACGTTTGCAACTAACACATGACAGAGTAGGTGGTAATCATGCTGGACAAATGAGCTGCATGAAGCGCAATGTGATTTCTATATGTGCAGATGCAAAACCATCAGCGGTTTATTTATTACATCCTCTTTTATTTTGTAACAAGTTCTTCGAAAAATGTGCCGCTTAGCATTTATCTGAACTGTGTTTCTCAAGCTATTGGCTGCGGTCACAAAATCAACAGGATTTGTCACTTGTGTATAACAAAGAATGATCTTTTTACATGTATGTGTTGTAAAATCATTGTCTGACTCTCACACACAAGTTTTACACAACAAAAACACACAAATATTTCTAAAGCTTGCAAACATGATAGTATCTGAAATAAGCTATTGCTGCCAGGCATAAGAAATTTGTCCTGCAAGTTATGTCATTATCCTGATGAAGGCGTCTTGTATAGGACGTCGAAACGTCGATTGTTTACAATAAAGCTGCTGGATGAGCAATACTTGATCATGATAGTATCTGAATACTATAATCCAGTTTATATGTTTTTCTGGATTCTGGTTACTTTCAGATGCAAATTATTTGGATTTAGTATTTACAAGTGTCATGTAGTAACTTATGTAGTGCACATGTGAACATCATTAAATGAATTAGTTGATAAGCACAGCTTTTAAAACTAGCAAATCAGTGCCAACTTCGCCACAAATTCAAGTTTTATTTTTGCATTAACAGATCCGAGAAAGCCAGTTTGTAAGATTCTAGTTGGGCTAACTAACCCCAGATTAAGCACAACTGTCTCTAAAACCTGTTGCTTTCTTGTAGGGGCTACCCAAAGCAGCAAGTATCAACCCAAGCAACTTTTATCATCTGCACAATGGGCTTTCATGACAGGATTATTTTATTTCTCCATACTACTGCTTGTCTGGTTGTCTATTTCCCATCTACCCACTCCTAAGACAGCAGAAAACACAAAACCACAAGATTTCATTGAAGAATTAGCACGGTAATACATTTTTCAAAATATGCTTTTTATTCAGGACATGGGAATGTATTAATTTCATCTATTGTTTTTCTTTTTCTGTCTAATGCAAGTTTGGTAAACGTTTTGGTAAATAAATAGAGTTTAAAGTTATTCAAATTTACACACATGGTACATTTGGTCCTTATTGATTTAAACCTTTGTTAACCAAGCTATTTACCCACATATGTTTTTCATTTGTGGTTTTCACTGGCATATTTTATAGCAGAAAGTATAGTGTAGTGCTAAATGACAATTTTGTCATGGTTTCTCTTATTTATGTTTTGATATCAAGGCTTTTTATCCTGCAGACATAGTGTGTTTTAATGCACGGCCACTAAAGTTTATTAAATCTCAAAAGTATCTTCTGCCGGTAATGGCCCGCTGTACAAACTGACTTAATGAACTTGTAATATCTTTAGAATTGAACCCACAAACAAATCCTTTCTTTACAGCAAACATTTGCTTAAGTTTGTGAGCTTGGGCCACCGACCTGCTGGTAGCACCGCAAATGAAGTTGATTCTGTCAAATACATCCTGCAACAAGTTTTAGAAGTTAAACAAATTGCTCCTCCTTCAGTAAAACTTGAAGTTGATGTCCAAAAACCAACAGTATGTATATAATTTTTAGGCTTATGTGCCATTATCTAGATGTTTTATTTACTTTCATTTGTTTTGCCACAGGGTTCATTCAGTATCAACTTTCTAAGTGGTTTTGCAAGTTACTACACCAACATCACCAACACAGTGGTCAAACTTTCACCTGCCGACCACGATTCAGGTCCAGCTCTTTTGCTCAATTGTCACACTGATTCAGTCGTCGGATCTCCAGGTAAATTGGTTTTGTCAAAATTTTTCTATTTTTTGTATGTATAAATTTATGCATAACTATCTGCATTTCTGATCAATAAAAAATGTACTTGTATATATATATATAGTAAATACTTTGCAATTGCTTTGTAGACGCCTCCAGTTAATATGTTTTCACTATATGGAAGCTCTCTGGCAGTTTTGTGTGTAAACAGATACTTTTCAAGTTCATTTCTTTGTCCTTTTTCCTTTTTCAAGCTAAAAGCTTGTAGTGGGTGTAAGCCTAGGACAGAAAGTTACATGATTGAAAAAAAATTCTTACCTAACCTTTCACAGTACGCCGGGCCTATTAAAGGCATTATACCGAATCAGCTGGTCAAGCTCCACTTGGGAGACTAGCTGATTCAGTATAATGCCTTTAATAGGCTTGGCGTACTGTGAATTATCGATAAGTATGCCGTGATCGCTGCTCTGCATCGACGCTTCAAGGCTGATCCCAGTATGTATATATTCATCTTAGCTGCATGATACGGACTGGCGATCCCCTACTATAAAGCTGACATGTGCAGCATACAAGGCAGGCAACGGTGATTGTGATTCGACTTTCGGCGGTTTCTCCACTGAGCCTGTGTAGCTCAGTTGGTAGAGCGCGAGTCCCAGAAAGACTCCTGTCGTGGGTTCGAATCCCACCGCAGGCTAGATTTTTCCAGCCTGTGCCTTGCCATATGTGTATGCTTGGGAGACCAGCTGATTCGGTATAATACCTTTAATAGGCTTGGCGTACTGTGAATTATCGATAAGTTTGCCATGATTGCTGGTCTGCATCAACGCTTCAGGGCTGATCCCAGTATGAATATATTCATCTTGGTTGTTTGTAATATTTATATTTTCTGTGGATGATTTTTTTAAAAAAAGGTACTTATAAATGTACTATATTCCAAAAAAAGCTTTATGTTATATATATATATTTATTTGTTTTTGTTGTTGTAAAAAATATTTTTATGTCAGGTGCGAGTGATGATGCAGTTGCTTGTGCAGTTTTGTTGGAGGTTTTGCGTGCTCTCGTAGCCGACAAAGAAACTCCACTGCGACATACAGTGATCTTTTTATTCAACGGAGCTGAAGAAAATATCTTGCAAGCGAGTCATGGATTTATTACGAAACACAAATGGGCAAAACATGTAAATAAATTGTTATTATACTTAGCTATTGTTTTGATGAAATGAATGCTGCATTAATGTGAACATAGTGACACTGAGTAGCTGTTTGGTTACCATGTAGTTGCTTGGCCATTGTGTTTCCAATTTCTCTTTGGTTAATGCCTAGTTTTAGCATCAAAACTGTTTGGTGAGGCTTTTGTAAATGTCAACAACTGTCAGCCACTACTAGTCTATACAGATACTGTGTTGCTACCAGCTGCACTGATAGGACCTTGAAGTTAAAAATAAATATGCCGTTGTTTTAGTTTCTAGTCATATCTAATTATAAATCTTTATGCATAATGTTAACTAGCGCCAGCTGGACTTTGGACCTAAATTAGTGGCTGGACCCTTCCTTTTTAGTGCAAACAACAAACTAAAAAATCATTGTTGGCTAGTATTAATGTGTAGATGCCACCACTGACTTTTGTAATCAAATTTCTAAATCATGATGATTGCAGTCAGGGTCAGCCCAATCATTATTAAATTAATGCACAAATCTGTAAGTAATATTACTGATTTTAAATTTTCTTCCACAAAAACAAACTGTTTGGAGACATAGCACCCAAAAAGTTTGCAAGTCAAGTTTAGGTTTTTCAACTTGGTGAACGAATATAATGTACAATTGTACAAAAACGTTAGTTTTTACTTTGTACTCCCCTTGTTTACTAGTGGGTAAGAAAATATCAAAATGTATTTGCTATGAAAAAATTAACAAAAATCCATCAGAAATACTGATGAGTTTTACAAAAATCCAACAAAACATCCATCAGAAAATAGTTCTTTTTTGCAATAAACAAAATTTTTGTGACACAAATAAAATTATCTTTATGACCCCCCCTTCGAAGTATGTTCAACGCTATGTTAAGAAACAGTGCATTAAAATAAACAAGCCAGAAATAGCTACACAACACAAACAGTTGTTTAATTTTTAGGTGAAAGCTTTTATCAATCTGGAAGCAGCCGGAGCTGGTGGAAAAGAAATTGTATTCCAGACGGGCCCCGAGAATCCGTGGTTATTAATGTCATGGATAGAACACGCTCAACATCCATTTGGGACAGTTTTTGCACAGGAGTTGTTTCAGAGCGGGGTTGTGCCATCTGATACTGATTTTAGGCAAGGCTTTGTGGATTTTATTCAACTACACTTAGCTCTCAGGTTTTTTTGTACCTGATTTGTGCTGTATAGTTTAGGTGTCAATTTTGTGAACTGCTGCATATTTAGCTAAAATGTTGTTGGCAAAGAGCGATATCTAGGACTAGAAAATATTTTCCTTAAAGTGGTTTACAGTAGGGATGGGCTGAGCCGAGCCAGAACCCGAGTACTCGGTACCGAGCATCACTGTTTTTGATGCTCGGTGCTCAACAGAGCTGTTGCACAAACTGACCCGAGCATGAAATTTGCATATTCATGCCCTGCTAACATACAAACTAGTGTCTAAAGCAGGGTTATTCAACGGGGGTAACTTCGTCCACCGAGGGGGCGATGGGGACAATTTTCGTAGTTAGGGGGCGATTTGACTGTAAAGGGGGGCGATATCGAGATAACTAATTCTTTAGATATACACATGAACTGACTCAGCTAACTTTAACTTATAAGCAGATTTTATTCGTCTTGCAAACACCATGGATACGGGGTGCTTTAGCTTGAACATGCTGCTATTTGAATACATTGTGTTGGCGGGCGATTGTTTTATTTTTTGCGAGCAATGTTGGGCATTTAATTTTTCACAAAGGACACTTTATTGAGGTTATGTATGGTGACGGTCCATACTTTTGAAATACAACGGTAACGAGCTTTCCCTCGAGTTGGTTTTGCTTTCATACTTTTTATAGGCCCACTGGCGTTTCCCAAACTGTAAGTATTTGTAACATTTAATTAGGTAAACCCAGTGTTAGTTGATGTGAAATGTATAGGTTTCTCCTCTGCCGAATAATGCCCCATTATTTTCAACAACAGAAGTCGATTGTTTGCGCATAATTGTAATATTATCCTATCTATGATGTAACAAATTTTCCTCAGCTGCATTAGAATTGCCTGAAATAGATCCTGCATGTCGTAGTAGCAATTAAATTAGGGTTTAACTGTTAAGTGAAGCTTTTGTGTTGCTGGGTTTTTAAATCTAATTAAATCTAACTGCCCACATCTGCTCAAAAGGCTTTTATGCAAAATCTGCTCAAAAGGCTTTCATACAAAATAACAATCTCATAGGGGGCTATTTTGATCCAGTGCCCTTGAAAGGGGGCGATTACGCTAAAAAGGTTGAAGACCCCTGGTCTAAAGGGTATCCAAGAACAAAAATGACTTTTTTTTAATGGCCAGATGGTGTAAAAATGCGTAGTTTTGGAGCCTGTGCAGTTGAATACACTGCTGGTGATGTAAGGGACCATGGAAAGCCACAAAACTAGCGTTGATTCTCTTGCCTCACCATACATTGTTTTACCTAAGCCTATTTTCTAGAATCTTCCGCGATTATGGCAAAGTGCCTGGACTTGACCTGGCTTATGTGAGGAACGGATATGTTTATCACACCCAGTATGACAATGCTGACATGATTAAGCCTGGTTGTGTACAGAGAGCAGGTAGGTTTTGTGGAAATGTTTAAGACGAAGTTTGATGACCAAAATATCTGAAAACATTCTAGATTCTCAAATTTTTTTATAAACCTTTACCAAACTTCTGTGAGAAAAAAAAGTGTAGTGACATATTTAAGTGTCAAACATTTTGGCAATGGCTTGTGCCTTTATCAGGTAAAATATGTGACTGCACATTGGTTTTAAAGGAACAAAAAATATTTACACTCCGAGCATAAACCTGACATAGCAAATGCCTTTTATTTATTTATTTGAGGCACATACTTTGAAAATGGCCATAATTAATGTACAACATAATGGATGAGGTAAGAACAGTTGGAACATAGATGCTTTACACTTGTATTGGCAAGTTTTGTTTATTAATAGAACTTTCTAGCAATATACAGCTGAATTAATAATAGGAAATACAAAACAAGTTTCATATACCTGTGTAATTACCAGGTTGTGATTTTGTCAGCTATTGCAGCACACTGATCTATAAATCATAGTAGGCCAGGTGTATTGAAGGCGTTATACCGAATCAGCCGGTCACCATGCATTCCCACATTGCAATGCATAGACTAGAAAGACTTCTGTAATGAATTCCATATGTGAATGCTTGGTGACAATCTGATTTGTTATAATGCTTTTAATGGGCCTGGTGTACTGTGATTTTAGCAAACTGTACAAACACGTGGCAGTGTATTTTATAAGCTTCATAGCAGCACCTGCCTTAACATTGTAAATGTAGTTATGTCCCTGTAACGAAACCAGACAGAAAGCTTTCGTTGGGGAATACTTTTGATTACCTTTTAAAAGTGCTACCAATTATTTCTTTTCCAAGTTCTTGCAGAAAAGCAGAAGCCGTAGCAGTTCTTTAATTTAAAGCAGTATGATTGAGAAATTTTGACACAATGTTACCTACATTTTCCAGGTGACAATATTCTTTCTGTGGTGAAACATCTTGTCAAGTCACCAACTTCTTTGTTGAGTAAAAGTGACGACTACAAACACGGAACAGCTGCTTTCGCCGATTTTCTTGGAGTTTACATGTTTTTCATCCCATTTCGATTACTCAGTATCCTGAATATTGCCTGTTGTGCTGCCACCTTTATCTACATATTTCGACGGTTTGCTTCATTCAGTGCTGAAGGAGGTAGGTTTAACTCAGTGGTCTCCAATATAGACTTTATCTGGGGCAACTAACTTCCTGAAAGCCACAACACCAACATACTTGTCAGTAAAATACCTCAGTTAAACCAGATTTTGTTAATCCAAATGTAGAAAAATAATAATTTACAAGATAGTAAGACCCTATTTAAGTTTGTACCTTAAATAAATGTTATTTTTGTAAAAACACCAATACAAAAATACAAAACATTTTATTGATCAGCCCTTAAGCATGCATACAGACCAGTGATAATGGCCTGGCTTCTATGCAATGGTGCCTTCCAGTGTTTTTTTAAGGTGTTTTGGGGGACCGAAACGGTCACCCAAATTTCTCCAACGGTTTCCCAAAATTTGGACTTTGGATTTTTTGGTATTTAAATGAAACATTTGCAGTCTCTTAAAACTACTTAGCGGTCACCCAAACCAAACCTTAAAAAACCCTGGTGCCTTCAGTAGACCTGGCGTTCTATCATTGACACATGATTTGATGCATATGTTTGAATATCTAAAAAATTGCAACTTATTATTCCAGGTGTTGATGGCTTAGCTTCGGCTGGCTTGTATGGAAAACATTTGATAAAAGCCACAGCAGCGGTTATTTCATCATTAGTTGCCAGTATACTTGCATCCTTGTCCGTAGCTGGGGCTGTTATGTACTTTGATCGATACATGCCATTTTATTCTCAACCTGTACTGGCCATGTTTCTGTACATTCCACCATCTTTACTTGCAATTCTGGTTGTGCATTCCAGTGCCAATAAATACTTGTTTAAGGTTAGTACACAGGTATTTTTTGTTATTGTTGCTCATTTGTGAATGGCATATTTTTTGGGAAAACAATGTGAAAATGTGTGGCAAAATCGTGCTATATAAGGTGTAACTATGAATTAAAAAAGCCTTAGCCTCTTTCGTTCGCTTTTCCTCTTTTGTTTATATTATTGTCGTCTATCATTTATCTGAAAATATGTTTATTTCTCGTATGGTGACACGACAAAGGACAGTTTTCAGTTTCCGGACTAGCGTCTGATTGTCGTAAAATAATAATAAAAAAAACAACTATGAATTAACAGATAAACGTATTAGTAGCATTTAAATATTTTTTAAGTTTTATTAATTAATTACCTAATTAGGTCCTAAACAGTTAATCTGTTTAAAACTATAAGGTCTTGCCTCATGTCTTTTGTGGATTTATGTTGTTTAAATATTCTAATAGCTTGTACAAATGTTTTTTGAAATCTAAATCTTATAATTTGTTTCATTTCATGAAATTGTTTTAGTATCAGCTTTAAAATTAAATAAAAAGAACTACTGTGTTGTACAGATTAAGAACCCTTGGCAGACAGAGACCATATTTTTCGATGCAGCACTTTTACTTTGTGCAATTATCCTGTTCGAACTCAATCAACTTCAAGTCCAATCCAGCTTCCTTCTCATGTTTACTATGGCGCCTCTAGTGTTGGGTCGATGTTATTTGTTTGGAAAAACATTTTCACCCGAATCGGGTATATTCAAGATTATGTTTAAATACTCTCATTAGTTTTAATAAATCTAAAATTATTGTAATTGTAAACCCTTGCATATGTAGCATGCAATTACAATGAAAGTGCAATGATTTTCGATCTTGTTTGTTTGGTGAAGGCTATTGTACCCAACCAGTGGTCCTTTTAAATAAAAAGTGTTTTATGAAAGGTCTATCATAAATATATACCTTTTTCTGGAGTGATGGGGTCGGAAACCTTTCATATCTTTCTCTTTATTATTGATATCTGCTGGCACAAACCACTATTATTTTAGAAAAACGTTCGCACGTGAGGTCATTAACACATGGAAACAACAAGTAAATTGGCATGCGTCGTATAAAATGTTACCGACCCCTGGGGTACAGTCTCATCATCTGTATGCAAATAAACAGATTATGTGTTCAACCAGTATACAATTATGTGTTCTGGATTAACATTTCAGGTTCTTCTCCTGGTATAAAGATGCTGCTTCATCTCTTGCTGCTCATCTTCCCAACCATGATGCTCTTCTCTCACTTCTTCGTCTTGCTCGATATGTTTATCCCATTATGTGGACGTGCAGGAAGCATCGTGCCTCCTGATTTGATCATTGCATTTCTAACTGCTTTTGTTACATCAGTGGCAGTGTTTTTTACTGTCAGTTTTGTCCATGTGGTCAAGTCAATTCGATGGTAGGTAATTTAGTCTTGTTGTTTTTGTATTTATTAAAAAAAGCAAAATTTACATTAGCTACAGACATTAGTTGACCTATAAGGTCTCATCGGTGCAGCTGGGGACTAGAGATAGGATGCATTGGCTATTGCAGCCATCCAACATTACTTCAGTTTGTTGGGAGTAACAGGCTAAAAAAACATGCCTCACCTATTCTGTTTAATGCCACAACTGGGCATTTTGATTATGCATTGTAACATATAAAAAAATCCAAAGAATAAAAACTGAGGATGTCATTATTATAACGGTGAAACCGATTTTACATTTATTATCTTGCATAATGAAAAACACAGACTGAATTAAGTGTACTGAAAGCTTTAGTTTAGTATTTATGATCCGCAAGTGGACTTGTCTGCAACGAGCATGCTTTGGTTTAGGACTAATTCACAGCTTTAACCTGAAATGAACCAATAGAAAAGGATGCAAGGAAAAAAATAGTCACAACAACTCATCGGAATAAAAAGATACATGAGACTTAATCTGAAAATCTTTAAGCAACTGCCTGTTGCAAGCAGAGAGCAGTGATAATGCCAAAAATTTGAATAATTCATGTTTGCAAGCTAGCATTTCAACAACATGTTTTAATTTTGCAGTGTGCAAGCTGCCCTGTTTGCTTGCATAGCATTCAGCGTTATTTATGCTGTATCCAATTTTGGTTTTCCATACAGTTCAAACCCATCTGCACCCACACCCAAACGACTATTTCTGCAGGTAAACTTTGTATTCTAAACCAAACAAAATGTCTGTCTTTCACAAATATACAGTTACTTGCTTAAATTGAAGTTGTGTAAACACAAGAAAAATCAACCCACTTTTAATGTGCTTTTCTACATATTTTTTAAACCATTTGTGCAATGTGCTGTTGTGCTTATATGACATGATAGATGATAGGTTAGCTGCAGACAATGCAAACATTTTCAACCTATAAGGTTTTATCAGTGCAGCTGGTGACAAGGCATTGTAGACACAATGTGTCATTGCAGTTTGTTAGGAGTATACAAATCTGTTCAATGCCACAACTTCCCAAAGCCACAGAGGAACTGGCTCACGATGCACAAACAATTACTTAAGACCAAGGGCAAAGTGTCACTATAATAATAAACTAGCCTATACTGCCATTGCCTTACAAGGTAGCACTGATAACATTTTTTGAGTTCAAACAGTATGTACTCCTTGCATTTAAATTGTTTGTTTAAAGTATTGATTAGCTTGTTAAGATTGGTTTTCATAAAGAATATCTTGTGTTCTTTGTCTATGTGTTGATTTATAAAAATATTTCTATTTTGTTTTTTCCTAAAATGTCAGAAGGAAAAGGCTACCAGACTAATGCCCTTATGCAGTGTTGCATACAGATCATGTTTTTACTATGTTGTACTGTGGCAAAAATTAAATGTTGCAACCTTTACCCTTTGAATATGTAAATGAAAGTAACCACCCTATGACATGTAGTCAGCATTAAAAAGACAATTTTACAATGCCACTACCTGTAGGCGCCCACTTGCTAAAATGGGCAGGGAGAGGCAGAACGTCGCAAAATATTCAACACTCCTCTATAATGTTTACAGCGATTCTACCTCTGTAATAAATACAAAACATGCTTTATATTTCCAACAAGAAATTGCACTTGCATCTAGCTTAGCCATCATAATAATCATTTACTATGTTTCAAAGTCGTTTGTTACATTTCCTTATAAGTGAGCACCAGTGTCACTACCAGACATTTGCCATTTTTTATGAGATATTTTGGCATGTTTAAAGTGCTTAAATTTTTTTTAGCACACTGCAAGGGATTTTTATGGAACTGATGGAAAATTAACCAAATCAGACTCTGGTCTTTGGGTCAATGCATTTGACTACAATGCTTTCAAGATTAATCTTGGTCCAGAAGTTTTGTTTACAGAACCTGTGCATGAATGTGAAGGTACTGATATCTTGTTTGTATCCTTCTAGTGTACTGTACAGCACAGTTAGAAGTTAATTTCTGATAAAAATGACCAGAAAAGCACAGAATACTTTTTTAGAAGATGTTAAGTTTCCATTTGGTCTTTAATGAAATCCAAAACATATTGAGAAATTAACAATTTTTCGATTGTGTTTTTATTGCCTTTAAGTAGCATTACAATATCTTTCCATAAAATATACTGTATCTAGCAGCAGCAGCATATGTTTGTATTGAGACAGGTTTAACAATTCCAAAAGTATTTTTTTTTATAAAACTGCAACAATGTAGGTACCTATGTGGTGCTCTAATTTTCTTTACAATTTGTCCAGCAGATAAAAAACAAACAAACCTACAAACAGGAAAATGCACATTGTTTGCTGTAAGCTTTTAGTAAAATTAAACCAACATTTTTTTTCTATTTTTCTACAGGCCTATTTTGTCACTGGCCGTTTGTTGTACCAGTTGATAAACTCGTCAAACATCCAAAGTATCTTCCTGCAAAACCTCCAGTCACTAAAAAAATACAAAAGCAACCACTAGTTTTCAGCATTGGAGATCGCAAAGATACTATGATATTAGGTAGGTGAATTAAATTGAGTTAATTTCCAGACTGCATGTTAGTTAAAATACCACTTGCTAGAAGCACTTGCTAACATGAAAAAGTCACCCTATGTGTAATTTACTTAAAAAGTAATAAATAGAAGAAATTTTGTTTTGTTTGTTAAGAAAAGCAATTTTTTGTTCTATTTTTCTATTTTTAGCTGTTTAAACAAAGTGTTAAAAAAAAGATTTTGAAATTCATTTTAAAAATTAACATACATTCTGCCCACAAACCTTTTTAAGCACATGTAGCTACCATAAGTACTACCGTATTTTACGGACCATAAGGCGCAATCTAAATCCTTTTTTTTCCTCATAAATTGATCGTGCGCCTAATGTATGGATCAAGTAGTGCTTAATTGCCTAGGCTACACTCAAAACCAGTACCGATACTATCATTATGTAAATAAACCACCGTCTTACACAAAAACTACGGTAAACGCAACTACCAACTGTGATATTCAGAGCTTTATGAGCTTTATACGGGACTTTACTGAGCTTCATACGGTAACCCATACTCCTTAAAATACGTTGCGTTCTATAGTCCGGTGCGCCTTATGTATGAACAAAAAACTAATCAAAGCAATTTATTGACAGTGCGCCTTATCATCGGGTGCGCTTTATGGTCCGTAAAATACGGTATTTTACACAGATGTAGGTGTCCCAAATTTTTTTTAATACACATCTAGAAAATAAAGTATTTATAAAAATATTTATGCCCCAAAACTAATTTGTGTGTATGTCGGCCACAGCTATTTTTCAAGCATACTTATGGCTCACTAACCATTTTATTTATAGGTATATAAGTACCGTAAATGTTGTTCACACATATTTGTGTACAAACTATTTAGAACCACTTAATGTGGCCAAGCCAGCTATATCGTTAACCGGTTTTGACTGTTTCTTATTAGTAAGATATTTGTATTTTTCAGAAAACTCCACAACCAGAATTTACAAGTCCAGATTTGAATTTACAATGTCTGGTCCAGATCATATGTCACTTTGCTTGGGCCCGTTGTCTTCATCCAATAAAGCAGTTCGACTTTCTGATTGGTCGATTGAAGATGACATTGACTCCGGCCGAGCCAAACCCTCTGCTGTATCTACTGGTTAGATCTTTTTCTACAATCCCTTTATTCATTATTAAATATATGTAACTGTTTGTTTCAATTATAATAAGTCAGGCTTTCCAGATATCTCAGCAAAGAAACAAAGCCATAGAAGTTGCATAAAACAGAATATTTTTCTTATTTGAACAGTGGACAAAACTGGTAAATTAAGTATTGTCAACATCAGTGAATAAATATTTGTAAAGAAAATTGTATCCATTTAAATACACAGCATAGAAAAAAAAGAAAGGATAGGTAATAAATGCATTTTGAGCTACATGTATGGTAAATTTGTTTTAAGTTTATTCAGTGGTACTTTAATTTGACACAAAGTCATTTGTGTAAATAATAGAATAAAACTCATGTAGACAACATTTTTTTCTGATCGAATTGAGAAATATGAGAGTGCAAATAAAATCAGACACCAAGATACAGTTTCAATTGCACTGACAAGTTAATGTGTTGAATACATGATTCCAAAATGTATTTTATATAAAATTGGAAAAGGTTGCAAGCAAAAACTTTGGGACGCCCCGTTTTTGATTCTGTTTAGCTAAAATTAAAAAAAAAATGATTAAAAGTGAATGTAATCTTAAATTTCACAACAGGTGTCCCTGGTCGTTTCTACACTGAGTGGTTTTTCATCTACTACGGTTCCGGTCATCACCAAATGACACCATGGCAGCCATGGTTTGAACTGACCATCACAGAAGACATCAGCAAGCCCCCGGATGGACCTGTTTTGGAAGTTGCAGCGTCAGCACATTACTACTCAGAATCAAATGAAATCCCAGTCCCTTCTTTCACACCAGAGCTAGAGAATGTGATCAGCAAACTTCATGAATGGGTCACACCAGTTTCATGGGCATCGCTGTATAAAAACTACTTGCTTTAACCTATATACCAAATACACTTCTTCTCATAGACTACATAGTAGATACTAAACCATCTGAGTTCATTTAAAATTGGTTCCTTTACAGGTTACGTTTCCAAAGGTTTTGCTGCTTAACTTTGAAATGAACACAGTAAAAATGTAACCTAATCCCTTACAATACAAAGAATTGAATTTGGCTTTTAATGATGTAAAACGGACAAAAAGGCTTTGATAAAAATGTGTGTTGTATTGTTTGTTTGTACTGTTTTTTTCTTTCATGAACAAATTTGTTCAATCAGTGTTTCTAATTCCTACCACAGGAAGGCTATTTTACTATTAGTGATCAAACTGTAAATATAGTCTGCCAAAGAAGTATAAAGTAATTAAGTTGGTTACTATAACATGTCACTCAATTAAATCACATTTTTTTATTGTGGCCTATGCACAAAAAAGTTCCTCACCTCTGCACTATATAAAACTTGTCATTGCACGACAACTGTTGTTAGGGTAATTACTACTATTAGTTTAAATTATTTGTATTGCTCATCTGGGAATGCTTTGTATGTGGTGCTACATATGCAGACAAATCCAGTAAATCGCGTATTTCGTTAAAATGATTATAAACTTAATTACAGGCTAGATAATTTGTCATTTAATTGGATAGAAAAGTTCGCCAAATTGGTTTTGCGATAACTGGATTTGGTTGTACACATAGCGTTGAAATGGACAAAAGCAAAAATAGTGTAATTTAAAATGTTTTTACCACATTACAATTCAAGCGTGTTTTGCCAATGCAGTTGGTAGTTTTCATGTCTTGAATCTATTTTGCTTGTTTCATTGTAGTGTTGCTTTATCTCTGGGACAGGGTATTTAGATATATACAACTTGTTGTAGTTTATTTTTGTTGCTTGTTGTATTGTTTGTATGGATTTTTTTGTTTATGTCAATGTAATAGGCAAATTTCAATCTAAAAACTTTTTAGCTATTGCCACACAAAATAGGGTAAATTGCACCGGGTAATTACATAATTTGTGAGAAAGCATTAGTATCTTATCACTTGTTAATAAAATAGTATGTTTAATCGCATATAAAGCTTAGAAAATTTATTATGCGCCTAACCAAATACATCGTCACTATGTCACCTGTAACATAGTGAAAAAAATTACCCAATAGTGGTCATTTATGTATGTGTTAATAACATTGAACTTTGGGATTCGAATTTTAAAGTGTCCCAAATTTTGGCCTTGTCTGAACCTAGGTAATTTTTTTGAGAAAGCTAGTGCAAGTGTATAGTAACCCGAAAAATCTCTTTGTTTGCTGCTTTGAATACCACAAGGTGTTGTATCGGTTTGTGTCTTTTTGATTTATGCATTTTTCAACTAAACAATGCAAAAACTATCTTGTAATATCTCAAACCTTTGGTAGTGACCCAAAAGTGGGATGTTATTTGATTTGGTTTGATAGTTGATTACTGTAGTTGATGAAACTGTGAACTGAGCATTGTAATTTATTGTATATTCGATTGGCATTTTGGACTTAAATTTTAGCAGCTAAAGTTATTTGATGGATGTCTACATGATGTCACAATACATTTTGGCAAAAATATTGTGTCAAAAAAAAACTTTGATCGCCAAGATTTTGTTATTAGTTATGTCTAATAATTGAGTTGCTGCCAACAGAGGTTGAGAAGCATTGATGCATTTGAGCAAATGCTGCTTTTTGATTGTGTTAAAAATGATTGTTTTTGCACAAATCTTCAGTTTGTCAATCTTAATATTTCTTCATGTTATTGTGGTTGAGATTAAAACCATAGCAATTATGCAATAAAGCTAATTATTTTTATTAGCAAATTGAAACATTATCACCCAAATCGTAATGTTTTATTTTTGTGAATTTCAACACTGTTTTGTTTCAATGGTGACATAGTGTTTTATATTCACTTTCATATTGTTTGAAAAGATTTTTTTTCGAATTGTGCTAAAACTGATGTAGCATAACTGTTTGTTAAAGTATGCTGTGTGTATTAATTTTATGTAATGTGAGCGTTTTTTAGCTATTCTTATATGTTTTTAAAGTTAATTGTAAATTTGTTATTGTCTAAAGTTCACACAAATAGCAATTTGTTAAAAAAAACTTCTTTAAAACGAGCTTGCTTTACACACGATGGTAGTTTTTCAAGAAGTATAATTTTCAATACTTTATGCCTAATATGCGTTGTGTTTTTTTTTTTGCAGAGACATCTTAGGTTATGGAATGTGACATAAAAACATAGCGATAATAATGGACCTAGTTTACAAAGTGAATTGGCCGCAGAGGTCAAACCCAATGTTGCCGGGTCATTGTGACATCATTATGTGTGCCTGGTCGTCAAGTAACCTCTTGGCTTTCACAGTTGAAAAACAAGTAAATGGTAAGAATGAGAAAATCAATTTTATTCTTGAAAATTGTTTTAGTCGGAAATAATGATGAGACCTTATCGGTCGAAACAGTGTGCACTGTCTGCAGCTTATCATTTATTGGCTCTATGCTTTTTCATGAAATGTATTTTTATTAATTAATAAGTCTGCCAATTAATTTTACATGCAATGCTTTTATGTGTTTTTATTTTTTTGACCAAAAGTGATTTTATTTTTAAGTTTACCACCAGTATTACACAAACAAAGTCCTAATTTTATTTTTTAGGATTTCTGAAGCAATATGTCTGTGTGTTAAATCCGAATCAGCCGTGGGACGTTTTCAAAACTCATTACAAAGGTGGAGAAATTACTTGTATACAATGGGATCACACAGGTAGGTTTGAATGTGTTGTTTCACATCAGGCAAAACCAAAGTTGTATTCTGAGCGACTGAACTTAAATATAAGTGTTTTAAACAGGTGTTTTTGAGTTGTGATGTATGTACCACCTCCAGATTATGTTTCATCTAGGGATCAAGCAAATTTTTATTTGCATTGATACTGACACTGATTGTCAATTGTAAAAAACAGCACAATCGGCAACTCCTCACAGCTCTTATTGTAACTAATCAGTGACAATGCTCAATGTAGAAAAGCGGTCAAGCAAAATAACATTACAATAAACTTATCCACTGTTTGATAAATAAAAGGCCAATATCGATATTGGGTTCACCCCTAGTTAAGCCCTGCTAAATAGCTTGATATATTGTCCTAAAATAATTGAGTTCATCTTTCAATGTTTTTTTGAATTTAATTGATATGCAACCATTAAACATGAAATATATTTAAATACATATTACAATTTTTTTGTTCATGTGTGTTGACCAATCTTTAAAATGTGCCTAAAAATGTAACGTTTCTCGAAGGTACAAAGTTTTTGACTGGTGACTCTCATGGCCTATGTTGTCTATGGACAATGCCCAACTCGCTCATTAACATGTGGACGGCAAAGAGCAAACTCAGCATTGACTTGAAAGGTGAAGAAATAATTGCTGTCGGATGGCTACATCATGGAATCAGAGTAAGTTATCCAAATTGTTATGTGACATTCTGTTGATTTCTGATGTGAATTAAACTAAAATAGGTATTGTCATAGTTAGGTATTCATTGTAAAACACTTTGTTGAACAAAAAGGAAATTTTATGCAATATATCTGGCAACAACACTATATACTTTTAACTGGTGTAACAAATTAAATTTGTGATATTTTTTCCCACAGGTATTATTCAACATTGAAAGATTGGAAGCCCCATATACCAGTGAGAAGTTTGACCGAATGAAGTTTCGACCGTCTGTGATGCAATATGGAGGCAAACCAATGGATGGGTATAAAACCTTGTATTTTCATGTGTATCGAACTGATTTATCGGCATTTTATAACATAATGTTTTTGGTTACTGCTAGTTTCGATGTTAAAAAATGCATGACCCACGAAACTTTTGCCATATATATACAAATTTCCCTTATGAATGACAGGTTTAATAAAAACAAAAAAGTGTACAAGTCTAATGCATTAAATGTATTTTTTATTTCCGTTTCGATACATTTTTACACACAAGGAACTAATCTGACCTGAATTTGGATACATTTTTTTAAAAACCTTTGAAAATAAAAATATGATTTTTTTGTTGTGATCTAAAGAACGTGGCTTTTATAGTGATGATTTTTTAAAGGTTATTTATTCTTTTCATTTCATCACAGCTACATTCTGGTAACTGGTACAGGATTAGTTACTGTTCGGCTTTTGAAATCTGAGACAGAAATAATAAAAGGTGAAGCAAATCTGAATATTTCAACCCACCAGCAAATTGCTAACATCACTTTTACAAGTAAGTGGATTATAAAAACTTAGTTTTGTGTCTAAATTAAAAACTGTTCAGTTTGGTAAAATACATAAATAAGATGAACAAAACAGTTTGTTTCAAATATTCACATACGGTAAGTCTCAGCAAAAGTTCAACTGTTCAAGATAAAAAAAACTTTCATCAAATTTGTTTTCATGTTGATACAAGGATTATTTTTTCGGTAATTGCACTGTCTAAAGATCGTAAATCTCTTTCAGGTCTATTTGTTTACAAAACCTCTTGGTTAATCACATAATCCATTTAATTGCATAAAAAAGCTTGATAAGTTTGTCATGTGTTTAATTTAATTCATCTTTTACTGTCAGACTACTGGATTTAAGGAAATTCCTTTAACATACGAATAGCACAAAACTAATGTACATTCATTGTTATTTCTCTATGTACAGGTCAAGGAAAGATACTTATTCTGACATCGGACGGTAATATCGATCATCTCATCCAATTTCATGAAATCTCAGTAATGTACGACTCTGAAGATGGAAAGTTAAACATTGAGGTGTGATTTAAGATTTTTACACAGACAAAAAATTAATATTTGCAACTAGCACAGTTGATTACTATTGTTGTATGATAAATTTACAAAATCATTAAATTATAAAAAAAGGTAAATTATATCACAAAGCATTTGTAAATGATGTTTGCACACTAGATTTTGTCAAAAGTTTACAGAAAGTATTTTTATTCATAAATGCTTTTTGTAGGTGGAATCCCTACCGGGGCTTCCCACTCGCTCTGGCAAAGAAGATATTTCTTCATACACTCACATTTCACATGTTAACTTCTTTCCAAGAGAAAATGAGGACAAAATTCAAGTAGTGGTAGGTAGTTTTTTTTGCAAATCATTTTTACGCATCCCGAAGGAATGAAAACATGTTGCTTTTTGTTATCAATGGGCAAGATTGCATTAATCTGAAGCGAAAAACAAATCTTCAATGCCACTAAATACATATTGTATGCATACAATCGGTGTAGCTGCAGCCTGTCTACCATATATCCACCAATTGTGCCCTCAACTTTGTCGCACTTTTTAAGGTCTGAACGTTTCGCAACTGTTTCCGGCCTGGTGAATATTTTAGCCCAATTGTGCTGCTACGATTTTGCCCCTGAACTTAATTCAACTCATAATAAAACTAAATTTGTTTTAAATACCATCTTAACTGAATATGTAATCTTTATCATAAAGCTACTATTAAAATTTGTTTCATGCTTTGGTTGATGATAAAAGTAAAGGTCATGCTAAACTTTTTTACGTTTGTGAACTTTTTGTACAGGTTTGTTTATCCGGACCATCAGGGTCCAAGTTTGTGAACTGGCTGTTGAGGAAAGATGTGACTCAACTGCACCGGATGTTTCAATCCATGACAGCTTCTGCCATTCCGAAATTAGATGAGCTTCGAAGTTGGCAGTTTGTTACACAATCTGCTGATTTGCCAAGGGTGGGATTGTTAGTTTAAAAAAATTCTTCAGACAGAACTATTGCAGTTTGTTTTTCTATTCTATTAGCATTTAATACCTTAACAGAAATAGAGTATTTCAAAAAGTAATTTATGCTGTTCATATACTCCACTAGTAAATGTTTTACTGTGCACCAATATGGAAATTAGAAGTTGATAAAAGCGTTGTCTACTTTTACCAATGTTTTTTTGTAATAAAAATGTATGTACCTCGCCTTTTTTTGTTTATTTGTAAAGTCTTTTCAAAATCTTTATTATTATTATTTTATTCTTTTCATTTTCAGGTAACAAGTTTTTCGATTCCCACCATTACAATCACTACTTCGTCGGCAAAAAGCAAACTTGGTGAAAATAATAAATTCTACAGTGGCTGTTGCATTGCTGTTGCACTGGCTGATAACACGATCCAAATACTTCACAGGTAAAGTTGTTGAAAAAATTTCTGTGATGTTTTCAAATTCTGTACTGTGCAGTTTGTGGGTATTTTCTTTCATATAAATGTGCTTTAGCAGTCTAACTTCTGTTTACAAAAAAGAAGGGGGCCCTGGAGACAGATGACTAACTACAGACTTTACGAAAAATGTTTCATGTTAGTTAAAACTTTGCCTCGGATTGTATGGATAATGTTTATTACACTGAACAATCCAACTTTTAACTACTTCAATTATACCAAAACTAAATGGGTAAATTTGTTTATACTTAACTGACTTTTGAGTTGGAAAAATGGGTTGGGTGCATGTGACATTTCTAAAACCTATTAAGAGTGACGTTTGTTGTTTTTAGCATTCTCTTGAACCCTCTAGTGGTGAAACATCTTCCAGAAACGACAACAACAAATGTAACCTCGCCAGGAAAGCGAGCTAAAACGACACAACCATCCTGTGTTCGAAGTGTCACTTTTTCTGCAATGTCTTGTGCACTGGTTAGTTAAGAGTTTTTGTTCATTTTCTTTATTCCCATGGTATCAGCTGTTGTCTCATTGTCCGATTTTTGCTTTTAATTTAGCAGATGGTTAACTTTATTAGAGATAATCTATTTCCAAAATATTGAAACACTTGTATGATTAAGTTAAAGTTTTACTTGGAGGCTGTTTTAATTCAAAAGTTGCATTCGCTGTGGCATTTAGGCTGCTGCTTATTTATTCATCTAATGGCCAAATTAACAACCAAATACAAGTTTAAAAAGATTTGCATGAAATACTTGTTGGCAATTAGATTCAAATGCTTAACAAAAAATTACTAGTTTATGAATCATTAGTTACAACATTTGTGGATTACAGGCACCTGCTAAAAGAAATCATTTGTTATCATGCGGTGTTTTCGTTGCGTTGTGACATGCTTGCGTTCCATTATTTTTTCCTTTGTTTATCGTGCACTGCACTAGTCGCATTCAGTGTTATTTACCCTGATGAAGACGACCTGTATAGGACGTTGGAATAAAATTAAAATTACATTTGCCAGAAGAGCTCTTTAAACTTGATACTATGCCTGGCAGCAATAGCTTATATATTTGTGGATTTGTACTGGTTTTTTTTTTCCAGAATTTGTACTCAGTATTGCTTCACAAAATTTTTGTTCAGGTTACAATCGACAACTTGGGTAGTTTATCTCTGTACAAAGTTCCACCATGGTTAAACTCAACGAGGAATTCAGATTCTGAACAAGCGATGAAACAAATCGTTCATCTTCTTATTTATTGCCTGTTAACTGGACAGGAATGGTCAGTCAAGTTGCCATAATTTTCTTAGCTTAAACTTGCACTGTGTGTTAGGGATGTGCCAAAATTGCAAATGTTCTGTTTGGTCGAGCACCGAGCATCTCACGTTAATGCTCGGTGCTCGGCCGAGCACGCTCGGTGCAGTATGACGTCACAAAAAATCCCCTTTCTACGTTTTAGCTCTGCAAGGCCTCTTACGTCACCAGCGGTGTATTAAGCTGTTACAGGCCTCAAAAGTACACGTTTTTCCACAATCTAATACATTTGAAAAATCATTTGTTTTTGTTCATAGACACCCTTTCGAACACTAGCTACCTATGTTAGCAGTTCATGAATATGCAAATTTAATGCTCGGGTCAGTTTGTGCAACTGCTCGGCCGAGCACCGAGCATCAAAAAAGCGACGCTTGGTACCGAGTACTCGGGTTCTGGCTCGGCTCGGCGCATCCCTACTGTGTGTAAGGAATGTTAAACAGCAATCTTAAATTTAAACTGTTTTTTTTAATTGGCTTAATAAGTTTAATTGGTTTCTTGGGAAAACCAGTTTAAAATAAAGTAAATCTTGGTGAACCTTGACAAAATGTGGTAAAGCTTTAACTAGTCGACATCACATAATCCCGATCTTTGCCTAATTGGGACATTTTTTGGCCCAAACGGATTTGGATTAACAGGGTTCCCGCGGGTATGGAAAACCTGGAAAAAATATGGAATTTAAGTTTGTATTTTTAATGCCTCGGAAAGTTTTGAAAAAAGCCAACTTTTGCAAAAGTCCTTGAAAAAGTATGGAATTTGACGCCTGTTTTACTCTGAAAATGCCAGATAGAGATATGAATTTTAAATTACGTATTGTTTGTTTATTCGTTGCAAGTATAGTAAATTGGCTGCATATACCAATGCCTCTTTACTAGTTTTATTATGGGAATTGCTCAACTTTTTTCGAATCAGGTTATGAAAATTTGGGTTTTTTTCTTGAAAAGTTACAGAAACTATATGGCATTGTTTTGTTTATGTCAGATTGTGGCTTTAGTATGTGCTGCTTTCATTCTTAAAAACTCGTGCAGGTGGGATGTTTTGTTACATGTCCAGCCCCATATGGTGGATCCCCTGATTAGTCAGCTGACCAGTGGAGTTGCACAACAACCTGCATATCTACAACAAGTAAAAACAATTCATAAAAAACTAAAGTTTTGTAACAGATATGAAAATCCATGTTTTTCTTGCTTTTGAGGTATTGGGAGGTTTTCTTTTGCAGTTTTAATTACTATATTTCTGTGTAGGTTTTACAATCCCGCTTACATGCAATGAAGATCACAATCTACCATCTTTCTGGCAGTCCTGCCTCAATGGATTGTCACCTTATCCTTCTCTTTGATGCAATATCATTGGTAAGTCAACTTTGTTTGTTTATTTACAACAAGTAGTACAAGTGGTACGCTGGAGCTTTTAAGGTGGTATTTAAGTAGCTTTCTGCTTTAGCTAATTCATGTCATGAAATTAACTGACCCAACTAATCAGCCCTGGTTTGGGGCGAAACTTGTCTCTTGGACTGGTTTTAGAAACAAACTATCAAGAAAAATAGGTCTATCACTTGTTCCAACAGGATTTAGGTCAGGGGTTTCCAACCTTTTTTGCTGCTAGTACCCCTTTGTCAGGTCAGAGCATTCTTTGTACCCCCAAAAAAATTCTGATGGATTTTTTCAGATATATGTTGCTAAATTAAATTGCTTTCATAGCTGAATTAAACGTTAAACCAGTATTTCACATAAAATGCAAAAATCACAAAAAGAAATTAACTGTATGTAGAAGATTTACAGCAAGACTACATTGAATACTAAATAACAACAATTATTTGTAGATAATCGTTTTTTAAGCAAAGGCCGTAATGGCATAATGTCATTTACAATACCAAAATAAAACAGTGCTGTGAAATCTGTTTGAAAAGCTGCTCTGTGGCCCAAGGACTCTCGTACCCCTTGATTTTCAATCTCCCGTTTGGGAACCCCTGATTTAGGTGGTAGTACCCCCGTTTGGGAACCCCTGCTTTAGGTGGTATGTAGCAATAGAAAATTTCGTAGGTGGCGCATGATCCGTATAAGATTGTGAACCACCGGTTCATCAAAACGTATTTACCAATACGCTTATTTTCATCGGATGTGTGTTCACTGCCTTACTTGATACGTATTTAGGTGAAATTAGGTTTTCCGATTAATTACCTGCATTATGTATTTTTATTGCTCGTCTTGCTAACACCTTGTATGGAGCGTTTTGGCTGAGCACGGAGTGTCAAAAAATGGTGGTTCTTCAATCCGGATATAGTAGTAGAATACTGGCTTGGTTCGGTCTGTTAGATTTCTCTTGCCTATTTTATTTCAAGTCCGGTAAATCATTTTGTATTTGATTTTTTAGACCCCGGTGACCTCAGTGTAGTTCTGTGGTTCCCAAACTGTGGGCCATGGCCCAGTACTAGGCCACCAAGACATTTTCAATGAGCCACAGAGCCATTTGAAAAGATTCTACTGTTTTGTTATACTGTAGATATTATGCTCTTTGTTTTGAAAAACGTAATATTTGCAAAGAATTCCGAATCGTGTAGCCAAATTTCAGGAGCATGTATCTCATTAAAAATAAATTGCTAGAAAATTTCGCCCATTTTTCAGTTATTTTTTTGGTTTGTGCCCAAATTTCAGCACGTGGTGAGCCACAAATCGCTATTAAATAGACATTTGGGCCACGGTCCAAAAAAGTTTGGGAACCCCTGGTGTAGTTAAACCCTTTGGTTCAACTTGGTTGGAAAAATTCGCTTTAGTTCCAAACACAAGTCGCTGAGGCAGGATTCGAACCCACAACCAACCACTCGTTTGTCTAGCCGTCCATTACTTTACTGCCCACTCAATATATTAACTCCTATATTTTTTTTAGGTTTTTCGTTCCCTCCTTAGACCACATCAACAGGTGACAACAGAAAACACAGATCCAGCTATAAGACTCAAGGCTGTCAGCTGGTGAGTGTAAACATAGTGCAAAGCGTTGTGTATCGAACTCCACTTGTTCTCTTAGAATCGGCTTTTGAATGTATAAACCACAAAATCCCAAATTATATATTGGTCACCAAATTGTATCGTATTTATGTTTTTCACAAGTTGTAATTACCACATTTTTGGCGCTGCAAACATTTACGCTTGTTATTTGAGTTTTATTTCAATAAACTAAGCGCTACTTTAAATAAAGGCATACAAACCATGACATAAATAAAAAAAACTTGGTTACGTACTGACCAGATTGAACACACATCTCTTTTTGTAATTGTTAAAATGACATTGAATTGTGCTTTTAACCAGAGTTGCAAGTCGGGCCGGGCTTTTCGGGTCGGGTTCGGGTTCGGGCCGGGTTCGGGCCGGGTTCGGGCTTAGGTATTTGTGAGAAAACGGGCTTAAAACGGGCCTGACTTTGCGTTCCGTGTCCGCCATTTTTTAAATAAAATCACTCAGCTAAGTAACAAGTCTCTGGCTTAGACTTAATGCCCACCCTACTCTAAAACACATTGTTTACGCCATTTTCTACTATTGTTCATTGTGTTTGTTGTCTTTCTCTTTTTTATTTCTCATCCTTTGTTGCAAGGCTTTCGTGGATAGGCCTGTCAATCAAAATTTCGGGCCTAAACGGGCTTCTCAAAAACGTTTCGGGTTCGGGCCGGGCTTCGGGCTTATACTTTCGGGTTCGGGCCGGGTTCGGGCTCAGATTTTGGGCCCGCTTGCAACTCTGCTTTTAACCATTACAAATTTCGGCATATTAATGAGATGTGTCTTTTGATGACATAAATAAAAAACGTTGGTGGTTTATGGACCACACTAATCACGAATCATGTCATAATGGAAACTTATGCTGCATGGTACTTTAAGTCAGTCTTTTTTTACCGCAAGTTTTATTTTTAGATAAAAAGCATTTGTTGTTTTTGGGCCACACTAACCACTAATCTCTTTATACTTACCAAGCCTATATGTTAAGGCAGTTTAAACTAGTATATTTATCACAAGTGTCGTTTTCAGTTCCTCGTTGGAGTCTAACATTGATAAACTTCTTCTCAACGTCGACACCGACCCACAAACTCTACAATCCATGCAACAGCTCATACAGTGGGTGGCCGACGTCACTTTGTACCTCCTGGCCTCTGCTCCAATCACGGTATGCATGAGCTTGTTTATAACCTTAGTGCAGTGGTCCCAACTGGTGATGCAAGTTTCAGTTGGCCCAGCCCGAGCCGCATAACGCTTTATAGTATTGTGTAACTGCAGAGCGTTTAGCCATCATTCACCAATTGTGTCCCCGACTATTTTGCGCTCCATACGTTTCAACGTTGCGCAGCTTGATGATTGTAAAAAAGTGCCATCGTGTCGCTATGTGTTCTTTCGCCAAGTAAAATACTAAAAAAAGTTTTTATAAAATGTCAAGACATAACTTACAACATGGAATATTATAATTTTGTAGGTGAATTGGTGCTATACCTGGACAAAAAGGCATGAAAACACTAATTTAAAGTTTTTGTGTGTAATGTACTGAAGTAAACGACCTTTCGGGGGCAAGATGAACGCATTTTGTCGTCAAATCATATGCTCTGGACAGTCAATTTTAGAGCAATTTTAGTTCAACGAAAGTATCATAGCCCCCTGGTATAGCCAAACCATCTTCCACCAATTGTGCCATCCACTTTTTGCGCTTCATAACATGTCAACGGTGCGCAGCTTTTTTCCAACTTGGTGATTCTTTTAATGATACTGTGTCGCTATATGTCCCTTCTAAGTAAAATAAACTCAACTTAACTTAAATGGCCGATTTATATTTTAGTTGTTCCAAAAGCAGACGAACAGACCTGGAGCATCTTTGTACAGAAACCGTCCTTGGTTGTCGATTCTACGCGAAATGTTGGTTATAATCAGGGTGTGGGGTTTGCTCAAGTCAGCTTGCTCACCTATCTTCACCCTTCTCGACACCAAGCTCGACGTTCTCGCGCATGCGTACAAGCTCGTGACGTCACTATGGCAAACTAGTAAGTGGTCACGTAATTTAGAAGAAAAAAACGGGATTTGCCAAAAGATTAATGAACTCAAATTGATAGCGTTAAAAATTTGCGAGAGTGTTAAGATGATATGTTTTCTAGTTTTTCTTAGGTAAAGCTATCGAAACAACGATGCATCTTTCTGATAAATTTGAAATAAATCCTTTACCACTTGACAAGACTTTTCGTTGCATATGCCCTGAATTTAGTTAAACCTGTTTTGAAACAAATAAACGCGTCTAGGACACTTAACAAAATCTTGTATAATGTATAAACTAAATTATGTTTTTAACATGATTAGGTGGTGACATGAAAGAACCGGACCCAGCTGCGATGAACGAATGCAGTTTGCTCAGCTGTCAACTCGTCATACCTCCCCTCGAAGTTATACCGCCACCTAACGGCATTTTAAACCACATCAGATCTTACAGAGGCGAAGCAAAGTAAGTTGTCCATGATTTGGACTTCTAACAGAATTCTAAACATAAAAGCCGTTTGATGACTCAAAGTGGAAGTGGACTGGCAATTGAGGACCGCATCAGAAAAGCGATGCCCGTATCAGACCTGAATGTTGGTGAAAATGCAAATTATGCCCAGTGTATAAAGTCAGGCCGGAATCGAGCCCGTTTTATTTTAGTACAAGCCTAAACCACACCCGAAAAGCCCAGCCCGACTTACAACTCTGCAACGACTTATCTCCAGTATCGTACACATAACACATTAGGGCGTTGCTCCAGCAATGTGTGATAAACTATGGAAAAAATCATATTTACTTTGGTTGTGAACGTCTTTTAAGTGCATCGATATTTCACATTTTAATCCTGCAACGTCTAATTTTTTATCACTTATTTTCAGATTTGTGTTCGGCGAACCACAGGCTGACATGCACCTCACCTCATCACGGCAGCAAACCATGGATTATGTGAACAACAGCGCCTCTTCTGGCAAAATCGACGCACTCAGGCGTGTCTTTTTGGGGAAAACCCCAAACCAGGACCTCAAAGAATGTACAAGGTATGAAAAGCCCTGGGCATTGTCTGCCACTTACTTAAAACTTATTTGACTTATAGCAACATTTTCATCATGAAAATTCTACCAGCGTGAGTCATCACTTTAGAAAGACAAAGATTGGCAACTACCGATAGGTGGCGCAAAGAGTCTTTTCGACTATTTCGAAGCAAATTTTGTAAAAATGCTGACGGTTAGGGCTTTTCGGTTGGGGTAAAGTTTTATAATAATAATAACAATAGAATCAACGTTTGTATAAACTTAGTTCCTAATCCCATCCCAGTTTTAATGTTAATTTAAATAAGTGTGGTTTTCGCGCCATCTATCGGCATTTAGGAAACTTTGTCTGTTGGGTAGAGCTACTAACACAGGAACTGACAGTACACAGGCTAACTTCCGGTAGGTAGCGAACCCAAATATTTTAAATGCAGTTTTGTGAAAAAAATGGTTAGGGCTATTAGGGTTGGTCTGAGGTTTCATAATAATAATAGCAATAAAATCAACCTAAAAACCCAGTTCTTTATGATAAACTTGGTCCCTAACCTTAGCCCAGTTTCACTGTTAATTTAAATAACTGTGCTCTTTACGCCGTCTATCGGTATTTAGCAAATCTTTGCTGTCTGTGCGATTTTATGTTAGTGACTCTACCTCTGGCCGTTCTGTTTTTGATCAAGCCACTTTTCAAGTGAGTTTCAAACAATTTGTGATAATTTCATGTTTTATGTTTAGGTGTGGAATAACAACAATGTACAACTCGATGCCACGAACTACATTAAAAGTTTGGGATCAACGTTTTATCAAGAGTTGTTTGTGCGGCGGACATTGGAGACTTGTCACTTCCTCTGCGGGATTTATTCCTTAAATTTCCCGGGAATCGCCTTAAAACTTTACAATCATAGTACGAACTCCGCTCCAACCAAGCGCGGATTGAAAAACCAAAACATTTTGCTGGACAATGTCCTAACGATCAGCGAAGTCCTTACTGTTGTAAATGATGTGTATATTACACTGTCACGTTCCAGACATTTTACAACAATAAAATGGCCGTGAAAATGTTTCTCTTGACTGCTTGTATAAGCATGTGCGCCGAAGGCAGAAAATTTAGCAGAAGGGACAAAATTTTGACACATATATACTCATATGAATGTCAAGTGAATATGTACGTATAAACATAAATATTTGCAATATAAATCCTGACACAGCGTAGGCTTTCCCACGTTCGAAAAGCAACAAAACGACAGGGCTAATGGAAACAACAACAGAAACGTAAATAAAGCACACATTGTCAAGCTCGGTACCCAAACTTTCTATCATGGGGGCCAATTTTTATCAGGTGAAGACGCCCGCGGGGCAACGTTTTTTTGCAAAGTTTTTAAACCGAATATACGGGATTTAAGTTGAGTTTATTTCGCTCGGTGAAAGGAAGCGCCATGGTAAAATAAAGTTCCATCGAAAGCTTTTGCGTAAAGTCGCCACTACCTAAAACTTAATTCAAACTTTGACGAGCGCAACAAAATTTAAAACAACAGCGGCGGTCAACGTGAATTTCCGCTGCAGGCCGCACTTTGGACACTCACTTTTCATTTATCAGTTTTTTTGACGGAATATGTTAAGTGGATTGAAATCCCCAGGGGGTCAAGTGCCCCTCTTGGCTTCACGTGCTTGCGCTTATGTGTTTAGGTCAAGATCTTAGAGACGGTTCTTGATTTGGTGGGTTTCAAGTTCATTGTGACTAGGGTTACCAACCGTGAAAACAATTACCACTAAACTGGAAATAGTTACGCAAATTTGAAGCATTATGGAGGACAAAATAATAAAAGCACTATTGGTGGATCATGACAAACCGCGTCCTTGCTAAATCACTAACAGGTAAAATCTAGCCAACAGTTGATGACCCGCTCAACAAAAATATAACATGTCACGCATTGTTTCCCAAGTAGGAATGCCTACGAGTACCGAAACCCGTTGTGGGTTACCTCATGGACATAACATGGGGTATTTTGTTTCAGTTAAATGGGTCCTTTTGTTAATTCAATACCCCTAGTTCTAGCGCAACGTTGGAATTGCTCGTCGGGATAGGCATGGCGGATTCGACTTTCAGCTTAGGAAATTAATCAATAGCCAAATAATTCAGAGAATAGTTTCCTGTATTGCAGTGAGATTAAACTAGTTATTCATGAATGACTATAAAATGAATAATTACTTCCGATTCAACATGTCAATTTCACTAGTATTAACGCAGTCACTGCAGTCGGTCTTGGGCCTATTTATTGATTAATTTTTGACCGCCAATTACTTGAATTAGATCCAACAATTTTATTTATCTCAAAAAATTATAAAAAAAACACCTTCTTCGATTTTGTTACGAATGCTGAGCAATGTAAACAAATCGTGCTCATTCAAGCGTGTCGTGTCAGTTTCACAATTGACTTTCGGAGACAGGGCTGTAAAAAATTCCAGCGCAAATTTGTGGCTGAATTGATTTGGATTCCGTTAGTTTTGGCCTGTTTAGTTAAACAACAGTCAAGTCTAGTGCTGTTTGGTAAATTTTGATTTCTGTCTATGCCCTTTTTGTGACTGTATAATGAAATTTTTGGATAATGTAGATTCAGAATTTTAGACCAATTGATTGATTGATTTTTGGTTTTTGCGTGTATGTATTTTTTCAAACATGCCAGTTGTGTTAGTATATTATGTTGTGACAGTAGTAGTACTAAATGTTACTGTTGTTGTTTGTTTGTAAGATTTAATTTACAAAATTGCCAACATTTTAACCTGTTTATTAGATCAATGTGTATTATTATATTTTCAAAAAGCTGTAAAAAATAACTACCAGTCCAGAAAGAGTTTGAGTGCAAAAAATAAAAATATTTGTTTTAATTCCTGGTTATATTGTGGCATAAACTAACAATAGTGGTTTCCAGTTACACATTACTGCAAAATTTGCAAACCACTTATGTTCATTTGATTTAAAATAAGAGTAAAGCTGCAGCCCAAATTGGAGTGACTGCACAATGCCAAAATATTAACATCTTTAATAACACGTTGACTGCCATCTAGCCAGGCTTGCCAGATACGAGTATACTCGTAGTAGACTTATTTGATTGTAACACGCTTAAAACAAGCTGGCGTCTCGGACTAACGTCGTGGATGCGTCATGGCAACATCGAGACACCCTACACCAGCATGTTACCTACAAGTTAACTCGTAGCATGGCACAAAATACTTTAACTTTCTGATTTCAGAAAGCCACTAAAACATGTTTGGCAAATTTGAGCACAACATAGGAATATCCCTTGGCAGTCAATGTGTTAAATAAAATGGTTCCACAATTTTGACACATTATTCTAGGCTTTTTACACCGAAAACCACTACGAGCCACATTCAATGAAACTTAGTTCAACAAATGTTGGTCATAGTGGTCCCCAGTGTACTCGAAGAACTTGTGTACTTGGCAGTCAGCAGAATATGGCAGTTCCCAATGAGATCTTGGGCGTGTAGAACCATTTTGTTCAGCATACACCCATGTATAACCTCTTCTGTGTGCAAGACCATTTATACTGGGTACAGATGCAAGTGATAAACCGGACTAGGCAGTATGCTATACTGAATTTCTGTGTTCAGTAAAAAATTGACATGTAATTTTTTTCATTAAAAACAACTTATGCATGCTCCTGCTATATTCTGCAAACTGGTGTGTGTAGAAGTAACATTGTATTGTACACAAGTAAAACTCATTAGAGATTGAAACATAGTAAAAAAGCTGATTCATATGTATTTGTTTGCAGGTGCTACTGTGAAGGTTGTTCATTCCACAAACGTTTATTTTTGTAACTTAACAAACTTACATTCCAAAGTGCCTTCAGTTAGCTTTGAGAATGAAGCCCCCACTGTCTGGTTCGGATCCAGCCCCAGATTTTCTCACGAAAAGTGTTGATTCTGGGGGAGCGCAACCCTCTGCTAAGGCAATTTACGAGCAAAGGAAAAACTATGCCAAGAGTGCAGCAGCCATAAGTGAAGTGTCAGAGTATAGGGTTGAGGTAAGGCTTGAATAATTTTAATTGGTAAAGTCATGTTACCAAAATATTTATGATGAGGTTTGGCTAACTTGCATGTTATCAGGCTATAAAAAGTTTTTGATAGTGTTTATCTCAGCAGTGTTATGGGTTATGATATATTTTTGCCATCCATTATCTAGGTATAAATTAGTTTCAAAAAAGTATTTGACCTACACCTTGGGCTATTTTACTTCTGTTTGATATTTTACATTATGATTCCTTTTCTAGCATCTTGCAACATTTCCAATGGAAAGAAAGGGTGCCATGCTGACCATTGACGACAGTATTCGCAAACTCAAACTCTTGGAGGCAAAAGGAAAAATTTGGACGCAGGAAGTGTATCTGTATGTTGATGAAAAATGTGTAAAACTTCTTGATATGACAACACACGTAAGTAGTTTTAGATCTTCTTTTGCTAAATTTAGATCCTAGCGTTCCTGACTTTAATATATACATATACTTTTTAAAACAAACTGATAAGCTGCAGACAGTGCAGCTGGTGACAAGAGATCGACTCTATAAGTTAGTGTTGCCACCTTATGGCTTTTTAGTTTGCTGGGAGTAATTTTGAATGAATGATCAGACTCTTCATTCTGACTTAACTATATAACCAGTGCTTTTTTGTTGTTGTAAATGTACAACAAGTTTATGGCTTTTTATATAATCCATGTAAAGCAAAATTTGTGTATTTATCAATCTCACCTCAAACTTTTCATGTAGGATGAGTTGGAACACTTTGCTCTTTCAACCTTGCAACATGTTCAACCAGTGTTGGATTCTTGTGTGTACAACAGCATCTGTGCTCTCGTGTTGAAAGAACCAGATCAAAAATCACCTGATATACATTTGTTTCAATGCATCAATTTCCCAGTAAGTTACCTGAACAGAAACCTTTGTAAAGTTTGTACATAATTGGTATAAAACCCTAATGTACATCTTGGCATAGTATTGCAGGCGCATGTGTCTTTATGCTTAACTGATATGCCGAAATGATGGTTTGAAACAGTGGTTCCCAACCAGGGCCCATGGCCCCCCAGGGGGGCATACGAGCTGTGTTTCGGGGGGCCACGTGCATAGATTCACAAGAAACATCCACTAAAAGTCATTTTCACCACTAAAAGTCATTTGCCAAAAAGTTACTTTAAGGGGGCCATGGTCCACGAAAGGTTGGGAACCACTGGTTTGAAAGCATACGGTTGCATTTTTAAACACAACTTTTGACACTGCTAGCACATTAAAAGCCCGCTTTATAAAAATGAAATCTATATGTCATTTGTTAGTGCATTGTAAAGCACTCAGAAAATTACCAGGTAATTTTTAACTTTTGACATATTGCAGATGAGTTTGTGTGTGTTTATACTACAAATAATATGTTAACTTTGCTTTTGCCTGTTTTAAAAGTAAAACCAGGGTTTGATTTTCCTGTACAATCAAAACATTCGTTCCATACTCGCAGTACCAAGCTGTGGTGTCTATTCCTGGGCCTTGTGCCATTGTTACAGATCTTTCAAGGGCTTCTATACCTCTTAAGCCCCAACAAGTACCTAAACCTACACTTTACAGCATTTTTCTTGTGCTTAAAGAAAGAAAAATTCGATTGCGGCCATTGGAGATTATTTGTCGAGCTTATTTTCTCTGTTAAAACTTCCTGTCTTCGCTGATTCATTAGGGATTTCAAGTGTGCTTATAAGTTGATAGGGAACCACTTGGGAATCATTAAACTGGAACTTTAAGTTCAAGCTGCTTTAACTAAACCTCAACCAAGGTCCGTTCCTAAATCTTGTGACAAAAAAATGAACCTGTGTACTTTTTTTTAGAGTACATTTCTGTTGTGCAAAAAATGTTTAGTTTATTAATAATATTTTAATTTTATAAACCAATTATATATATACTGTGTAATTTGTAGCTTTTATTATTAAATGTAAGGCACTTTTTACTTAAATATATTCATATCATATTAATTCATCATATTTTGGAATTTTTCCGAGTTTGTTTTTTAAGTAAAGTTAATAATTTTTTAACTATTTCTTCATGTTAAATGTCTGACCTCATTAAAATTATTTCTAGTATTGTTACAAACAAGACAATTTGTTTTTCTTTGTAGGCCGACCAAGTATGTATGGATATCAGCTCTGCATGGCAAGACATTAAAAGCAAAAAAGGAAAGAAAAGTCGTCCAGAAACACTAAGAAAGCAGCGCCAGTCGGTTCGTTCAACTGCTCCTGGAACTGACCCCCCTAACCGACAGATTAACGTCAAGGAGAAGGTTGCTGCATGGACGACACAAATCGAAGCTCAAAGTATGTTGCGAACGTCAAGAGACCACTTGTTGTGCTTGAGTGGTTTAAAGTTACATTTGTGATCTATTTTACGCTTGACTTATATGATGCATAGCATATACAAAGGCTATTTGTGTTGTAGATAGGGTTTAAACAATCGGTCTTCACTGTAATTTTGGCCAAACATTTATGCTTTACAATTTTTTTTGAAGACAAGAATTTTGCTGTCATGAAATTACAAAAAACACAAAATTTTCATGAGAAAAGTTTAAATCACTTAATCAGTTTTTGTGCTTAAAATACCTTCAAATTTGACATTTTAACATTCACCAGTAAGTAATGCAATCAAATAATAGTAAAGATTTTGCAAAGAATGTGTATTTTTGCTGGGATTGCAGTTTCAAAGGTTTCAAAAAACGTTATCTTTTATCAAGGTATTAACAGAAAATAATCGAATATATTATATTTTTGAACTCAATTATTATCCTACAACATATATTTCTTAGTTAATCAACAACAGAAATCTTTTTTTTCATATTTTTTAGCTGACCCAATACCCGCTTCGCCTCGATCAACAAATGGATTTCAGGAAAACTCCCCAGAAATGTTAATGTTTAAAGTTCAGCGTGATGTTGTGAGTTTTGTTCTGTTTAATTACTCAACACAACATGTGATGGTTAAATAGTTTAAACCTGTTTAAACAACTCAAGTGCATGGATGTATTGCAGTTTGTTCAGTTGCTGCAGAAAGCACCCACAAATTTAAGTGTTGAACACTAACTGAACAGTTTTTGGTTGCAGCCCTATGTGTGTTTTAGTCTTAGTAGGTAAGTTAACTCTGTTTCGGAGCAACAGAAACAATATAAAAAACAAGAAATGGATAATTTAATTTATTTGACTGTAGCCCAACAAAGGCAATAAAAATATGTCGGTTTTGGTTGTGTCAATTGTCTGTTTGTTTTTATTTTTAGCTTTGGTAGTGGGGTGACATTTTGATTTACTGATTTTCATTTGACAACACTGTTATTTTCAGCAATACACCAACTAAACTTAGCTGAAATAATTTACCGAAAATAACCATTTTTGGTAGTTAACCCCCTACAACCATTTTTTTGTAATTGTTATGCTAAAAAACAACCATTAACCTAACAACCATTTTTGTGTAAATATTCTGGTGCACAATGTTAAATATGACACGTTTTTTCTATTGCTCGAACCATCACCAGTAAATAAGCCTGCATCAGACACACTAGATGATTTTATAACTTTCTGTTTTTGTAGCAAATGCTTAATCATGCGTTGGACGACATAGAAATCTTTGTTGCGAAAATGCAAAAATCAGCTGAAGCTGCCAAAGAACTGGAAGGACGAAAAACAAAAGGCTCGAAACGATCGAGTAAGAAGAAACAACAGCGAGAACCTGGGATAGGAATGCTCGAACTGAGAGCAAGACTTCCACCCCCTGAAATGTTTGTCGATTGTTACCAAAAGTTCAAGTTCTGTTTCAATTTGCTGGTAAGTTGTTTTTCTGAAATGTTTTAAAATTTAAATTACGGCTTTTTAATGTATTTTGTGTGGATTGGTGTCAATTCGCATGAATGTTTTGATAAGTCTTTTATAATATTTAGCATTGCAGGAATTTCATCAATCTATTTCGTTTATTGCTGCTAATTCAGGATTTAATACGATCACTTGAAAATTTATAGAACTGAGAACCACTGATTTAAATAACGCTAATTCTGTAAACCAAGAAACAACAACATTTTGAACACTGCTTGCCAATATACTTGTTTTATCAAAGTAGGTATGGAATCCTGTGCCAACATTTTGTGTGTGTAATAGTGGTTTAACAAACCAAAAACAATGAATGTTATAGTTTGAATTATACCAAAAGCCTGATTTTGACACATACTAGGTTACAGGCCCCTGTTGTAAACTATTTATACTTTTATGTCTTGTTTTAATTGTTCTGTGTAAAAAAACACAATAAATCATGGTAATTCTAACAACAAAATCTTAAGATACACACTCTGTCACTTTTTCCTGTATAAATTTTTTAAATAAATCCATAAACATATGTTTATGGCCAATATGACATTTGTAGAGAAACTAAAACAGGCTATCATTTGATGGACCTATTATATAACCCAGTAGAAGTAAATACAGACTGGAATTTATGTGCATTTCCAGTATTTATAAAAATGAACAACATAGCAGTTTTAATATAGATGCCAAATTAGTAAATTTTGGCTGGTTTTCTATGGGCAGTTGGTCATTATGCTATCAATTATGAGCAGTGTAGTGTCGTGGTCGTTTTGTATCAGTTTAATTGTCTCTCGATTTGGACTATCAGCTTATATATGATCGGGTGTGTCGTTGTCAATTGATCAATATTTGCTGAATGACACAACCAGGTGTGGTCAGAACGCTGCTAATTTCAACTGGTCTATTGCTTGTTTGCTAACCCATGACTATCATCAGGTTTTTAGTATTGGAAGAAAGGAATTTTTACACCCTCTTGTTAAGCTCATTGTTATTTTAGTGTCAATGACAATGGTTTTGTTAACCAGGCCTGAATCACAAAGATGTTTGGTGTGTGTTGAGAAAGCCTTAATCATTGAGATCGGTATAAACATAATCAACCAATCATTCTTATGATAAATTATCTTCATTTCTGGATCTATTTACAATTCATTGCTTTGTTCATCACTTGGTTGCAAAATTAGTATTTATAGCAAGGATTCATTTCATTAAACCAACTTTAAACAGCACCATTGTCATTTTTCAAGTTTGACTGACTAAAAAAATGGCATAATGAAACACAAATCAACAAAGCTTGTATTAAACAATTAGGTTTGTGGTTAACAGATTGTTTGTTACATTTGCATTACAATCTTACCTATGTATACATACAAGCTCAGACTTTTTGTGACTAATTCAAAAATGTCCTTAAAACAAGCTTAATATAACATTCATTTAAAATTGTAAATACACAAAAAATGTCATTACTGCTCTTGAAAGAATGTTCTCAAGTTTATTTTTGTCCTTGTCTTATACAAACTTTGTCAGGCAGTTTTATGCAAGACAAAGTTTATGGTGCAATTTATTTTAATCAAACCTCTATTACAAATGCCATTGACACTTTTACAACTTAATTGCCGATCAAATACAGTCTTAAAAAATGTTAAAATCACTGGTAAAGATGGTGGATAAATGTTTGCTTGCCTTGTATCATTAATCTTCTTAATACTTTTGTGTGAAAAGTTAAATTACTTTGCAAGAAGCTTATGACATTATCTTTTGTTGAGATTGGTCCATTGTTTTGTTCTTTCTTTATTTTGTGTTGTATGTTTGTTTTGAGTTTGTGAGTGCTGCTCTGAGTTTGTGAGTGAAGTCTAAATTATAATATTTTTTGATAACAGTGACAGTGATGTCATTGAATCAAATTGTGTTTAACAATATCATTTTTTTAATGGTCCATTGGTGCTATATAGAAATCATGACTGAAAAATAAACATTTTTTGTTTCATCAAAATCAATTTTTATATCATAATCACCAAAGCCAGCTTTATTGGTTCAAAAAATACATGTATATCCTAAAAATTTTGGACAAGCAGCTCCATTTTAATGAAACTATAACTTTTCTAAATCAGATTTCTTCTTCCATTATCTAAAGTCTAAATGTTAATGGCATGAGCAAAATTTAGATGAAAAGCATGTCACGTTTTACATCTTTTTTGACTGTTGTTTTCCCCATTAATCTTATGAGCAGATCAGTGTATAGTGTTGCAAATGTAGATTTATTTAAGTAATGCTTTGTCAACCAATGAACCAAGTTAATATTTAACATTTTAATGGTCTTTGCACGCTTAATGCACAGTATGTCGTGACATACCAACGCCTTTGTGTTCTCTCAAATATTTGCTGAAAAAACAGAAACTGGAGTTTCCACCCAGCATGAATCTTTGCAACTAAAAATACTTACTTCATGTTTACTTTAAATTATGCCACAACTTTAAGCAGTATTTTATCTTTTTCTTTAATTTGTTTGTTATAACTTTGTTATACGTTTGTCTTATTTATTTGTGTAAAGAGGGTGGGGCTCAACAAAAACAACTAAATGCTTAATTTACTTTGTTTGTTGGACAAAGAAATTGTGATGTAGTGTTTTAAAGATTGTGTTACATGAAAAAAATAGTATGGAATATATGCATATGTATATTGGCAGTGACTGAGGTAAAAAATTTCAAGCATTTTTTTTCTTAAATGATTAAGTCATACCATCACCAGTGATGTAAATAGCTAAAACAGTCAATCCTAACATACAAATACTTTAAAAAATTTTTTTTAGGCATTAGTCTACTTGAGGTTTTGTAAGTTTATTGTCACAAAAGATAAAAACAATACTCAAAACAGTAAATCTTTGTCCGAAAGATTAATCTGCTGGTTGTTTTGTCCTTCGGAATAAGTTGACAGAAACAAATAGGGGTTACGTGACTTTGTTGTTGGACAAATAAAGCTATCCGACGACTAATCAAGCAGTATTTGAACAGTAATCCTATACTTGTATTGGGGGATTTCAATGCATGTATGTTTAGGTTTATGGCTGCAAAGTTCTCTTTAGCACCTGTTTACAAAGAACTTGTATGTATGGAACTAATTGTTGTGTTTTACAACTTTGCAGTTGTGTTTTATTTTCTTTGTTGTAAAATCAAAACAAATACTGTATATTTAGGTGGAAAAATACATTTATTGGGGTCCTACTTGCTTCTAAGCATATCTATGTATCCTCTTTCACTTATTGTCGTTAGTAAAGGGGACACATATTGGTGTTAGTTTTTTTTCTATCTTTTTGTCTTATGCTGGTTTGTACCCCTATTTTGTCAAATATGTGTGCTTTAAACTTTTCAATTATTACTGTGGTAGGTATATACAAGCCTACTTTATTTTATTATCATTTTGGAAATACATTTGTAATTTTTTATTTTTGACCTAGCTATGTAGCTTCTCAAAGGATTTACATTTCCAATGACTTATATATTACAAACTATGTCCCCAAAGGGCTTGCCCTTATAAAAGATAAAAGATGTTAAAAATGTGTTGAAGTGCGACTATTATTGTGGTGTTGTTGACAACAGTTTGGGCAACTCCTTATACTCCATGTTTGCTTTAATGCCACAATATTGGATATGAAGTGTGCTTATAACCCCTTCAATCCCCACATCAAGTAGACTAGAGGTTGTTAATCAGAATAAGTTTGACAAGCTTTGGCTGTCAATTTTAGCAAGTAGAAATTGTTATGAGGGTGTCGGATACACAAGCTTTGGGATAAAAAAAATTATCTGCCAAAAGGTAAACAAACGCAACCAACAGATACACATTATTACTTCAAACAACATTGTATGCTTTCATCATGCCGTGAATAAGGCGAGAAAACATGTGTTTCTACCTTTTAATAACAGTGACTCTTGTGTCTAGATTTATCAAGTTGCAACTTTTCTAAAAACAAAAACAGCTGAAGCACCCAAATGTGCTTTTGTTTGTGGCCCTCTTCAAGTAACCATGTAACTCCTGTGACCCCCTTAAAAAAGAAAATGGCCACCCGTGTTGGAATTCGGTACTAATTTCGGCTTTAAGCAGGTCGAAAAGAGTAAACAAGAATCCGTTATCATGAACCTCAAATAGGCAAATCTAAAAAACCTCAATATAGGCAAATATTATGTGAAATAGTCGATTAAATTAGGAATAAAGGTATTTGCAACACAAGCTTAATTATGCGCATTAAAAAAAGAAAATGGATTTTTGTTGGTGTTTCTGGTGAATATACACCTGTGGCCCCCAAGAACACAGCTCGTGGCCCCTGCTTGAGAACCACTGCAATAAACCATGAACCAGACTTAAGTTAGTTCAAGATTTTCTAAAATTCTAGTTTATTTTTTGTTACCAGTACTTGGCTCTACCATTTTGTCTGGTGTTCTGTTGTTTACCAGAAAATAAAATGTCTTATAATTGTGTGCATACAAGCTTGGTGCTTGGATGTTTTAATTCTGGGGCTTGATTTAGGAGGCATAAAACACAGCAGTCTGCTAACATGTTTGTACATTTTAATTTACATAATAGCTCTTGTTTTGTGTAACATGTACTTGTATGTACACATGATTTTGAATCTTGTTTACTGGGTGTGGATTTTGATTTTGGAAAAACAAGTCTTTCTATGCCTTATGACTGCACTACTAACTGTTACTTTAAAGCTAAATGCCAAATTTTTTGAGCGGTTTTAAGGGTAGGTTTTTGTGGAATTAATTTGTTATATGGGCCATAACTTTAGTCACACAGTAACAAAAAGTTTGATATATGTTAAATTCTAAACTCATAGTCTGATTTTATGTGACCCTGTCCACCTCTATAACTTTCCATGCTAATTTTTACAAAACATATTCAATTGCCACTTGCACTGTTTTTACCAGTCGTGTTATACTCACAGTTTGCTAAACCACTCTCTGGTGAGCTCCTGTAATATAATACGGTGTAGCTGCAAAATGTTCAATCATGATCCACCAATTGTGCCCTCCACTCTTTTGTGCTCCAAAACATTTTAGCGAGGCACAGCTATTTTGAGCTTGGTGATTATGTTAGTGCTATTATGTCGCTATGTGTTCTTACACTACGCGAAATAAACTTATCTCAATGTTTTTGGTGGTATTTGTTCATTACCACATTGTTTCCTTTCTTCAGGCAAAATTGAAAACACACATTCAAAACCCGAACGCTGTGGAGCTCGTACATTTTCTCTTTCAACCGCTGGGAATGATCGTCAGCGCATCAGGAAAGGACCTCCCTCGATCGGTCCAGTGTCCTTTACTCAACAGAGAAGCGATTGACTTCCTTTTGAACTGTACAACTTCTATGGAGAATGCTCTCTGGCAGGACTTGGGTGATTACTGGAACAAATGCAAGTGAGTAAAAAGATGATGCAACAAACCGAAAATATAGTTGTTTCTTCAAAGCAGGGGCATAATAGAATTGTTGCCCAGAAGTGTGATGCGTAAGTTTGGTTTGCAACAAAAATTCAGAACCCAGTAGGAAAGATGAAGGAAAAAAACATCAGTTTTTTTCAAATATTACATCGAAAGCTTACGCCGAGTAACTGGCCTAAGTACATAAGCAATAGGAGTTTGTTTTTTATTTCATTTTAACAGAAGTATTTTTCTGTACTCCATGGTTTTAGCCATGCTGTTGGCAAAATCACTTTTAAACATTTAAAACCTGGTGGAATGAAAATGTTAAACTAGAAAAACACAAATGCGAGTTGATATTTTTCACGAGAACAAGACTGTTTTATTTTAGTGGTAGGTATGTTATCATTTACTCACACAGCAAAATATTTACTCAATTTTGCGGTGAACCCCAATGCACCCTTTTGCATCTGTGCACCCCTGTGACTGTTGTGGTTCACCCTGGGGTTCACCTTACACACAGGTTGTTGAAAAACGCTGATTTATATGAATTTGTAGTTTGTAGATTTAAACACTAATAACAATCACTGCATACATTAGGCCAGGAAAAGCTCTTCAAGTACAGTTTATGGCAAACATTAACTAAAATAAATGGAAACCCATTTTCAGTTTGCTTTATACTAAGCCTTCGAGCTCAATATTTGAAATAATAACCACAATCTTTGCGCTTTCATTTGTCTTCATCTATTCCTTGGAAAACCCGTAAATTGCGGTACAACTGTTGCCTTTCACTGTGATGTCATAATGATATATTGTCCATAAAAACACATCTGGGGTAATTCCAGTCCATAAGTCAAGTGTGTGGTTTTCTAGGTGCAAAAATATCCTCCTCGGCGCGGGGGATTGTAAATATGTAAACATTGTTGTTCAAATGAGGTTAATTTAAAAAAGAGTTTTAAAACCAAGCGTTGCCTTGGTAGGAATTTAGATACAGTTGTGAAAGTTTGGTAAAAAATGAATAAGTTTCATGCTATTTTATTCGAACTTTGGTTCCTAGTAAACCCATTGTTGGCTTGTTAGCTGCATACACTGTTTAGATCTATAAGGTATCATCAGTGCAGCTGGTTACAAAGCATAGCCTGTATTGGCTACTGTAACCATCTAACGGCCCTCCAGTTTGTTGGGAGATTTATTGCTTTCATGCTTTCACATTGTTGACTCGAATTTCGGTTTTGGTTTCTTTGCATTTAAACAACTATAGTCGGCGGTATGACATGTAAAATTTAATGTTGCTAACATAAGCAGTTGGTTGTACTTATGTTAGCAACATTAAATTTTGGTGGGTGGTTTGTTTAAAAGAACTATAGCAAAAGCGAAATTGTGTCTTGAAGCTGAAATTTGTTAACGTAACTTTGCTTGTAATATACATATCTCTAACTTGGACCACTATTTTTTTTTTTTTTAAGGAAATAATTTTTGTTCTGCAGCCACATATGGCATTCGAAAATGACCGTATTAAGTGTAATATTATGCAAAAATGTAGGTTCTTTCGTATCAAATCCGTCGTTTCAGCCTTATGCCGCACAGTTTGTTTTGTCCAGGAGTTTAACACAAAATTAGACCAAAAACGCCTTTATCTTTATTTACAATTGACCGTTTTCATTCCAATCTACTTTACGATGTTTGAATCCGCTAAAAAATGTCCAACACGACACTCGCCCCTTTTAGTTCTACGTCGACGATTGGGCAAAATTGGAAGAGCGTGTATTTTGTTTTGCCAATCGTCAATTGTAGTTGTCAAATGCAGAAAAACACTCCTATACGTTACAATTACCATGACCGCTAATTGACTGCTGACTGGTACTTCGGCTTTGTTGTTTCAAAAATATGTAAACACATTTTAAGTCCGTTTTCTATGGAAGGAATATATTTTAAGCCAATATGCTTGTTGTGGATGCTTTCTTTATTCTTACTTAACAATGGACTGGTCCACGATATTCGTTTTATTGAACTGGTGGTCCATGGCCTAAAATGAGTTGAGAACCACTGCCCTAATGTATTTACTCAAACACACGTATCAGTGTTTAAACCCCCCAAGTGTATGTTACGTAACACAGTGTTTAAACTGACTCTACAGATAACTTACTGCCTCGGGGCAACGCGTGTACGTCACTATTCCAATCAGCGCCCTGAACACGTTGTATTTCATAACGACCCTAATGGTCTGACGTATCTAGTCACCAACGGTCGCTCTCCACGTGTGGATTGGCCAATTTCAATATGCAACTAAATGTTTCGACCACAATTAATACCAGAACTGTAAGTCGGGCCGGGTTCGGGCTTTGTTTTAGCAAATGGACTTGATTCGGGCGTAACTTCATATTCGGTGGCGGATTTGTTTTGAAACATATCAATTACTTAGCTCAGTAGCTTGTTGCTGGATAGCCATTGTCTATAATTGTCCATTGTGTATGCCTTCTTTATTACAGGCCTGTCAGTCAAACTTTTGGCCAATTCGGGCATCTCAAAAACGATTCGGGTTTGGGCGGATACAGACTATAATTTCGCGCCCGTTTACAACTCCGGTTTACTCCTGAGTTAGTTATGATAACCCAAGACAATGCCCAGAAAACTACTACAGTGTATAAAAAACGTCTCGTTGTATCGGATTGACATGTGTTTCATATGTGATTAAATACTGATTTTTACAGATTACCCATCAAGCGCAGTTACACGTGTATTTTACGCTGGTTATGTACGGTACACCAAAATTTAGCTTTCAAGTTGATGTCCACAAGATAAGTTTAGGCTGAATATTTTGTGACAAATAACGACCCAAATGTTTGTTAAACCTTCGAATCCCCATATATACGCAGTTGGTGTATTTGGGCGTTATAATAAGCATTATTAACAAAATATTGTCCAGTGCACAAAATTAGTGCTAATTTACTAAACAACTGTGTTATAGATTCATCACAAATTAGTGTTTTAGCTACTTTTTCCTTCGTACAAAGGTTTGTTAAAGTAAATATTTGATCAAATGCCTTTTATCTCTTAGTGGGGCCTTATACGTGGTGCAAAGAACGTACATGCGACATACCACATCTCTTAACGCATAGACGAATTATAGTGTAATGTTTGTTCGCCATGAGCTGTGTACTGAAGGTAGGGACCTCTCACGAGTTTGTACTAAACCTGTGGAATTCGACAAGTAAATGTTTGGTCAGCTATGCGACTGTCGTGCCAATAAAAATTCCCTACCTTTTTCTCTTATGTATGTTTTGTACAGCGCGCTTTTGCCCTTTGCGACCTTTTCTCTATATTGTCTTTCTTGGGGGGTTAGGGAATGTTGAGCGTTAAAGTGAAACTAAATGCAAGATGTGTGCATTTGGCCTTTACGTGACTGGTGTATCGTTAACTCCAATATTAAACGTGTCGAATTTTTTGTTGTAGGAAAAATAACAAAGAAACAACATTACAGTAAACATCGGTTAATCCGGACACTTTTGGACCAAAAAATTGTACGGATTAGGCGAAGATCCGGATTAACTGATGTTGATTACTTTAGATTTTTTCACATTACAAATCATTTGTACTTCAAGTTTTGTGTGGATTAGGCGAAGATCCAGATTGATCGAATCCGGTTTAACCGAGGTTTTCTGTATATATTGTTGTTTTTGTGTTATTTTTGCTACAACGAGAAACCACGCTTGGAATTTAACAACGACACAAACCATTACTATGACCAATATTTTAAAAATAGTATTTCCAAAAATGTTTTTTTGAACTTCCCATTTAAAAAAATTATTAATTTAATTTGTTTCCAATCGAAAATCCTTACATCAAACCTTTATCACACATTTAAATAAACAAACTCAGCTAATCACTAGTTTAGGTGTATTTTACCAATTGTTCCGCTTTTTGTAAAACCGAATCCGTATTTCCGCAGAGCCGATTTTCCGCGCGATGTCTACTTCGCTCCGTATGTTCCGCAATTCACATCCGGTTGGGAACCTCCGCCTCTTCCGCACATGGAAGGTGAAGTGTCAGGGCTTGCTGCTGCCATAGCCGGACAAGCCGATCATGTACACAAAGCGGAAAAGCAATGGATGGCTAACGGTGGAAGGGTCAGTATTTGTTGTTGAAATAAAAACGATTTGATAGTCACCAATGCTGTGTTACTCACTGCCCTAGTGTATCTGTTAACCCAGTGGTTCTTAAACTTTGGCCACTTGGCTAACTAAAGGTTTTTTTTTAACTCCTTGGAGAAAATTTGTAGCAGGGGGTAGCTGTGAATAAAAAAACTTAAAAAAATAATTTTGTTTGTTTCACAAGTATAAAATGTGCCACTAGGAATGTAACTGCAGTGACTGGTATCTTTTTTGGTGATTTATGATTTTTTTGGTAAATGGCGTTTTTTTGGTTTGTATGAGGGGGATATTAAAAAAAAACTTTGATAGCCACTGTGCTAACCAATGTTTAAACCGTTAAGTGTTGCACTATTTCTGCTTCCATGCTGTTGTCAATAGTCAGCTTACCAAAAACGTAACGCAATGAAAACAATATTACTGTGTTTCCATGTCGAAAGTTTGGGCCATTTGACCATATTTGGAAGTGATAAACATAACGCAGCATTGTTACTTGGTACAGAGCGCCTTACGATTTTTTTCGGCCGGGTGAAAAATGTTTTTGTACGTTTGTGAGTTGCGTTTTCTTGTGCTATACAGCAACACACAACTTAAAGTATAACGTTGCGTTTGGTTTTAGTCTTTCTGCATTCTCATATAGTATCATGACCACTGGTTGAGTTCAGCAAATTAATTTAGGTAAGATAGTGAGGTGATTGGATTTATCATTTTTTCTGTTGTATAGTTGGAGGACGCTCTGCACCCGTTGCCGCCTGTCGCACCACCGCCACACAACGGTGAAATGTTGACCAGGAAGGCGAGTATGGCGTCACCTAACGGAAAAGAGGCGTCGCAGGCGTTCAAGCAACACGTCAAGAGTCACGTGGCCAGGTGGGTTGTCGTTTTGAATCAAATGACAACTTAGTAATGGGTTTTATAAGCTGGTATCTTATTTGTCATTTTTAATTATGTGGCCACACTTAGTTATACAGTACAACAAAAAATCACAGTACTCCAGGCCTGTAAAAGGCGTCATACCGAATCAGCCGGTCACCAAGCATAATGGCAAGGCGTAGGCTACAAAAATTTAGTCTGCGGTGGGATTCGAACCCACGACAGGAGTCTTTCTGGGATTCGCGCTCTGCCAACCGAGCTACACAGGCTCAGTGGTAAACCTGTCGAAACAATACAGCGAATTGCTTTCCTGGCCAAATAGCTTTGTTATAATATGGTAATGCAAAACTAGCTGGTATATGTTAAAGATTGATGTAACCCTGGCCTAGGCTTAAAAGCAGTGTTTATTTTTTATCCTAGGGCGTACCTATGAAATCAACAAAACCGTTAAAACGAATGTGAAAAAATAGCCATAAAGTATATGAATGAAATCGTGAAGATTAACTTTTATTTACTTTAGGGTCTAAAATTTGTAAACCAAACTAAATTTGCACGTGTTAAACTATATTCACTAAAGTTTGCTCTTCCCCAAAAAAGCTTAATAATACCAAGCCAATATCATTCATTGACACTAGGGCTAAAGCTAAACGATAAGTGATGTGTTTCATGATACACCAATAAATTTGTTTCGATTAACTCAGGGTTAAAATTATTTTCATAATTAAAATTTTGGCATTAACAGTTGTTTTCTAGCATCGGCATTAAAAATATTTCAATGACCAAACATTCCTGTTTTCATGACTCATCATTCACAGGAACCAGGAAAGACAGCTTAATCAAAGCAACGCAACATCGTCAACTCGCAAACTGTCCCGAGCGATGGAAACTTACCAAGCTCGTAACGACCAGGAACTGTCTGTTAACATGGACGATCTACTCACTGTGTTGGATGATAGCCAGAGCTCGTGGTTTGTTCAGGATGCGGAAGGTAAGGCCGTGAATCGAACCCGTAAAACCCTGTGCGCTTCAAAGTAAATCTTCAATGCAAAAAGCTAAAATGGATACAATCATACTGCGATCAGCCCCGAAGCGTACATGCCGTCCAGTGATCACAGCATACTAATGCCAATTATAGTACGCCATGCCCATTGGAGGCTTTGTGCCCAATTAGCGGGTCACCAAGCATTTCCATAAGGCAAGGCACAGGGAGCCTGCGGTGGGATTCGAACCCACGACAGGAGTCTTTCCGGGACTGGCGCTCTACCGACTGAGCTACGCAGGAATTCAGGGTCGTCTTGTAGTACAGATCTTTCATTAATCTCAAACTGTATGTTTTTACCACGTCATTCGCCTATAATGTCATAAATTTTACAAACTTAGTGCCATATAAATAAGCTGTTGATTCCAGTTATGCTGTAATACTGTACCATCAGTTTCGGCATCACACGAGCTATGTGCTTATATTTATTACCGCAACAGTTTGGTCTGTGATGTCATAAAGCCCACACGTCATTGCTTTTGCCTAATTAAATCTTTACATTATCTACAGGCGAAAGTGGATACGTACCAGAGCACGTCTTGCTCCTCTTGTCCTCAGCCACAAACAAATCTCCTCAATCCAGCATCCCTGCATTTTCCATTCCTCCTCCACCAAAGAGTCCAGTCTCTTCCTCATCAGGAAGTGCTATCGTAAGTTCCATGCTTCATCATGTTACTTTTTTAATGTTGCGTAACAATGACCTTTATGACGTCAATAGTCATCCATTCCTCCGCCTCCTCCTCCCTCCGCTATCCCTGCTCCTCCTCCTGTTGCTCCTGTCCCCGTCTCTGTTCCTCTCAAGATCGTTCCGGGTGAGTATGTGATTAGATACTAAAGTTGTGCTTTATCAATTTTAAAAACAAAGGCATTAGGTCGATTAGATCAGGGGTCGGCAACCTTTTTTGCACTGCGGACCGCTTTTGAAATAAAAATTTTACCGCGGACCGGTCACCGGTCGACCACTGGATTAGATCATTTGGAAACTAATAAACAAATTTTTTTCATCGGTTTTACAATCGTCTTATTTTCTGTGTAGTTGTTTTTCACCTGTTTTATCATGTGCACTTCGTAGAGTTGGACGAATTTTAAACAAATAAAAAATTAAAATTCACGAACAACATTTTGAAAGATTACAATTCTATTGACTGCTTAGTGTACTATCGAATCAGGCAATTGATTTTGTAACGCTTTTATTATGGGTCCCCTTCCCTGAAGACACATATTGATTTTACTCAAATTGTTTGTTTCTTTCTTTTTTTTTCTTCTTTTTTTTCTTCCCAACGTTTGTCCGACTCGTTTTTCCATCAAATGTTTGATGGATTTGGGTGAAATTTTCACAGATGGTAGATATAGTTATGTAGATGTGCATCCTACTTTGTTTTTGTTGATAACCCCAGTATTTACCCCGCTAGCCCCCTAAAATGGGTATTTTTCCCCCGAAGTTTGTCCGACTCGTTTTTCCATCAAATGTTTGATGGATTTGGCTGTAATTTACACAGATGGTAGATATAGTTATGTAGATGTGCATCCCACTTTGTTTTTGTTGATAACCCCAGTATTTACCCCGCTCGCCCCCTAAAATGGGTGTTTTTACCCGAAATTTGTCCTACTCGTTTTTCCATCAAATGTTTGATGGATTTGGCTGAAATTTACACAGATGGTAGATATATTCATGTAGATGTGCATCCCACTTTGTTTTTGTTGATAACCCCAGTATTTACCCCGCTAGCCCCCTAAAATGGGTGAGTTTTTAAACAGTGTCGGAATTGGCTGAAATTTGGATTTCTTGTATAGTATGCCATTTATAGGTGTCGATTGTTGTGTTCAACCCTATAGTCCTAACATTTACCCCACAAGCCCCTAAAGTGTAAAACGTATTTGTATGTTACTGGGCACCACAAACGAAAGATTTCTTTGGCGCAATAGTGTTACAAGGGCAACCAGTTGTATGTTGCTCGTTGGTGGGTTGCTTGGTGGTTGTTTTTGCGCCATGGGAGCTAGGGGCTTGTTAACAGCCCTATGACGTCAGAAACATTAACGGTTGTTGCTCAAAACACCTCTAGTGGTCGAAATTTTAAACATTAGCGGATTGGGCTGAAATTTTGCAGTACTATTAATTGAGTCATTGTGGTTTTTATATATTTTTTAGTTTGTTTGTCGAACCCAATTAGTTACCCTACTACCCCCCTAAAATGGGTCAGTTTTTTAAAATGTTAAATAGTTCAAACAATATCCTGGGTGAATCTAATTTTATAGTTTGTATTCTACATAGTATTATTATTTAAGCCCAGTGCCGATCACTGTGTTTTACCTTACAACACCCGACTTTCTCATGGTTATCTCTTGAATTGCACTATTTTCAACTTTGCATGTGTGGGGACCAATGAGTTTTTGCCTGCAGAAACGACTAAGGTTATAAGAGACGGTGACTAATATGGGACCCAATACAAAATAAGCATAGGAAATATATTTATGTTTTAAAATAGGTTATAGTGTATATGCAAGGGCAATATGTGCTAAGCCACCCTTCTAGTTTAAAACTACGACTGTAGTTGTGTTTATTTAAAAACACATTCTCAATCCAAGTGTAAATCCAACTCAACACAAATTAAATAAAAAAAATATAAATTCACCTGGGCACAAATTTAATGCTAACAAACCACTCATTACTATTTAAACCACTCTTTTTCGTGTTTAGTGCCCATCACTAGTGTCCAGCTCAAGAAAACTACTCCTCGTGAACAGAAAAGCATGCCACGCAACTCAGTTAGCTCTGACAGTCTGCAGGAGGAATTGAAACAAAGGGTGGCTTCATCCCAGAAGCAGAGGAATTTCTTTATCCCGAAGAAAAGCCGTACGTTTTAGACATAGTGCACATTGTTTCGACCTATACAGTCCTATTAGTGCAGCTGGTGACGAGGTCTAGACGGTATTGGCCAGTATAAACATCGAACGGCACTGTAGTTTGTTGGGAGTAACAGGCTGAAATGCCATGCCTTACCAGTTCTGTTCGATGCCACAACTGGATATAAACCACAAAGGAAACTGGATCTAAATGGCCATGTAACTCCTTGGAAACCAAAGTGAAGTCAGCTCAGTGTCACAGTATCAATATAAACGCGCCGAGTCAATAAATGATAAGCTGTAGACAGTGCACACTGTTTCTACCTATAACAAGGGTGGGCAACCTACGGCGGCCCGCGTGAAGCTTTTGAGCGGCCCGCGAACGAATTCCCAATGCTTCATGTATCCGGCCCGCGACCGCATTAAAAATTCGTATTTCATTCTTCATCGGCCGAATGGAATTTATGCGCTATGTTTCTTTTGTACACCAAATAATTTTCAAACTACACGCTGATACTAAGAATATGCATTGTTACGTACAAAGACAAAATTATTGTGTGTGTGCTGTGCTAGCCTTTGGACTGTGTTGTAAATGTGGTTTGGCCTGATTGTTAGTAACCTAACCAAACCTGTCCAAGGTTGATTTGACAATTGTATACATTCACATTGAGCAAATACTTAAAGTTGAGTTGTGTACACTCTTGTTATTGCATTGGAACCGTTGCGGCCCACATAGGCGCCGCCACCTTGGTTTTGTTAGCCACCGTAGATATTTTGGTTTGTTAATTTATCATACGAAACAACAAAATATTTTGAAAAAACGTAAAAAAATTAGAAACAATTTTGCTTTTAAACAAGCGTGCTGGCGAAAAAGCAACAAAACGTGCTTTAAAACTGCAACGTATTTGAGTTAGTGCCTTGTTTATGACGTCAAACACAAAATTGTTTACTCATAGATGGTTGTCCATTATTACGTACAATGGAAATGCGTCGTAATATAGCAACAATCCCAGGTGATATAAAGCAACTTGACGAAACATTTTTAAATGTTTCCGAACCATGATAAACGTTCGTGTTCCGCATTATTATTATTTCCCAATTTGATACTTGTGGTTGCACGCATTAGTGACGTCATATTTTACGTCCGCCACCTTGCATTTTTATACTTGGCGCCTATGGCGGCCCGCACCCACAATATCATTACTTTTCTGGCCCGCGCATGCTAAAAGGTTGCCCACCTTTGACCTATAAGGTCTCGTCAGTACAGCTGGTGACGAGAGATCGACCGTATTGGCTAGTGTAGCCATCCAACAGCACTCCAGTTGGTATAAGTAACAGGCTAAAAAGCCATGCCTCACGTATTCTGTCCAATGCCACAACAGCATAAAAACAGAGAAAACTACCCTACAATGGCCAAGTAACTGCTTCTGAAATAAAGTAAATAAGCAATTTAGTGTTTACTAATTTATCGACTAATTTAAATTTAAATCAAATTCGAAGTTGCTAATATCAAAAGGGTCTGAGTGTTTTTTGTTTGTTTAGGGAATGTTTCAAATTTGGAAATTTCTAGGTTGCAATCAGTTACTTATTTAAAACAAATAAATTTCGCTATTAAAGCATCTTCAGTGTCTAAAAAGGCAACACAAAAGGGATGAAAGCTAGACTCTTAGTAATGTTTTAAATCAACATGCTGTTAAAAGAGGACGTACAGAAAAAAATTTAAACACTGCTGTAAAATAAACACGTGAAAGGAACTCCAGGCCTTTAAAGGCGTGGTACCGAATCAGCTGGTCTCCCAAGCATTCCCATAAGACAAGGCATAGGCTAGAAAAATCTAGCCTGCGGTGTCAGTAGTCTTTCCGGGACTTCCGCTCTACCAACCGAGCTACACAGGCTCAGTGGTTAAACCGCCAAAATTTGAATCAAAAGCACCGTTGCCTGCCTTGTATGCTGCACATGTGAGCTTCGTAGTAGGGAATTAAAGAAGCACATAAAATGAATTTAACAAGTTATTTTCACTTCTTCAGCATCTTCAGCCACTTTGCGTGTCACAATGTCATCTGACAGCTCTGACGTCAAGCACTGGTTACATTCACACGGATTCAGTTTTCTCACTTGTGAGAGTTTGGGAATTCTTAACGGGGAGCAACTTTTCTCGCTCACCAAAGACGACTTGAAACAGGTGAATCCCCGGTTTTGATATTATACTCACTCGTTGCAAAATGTAACCGTTTTTGTATTAGTGATTTTGTGAATAAAACTGGGTATTTGACGAGAATCGTGTCAACAACCTTTTAGACTTCGTTGTTCTTAACGCTACGCCTTAAAACAAAGTCTATAATAGATAGGCGACCTTGTAAATATTATGTCGCTAGCATGTATTGTGGATACAGTATGAAACAACAGGTTTTTATCCGTCAACTTTATATTTAGCCCTGAGGCGTGTTACATTTACCCCCCAGTTAAAAACACTGGAAGAAAATACACGCAAAACAATTGTGTAACAGACAAAATCTGAATTGCTGCAAGAATAAAAGTAACAATAAAGAGGCTAATGCTTCTGACTTTTTGGAAGTTTGTCAACGAATTTAAGTCAAAAGCATTCATTTCTTTATTATTCTTTCCTTAAGCAGGTAGGGACTCGTTGATCGTAGACATTAACATTCCTTCTATTAGATGGATAGATTTGAAGATTTAAATTTACTCTATAAGAATAAACCGCATCATTGAAATAACACAACACTTGACTCCATAACCCAGTTTGTTTTTTCGGTGTCCTTGCTGCTTTATGTAACTGTTCAACGATGAAAATAAGATTTAGTGACAATGCAAATTTAAAAAAAGTGCATGAAGCTAGGGTTAGACAGGGTTGCCATACTGTCCTTATTTCTAAGATTTGTCCTTATTTTTGGCTTTTGTCTTATTTTCAACATTTACAAGGAACAGACTTAGTAAAAAGGCACTCAAATACCTGCTACAAGTAAAAGTAAACCAAGACCCACACTGTCGTGGGATGCACGAAGTATTTTCTTTGAACAAGGAGTTATTGGAACAGATTGTTTCTGCCAAAAAATATGACATGTGATATGCCATAGCTCGTATAAATGCAAGATGTGTTTAAAAACGTTTGTTTTCTTTCGTATGAAAATTTAACTTTTCCGTTGGCCTTATTTTGGGGCTCGTGTCGTTGAGCCCTGGTTGTAGAACATTTTTCATTGTGACGTCACACAGGTGTGCGAGGACGAGGCCGCGCGCGTCTACAGTCAGATCCTGGTACAAAAGTCGATGTTGGATAAAGAGAGCGAGGGCGAATCCGAACTCGCCAAAATTATGCGGAAACGACGCGAAGGAACCGAAAACGGAATCTGACGTAAGTCGCAATGACGTCACTGTACAGAAAGAGATTTTTTGCTCCCTTTCCTGAAGTTCGTGTTTTTTAGTTTTCGTGTGAAAATATCGTGTGAAAACTTCGTCACGCTGTTGCCGCGCGATCGTGATTATCACATGATTAACTTCATATATGAAAACATCTTTAAACATATTTGTATTTTTTCACGTGAAAATCGAGTAAAAACCTTGTCACGTCGTTCACGCGTCATCGTGATTAGCTTACGATTAACTTCATATATGACAAAATCTTTTAAACATATTTGTTTTTTTCACGTTAAATTCGTGTGAAAACTTCGCTTTTCACGCGTGATCGTGATTAGCTTATGATTAACTTCATATATGACAAACAGATTTAAACATATTTGTCTGTTGGTAGAACTCAATATTAAAGCTAACCCCTAAAAGCATGAACAACCAGCACAAATTCGTTACATTGATGTGTTTTTCTGATTAACTATAATTAACTATTGGTATTGGTTCCATTATGTAAAAACACACAAAAAGTTACATTATGCGGTAAAATGAAATCATATGTAGGCATTGTAAAATCATACTTGGGTGCAAAAATGTCGGTTCTGCCCCCAAAGCAACCCCTATTATCACCTTACTTCCATTCCCAACATCACCAGTTACAGACGAATCCGGTTAATTAAATGACCTAGTGGCCGAGCTTTTTGTATGCAATTACCGGGCGATGTTTCTAACAAATGACTACAGCAGTGGTTCCCAACCTTTATAGACGAATTCTTTTCTTAACAATTCAAAAATTGTAATTCCTCCCTAATACATAATAGAGGCTAAGCCATCCAAAGATCTTTTAAAATTATTTTTTTACCAACTTCACCTGTTATACAGCTAGAGTGGGTTTTTATTTACAATCCACATGTAAAAATATGAGTAAATTCCTCTGCGAAAGTTTTAAAATTCCTCGCTTGGGAACCATTGAAATTTACGATCGTAACAAATTTAACTGATTATGCGATTAACCGGATTCGTCTTTATGGTTCTGTTGAAATAGAGTTTACAAAAGTTATATGATAACGTATGATAAAACCGTGTCTTGAGTGTAGTTCACCATATTTAGTTGTATATTTTACAGTTTTAAACAGCTTTAATTGCTACACTGTCGCAATATTGTTGCGTTTTTCATCACCTCTTGTCATTGCCCGTCGGTTCTTGAAATCACCTGATGTTCGTACTGCTCTCCTATTGGTTAATTTGGTCACGTGTAAAGCTTGTACCGTTTTGTTGTGTCACATACCACGAATTTTCACTGTGTAAAAAATACTTACATGCCCAACCCCACTGTAAATTACTGATATAAGGTGCTATATAAAAACACGTACTAATTTTAAAGAGTACTATGACATGTTTGGCAGCGGTACATCAGATTTTGACGTACTCCTCAGCGGTACCACTGTTTATGTCCATTTTAAACAATTTGCTCCACTGTAATTTTTTTGTGTATAAATTCGATTTTTTGAGTAAGATTTTCACGGTACGTCACATGTCGCGTGTGATCTCTATGGATCTTCTTTCAGTTGCACTTTATGGCGATTCTTCCTTACATATAGAGCTTCTAATTTGGACCTCGCACGTTTTATTTCATCTTCAAACGTTATTCCGTCGTCTTCTTCAAAAATGGCGTACTGTTTCGTCATAAAGCGCTTTTGTATATTGCGTGAGCTTTTTTATCACAATAGTAATTTTGCTTCAAAAAGTTTTTCTTATTAAATATTTACCGTGATGTCAGATATGACGTACTGTCTATGACGTCATAAGCGTAGAAGTGTGACGTAATAATAATTTCACGTCACTTAAAATTTACGACGTAGTTCGGATTTAATTTAAAATAGTTTGGTTTAGTTCAATTAATCGGTTTTAGGTTTTTGTGTTATGACAGCAGCTTTGAAATTTTTAGAACTTGTGTTTATTTTCGCCGTTGGTTCGTTCCTGTTTCGCCTTTTTCTCACATTTCTTCTTCCCAGGAAGTGCCACTGTATATTTTCGCTGTGCGCGTGTGTTACGTAGTAGCTTCGCAATTGTTTGTACATTCCAGATCACCCGCTGTGTGCTACGTGAAAGTAACCGTTCGGGGGGCTTTCCCCGCCGGTGAAGTCCCGATAATTCGTTGATTTCTTCAGTAAAAGCATTTAAACGAATCTTGTGTTAGTAGGTGGCGTTTTTGCGGGAAGCAATGGTTGAAAACTATTGCATCAGAATTCCGATTTACTTGGTTAAATTATGAAGAACTGTAGCGATCACCTTTTTGACCGCTGCCTTTGTGTTGTGCGGTAGAACGGTTTTAAAAAGGAGCTGGCACGAGTTTGTAATAACATTTACGAAATTGTTAAATATATCTGGAAGTGTGTTATTATTATACATAAACAAGGAGGTTTCGAGTTCGAAGAACTGCTTGATGGAGAGCAGATAATTTTCCCCCATTACTTTGACCAGATAACTTTTATGTTTAATGCCAAACACACATTTTAGAAATTTATGACATAAACTCTGAAGTTTGGTAATTAATCTTGATTGTCCATGGTGCCAGTTAATTATGCAATATCGTTTATGGGAAATAATTAAACAATGATACAGATTTAAAAGTCTAAAAGTTTTTTTTTATGATAAATTGTTTTATGTTGTACCTTTGCCAAGACGCCTCGAGGAGTTTTTGACGGAGCTCCTACTAGATCAGGGGTGGGGAACCTGCGGCCTAAAGGCCGCATGCGGCCTTTTAGGGCAGTAAGTGCGGCCTTCGACGTCAGAATAAATTTTAGGACGTTGATATTAGGAATTGCACCAGGCGCTGAAAAATAAACAGAAACGTATTTTTTGACAATAATTCCACATTACTATTTGATTAGTTCTAGGGCAGGGCTTTCAAACTAGAGCCAAATGGTCCCGTTGTGGTACACAAAACGATTTCTGTAGGTTCTACAATCTTACTCGTCTTGCAATAGAACAATTGTTTGCACATAATCGAATGTCTTAAACACATCTGTGATGTCACAAGCTTAGATCATCGACATTTGCAAACAAGCGAGTTTCTAGGTTAAATAAATCCTGAATGTTGTAGTGAAAGTGGAAATGTAGTGAGGAATTGTATTCTACGAGGGAATAGCAAAAAGACCATTCTGTAAGTCAAAAAGTTTGAACACCACTGTTCTTGGCCTGGCAAATAGTCTATGCGGCCTAAACGAGTGTAAAAAAACGTATGGTGGCCTTTATAAACAAAAAGGTTCCCCACCCCTGTACTAGATTGTCAGCCCCCCTCGTTTATAAACCTCCCTCGAATATAAGCCGCGGGTTAAGGTGCCCAAAAAATAATATAGGAGTCAGTGACTCGACTCAAGCCCGCCTTGAATCACCTATTTAAGAGATTTTACTTGACTCGAGTCTCAGCTACGAAAAGACTTGACTCGGACTAGGACTCGTTATACCACCAACAATAAGAAAATTTGTTAACAGATACCTGTTAGCTTCAACCAAACAACAGCAGCAGTTTACTGTGCAATGCGCAGTTATTTTTACGAAATTTTCACGTAACATTGTCGCTTCTGCATGCAAAAACTTTCTTCCGCTGGCATTAGGCGTTGTAAGAGTTGCCGCCTGTATTAAGATAGTTACTAAGAAGAACATACTAGACAAACATTTTGTTTCTGCTTCCAAATACCATAAGAAACGCATTTTTACAGCAAAACGCAAAAATATGCTGCAGAATTTGATCATGCAAATTAATGAATTAATTAAAAATTCGGATGCAATCGAAGCAAGCTTTGTGTTAAGGGTAGTTTTTGAGGAGGAAGACTTAAGTCAGCAAGTGCGTTAGTAAAGTTAGTGGCTACGGGTTAGTGCGTAAAAACTATATGGAACAACAATTGGCGCGAGGATTGAACTGGGTCGTGACGTTGTGTTTGACGTCATTTGTTGATGTCATTTCTTTCCGCTATTACCGGTACCAGGGCTGTAAAAACAATAAATACACGTTTTGCTGAACACAAAACCGTTTGTTTGGTCAAAATAATTGTGATTTTAAATTGTGGTAAAACCTAAATAATGCTCAGGAAGGTACAATAACTAAACAAAATCGGTTTTGTGAAGTGTTGCAGAAGAATGTTGAAAATCTCTGCAAAGCCCAAACTTGCGAATGTTGGTCTTAAAATACAAAAATACAGAATGTAGATCATCTCCTCACGTTTGGGAACAGTTCTGCTAGAAGCGGTAGATTTGGAAACGATTTTTAATCATCTGTTACAAACCTCTGAACGCCCGCGAGATTCCCTCATCCTGATCATATCACACAAGGTCAGCGCTTCTGAGTGTGTCTGCGATTTCGCATCTTTCCTTACCAGCACGAATCCTCATTGACTTCATGACCTTCTTGATATTCTCCCGTGTTTTTAACATTTTCAACAAAAGAGTGAATGCTGTATATAAGTGTCAAGACCAAATATTTACTTTTAATCGCCTAGGCTACTTTTCTGAAAAATCGCTCTAGTGCATGCAGTAAAATAGGAATTTTAGGATTTCAAAAACTCCTAACGTTTGACGTTCATGTCCACGCTGTTTGATATTCGTCAATTAACGTGTTTCAATAAAGTTGACTCTACTTGATAGAAAGGGACGCCGTTGATGGGTTATTTAGTTTAATGCAGGGGTTCCCAACCTGTGGTACGCGAAGGTTTTTCAGGTGGTACGCGAGTAGCTTTCGTTTTTTCACAAAAACATGAATTTACAACTTTATGTTTTTTTCGACCAATTGATTGACAGTAAACAAAAACAAAAATCTTATTAGGTTTAGTTGTGGTGCTTTAGTGTTTTTTTATGGTAGGCCAATATTATTCTTCTGAACAAGATATGATTCGATTAAATTAGTTTTGGTGTAAGAAGTGGTACGCGTGGCAATACAGATCTGCATCCAAGTGGTACGAGATCGTAAAAACGTTGGGAACCCATGGTTTAATGGTAGAACTGTCGCAATGAACCGTTCCAATAGAATTACTATCCTAAACTTCTGAAAACTTCCTTTCAAGAACTTTTTAAGACTTGCCTTGACTCGAACTCCTAATGACTTGACTTCACTTGAGACTCGAACCTCAATTGACTTGACTTGGGACTCGAACCCTTTTGACTGACTTGACTTGGGACTTGAATGATATGACTCGTTACCCAACCTGTGTAAGCCGCACGCCGGGATGTTAGATACTCTTGTTTCGTAATAAATCATTATGTTGCTACGCAGTATAGCTCTTTGCCCATGTTTGTTAGTCACGTCGACAAGTGTGCCCAGCAGAACGTATTTGGACCTAAAACCTGTACATGCAAAAATACTTTAAACGCAAAATAATGCAAAAAGACAGAGTGTATAAATAATATCGGTAAAGATTAAAATGTAAGCCTCCGTAAGTTATAAGCCGCCTTCGATTGTAAGCAGAACAAACTGTAAGGTAAAAAACTTCATAGTTCGCGACTAAAATCAAAAATCGGAAAATATTACTTAGTATCATTCGATTTTACTAAAAATGTTATTTTCGATCATCCATTTGCAAATTTTACGCATTGCCGCGTTTGCAAAAATCGTGTTTTCAAGTTCGTTTTTTAGAAAATACACTTTAAAACACTGGCAATTAATTAGTTTAACACAACTGAAACAGCATTTTGAACGTCTAGTCTAGAAAATAGTTTACCAATAAACTTTCAAAATACGCTGGAGCAAATGTAAATCGGCCTTTCGCGGGCCTGTAAAAACAATAAGCAAGATTGTTGTTTTGTATTGTCAATTATTGTCAAAAAGTTTTGTATTGTCAAACCAAACGTCCAAAATTTACTTTTTTAGTTATAGTCAACATACATTGGCATTAAAATGTTGCAAATAACACTGGAATTTAGTGGTGGAGCAGAATTACTTTTTGGAAATGTTCGAAAACATAATATTCAACTTGAACAGAATGACAAGATGTGGAATATTAAAAACCTTCTGGTTTGGATTAAGGACAATCTGTTACAAGAAAGGCCCAAGTTGTTTGTGCAAGGTGACACTGTCAGACCTGGAATTCTGGTGCTCGTAAATGATGCTGATTGGATGCTTTTAGGAGAGACTGAATACGAAATCGAGAACAATGACACAATTACTTTTATTTCAACATTGCATGGAGGTTGAAGAGATAGTTTAATATGCAACGAATGTGGACAACATCGCTTCTAGAATTAGGGTTATGATTTATAGAAGAAAGACTTGAGAAAAATATTTTAAAGGACCAGATGTAAAATGACTCCACTCTCAAGAATATGGCAATCCCTGACGAGATCTTGGACATGCAAGACCACTATGTCTGGTGTCCGCAAATGCATAACCTCTTAATTCCGTGTGCAAGACCAGTTCTGCCATACTTTTTTCTGACTGGAACCAGCTCATGATTGATGAACAATATTGCAAATTGAAATGTGACATTTTAATGTTCAAAATTAGTTTGTTTTTACAGGGTTGACTTTTATAGATGCAATACTTTTTATTTTGCGCAAAAACACAATTTAATTTTTTGTTTACATGTGACATTTTCTTTTAACTGATGCAGTGTTTATAAACACATTTGATGTATGTTAATAGTGCTTCAACGTGAAATGATATAAATTACAAGGAACTCTGCGTTAAGATACGAATATGGATTTTCCTAAACCTCCTGAAGGTGAATTGAATATGAAATATTATTTGCTTTAAAATTGTTACCTAATAATCTAAATCTGCAGACAGTGCACACTGTTTCGACCTATAAGATCTCATCAGTGCATCTGGTGACAAGAGATGGACAGTAATGGTTAGTGTAGCCATTCAATGGAACTCCAGTTTGTTGGGAGTAACAGGCTAAATAGCCGTACCTGAGTTATTCTGTGTGATGCCACAACCAATATGTTCTATCTGTTGTCACCAGCTGCACTGATGAGACTTTATAGGTGAAAACAGTTTACCTGTCTGTAGCCTATCATTTATGGCTCAATGCTTTTGAAAGATCAATATAATTCTATTAAAAAAGTTCTTAAAAACAGGCCAATGAATTTTTTTTTAACTTATATTTTTCTACTTTTTTAGATGGGGAACAGAAAAATATCATCGACAAGCTGGCAAACTTTGTGGCTCGTAATGGATTTGAGTTTGAAAAGATGACGAAAGATAAACAGAAAAATAACCCAAAGTTTGGATTTTTATTTGGAGGACGATATTACAACTACTACCAGTTCCGACTGGCAACTGAGCAGCAACGTGAGTTTAAAGTTTCATTTTTTGTGCTTATGCAGAAAAATACATCTTTGTTAAACAAACCATTTCGTTAAAAATCTGTTTATAAACATGGAAAGTTGTTGACAAAAGCTTAATAATGAGGAATTTTGTTAGCGGTGCATAATTTTGTTAAAACACTAATAAACAATTCAAATTTGGCAGTCAAGTTAGATAATTAAAGTTAATATTTTATTTGCGCCATGTTTATTGACAAAAACATTTTTTGGTGTGCAGTGAACAACAAACAGAAGGCAGAAATGCAGCAAGGATCGCAGGAACCGATAGTGGATGCACCGATCCAAGGCGCACCATGGCAACAACAACCACCTCCTCAGAAAAACTTTGGGAGTTTTCCACCACCAGCTGCCATGCAACCAAATCTTCCACCACCACAAGTATGGACATTTTTTATTGCTCAAACCGCCTGGTGCAGTTGTGTTGAGTTTAATTCGCTTGGTGAACATAGCGACACAATTGCACTGAACAATCACCAAGCCAGAAATAGCTGTGCAACGTTAAAACTGTTAGTAACAGGACTTTTGCATTTGCCACAATAATTTGGTGGATAATCTGAAAACTGTTTGTATCAGTTTGGAATATGTTTTGCATAGGTTTAAATTACCCCCTTTTATGAGCTGAGAATCTATTTTAGTGAATTTCTTTTAGTGAAAAATTAAACATGTGTTTGTATTCAGATAATGCCCCCATGGCAACAGCAAGCCCAAGCTCCTTGGCAACAACCCCAGGGCGCTCTCCCTCCTAATGTGGGGCCCAGCACCCAAGGGGGCCCAACACCCCTAATGATGGCCCACCCTGAACCGACGGGCCTCATAAAAATGGAAAGTGACCTAGAAAAAGAAGAGGCTGAAGTTGAGAAACAGATACAAGACAGCGAAAACAACCTTCTGCAACATCACCAGGTTATAACAGTTCTTATATAATGCTTGGTGAAACATATGGTTCATTCTAAGGGTCAATTATTATCGGCTTCGATATTACAGATTATCAGTATTGGCTTTTTTTGACGGACGGTCATTGTTTTTGCTTGGAACATCTGTGTCTTATACTTGAGTTCCAACTTAAGGCAAATCAGTGTCAATGCTTTGATGTTCTGATGTGGCTTTAGGCAGTTCTACTTTTTCACGCATCTGTTTGTTTCTATTTATTCCTGCTTACATCAAAACACAACTTCAGAAATTTGTTACTCTGTTCTACAATCACTTGCAACTTTGGAGTTTTTTGCTGTTAGAAAAAGTAGAAATGTAGACCTATTACTAAAAATAACAAATCGGCTTTAAATATCGGTTATTGGACTACTTAGGAACTGATAACCTGTATCAGTTATGCATTTAACCCTTTGTTATGAAGCAAATACATTTTTTTTAAAATTACTTCTCAGTACAGTTCTGTTACGTAACAAGTCCTTTGTCATACTGCATCTTACTCATTTTTTTAAAAACTAGGTTGACCTAAAACTTAAAAACAAGGTTGAAAAAAAAAACTATGAAACTACATACATTACCTGAATTTAAACAATGTGTTCAACATAGGTCACATCACTTTTCAGTTTTTTATTAACAGAACCCATCTAAACTTCTTCATGGCTAAAGCAATATATAACAAAACAAAATCATTGCCTTTCAGATTAACACAAGGCAGCCTAACCCACATTAAAGTATTATAAATCACTCACTGCGTTTGTTGTTACCAAATATGCTTTTAGGTGTTAATGAGCCAACAAGAAAAGCAAATATCTTCGGAAATGGAAGCAGCACAAGGTGAAAGTCGTCAAAAATCCGCAAGAGATGTTGGTATTTCTTTGGACTCATTTGATCAAGTCTTACAACCTATCATTGATTCATGCACCAAAGATTCTATATCGGTAAGCAAGCATATCATGACAAAATTACAAGAATGTATTAGTGCCAAAACACGTTGTTTTATAAGGTTCAATTTGGTAAAAACCTGTGGTTCAATATTTGTGCACAATTGGTGAACATTTTTTTGCATGTTATTTTATGCAGAGCGGAAAAACATGGATATTGGCAAACTCATCTACCGAATTTCACTGCCGAGTCATCGCGAATCAGCTATTGTGGAAAGTTTCTGAAGCAGTGAAAAAAGTAAACTTGTTTATCTGGTTGTTAAAATGAATTGTTTTGTCTTAATAGTGATCAATCGGTGTTACTTAAATACAAAACAAATTAACATTAATTTAAATGTAACTAAAAAAGGGTAGTGCTAATTTTGTTGTTTAGGGTTTAGTTTGTTCAAATGCTCATAATAGCGTCAATAAAATTATTGAAGAAACATTTTTGGTGGTAGTTTATGAACATGAAGGTGAAAAAAATTAATGCACGTAAGTTTGAGATAATCATTTGTTTCCATTTTGAGGGAACTAAATAACACAGCTACAAAAATTTAATAATGTGTTTAAATTTGTGGTTTGCAGGAAAAATGCTTCACCACTCAGCTTCATATTATTTATTTGATCAACGACGTTCTGCACCACGCATCAAGAAAACATCTCACATTATTGTCACAAGCTTTGGAGGGAGTGATTGTACCCATATTTGCCACAACTCAAACCAGTAAGAAAGTTCATTACATAATAATTTCCTTTCTGCTGATAGGCGCTGATTGAAAGTCTTCAAATTTGTGTGCTGAAAACAGCAAACGTTTATTTCAAAAGATATTTTGTTTGCAATTTTGAAGTTATGCTATTGGCAACAAATGAATATAAATGAGAATGTAACATGTTTTTTGTGTGAATGTTAACCCAGCATCGCTGTTTTTAATGCTCGGTGTGCAGCCGAGCAGTTGCAAAAAAACTAACCCAAGCATTAAGTTTGTATATTCATGCCCTGCTAACATACGAAAGCAGTGTTCAAAAGGGTGTTAAAGAACATCATGACTGTTTTAATTTGGTTTTTATTGTTTACTTCCAAATAAGTTTTGTAAAAATATCTAAAAAATGAATTCAGATGCCAGTGATGATCACCAAGAACGATTGACAAAACTGTTGGGCTTGTGGAGTCAATTTAAATACTTCAGTGACAAAACAATGGAGGAATTATCAGAACCTGCTGCAGCGATGAATAATTATAAGGTACAACCGTACCAACTTTGGTGATTCCCTTTTACCAACTTAAAGGCTTTCAAACAAAACAGAACACTTCAAAATACTAAACAAGCAATAGTCAATAGAATGTGAATTACTGCAATTTATTGTCAAAAAGTAAGAAACAGAACACAGATGTTTCTAAACCAGTGGTTCTCAAACTCGGTTTTCAGGGTCGCATGCGGCTCCAAACTACTTATTTTGCGACTCAAACCAGACCTTAGAAAACCACCTAAAACATTGCTATTTTAGCTTTCAAAGTCATAATGTTTAGTGATTTTCTCAAGGTTTCGTTTTTTTGCGGCTCCCTACACACTTAAAAAACTACCATTTGGCCCCGACAATAAAAAAGTTTGAGAACCACTCTTCTAAATGCATTACTGTCTGCCTGTGGTTACCAAACTGTGGCACAGGCAGTACTGGAAAAACATTACGGCCTTTTGGGTAATCTGCAAAAAAGTTCATAGCATTTCCTCACTATTATAGCTGTTATAGCATTTAGTTTAGTTATGGATTTCCGGCTTGATTTGGTATAACTCCTTCAATAGGCCTGACATGCTATGTTTATAAAAAGTCAGTAATGATTACATATATTATGTATTATTCTGCAACAATAGGTAAATATGGTAAAGTATGTGTAGATTGCAAATCTTTACAGGATTGTATTTTTCCCCATATCTGTTGTACACCCTGTTTTGTCACACAGGAAGAGCTGAGGATCCAATACTCAAATGTTGTAGATAAAGTGAAAGAATCAATCGATGCACAATATAAACAATATGAGAAGCAACATGAGGAGTACGCAAGGCACATTAAGGGGCAGGTTGAAGAAAAGCGAAGGCTATTTGAGGAACAAAAAAATATGGTAGGATTTAGTGAATGTCATTGTTTGGTTATACTTTGTCAGGCTAACATCTAAGTGGCTTAAAATTGTAGATTGTTGTGTATAATGTTAAGAAGAAAAAAACAATGATTTCGAGTATTTATTATACCTAGTTCTTACTGAGCACATGATGATAAGTTAAATCGCTGACAACTTTATACTCAATCCCCATTATTGGGAACCATTATTTATTTGATTTTTTATTTGTTTGCATGTAACACACTGCAGACCAATTTAAAAAAATATGTTGGCCAAATAACACACAAAGAAACATAGTTACACAAAAATATTTATCCATTTAAGTTTATTGGTATTAAGTCGTCGAAACATTGCGTTATTTGTGATCAACTGAAAGAAATACCACAACAATTTAAATGTGTTATGGTAGAAACACTTTTTATGTTTAATTTTTGTTTAGCATAACTCCAAACGATATGAAGAAAATGGAAACAAATCGTTTCAACAAAATGAACCTCCTTTTTCTGTTGATGCTTACAGAGGTTGGAGTCCTAATCCTATATATTTGTGCTAGGTGTTAACAAACCCAAACACCCCAAATGAAGCACTGCTTAAGACTAGAGACAGACCAATTTGTGTTTTTAAAGCTAATACTAATACCCATTATCGGTACTTATGTAGGTTGATGATAATCAGTATTTAAACCAATATTTTATTCAAACAAACTAAACCCTGTAAAAACAGGACTAAAGAAAGCAGCATCATAACATCATAGCATTTGAACAGTTGCGCCAAGCAAAAGTAACAGAGTTACAATCATTGACTTTCTAAAGACAAAAGGCTGACAATATGTCGAATATTGGAGCCAATAAATTGCCCGGCCAATGAAATCGGTCTATCCCCACTTCAAACATTGCCTAGCATCTAACAATGGCAGAAAAGTTTGTTTTAACGATGGCAGAAAAGTTTGCTGCATTTTGAATATATAGAAATTGCAAACAAATTTGGTGATAAAAAGCAGTTTATCCCTATTTTGCATTTATAATATTAATTACAGCTATAATATACAGTCTGTTTGATTGCAAAAAATCAATTTGGCGTTGCCATTATCATCATTATTATTTTCCTTCATGCAAATTTCTTTTTTGTTTTCAACCAGATGAACCAATGCCACACATGGGAGGCCAACCACCATGGACACGAAGGGACAATTACCATGAAAGTGAGGGGAATTCTATGCCTTACGACTATGAACCTACACCAGATAAGTATGTCCTGTGTTTTAAACATTGTCATTGCAGAGTCTGAATTTTCAGGCCATTTTTTTCAAGCAGAAATAAGTCGTACAAGGGCTTGTCTTATCAAGGTTTTAAAATGCATGTTTAATTGACCTTTATCTGTAAAATAGGTAAATGGTTAGAGCAGTTTCAACCTGTGGGTCGCGACTCCCGTGGGGGTTGTTTGCTATTTTACTGGGGGTCGCTAAGGCCTTTGATAAAGATTAAAAAGTAAATGTTCATCAGCAGTGGTACAGCACCTCTGCAAATGAACATTAAAACGCTTGCAGTGGATTAAGCATGTCAGTGTGTTGTAACCAGACACATTGTGTCTGAAAATTAAATGAACCATAAGCATAGAACCTTTCTTATTGCCCTAAGTGAGCGTTCATTAAGGATTATCAAAAAAAGTATGAAAGTTTTTGAAAGGGGTTCGCTAGAGTCACTGTGTTAGAGTCACTGTCAACTATTTACAATTTATCCTTTCAGCTACAATCAAAATTTGCCAACACCGGGTAGAGATTTCAACAGGCAAGGTCCACCACCTCAAGATTGGCAGCCACCGGAGGGCGGCAATGGTCGCTTTAATAATAACCCACCAAGGGGTGGTTGGCCCCCTAATCGGGGTGGACCCCCTGCTAGAGAAAACCCCAATTTACCGATTCCTCCTGAAGATTCTGCTTTGATTCCCAAAGCTCCATACTTTGATCTGCCTGCAGGATTGATGGCCCCACTTGTCAAGGTTTGTTTTAATTTGTTAAAGTAATTGTTTTATTAATTGCTTGGTGCTAGGCCAACTATACTTTCTTTTGATTCTTTCATTGTTCTTACAAGTCTGAAAAGCAGTGTTTCATACTGGGATGGGACGTTTTACCGGAACGAAATAAATTATTTTGGCTCAAATACCAGTATGAAATACCAAAATATTTTTTTTTAAAAAAACAACGGAATATAGTAATTTATTTTGTTCTGGACATTTAATAGAAAATTGCTGAATATTTTGCGCCGTTGGGCCACAATAAAAAACAAAAGCTGCTTCAATGTATAATATATTGTTTGTTTGACTTTAACTGACAAATGTTATGTGATGTAATAACAATAATTGTTGTGTTGCAACTTTAATTCTTTGTTGTAAAGATCACAACAAGATGTTCTTTTGTTGGACCAAAATACTGTGATAAAAACAATAAGTGACATATCTATTTACTGTACAGCATTGTTAACCATTTGTGTTATATTACCAACAGTGATAATACTGTAGTAACTTTTCTAGTAATTATTTTCACAGCTTGAAGAAACTGATTATCGTGAACTCGACCCCGGTCTCATCCGTCTTCCTGCTCCAGTGCCACCTAGTGAGCGTTTGCTTGCGGCAGTCGAGGCTTTCTACAGTCCGCCTTCACATGATCGTCCCAGAAACCCGTAAGTTTCAGTTGTGTCATTTTTTTCCGAGCCTATTCTTATCACAACAGTCTACATACTAAATATTTTTCTGTGTTTTGGTGCTCAACAAAAACTCTTATATTAATAGCTGGAGGCTCTAAATCAGGGGTTCTCAATAGTGATGTACCGAATCGGCGAAATTTCGATTCGGCCGAAACCGAATATTCGGCGGTTTTGCCGAATAAATTCGGCCGAAACAACCGAATCATTTATGACGTCACGCGAAGTCGTACGCTAGGTATTTGACATAAAAACATATGTTTTTCTACCAGGCAATTAGTGCAGAATGGTTGTATTTCGTCTTAATTTTTATTCTGGAGGTTTAACATTGCCTCAGTTATGACTTCCAACCCGACAATGAATTACTGATTCTTTGCCTGGAGTGGGAAAAACGATGCTGTGTTAAAAATACATTATAATAGTGGGAATTTTCGTTGGTGCTAAGCAGAAAAGACACGTTTAACGCATTAAATGTGGGTTCGTAAAATTCGACAAACCGAATATTCGGTACATCACTAGTTCTCAATACATCGATTGCTGTTTACAATCGCAAATGTAGTTCAGCTTTTCAGGTATTTCGCGAGTAGTTTTTTATTGTGATTGATTGACTGTGGTGATACCAGTTTTGGCCATTTCTTTGAAATTACTAACCTTGCTGGTTTCACAAATATGTTAACCTAGTCAAGAAAAAACGGCCTATCTGTTGGTCTGGCCATCGAAGCCTGGTTTAGATGATACGCACCGATACAAAAGTTGTCGGGTGGTACACAATCAATGTAGGGTTAAGAACAGGGGTGGGCAACCTGCGGCCCTTCATTAAAGGTTGTGCGGCCCGCAGAGACACTTGGATTTCAAAAGTACTGTCAAACGAGTCCAATTATTTCATATTTTTGACCTGATTAATGCGCCTAAAACTAGTTTTCTGCGATCTGACAAAATGTGTCTAGAATCAAATACGAATTATATTTGTAGTTAAGCATATTTGGTAAGAAACAAAGCAAAATCACTTTGTGTTATGCACATGTGCGGCCCGCGATCTAATTTTGACGTTTATAATTGGCCCTACAGTAACAAAGGTTGCCCACCCCTGGTTAAGAACCACTGCTCTAAAAATCTATACACTCTCGAGTTATATAACACCTAAAAAGCTTCCATTACAATATTTTTCTTACCTTGTTGTTGATATCCTTTAGAGACGGGTGGGAACAAAATGGAATGTTTGAATTTCTTCGTGCTAAGATGAGAGCAAAGAGAAGGATTCAGGATGCAAATAGGAGAGATATGCGAAGGTCATTGTCAAGGTCACTGTCCAGGTAATATGACGTAACAACTGCTTTAAAGAGGCCCTGTCATTTGACTGGGATATACGTTACAGCTAAACCTTCCGTATGGTTACTATTTGGGATGTAGAAAATATGGTATTCATATATAAACAGTTACTGCTAAAAATCTTCTGTCAAATGAAGAAGTCTCAGACGAAACCTTAGCCTCAGATTATTATCATTAATTTCAAACAAGTGAGAAATATGGCCATTTGCTTTGTTACTTTTCTTGATAACAGCAACCTGAATAACATGTCAAATGGTTTGAACATCTTATATTTGACCTCAAACATATGTCATTTATAACATTTCCTTTGCAGATCTCCGAAGCGTCGATCCTACTCCAGATCAAGATCCCGTTCCTACTCTCGATCACGATCTAGGTCCTCATCATCATCAAGGTAAACTTCCCCACTTTTCGTCGCTGATTTAAGCCTAGCTTCTAACATAAAAACTCACCACAGACAAAGTTTGCTGAACAGCGACGTATGGCGTAAAAAGCACAGTTGTTTAAATTATTAAGTTTACAAGTTGCGTTTATTGTTATTATTATTATTATTTATACAAACCCTCACTTCGTACACAATTTGCTTTCAAATGCTTTTCGCGCCACCCATAGGAGCAAACTTTGTCTGATGTGAGTTCTTACTTAGAAGAAAAACTGCCTTTACGACTTTTACTTTAACTTTTGTAAGGGTTAGGTGATTGTGACGTCACACATGCATATCGCAACCATACACCAGACGCAATTATTTCGTTTCTTTTACTAAGAACACTTTGGAGTTTATGAGCATATGTAGTTGACGGTTTGTATTACATTTTTCCGTTTGGCGGTTCAGGCTCAACTGATATTTTGGTTTCAGGTCTCGGTCTTCACGTTCAAGAAGCCGTTCTCGTTCAAGATCAAGGTCACGATCAAATTCGCCAGACAGAGCTCCTACTCCACCCTCGTAAGTTTGTTCTTATTTCTTGTTTTTAATATGAGCGTAAAACTTTTATACTCAACACAGTTTTGGAGGAAAAAGGTAAAAAATATCCATGACCACAACCTTTCCAAAAGCAGGGGTCACCAAACTTTTTTTTACGGCGGTATGAATAATTTTATTAATCACACGCGAGGGCCACATGGCTTACAAGCCCTGACGGAGCCTTTTCCAAACTGGAACTCTCAAGGCAATTTTCATAGGACGGCCGTGAGCTTGTGGTCTTTCCAGAATTTTTTTAGATGGTGCCGCTGTTAAATTGTAAAATTATAAAAAATGTAAAAGTGTCCCATCTATCAAGTAATACTCCTTTAATCTATCACAAGTAACAAAAGAAGGCAAATGTTCGCTCACAATTACTATTCTTTGCTCTTGTCTGTGATGTAACAAACAGCTTTTGGATCGTACTTATGCCTTGTCAGGTAAAATTATTACTAGAATGCATCATGCAGGTTTGATCCATCTTTAACGTATTGCGTTACAGAATGTTCCATATGACTTGTTAAACTAATAAATACCTCTGCAGGCCGGATAAAACAACTCCAAGCGCTGGGTACGGCCTGCAGGCCATAGTTTGGTGACTTCTGTCTTAAAGAATTGTTTTGAATCAAACAAACTATAACTGTGTCAGAACTTTATAAATTGCTGTCATTTTCGGTTTTAAGATTTTCGTCCCCTGCCCAGTTCATGGGGGGTCAAGGCCATCACCCTAGCAACAAGATCGGGGATGAGAACAGAGGAGCACAGATGATGAGGAAAATGGGGTGGGGAGGAGCTGGACTCGGATCAACTGAGCAGGGAAGACAGGTGAGATAGAAGTTTTATCACAAGTTTTTATCTTCCTAATATCATGTATGAAAATTTGGAAATATTGCTAAAACAGATGAAAATACTGAACAGACGTTTCGTCCACTAGGTTGCATATTTAACAAATTTTCGTTCAACGTTCAAATGATATAAATCATTCATTGCTCTGAAGAAGCCCTACCGTTCTGGTGGACGAAACGTTAGCAAAAATACAAGTTCTCGAAACAACAACTAGTATTTTGTTTAGCATTACACCAGTTGAACGAAAAAATTGTTAAGACATATGTTGTGATTATACCCTATGTATACTATAGTATACATTAAATAAAAATTGTGCAACCATTTGTTACGCGATAGAGCATCCTGAAGCCATTTTGTGTCCAGCGGTTATAGGGAAAACGTATATATATATTGTAAAACGGCCAGGTTAAATGCCTCTGGACTACACCATTCGATGACACGCTGTTAAAACAGTTTGAATCGATAAACCATGTATTTGTAGACCTATTCCCACCACAGCAAATCTCAAACTCTGATTTGGGTTCTTGATCTTTCGTTACCTAAGCACAAATTTAACCTCGAGTTACCTTTGACCCCCAGGATCCAGTTCAAGCTGGCGACGCCAGAGACAAATACGACCAGTTCAAAGGGCTGGGGATGGATATGAATGATCCTTACGAAAACTTCCGCAAAAATCGAAGCCAGGGTTATGTGTCCCGAATACGTGGTAGAGATGGTAAATTGGACTTCATTGTTTTTATGTTTTTTACATGCTCACGCCTGATAGTAAGGTACTGAATAAAATACCTTCGTATACATTTTAATCTAAATTGTGTTCGGTGATTGATTCAACTTCCGACGGGCTCAATAAAGAACCCGTGTTGCTCAGTTGGTAGAGCGCGTGTCCCGGAAAAGACTCCTCTAGCCTATCCCATGGGAATGCTTAGGAGGCCGGCTTAATTCGGTATGACGCCTTAAATGGGTCTGACATACAATGAATGAGTATGCCGTGATCGCCGGTCTACATGGACGCATCAGGCTATTCCCACTATTATATGTGTTCATCTAAATTGGAACCTCCTAGTTCTATTTATCTATATCTGTGAGTTCTGTTTATAGGCATCACTAAACTTGAATTTTTTTAATGCAGGCGCAGAATGAAGATTTGGGAATCAACGGATCTTTTAAATTCCCATATTTGCTGACCATGGTTTCTGAAGAGCAGAAGCAGTGTAAAAGCATTATGACTGTTCGCCCTGTTCTTTGCGCCAAATACATTTTGTATCAAGTGGTTGTCTGTTACTTTGCTTGCCGCAATGTACAAAAAAGAAAAACCTTAGACCAGTGGTTTGTTATTAGGGTTCAATAATCCTAGTAAGCCTTCTGGGAAGACGTAGGCTAGAAAAATCTAACCTGTGGTGGGGTTCTAACCCACGGCAGGAGTCTTTCTGGGACTCGCGTTCAGTGAAGAACCCGCCAAAAGTTAAATCATCATAAGCACCGTTGTCTGCTTTATATGCTGCACTTGTCAGCTTCGTACCAGCGATCACGACACGCTCATGTAGTCCTAGTACGCCAGGCCCGTTGAAGGCATCATACCGAATCAGCCAGTCACCAAGCATTCACCACCCGTAGGCTAGAAAAATCTAGCGGGACTCTCGCTCTACCAACTGAGCCACACTAGAGTACCCTCCAAAAGTTGAATCACAAGGACTGTTGTCTGTCTTGTTTGCTGCGCATGTCAGTTTCGTAGTGGGGGATCGACCAGCAATCAGTTGGATTTAACCCCGAAGCATCGGTGCAGACCAGCGATAGCAGCACACTCATAGTACGTCAGGCATCATACCGAATCGGCCGGTCACCAAGCATTCACCATACGACAGGGCTGATCCCAGCTATTCATCTATGACTATATTTTAACTGATTACTGGTTGATCTGGCTGGCGATCCCCTTTCACGAAGCTGACATGCGCAGCAAACGAAGCAGGCAACGGTGCTTGTGATTCAACTTTCGGCGGGTTCTCTACTGAGCCTGTGTGGCTCACGACAGGCCGAAAAACAGAAACATGGTACAAAAAAATACTAAAAATATACAATTATACGATTTCTATTGCGGTGGTGTGTTTTCCCGCCATTAATACAACAAAACTAAAAAGTGTCAATAAAGTTGGTGAGGTGCTGAATTGCTACAACCAATCATCTGTATAATTTAAAAGTTATAGTTGACAAAAAGCTATTTAAATAATGCTGCTTCAAATGGTTTTCATACTCGGCGCATTTATTTTATGTGAGTTTTTATCTTATTTATAATGTACAATGTATGCAGTCAAATGTGCTTATTTTATTTTTTAACGTTTTCTAACCGGATGTTCAAGTTTCTGCATTCAAAATTTTATGACATAACGAAACAGTAGTCGCCTAAAAATAATTGGAAAAAATTGCCAAGCCAAACCATTTCAGGGAAAATTTTGGAACAAACAAACAAAAGTTAAATCGTTATTGTACCACCACTTGGCTAGTAGAGAGAAATCACTGTTTTTTTCAAAGTGGCATTGTTTTCTGTATTACAGTTTTGCATGCTGTCTGTGCTCTGCCATGTACCCCTATTGTGGCCAATCCCACCTACTTGGGTGATTTATATGAATTGGATGGTTCCCCTGGTGTTCCTTTGCCTTCTGTTATTCCTGGAGGAACCTGTATAGTGCCAAGTAAGATGCATTTTTAATTGTTTGATTCTTAGAGATCACTTCTTGACATATTTTAAACAGTATTGTATATGATTCCAGTCTGGGCATGGCACATTGCACAGTAAAAATATTTTGAATGCCAATTTTTTATTTACTGCACACAGAAAATTAGCATAAAGTACTGTGCGGTCCTGTTTTTCTCTTACATTGTAACCAGTATAATATAATTGGTCTTGGATCTCTCATAGACCACATATAATGTAGCACAATTGCTTGATACTGAATGTAAGAATATAAGCTCCAAGAGGGTACCGGAGACTCAATTATAATCTTTATATTAACAACCCTCATCTGTGCTACCATGCAATGACATGTAAGGTTGGTAATTGCATGCAGTATTATTTTTTATGTTTTAATTTCAATTCTGGTGACTACAAAAGTTTAGGCATGTACCAAAAGAATATTTGCTTTCTTTTGAGCAAGAAAAACTGATCATGCTTAACTAGAGAAACTGCTAATTTACTTTATAAATAACAAACAAATATGTAGCTAATAGCTATATATATGTGCGACTAAACTAGTTTTTAGGATTGAACTTTGTTTTTGTTTGTTTTATTATATTTGATGGTTGAACAAACCTAAACATGTTATGCTCACAATAACTCTGGGAGTTGGAACTTTAATTTAGTTCAACTTCAACCAATCTGATTGCTATGTGTTAGAACAATGATGCTTAAGTTTATTGCTCAGAGAAACACAATTGCCTCGCACTATAGTTACTTAGCAGCTAATCTAAGCGTGGGCTTTGAACTGCACAGATTGACTGTTTCCTGTCTTGTGAAATTCTTGCCAATTCCTAAAATATTAATTGTATGGGGAAAACAAATGTAAAAGAATCCCTGTAAACACAAACATGACCCATGGCAAGTACCAATTTAAAGTGGAACTCTTGCAGTGTTAACGTTAATTTATTTTTTAGAAACATTGTTTTTGCCTGGAGGACTTCGATTAAAGTTTGTTGCATTTCCTCAGCTGTACTCAGACGCAGCTCAGTATTGCACAGACAATGGAATGCTTCTTCTATTTGATGTGAGAAAAAGTAGATACAGTTGTATGTTTTATTAAGCAAAGATAGACTTTTTAAAATCTGAAATCAGTTTTAATTCAGGGCATCCAAATTTTGTTTCCAGGCTACTGAATTGCAGCCTTTTTAAACATTAAGCCCCCCCCAAATGTGTTGAATTTTTTGTTGAATTGGGTTTTTTAAGCACAGTGGAAGCCAATTGTGGAGATTTTGGTTAGTTTTGGTACGAAAAAGTTTTAAAACCTTAAGAAAAATTAGCAATTTTTTGTTTGAAAAAACTTGCTGGTAATAAGGCAACAAAACTTAAAATTGCAACCTACTTTGGCTAGTGCCTTGTTTATGAAGCCAAACACACAATGGTTTGCCAGTGAATGTTTGGCCATTGTTGTGGACAAAGCCAAGTTGTGATAATGAATGGTTGTTATAATGAATGGTATCTCAGTGATACTGATTTAGCAAATCTTGTCGTTTCTTGCTTTAGTGCTGTCACAAACAGTTAAGTTTAATTTTCGTTTGCCACCTTGCATTTGAAAAAAAAACTCAGCTCCTATGCTGCTTAACATTGACTTGTTTGTAAAATATATGAAAACTAGAACATAGGGCTCTGTTACATTTAAATGTTTTTTCAGGTCCCATCGGCAGCTGCAGAAGCTGAGATTACCACACATAGTGAAAAAGCTTGTACAACATTCGGTTCAGATCAATGGTGGATTGGTTTTGATGATAAAGATCTCGAAGGTTGGGAGTATTTAAATTGAACAAATATTTTCTCAATACCAATGCCTGGTTGTTTTTATTAACATCAATCAAGGTATCTTTCTTAAAAAAAAGTGAAACTGTATTTTATCATGTCAATATGGACAACAAATGCATCTGTTTAATACGCCGTCAAAATATATTTTATATTTTAACATTAGGATCTGGCACTCGTTGAAACCTCCTGCCATGTGTCTTTAGAACGTTTTTTAAAGAACTTTTTTAAACGTTTTTTTACACGTTTTAAACAATAATTATTGTTAAACGTGTAAAAAAACATATTTGGGCCAAACTGACAACCTAAATATATATGTATTTTAAGTTATTGTGGTTATGATGTCATAATATGTCTTTGTCAACTTATTTTGTTTCAAATCAGGAAGTTATTTGCTTTGAAATGCACTCAACTTAAACAAAAAACATTATATTTAGAAAATTGCAAGTAAATTAAAAAACTTTTCTGAAATATATTTGAATTAAAAGCTACATGGCCATAGGAAAATCCTGATTAGGTAAAATGGCGTGCAACACCGAATAAGTTTTACACTCTGTCCAATATTAACTCGGAATTGTTGTTTGCAGGCACAATTAACTTGGCCAGTGGTTTTCCACACAACTCATCCAGTTACAGCCACTGGGATGCGATAGCTGTCAATACTGCAGCACATGATTGTGTTACTTTCGCTGGATGTGGAACTTGGAATTGGAAATTTGGTGATTGTGGGGTAATGAGACCTTTTATATGCCAGGAAGGTAATTGTTTGTTTTCAAATATTTCAAAACTTTGAGAGGTTAAGAGCGCACCTTCTTTTTTGAATACACAGTAAACCTTGGGTAACCAAGACCCATTTGAACCGAGAAAATTGTCTGGATTTGGGAAAGATCCGGTTTATCAGATGTTGATTAGTTAAATCCGTACTACATTAAAAATTATTGGTACTTTAAGTTTTGTGCGAATTAGGCAAAGATCCGAATTAACTGAATCCAGTTAAATGAGGTTTATCGTATTACTGTTATTAAGAGACCAGCCATGACTATTATTATTAATTAAACCAGTGGTTCTCAACCAGGGCCCATGGCCCCCCAGGTGGGGGGATGCATGAGCTGTTTACGGGGGCCACGGGTGTAGATTCACCCATTAAAATCCATTTCCTTTTTACCTGTATTCCCTAATTTCATAAACTATTTCACATACTATTTGTCTATATTGAGGTTTTTTACGATTACAGATACTTGTTTATTGTATTGGACCTGTTTAAAGTCAAAATTAGTACCGAATTACAACATGAGATTGCCATTTACATATTTTAAGGGAGCCACAGGTCCTACAGGCTACTTGAAGGCGGCCACAAGGTCCAAAAGTTACTTTTAGGGGGCCACGGTCCATGAAAGGTTGAGAACCACTGAGTTAAACATTCTGTGTAGCTCAGTTGGTAGAGCGCCAATCCAAATGCTTCTGTCTCTGGTTTTTAATTCCACTTTTTGTCTTTGTTTCTTACATGGGAATGGTTAATGGGCCTGGCAAACTATGATTTATGGAGTAGTATGCAGTGATCGCTGGTCTGCATGGACACTTCCGGCCTGATCCCAGCACCTTAGCTCAGTGGTTCTTAACCTTTTTTCCTTTCTGCACCCCTTTAAAATCACCAACCAGTTTTCGCACCCCCTGGGTTTTTGTATTCATACAGAATAGACCTAACCAATCTTAATGATTCAGCATCCCTGCACCCCCTAGGAACAGTTCTCACACCCCTGGTTAAGAACCCCTGCCTTAGCTGATCAAAAAGTATAAACACTAAATCAAGGCATATAATGTCAGCTATACCTTTTTAGGTCTTGTTTTCTTTAAATTTGCTAATTTAACCACTCAGGCTTTTTACTGAATACTTTGTGCAGCTTTTCCCAATGTTTGTTCAAATTATTATGGTCCACATTCTGTTGTTTGTTTGGAAAAAGTCTGGACGTTAGTTGGTTGTTTACCAGAGGGAACGCTTGATCCTTTTTGGCTTCCACTCGCTACAATTACTCGGCTTACAAGTTTGACTTATGCGTAAGTATATTTTATGCAATAAAAAGTTTTAGATTTTGTCACAAATCCTGTTGAATTTGATTGATCAAATTGAATGGGACTTTTGGTTTCTAACATTTGAGTGTAATAATGCAAGCTGAATGCAATCATTTAATGTTTACCCAAAAATAGGCGGGCAAAGTTACATGAACAATATTTTGATCAATGAAATTTGTGTTAAAGTTTTAGTGTTGGTAGAAATTAGACAATTTTATGTTTGCTTGTTTTTTACACAAACTTTGGTCAATGCTTAGTAAATAATCTGATTAATTTATTAAAATATATCAACAAATTAGATGCATAAAAATACATTTAATCTTATATCCAATTTGCTAAACTTTTTGACATGCGATTTACTGAAATATGCAATTAAAGAGAACAATTTTTTTTGCAAAGGATAGGCTACAGCAGTGGTTGCCAACCAGGGCCCATGGCCCCCCAGAGGGGCCACGAGCTGTGTTCCGGGGGGCCACGGGCGTAGATTCACAAGAAACACCCACTAAAAGTCATTTTCACTTTAACGTTATTCCCGAATTTAATCGATTATTTCACATACTATTTGTTTATAGTGAGGTTTATCACGCTCATTTACTCTATTAGACCTGTTTAAGGCCAAATTTAATTACGCATTCCAACGTGAGATTGCTATCTACATTTTAAGGGGGCCACAGGTCCTACAAGGTAACTTTAAGGGGGCCATGGTCCACGAAAGGTTGGGAACCACTGGGCTACAGCTAAATAACTGCAATTAAACAGATTGTGCAACAAACTGATATGCAGCTAACCAGATTTGTTTATCTAACATTAACCAGAATCATCTACTGTATATACTCGCCTATAGGTCGCACTATTAGTTTTGTGTTAAAAAAGTGTAATTTAGAGTTGACTCGCACATTTAAAAGGCCCTTAGCCTAGCTTTTTTGCATAAATAACTGGTGCAATTGGTTGTTTTTTAGCATTGAACTGCATTGCATTGAAACCGCAAAACCATGTTTTCTCAACAAAGCGGGAAAATCCAACGCACGCTGAGCTAACGCATGTGCGTGTGCACTCATGAAACTGTCTCGCATTGGTATGTGCGTGCACGAGCGCATGCACCCGTATTCGATAACATGTTTCCACTACAATTCGCGTCTATAACGCGCACCCTTAATTGTTTATTGAAAATTAGTATAAAATTTTGCGCGTTATACTCGAATAAATATAAACGTTATATCCGCCCAATAAGCCGACCGGAAAAGACGGTACTTGCAATAGTCAAAAACTTTCAATTTTGTTCCGACTTGGTGGCGATTTGCACTTATGTCGAGCGGATAGGTCGCACCTATATTTTTTTTTTAAATATAAGGAAAAAAGTTGCGACCTATACGCGAGTATATACAGTAATATTATTGTCAAACACCTTTTTGAAATGTTATAACATTAGTTTTTCACATTTTTAGCGGTGAAAAAAGTGTTATAAGTACATCTGTTGTTGTTTTAATGCAGTTGAAAAACTGTTTTTGCACTGTGGCATAGCTTGTCAGTTATCTTATTTTTTTGTTTTTACAGAGCCCTGTGTATCGAAATGGACACAATAAAAAAAGACGCAGATTCAGGAAATTCAGTTGCTCAACAGGAATGTTTTGGATTAAGTAAAATGTTTTCACTGTTTATTCATACACAGTAAACCTGGGTTAATTTGGAGCTGTTTGGATCCAGAAATTTGTCCGTATTAAGGGAGATCCAGATTAACCAAGGTCTACTGTAGATGTTGAAATGTTAATGCATTTTTTATGTTTTCTAGGCCTCCCTGCAGTTTGTCCAACTTACTATGGTCCACATTCTGTTGATTGTTTGAAGAAAGTTTGGGAGCTAGTTAGTTGTTTACCAGAAGGTTACAAGTTTCCTGATAATCTCACAACTTCTGAAGTGACATCTTTATCTGCTTTTAACTACAGGTGAGATGAGTGGTTTTGGGGGTTTGCATCCAAAGGTTACTGTCAGAGGAGGAATTCCTCTCCCCCTAAGAAGTTTTAAAATGTTTGGGAGAAATGCTAGTTCATTTTTGCATGTGATTTGTAAACAAATTTTCTAGTTCAGTAAGTAGAGGTCTTGAAATATATGGCCCACTCTTAAAAGGTATTTGTTAAACTTAATGCTGACTGTTTTAGTGCGTTTCACTGATTTCTGTGCCTACAGATTTTGAAAAAAAATGTGACTGAACGTTGATTTTTGTCAAGACAAAACAGCCCATGTAATGATTGTGAGATCAGTGGGTGTCTAGGACACACTTAACAAGCATAAACTTGAGCATGTAAATGGAGTTTTGTGTCATAACAATAGTTTAAAATAGTTATTGTGCAGAAGTCGTTATTGCAGTAAACAGCAGAAAAACATATATACATGAAATAACAGAAAATACATGAAATAAAAAGGATTTTTGCATTGTATTTCATTATGGTTGCCGTTGATGCCTTGCAGTGGACAGGACAATGTAGTTATGCCCAATAATTGAACAATTAACAAACGCTTACGCTGAGCACTTGTCGCGTAGTTGGGGGCCGCACTGAAAGCGTTAACTTGTGGGATATGTATTGGAAAAACTTAAAAATGACATGTTTGACTAATTTTTGCTGCATCTAAAGTTTTAATCGGTGTAACTAAACTTTTGTGTGTTTGGTTTATTTTATGCAGAGACTTGTTGGATTATTTGGCTCAAATAAAGTCTGATTCTGATTCTGGTGATTCAACTCAACAACTAAACTGTTTTGGTGTTGGTAAGTTGATAATTTGTTTATTATTTACATGGTTTTGAACAATTGGGTTGTATTATAGATCTTCCAAATGTTTGTCCAACTTACTATGGTCCACATTCTGTTGCTTGTTTAAAGAAAGTTTGGGAGTTAGTTGGTTGTTTACCAGAAGGTTACAAGTTTCCTGATAATCTCACAACTTCTGAAATTTCAACTTTATCCAATTTGGATTATCAGTGAGAACTTTCGATCTGAACGTTGCATGACTTGTCTGCTATATGGCTTCAGTGTGAATTACTTATTTTTATTGCTTTGTTTTATTTCAGAGCATTATTTGATCACATGAATGCAACAAAAACTGTTGCAAATGCTGGTAATACAGTGGAACAACTAAATTGTTACGGAATGGGTAAATTACAGTTTTTTTTTGCCTTTCTTGTAAAGCTTTGTCTGAGCATAGGCCAGTTATATGTGTTTTCAGTCCAACAAAATGCATTTAGACCAGTCTTTTAAGCTAATATTTCAGCATTAGAGTTTTATTCCATTTATGGCCGCCATTATATTTGTGTTAATACTCATTTTCATGGTTGCATAAATTTGTCGTTGCAGTTGCAGTTGGTGCACCCCTGGTCTAATTGAAGTTTTGAATTGATATTTACTTTACATAACTGGATTTCGCTTTTTTTAAGCTCTTCCATTCGGTTGCACCGACTATGTTGGTCCTCATTCATTGGCATGTTATGTTTCAATATGGGATAATGTTGGATGTATTCCTGATGGTTTCAAATCACCAGATAATCTAACTGCATCCGAGATCACCACACTAGATGCATTAAACATCAGGTAAGAAGAATTATGAGTTTCTAAGGGCATTCAACTGGTTCCACTAATGTTTCCCCCAGTCGTGTTATACTCACAATGCGCCAAACTCACTCTATTGTGAGCTCCCACCTTAGAGCGCTGCATAATGCGGCGTATCTGTTGCGCATATTGTCTTTATCCACCATTTTTGCCATCCATGTATATGCGCTCCATAATGTTTCAATGTTGCATAGCTATTGAGGGCTTGGTGAATGTTTTAGTCACTAAAGGTACAATTGTGTTGCTATGTGTTCTTTTACCAAGCAAACTTAATGTACCAATTTTTGCATTGGAAGGTATTTCCATTTAGATAGACCTAAAAAGTCAAGTTTAGTTTCAGAGGTCCTCTCCAACACACAAGCTTTTACCAATGCTTGCCTTCTGGTGCATATACTTAGTATAAATATACATGTGCCTCAACACCTACCATTTGCAATCATGTTTTGCATAACAGCCACAGTTTTCATACCTGCCTTACTCTTTTGGAAAAAATTTAAATTTCAGTGGTGTTTTGACTGATATGAGAAATACAAGAGAATCTGCTGATATGGGAAGCACTGTGGGTCAGTTGAACTGCTTTGGAATGAGTGAGTATTTACAAAACGTGGAATATTGTATTTTTTAATTAATTTTGAACAGATAATAATGAATTCAATAAAGAATGTAGTTTAGAATGTATTAGGTAAGTTGGTATTGGTTTTTACTAAAGCATTGCCAGTTTTACTCAAGACTGTGGCAAAAATATAAGAATACATAGTTTATAAATAAGATGAACATGAATTTATAACTGTGATCAACCCTGAAGTGTATGTGCAGACTAACGATCTTGGCACACTTATATATATTCGGTATAACTGCTTCAATGGGCCTGGTGCACTATGATTTAGTTTAAAAGTATTTGTATAAAAAATTCAAATAAATATCCCTCTAATACAGTGGTTTTCAACCTTTTTGGCTTTGCAGCCCCTTTTTGATACTGCAATTTAGTTGTGGACCCCTTTGAGTTTTAGGTATTTTTGTCCTCTTTTTGATTAACAAGCACCTAAAAATGGTGCATAAAATACCAAACACGTTCGGTTTAGGAGCAAATTTAATCCCTTTGTCTGGGTTGCGATATTGGGAATCAACACAGAAAGACACATTTAACATTGTTTTCTACTGACAATTTACTCCTGTTGCATCATAATGGGGTTAAAATGTCACAACACATTTTGGATTGTTGCCATTAAGAATTGTTTTAAACAAGTATCATGCTATTATAAAACACCAAACCATTTTTAAAGCGCAATTTATTAATCTTATTGTGCCTGAATTAAAAAGTAGTTGTCGCTGACCCCCTAAAACACTATGCAGACCCCCAGTTAAGAACCACTGCTCTAATGCATCTGACTCTGCAACCCTTGTCCTGTCCTGTAATCAAGTTAACTTGTTTTTTTTCACTGTTTTAAGCTTATTTTTCCAATTGTTCCACATACTATGGTAACCTTACTCTGGACTGTCTCAACACGATATGGACAGATATAGTTGGTTGCTCTGATCGAGGGTCTGGTTTTCCTCAAAATACCGCTCCAACTGAGCTGTTGTTTTTGCAGCAGCTTAACCAAAGGTAAGAAAAAAGTTTGTTGTATTCACAAATCAGCCTACAAGACTTATGAATACCCACTCTATTTGCCTGGCTTTCTTGAGGTAAAAAGTGTACAGGTTGCATAGGTATTATTCTCTATGCAAGGTACATTGTGAAAATGTAAGTGTAAAATACATACACCTCTTACCAGATCTTTTTTTCCTGTTTGAAGCTATAATGTGGCCTTTATGTCATCACGTTGATATTTGGTCATTTCAGGCAGGGTAAGCAACAAATTCAAACAGTTCGAGACCTTGCTGATCTTCCGTCTGCATCTCAACAAATCAAATGTTATGGAATGGGTGAATCACAATGACTTTTGTTGTAATGCGAGCAAACATATTTAAAATTTTACATATGGCAAAATTTGTAGTTGCTGTCATATAATCTTGTTATAATTTAAGTCCTTGAAAATGTATAAAATTTGGCGCCTGTTTTACACTGAAAATGCCAGATAGAGATGGGAATTTCAAATTAAGTAATATATGTATGCAAGTATGGTATGGCTCCATCTACCAAAACCTATTTACTAGTTTTACTATGGGAATTGGTCGATTTTTTTCGAATAAGGTTATGGAAATTTGGATTTTTTTTCTTGAAAAGTTTTGAAAAAGTCATGAAATTTATAAACGCAAATTGTGCGGGAACCCTGTTGTATGGACCACATGTCAGAGCACAATACCTGGTTCCATTAACTAAATACTGCTCTTCTGGCAAACGTATTGTTTTAACTGATGTTTAAATGTACAGTGCAGGTCACTTTCTATCAGGGTAATAACATTCAAAAAGTAGAAGCCACAATAAAAAAATATAAAAGGGGTGAATGTACAATGCCTGGATGCGTTTTTTATCTTAATTTTTGTTGAATAAATTTTCTAAACCCCTTTTCTACATTTGTATTAATGTACAGGTAGCGCCTTAATTTATTTTGGGCACATTCTATTGTAAACCTAATAAAGAACTTGTTTTTTTTTAATGTCCCTTCTACTCTGTGTCTGTAACCAGATTTTTTTAAATAATAAGCTGCAGATAGTGCACACTGTTTCAGCCTACAAGGTCTCTTCAGTGCATCTGGTGACAAGAGATAGGCTGTATTGGCTAGTGTAGCCATCCAACAGCACTCCAGTTTGTTGGGAGTAACAGGCTAAAAAGCCACGCTTACCTATTTGTTTGATGGCAAAAACGGGCATAAACCACAGATGAAACCTTCTAGGTTGAAACAGTGTGCACTGTCTGCAGCTTAAGTTAAAGGTGATTTGTTACATTTACAGTGGAAGTGTAGTTTAATATTTTTCTTCAATAATCACCAAGGGACAGTTGATTCACATAACATGTTGTGTGTTGGTTTAGTGATTCCATTAGGTTGTACATTCTATTCCCCACATTCGGACGACTGCCTCATTCATTTCTTTACCAATGAGGTATTTTGTACCGCCAACGGCACACACTACCCTTCAAGTCTCAACACAACTTACAAGGTGTCATTATATTCAACTAATTTGCATGGAGTTGTCGACACCATGGAAATACAAGCTCTTGACCAAATGAAGTGTTATGGAATAAGTGAGTTTTTGCCACTGAAGTATTGCCAAAAATGTATACCTTAACTGTTTGTAGTTGTTAAGTATTATATATTTGAAACTAAAAAAATACATCAGGCAGTTTCGTGTTTATTTTGGAATTTCACTTTTTTGTGATGTTTTTGGTGAAACACATAACATATGTTGCTTTGTGTTGTTTGTTTTTTATGCAATTCATAATATTCATTGATGTATGTTAAGTGCAACAAGGCTCTGATTTCGAAATTTTTAATAAGTTTTTATGTCAGTACTTCTGCATTCAACTTTGACTGTTTTCAGCTTTTCCTGGTGCTTGTAGTTATGAACCCCCTCACTCCGATGTGTGTTTGTCTGCATTGTTCACATCGGTAAGTATATGTAAAAAACATCTCACATTGTGTATCATACACAATTTCTGGCTCATGTAGTCTCTTCTGTTTGTTTTATTTTTATCCTCTGTGGAAAGGGTAATGGGTGATAGCATTATACTTATACTGTTTTATTGTTCAAAAAAGTTAGTGTAGTCAGTTTTATTTTGATTTTTTGACAATATAGATGGTGTGGGCCGGAATTGAACTAGCAAACTTGTGAGTGTAAGGCAATTTTGCTAACCAATTTTAAAGCAACATACTTTGTTTATCAAATGTTTGGCAGTCAGTTTACAATTGATGTGTAGCTCAGCTGGTAGAACCTGAGTCCTGCAAAGACTTCTGCCGTGGGTCTGAATCCCACCATGAGCTAGATTTTTCCAGCCTACACCTTATCATAAGGAAATGCTTAGTAACCCGGCTTCATTCGGTTTAACCCTATGATGGGCCTGGTGTACTAATGACTCACTAACAGTGTTTGGTAAATAAATGATCTTCTTTGAAAGACTAAACATAAAAAAACATTATTTTGTGAGAATTATGAGCGCATCTAAGTTGAGTGTTTGGTATCATAATTTTAATTTTAAACTTCAGGAGTTAAAGACACAAATTGTGTCCTTTTATGGGCCCTAAATCTTTTCACCTAAAACTAACCACCAAACTCTTCTTTAGGTCGGTTGCGATCCGAAAAAAAGTGTTATACCTCCAGGAAGAAATGCAACATACCAGATGTCGCCTGTTGATAAGGTTATCGAGGAGTTGACCAAAATCAAACAAAATGCTGAGTCAAGTTTAACGACTGGCATTGACGCTGAGTTATGTTTTGGAGCAGGTACTGATTATGACGAGTCATGTTCTAAAAAATATTGTTACTGTCTAGTTGTGCTGTTGGGTTAGCGAGTGTTTTCAAAATGTAGAAGCAGTAGTATGATAACACTAATGATTTTGATTTATAGCAACCAAAGTTTCATAAGTTTTTGAAATTAACCAAGCTGATAATTGCCACAGTTTGCTTGTAGTAACAATTATATTTTTGAAACAGCGTTTTGCTTATCTAAACTTGTTTGTGCACATTTAAATACTTGTAGTCTTGTTTGTGACATTACAAACTGGCTTTGGCTTAATCCTGGGCGTTGTAAGCCTTTGAAAGTAGGCAATAACAATTCTACATATCACAACAGGAAAACTTCCATAAAGAGTAGATTAAATTTTGAATGTTACAAAGTTATCAATACGTTTTGGCAAACCAAAAAATACAGTCGCGGGCCGGATTAAATGACCTAGTGGCCCCCGGGCCGTAGATTTGTGACCCCTGCTTAAGAATAACGAGATAGTGTTTTCGCATCTTCTCCAAGAACACCCCACTCTTGTAAAAGGGACAAAGGTGCCACACTGTGGTAAAAATGTGCATTTAAAACTCTTAGTGATCAAACCAATTTTTTAGACTTTTTTACAATCGGAAACTTAACAATGATGGTTGTATTGGAGAAACTGAACTACACAGATAGTGCAAAGTATTGCAAGAACAGAACTGCTTATTTGTTTGACAGGGTAACAGAACACCTTATTTTTTGCTTGGCATTTGAGTTTGCTCGGCTTGGTAAACGAAAGCATAGCAACAAAATAGCACTAAAACAATCAGTGAATGGGACAATTGGCGGATTATGATTTACCATGCTGCTGTGTAATAAAGCATTAGGTAAATAGTGCTCACAAGAAATGAGGTAGGCGCTTTGTGGATAAACACTGGAGGACAATGTTGCTGGGACCAGCCATGGAGCCTGAAACTTTTGTTTGAGCTTTCCTGGACCACAAACAAACCTTCCAAATATCACTTATAAAAAAATTAGAAATGAAAAATAGTCAGTCTGCAAATTTTTTAAAAGAATTATTTACCCTGTTTTGTTTTTTTAAAATTTTTTTTTAACACACTAAAGACCTTTTCTTGCTAATTTACCCTCAAGGCGACCAAATTTGTCCATGATTAACAACCTGTGATAAATAGGTGTTAGTTCAGACTTTAAACTGTGTGAATATAGTTTATAAAAAGTGTAACACAAACAGTTGAAAACAACCCTTGCTTTTGATTTTTAAGTTTCTGCGTAATGGTTGAGTTTGTTTTAAGTTTACACTAAAAAAAATGTTGGAAATGTAATAAGTTAACAACATTAAACTTGAACTTGTTTAAGATCAACAGTGCCAGTGTACAAGCATTACTAGAAGCAAAACTTCACAACGCTGAATTTCTTTTCGGAACCACGACTTGGTGGTTGGGTTTGGATGATACACAAAGTGAAGGTGATTTTATGCAGTTTTCCCCTATAAATTATTTAAATGTACATTTAATTAGACAGTTTACTGTTTATGAAATACATTGTCTTATTTATTGCATAGGTCCAAAGTGTTTTGTTAATAAAAATCCCAATGTACATGATTTATATGCTTTGTTTTGTATCCATATTTATATTTTTTTAAAATCCATGTTGCATTAGTTTTAACCTCTTGGAGAATGCTGGGCAAATTTTTACTTGTGACCAGATAATAATAGAAGCAGTGTTTTTCAACATTTTTTTTCAACATTGCCAGAATACTAAACGAAATTTTTCAATGATGCAATAAAGCAATCAATTCAGCTCACACTTAACTATTGTATTGTACTGAATCAGCAAAAAGAATTCATCTGGTGACACTACATAGCGTACTTATTATGCTTTTATGTTTGCAATATATTTCTTACATACATATTATCAGGAACTTTTCAGTGGGCAAATGGAGATCCACTGGGCAATTACACAAACTGGAATCCTGCCCTTCCTACATCTCATCCAATGAAGGATTGCTCAATAATGGAAGCTGATCACAACTGGAAATGGAATGTGGATGACTGCGCTGCATCACATCCATTTATATGTCTTGAAGGTGATGTTTTCCTATGAGAAAAGTTCAGGTCACAATTAAAATGAACATTAATTTGTAACTGGGATCAGTCCTAAAGTGTTTATGCAGACCAGTGGTCATGCCACACTCATATATATATATCACAGTACGCCAGGCTCATTGAAGTCGCCATACTGAATCATCTGGTCACCAAGCATTCACCATCATATGGCAAGCGTAGGCTAGGCAAATATAGCCTGAGGTGGGATTTAAACCCACAACAAGAGTCTTCCCAGGACTCGGGTTCTACCAACTGAGCTACGCAGGCTCAGTGGAGAATCTGCTGAAAGTTGGATCACAAGCACCGTTGCTTGTCTTGTATGCTGCACATTTCAGCTTTGTAGTAGGGCAGGGGTGGGCAAACTACGGCCCGCGGGCCGCATGCGGCCCGGCAAAGGAGTTCATGCGGCCCGCCAAATGTTTCCGAGTAACGCTGAATAGTACTATGAGCACAGGCGCAGAGTTTTAAAAATACCGGGGGTGCGACTTGCCGATACCAATACCATGTGCAGTATCTGTACTCGTATGATACTTTGGAACAAAACACAGATACTTTTCACGTGCTTTAGCCTGCCACGTTATTATGCAAATCGTCACTTGACACAATTTCTTCGTTCGATAAAAGTAAAAGCGATTCACGTTTTCAAATACAGCCCACTTTGCACTGTTGACGCCCAAACTTTGGCACAAGGACTTTATTAACAAAAAACGTGGTTCAGCCTTTGTTGCAACAAACGCTTGTTTTTTTTTGAAACAATTACAATTGTAGCGTTTCAACCACTGTTTGTACAATCATGAACAAACGTATTTGCATAAAGCTGAAAATATACTACGTAATAATTTTGCGCAGGGGTGCACAACCTGCGGCCGCAATCTATTTTGCTAAATATTTTGATTTTCAAACTGCTAAAACAGATTTCGTGGGACTGGAAAAAAGATTACCAGTCTAGTAACCATATGCGCCAGGCTTTTTATCCGCTTATTATGTGCAAACAATGCGAAAAAACGGGCACTGCAATCGTCACAATACAGTTTATGACGTCATAAACAGTTAGCTCCGTTCAGCTAAACTTATGCACAAGTTAGAAATTGTTAATCAGAGCATCTTAGGCGACTTTAAATGGTATATATATGATACAAACCTTATTCTTTACATCAGATTGGCGGCCGTTGGTGAAATACCATGCGGCCCGATAAGATTATAAACTTTTGAATGCGGCCCTTGCACTGAAAAGTTTGCCCACCCCTGTAGTAGGGGATCGCCAGATTGACCAGTTTGAGTTAAGATGAACATGAATTCATAACTGGGATCGGCTCCAAAGTGTTCATGCAGATAAGCGATCATGACACACTCAGTTTGAACTCAAAGAGTCGTGGTTCGAATCCCACTGCAGGCTTGACTTTTCTGGCTGATTCGGTATAAGGCCTTAAATTGGCCTGGTGTAGTGTGATGGTTGAGTTTACAAATCATAGCAGCACATTTGCAAGTTTTCACGAAGCCTGAAATAGCGGGGCAACAGTGAGACTTCAAAAGTGGAAAAAGTAGTGGGCAAACTGGTGGTTAGATGTTTAATATGTAGTTTGTACTTTGTGTAATGTTTCTACTATTCTACTACGCATAGATTTTTTCAGCAGTCTGTGCCTTGCCATATGGGAATGCTTGTGAGACTGCCTTGAATAGGCCTGGCTGACTATGGTTTGTAGATGTGTATTACACGATTGCTGGTCTGCATGTACGCTTCAGGGTTGATTCCATTATGAATGTATTCATTTTAGTGGGAAAAAACTAATACAAATTATATACAAGCCTTTAGTCGAACAAAAACCCTAAAACAAATCACTTAACTTGCAGTGGAATGCGGTTTCCCTCCAGTAACTGTGACAAGTTGTGTTGTTCCATGTTGTGAACATGAGGATTGCATTGCAGGAATTTGTCAGTGTAACCCAGCATTCTATTCTTACAATTGTTCATGGACAGCAGGTTTAATTTTTCTCATTTTTGGTGTAAACCTATAGGCTTAAAAACATTTCCTTGGGCCAAAAAAATTGTCCCGATTAGGGGAAGATTCAGGTTAACTGATGTTGATTAGTTCAAGCCTTACCACATTACAAATCATTTGTACCCCAAGTTTTGTCTAATTGGTCGAAGATCTGATTAATCGAATCCTGTTTAAAAGAGACTTGTATACTGTATGTATGTATACAGTGTTTAAAATAATCATTTGGTTAAGGTACTCAAGATGCCTGTTATGTAGGTGAAATATAAATATATTATTAATAAATGTTTGATTGTTTTAGATTTAATGAAGTTTACAGTTTGTTACAATGTTTAGTGTATTTAAATGTATTTCACATACTTATTAAACAAAATATTTGTTTTCTTTTCACCATGATTGTGTAAAACTTTTTTATCGCAACAGAAACTAATAAAATTTATACCTTGTTCGAAATCGTTTTTTTCAGTCATAAACTAAGAACTATTGTTGCAGGATTGAAAGCTACTGTGGAGGAAAATAATTTCAGCAAATCTTATTTATTTTTTGAAGAAAAACTAAATTGGCAGCAAGCTTCTCATGTTTGTGAAGGTAGATGTTTATGAACTGCACAGTAATGAAATTATGTTCATCTTAACTGATAACCGATCAATCTGGCGATCCCCTAATACGAAGCTGACATGTGCGGCATACAGTGCTTGTGATTCAACTTTCGGCTGAGTTTCCATTGAGCCTTCGTAGCTTAGTTGGTAAAGAACGAGTCCTGGAAAAACTCCAGTCATGGGTTCGAATCCCACCGCAGGCTCGATTTTTCTAGCCTACGCTTTGTCATGTGGTGGTGAATGCTTGATGACCGGCTGATTCAGTATGGCACCTTAAGTGGGCCTGGTGTACTGTGATCTGTAGCAGTAATGTACAAAAAATGTGTTTTATATTAACAGTTGCTTCGTTTGAACTTGTGCATTCTGCTAAAGTTCTCTGCACTGGTCATAGTATCAGTTGTGGTAAAATCAGTTAACTTAATTGTATTTTGTGTTGGGCATGCAAAATTGGTAGTCATAATGCATTTCTAACTTGTGCAAAAGTGGGTAAAACTAAAGTGCAGTAATGCATTTGGTGCTTGGCAAAGCAGAGACTTGCACTGGAGCATTTTACCGTTGCTACATATTGGAGAATAAAAACATTTGTGTCTTAATATTGGCACCACAAAGCTGTACCAATCACAATATTTTCTCTTTGTTTGTTTCTAAGTTCAATTTAATACAATTTCTGCTTGAAGCAAATGGTAACACGTAAATGCACATGATATGTAATGTATTTGTAACCAAGACTGTTAAATGTAAAATATGTGCCGTTCCAGTAGCAAAGAAAAGTGACTTTATGCATCACTCAACTGGTGACTGAACCACCAGTGGTACTGCGGAACTTTCCAGGTGATACACGAGGCACAGTTTGTCATGCTCAATTCAAGTCACTTGTAGATTTGTGACCAAGCTTACCTAACTGCTCACCGCTGGTTTGGGGAGAAACTAATGTCTTGGACATCTTATTGGAATTAATTGCTAAACCTTGCTGCTCTTTAGAAATATGGTAGTCTGGTCAAGAACACCATTAAAGGCAGTATGTTGTCAGTATAAGCTAAGTTATTGGAATCAGCCCTGAAGCATTTATAAATCATAGTACACCAGGACCATTGAAGGCGTTATACAGAATGAAGCTGGTTTCCCAAGCATTTCTATATTGCAAGGCACAGGCAAGAAAAATCTTGTTACGGTGAGATTCAAACCCATGACAGGAGTCTTTCCAGGGCTCATACTTTTCCAACTGAGCTATATTGTCAGTGTTAGGTTGAAAACCAATGTATTAGACCAAATTAAGGTCACAACCATTTTTATTAATGGATTTCAAGGGCATATTGTATGTAGGTGTAGTTGAGATAAATATTTTCATACTGGGATCAGTCCTGAAGTGTCAATGCAGACCAGCCACGGCCTTTAATACAACACCTTTAATAGGCCTGACATACTATGATTTCGGTATAACTGACTGTTAAAATAATTTATTTCTGTGCAGATACTTGGGGGACATTGGTTGTTCCAAACACATCAGAAAAACATGATTTTATCCTTGAGAAGATGTTGGAAGGGAATCTTCCTCTGCTCACTGATGCTGTATGGATGGGAATGAATGATCTGGAAGTTGAAGGGTTGTGGAAGTATGCAACAGGAGAAGAAGTTAACATGTTTGCTCCATTTGGAGGTGAATGTTTTAATACTAAATTCCTAAAATAAGTTTTCTGGTTTACATTTTGTTTGTAGATTTTTGTATTTTGTCAAGTTACTTTATAAATAAGGTAGGAATAGCTGACATGATTGCCACAGGGTTTGTGATTCCATATACCGTATTTTACAGACCATAAAGCGCACCCGATTATAAGGCGCACTGTCAATAAATTGCTTTGATTAGTTTTTTGTTCATACATAAGGCGCACCGGGCTATAGAGCGCAACGTATTTTAAGGAGCATGGGTTATAAAAGTTTACTTTTTACGTAATAAATGTAAGCAAGTCACAATAGTACAATGAGCAAAAGAAAAATATCACAGTTGCTAGTTGCTTTTACCGTAGTTTATTGTGTAAGACGGTGGTTTATTTATGTAATAATAGTATTGGTACTGGAGTGTAGGCAATAAAGCACTACTTGATCCATACATTAGGCGCACCGGCTTATAAGGCGCACGATCAATTTATAAGGAAAATAAAGGATTTAAATTGTGCCTTATGATCCGTAAAATACGGTACCTCAATTCTTATCTATTCTTTTTTTGCTTGTTTATATTGTACACTTACTTACTATGTACACATCTCTTGTTTTAGTATGATGAGAATGGCTCATGTTTCTAGAACAAACCAATTAATTGTAATTTAACACATCTTAACATGTAGATATATAAGTAAATTATCACCCTGCTGTTTGTAGTTTAGGTTTATTATTTTTCTATGTACAAAAAAACACCCAAGGTTCAGTGTCAAATATTAAAAATTGTATGCTGGTGCTATAAAGTTTGCCCAGCAACTCCATTTGCTCTTAAAATAACCTGATAAAAGTGTGTTAAGTTGCCATTAAGCTCCAAACAATGGAAACTTCATGCCTTCATGTTGCATTTGAGACGCAGTTGCCAATTTTGATTACTATTACAGAAAAATTTGATAGTTGTGTGGTTAAATGAAATATATGATAACAGACCAAACAAGTAATTTCTTGTGCATGGTGCTGGACTTAAATTAAACAAATTTAGCCAACAATGTTATTTTCTCTTTTGCATCTCTATACCTGCATATCTTCACTGCTGTCCCAGTATGAATGTATTCGTCTTGACAAAAAAAAAACTATAATACTAAATTGGGCCTGAAAATATTTAACCAGCAACATTATTTCAGTTTTGCATATGTCTACCAGCATATCACTGTATGATCATTGATAGAAACATTGTAAAATGACTACTTTTAGATCCAACTGGTGGTGGTCTGATTCCAATGTACGACTACAACACAACTTCCAGCGATGGTCGGTGGCATTTTTACTATGAAAAAGCCGATCAGTTGTTGAACCGAGCTGATGCTGTATCTTTCTGTGCTCACATGGGAGGTCACCTTCCTATAATAAGAGATGCAGATGAACAAAATAGAGTTGCTCAGTTTCTAGCTGTGAGTGTAAATGACTTGTGTTAAGTTCAAAACATGACTAATTATGTTGCACTTAGAATGACTTTATCTGACAATTATACAAGCCTTGTATTTGTGTCTAGGGTTTTGAAGTTATGATATTTAACAGTTTTAAATATTAAACTCTGTTTTAGTTGAAAAACTATAACCGTGAGTATAAAAGTATCAAGCCAATAAATAATAAGAATGCTGCAGATATTGCACACTGTTTTGACCTATAAGGTCTCTATACTAGCTAATACTGCTTATGTCTTGTCACCAGCGGCACTGACGAGACGCTATAGGTGAAAACAGTGTCTATTGTCTGCAGCTAACATTCAACTGTGAATTTACAGCCAGTTTAATTTCAAACGTTTAATCACTTTTTGTATAAATATACCATGTCTACTATGTAAATTCACATTATCTTTTCCACACTAATGGCTATGTTAGATTACTATAAGCAGTGTTTTTTTAAGGTGTTTTGGGGGACCGAAACGGTCCTCCAAATTTCTCCAGCGGTTTCCCAAAGTTAAATATGGCTATTTTTTGGTATTTATATGAAACACTTGCGGTCTCTTAAAACTACTTAGCGGTCACCCAAACCAAACCTTAAAAAAAACCCTGACTATAAGTATGAATATTACTGTTTATTTCCTGGTCTTAAGCTAATTTTACTGACATTGACATTTATACAGCCTACTTTTTTATTATTATTTGTCTTGCATACATATTTCCTTTAAATAATCCACTGCATCCAGCCTATGCAAAAACTCCTTAATGTTTTCCTGAACTTTGATTACACAAACTCAACACAAAGTATCTGGAACTTGCACGTTTTTTTTCACAACAAACTAACTTTCTTGTCAGAAACACTCACCATCATGGCAAGCATCATTTCCAGTGTCTGAACCATTATCTCATTCAAGCGCTTGGATTGGGATGACAAGGCAAGTTGGTTATCCATTGGACGAAATGCGATGGGATGATGGAGTGAAGGCCAACATGCATCCGGATTGGTACATTATGAGAGGCCTTCCACCTCCTCCACCAGATATTGCTAAACGTATGTTCATTAGACACAAAACTTAGGATTTTTCTAGCTTGTTCCTCGCCATATCGGAAAGCTTGGTAACCGACTGATTTGGTATAATGCCTTTAACCGGCCTGGCATTCCTACCCTGAATTTGAGATATGACCCATAAAAGTTTGTTTAAATTCCCCAAAATACATGTATAATGATATAATTTTGTGTTTTGCAGTGTTTCATGCTTGGAAGTATCCCCCAAATCCAGATGGTGTTCGACATGTTGGTGGTGCAACCATCCAAGAATATTGTGTGGGAATTGGAGAAGATGGTCTTTGGTTTGACTGGGATTGTTCTGCTCGATTTCATGTTGTTTGTGAATTAGGTAAGTCATATTGTAATTGGTAGTGGTAAATAGTAGGGATGGACCGAGCTGAGCATCACAGTTGCACAAACTGACCTGAGCATTAAAATTGCATATTCATGCCCTGCTAACATACGAGACTAGTGTTCGAAAGGGTATCCAAGGAAAAAATGACTGTTTTTTGTAGCAGCGTTAGATGGAGATCTTAAAAAAAAACGTTTTTGTTTTTTGATGCTCAGTGCTGGGCCAAGCAGTTTCAAAAATTGACCTGAGCGTTAAATTGCCTGCTAACATGCAAAAATAGTGTTCAAAAGGGTATTCAAAAACAAAAACGTTGTTTTTAAAGATGCGTTAGATGGTGAAGCATGCATTTGCGTTTCTGCCACACACATTAATACCAAATTTAACCATACTTTAATCTTGACCAATCAATTTTATTTACTGGCATTGAACTTATATTATTGCGACCAATTAGAATGATAAACAAATGATAAAGAAAGACTATCATACAATATTTGACATAAAAATGCATTCAAAATAAATGTCAAGTCCACTTCAAATGTACACCAACTAAATAGAATTATTCCAAGGTTATACAAGTTGCCTATCACCATCGTAAAAAATATATAATACATGAAACTATAAATTTATTTGTGATAAATTTAATGCTGACACTGCCAATCTACACACACTGTTTTGCAATCAGTAAATTATCGTCTTAGGGCCTGTTGCTAACTTTGAACGATGGTCAAAAGGAGCAAAAAACTCCATTGAACCAAATGATGCCTGGTGTATGGAAGATTGTGGTGCAATGAGGCTTGACATGTTAAAGCATGATCACACAGCTTTGACCGAGTATTGGAATGACTATATGTGCACCTCACGGTTCAGTTTTGCTTGTGAAGTTGGTACGTAGAAAATGGCACAGTTCTGTGTGAAATATTACTGTAATATGGTAACTATTATCATATGCTGCACTAAACGTCAACATCAGTTAATCCGGATCTTCACCTAATTTCGGGCAAATTTGTTGGTTTAAACAGGCCGGATTAACCAACGTTACTGTAATTGTAAATATAATAATGTTAGTTTGTTGCATAGACCTTCCTTCACAGTGTGTAACCTACAATCCACCCTTAAATAATGCTTGTATCAAGCAAATATCAAGAGATGTAAGTATATTATGCTGACCTTGAAGTATTGCCTTGTGTTTTCTTGTTCAAAATGAACTTTATTATGTCATACAGGTGGGTTGTGACCCAGATGCTTTGCCAGATAATGTCTTAAAACATCTTTCCACCCAAACTGCTGGAAGCCTTCGAAGCTTCCACAGAGAAATTAAGGAAAGGGTCAATGAACCTGATTCACTGTTTTTGGAGCTGTGCTTCACGTCTGGTGTGATACCAGATGACAGCAGTCCAATATGGAGCATCCATGCAGCATCTGTAGAACCAGGTAATTATGGGTCCCCTTCCCTGAAGGGGACACATATTGATTTTACTCAAATTGTTTGTTTTTTTCTTTTTTTTTTCTTCTTTGTTTTTTCCCAAAGTTTGTCTGACTTGTTTTTCCATCAAATGTTTGATGGATTTGGCTGAAATTTACACAGATGGTAGATATAGTTATGTAGATGTGCATCCCACTTTGTTTTTGTTGATAACCCCAGTATTTACCCCGCTAGCCCCCTAAAATGGGTATTTTTCCCCAAAAGTTTGTCCGACTCGTTTTTCCATCAAATGTTTAATGGATTTGGCTGAAATTTACACAGATGGTAGATATAGTTATGTAGATGTGCATCCCACTTTGTTTTTGTTGATAACCCCAGTATTTACCCCGCTCTCCCCCTAAAATGGGTGTTTTTACCCAAAGTTTGTCCGACTCGTTTTTCCATCAAATGTTTGATGGATTTGGCTGAAATTTACACAGATGGTAGATATATTCATGTAGATGTGCATCCCACTTTGTTTTTGTTGATAACCCCAGTATTTACCCCGCTAGCCCCCTAAAATGGGTGAGTTTTTAAACAGTGTCAGAATTGGCTGAAATTTGGATTTCTTGTATAGTAGGTCATTTATAGGTGTCGATTGTTGTGTTCAACCCTTTAGTCCTAACATTTACCCCACAAGCCCCCAAAGTGTAAAATGTATTTGTATGTTACTGGGCACCACAAACGAAAGATTTCTTTGGCGCAATAGTGTTACAAGGGCAACCAGTTGTTTGTTGCTCGTTGGTGGGTTGCTTGGTGGTCGTTTTTGTGCCATGGCAGTTGGGGCTTGTTAACAGCCCTATGACGTCAGAAACATTAACGGTTGTTGCTCAAAACACCTCTAGTGGTTGAAATTTTAAACATTGGCGGATTGGGCTGAAATTTTGCAGTACTATTGATTGAGTCATTGTGGTTTTTATATATTTTTAGTTTGTGTGTCGAACCACATTAGTTGGTCAGTTAGAATCTTGCAGAACTGCATTTAAAATTGTTTGTCTATGACAGTTTTCTGAACCATTGGCACACTATATACGGATCTGTTCATAAGTTTAATGGTGAAAATAACAGCCCAAATAGACTTAAAAAGCGACATGCTTTTTTTTTCAAACGTTTTAGGAAATGCTCATGCCATCATCATTGTTTCTAAAACTGTGTTAAAAATCATTTGAAGTGTATTCTCTTTATTTTGTTGCAGAGTTTCATAGGAAAAGAGTAGGACGTTTAAATGTTATGTACATATTGAACAAAGTTCCATATCACGTCGCTGAATCAATTTGCAAATCAGAGGGAGCAGTTCTACCCACTGTAAGTATCTATGAATTTAATTTATTTGTTTTCAATTTTTTGGCCTTTTTTCTGTCATTGTTATAATATAATTATTTTGAGTGTTGCTATTTCTATGTTAAAATTGTTTAAATTATGGGTTATGAAATTTTTGTTGTGTTTCCTTGAATGAACACATCACACAGCACTGTTTGCCAATCCCCTAGCATAAAGAGTATCTTGCATTTCACTCCACTTGTTCAACAGTTAAAAAACCGGACCCTTGCTGAACAGCTAGTGAAGAAAATCCAGGACTCTGACAGGGTTGCAGGCATTTCACATTGGTGGATTGGTTTGGATGACAGAAAAGTCAAAGGTATATTTATATGCTTATGTTCCCCTCATGTGTTGGCACTCAAGTATTTTTTTTGCATGTCTAATGATTTGTGTGTTTAGACCAGTGGTTCTCAAACTTTTTTATTGTCGGGGTCAAATGGTATTTTTTTAAGTGTGTAGGGAGCCGCAAAAAAACAAAACCTTGAGAAAATCGCTGAAGATTATTACTTTGAAAGCTAAAATAGCAATGTTTGGTGGTTTTCTGAGGTCTGGTGCGAGCCGCAGAATAAGTAGTTTGGAGCCGCATGCGGCCCCAAAAACCGAGTTTGAGAACCACTGGTTTAGACAGTAGTACTGATTTAAATTGTAACAATGCTTGGTTTTGGTTGTTTATCATTAAATAGCCTCAAAATTCTCCTTGCACATAAGTCTGTCTGCTTTCTTTTAACTATAGATGTCAACTATCACGAATCAGTCAAACTCAGGGAAATGTTAGCACGCAAAGTCATTTCCACATGAAAATAAAAGAAAATTAGCACATATGGCCCAATCACTGGTCTAGACATTCATACAAGTTACACACCCTTCAAACACTAAGGACCAATGTAAGCAGTATATCTGTACTAGGCATAAACTGAATCCAACATTTCTTTACATGCAGTTATGGTATACTTGTGATTCAGGTCACTTTCATTAGGGTGGGTCAAGCAATGTAAATGGTCTCATTACATTCAGATCAAGCTGAATTTTACTCTGTATTGCACGAACATAAACAATTACCAACCACACCAACACATTTCATTACTAAAAAAACGTGACAGCCTTTTTAAATTGCTCAGGTACATTATGTGCCATTTTATCATAATGCCAATGCAGAAAAAATACCCCAAGTATGTTTTGTCAGCTATTATTTGTTTCACCAGGTTTGTATGAATGGTCCAGTGGAGAACCTTTGGACACAGCCGTCGGTCATTACACCAACTGGTCACCCACTACAAGGGGAACAGTAAAGGGAAACAACTGTGTGGCTATCGATGTTTCTGACGACATGAAGTGGGTCGCAGAAAATTGTGATACTGAAAACGGATTCATTTGTATTGAGGGTAAATGTCTTACCTGAAATCTAAATAGTATTTGTAAAGGAAAACATTAATTGACATAAATTGTGGTATATCAGGCCCTGAGGGTTGGTTTATCGCCTTAATTGGGCCTGGTGTACTATGATTTATGGATGTGTATGTGATGGATGCTGGTCTGCATGAACGCTTCACGTCTGACCCCAGTTATGAATTTGTGTCCATCTTAACTGATGCTGATCAATCTGGCAATCCCCTGCCACGAAGCTGACATGTGCAGCATGCGAGACAGACAACGGCGTTTGTGATTCGACTTTCCAAGCTTTCACCACTAAACCTGCATAGCTCAGTTAGCAGAACATGAGTCCTGTAACGACTCCTGCTGTGGGTTTGAAACCCACCACAGGCTAGATTTTTCTAGCCTAAGCCTTGCTGTATGGTAATGCTTGGTGGCCAGCTGATTCGGTATGACTTTAACTGTCATGGCATACTATGATTTATGGATGAGTGTGCTGTGATTCCTGGTTTGTATGGATGCTTCAGGCTGATCCCAGTATGAATGTATGTTCATTTTAATTGAAATATGTTGTTTTCAACATATATTCAAACAGTCAACTGGCGTTTTTAAAAGTTGGGGATGCACTAGTCTAGATTCGATATTTCGTAACATGGTCATGAAATGAAAGTATTTAAATATATGATAAACTTTATTGCTTCAATTTGCAGTGACAATTGACTACCCTGCCTCGTATGGTTTCGTCCATCGGGATGAATGTTATCATTTTCGGAATGATCCATTAAATCGTGAGCAGGATTTTTATGCGAAACCAATCAAGGAGGCTCTGGAAAGCTGTGAAAAGACGAATGGGTATTTGTGGTTAATGTGATAAGTGATAATTGCATTTCCAGTTTACCAAACTTCCTGCATTTGGCTGGAATATGTAATTAAGTGGAATATTTTCTTTGGCAATGACAGTGTGGGATGAAGTGCTGTACATCTGTAAAAGATTCTTTTCAAATGAGATTGTTAAAATTATGTCAAAAGAAAAAGGCTTTGAGATAAATAGGCACTAAATGAAACACTGAAAGTTATATGTGGCAGAGTATGAAACAAAAACATGTCACCTTTTCATACATAATTAGTCTATTTACTTTAAAAGCGCATCTGTACATATTGTTTCTAACATTTGTGATGTACTGCATTATGTAGTAAGACCAAAAATAAAACTTTTTGTTGGTCCTGTTTGTTAGCACAAGCATTGGGTTATACAAGCTTTATATTGATGTGTACCGCTCATAACAGGTATTTTTGTTGACATGCAGACACCTGAGCTTGGGTGAAGATGATATCACTGCGTTGTTTTTGAAGAACACAATTATTGCTCAACACAACTTTACACACAATCATATAGCAAGGTATGATGTAGGACTATAATGCCATAGGCCATAGTATTATATAGCAATGAGCTGACCCAGATCCAGAGTACTTTGTATCGAAAACATAGCTGTTTTTTATTCTTGGTGCTAGGCCGAGCAGCTTCACAAACTTATCTGAGCATTAATTTTGCATATTCATGCCCTGCTAGCAACTTAGTGTTCAAAAGGGTATCCTAGAGAATAAATGACTGTTTTTTGCACCACTGGTGATGTAAGGAACCCTGGAAAGTTACAAAACTAGCATGGAATTGGGAATGTTTATGACCTCACAATGCACCGACTATGAGCATTAACATGAGATGCTCGGTGCTAGACCAAACAGAACATTTGCAGTTTTAGCCCATCCCTAGTAGCCAGCTTTTGTGGGTTCGATCCCCACCGCATGCTAGATTTTTGTAGCCTACTCCTTACCATATGGATATGTTAGGTGACCAGCTGATTCGGTACAACACCTTTAATGAGTCTAACATGTGATTTACATAAGTGAGAGTGTGGTTTGAAGATTCACACATGAGAGTGCCTTGATCCCAGTTATAATCAAATATATGTGTATCTTCGCTTTTTTCCTTAAGTTTCAAGTACTGGTAGAAAGCTGACATGTGCAGCATACAAGGCAGGCAACTGTGTTTGTGATTCAACTTTCGGCGGTTTCTCCACTGAGCCTGTGTAGCTCAGTTGGTAGAATGCGAGTCCCGGAAAGACTCCTGTTCTGGGTTCGAATCCCACCGTCGACTAGATTTTTCTAGCCTATGCCTTGCCATATGGTGAATGCTTGGTGACCAGCTGATTCGATATAATGCCCTCCATCTGCCTTGATTGCTGGTCTACATGGATGCTTCAGAGGGGTCATCTTAGTTAGTCCTTATGTTGTAGGTATTGGGTGTCTCTGTTCGACAAACCCTCTCCTTCGCGCCACAGTCCAACACAGAGAAATTGGAAGTGGGTCGATGATGGGATAGAAAAACCATTCACACTCTACAGACCGTTTGTTAGAGGTAAGCAAAATACATGGTTCCATATTGCTATAGATTTAATGCAGTATGTCCACATGTAAAACACATCTTTTCTAAAAATTCTAGATTTCAGCCAATTATTTCTTTGATGATTATTAAAACAAGGATTTTCAATTGATTAATTCCACATAGAGGAAAAATTTGATGTTGTAAATTAATTTTAAAACATATATTTAGTATTTTTTGTCATTGGATGAAACATTTATTTAGTATTTTCTGTCAACTTGCTCTTTCTGATTTGAATTTTGGGTCTTTTAGCCCTAAATATTGGTTAAAGAGATCAGTAAAATAAGAAAGGTTAAAACTTTATTTAATTAATCTTTGTTAAGATGGATTTAAGATTGAAAATGTTGGTTCTGGAAAGTCTGAGCTTTTTTCATACGATGAGCGTTGTATTTATGGTGACCATCAAAATCATACTTACGGGAATCCTTTTGGAAATTTTAATCCTCATTTCTATGCAAGAAGGTAGGGTGTTTTTACTGTACAAAGTGCTCTGTATCGAGTACTCGGGTTCTGGTTTGGCTCGGCCAATCCCTATTAGTTGTAAATGCAGTCTTCACGCTACAGCTTGTAAAATAAAATGTGCAGAATTGAATAAAATAGATAAGTGTAACAAATTCCAAATATTTCTAGCTTGTTCTTCATTTTAGCACATCATGTGACTACATCTATTCAGAGAGGTTATCTTGGGTTTGGACATCATCCTATCATCTCCTTCATCTGTACACTGGACGATGTCTAACTGCTTCTTTTGCTCTCAGTGACATTACTGCTGATGGTAAAACTGTTTATTTTGTTCATTTTGATTAAGAAGGCTACTGGTGTTACTATTAGCAGAGACACATTACAAGAGAACTGCAAGCTATGAGTAAATATCTATATTACATTAGGAATGGCACATATTAATTTGCCAAAATAATTACTAACTAGGAACACTATGCACGGACTTGAAAAGTAGTTTAATCATAAACATTACTGCCAAGGTAGTGGTGTGTATAGAATACATCGTGTAGACGTTTCGACAATCTCTGTTGTCATCATTAGTACATGTTTTCAATCAAGCTGTGGAACACGGTATATAAAGCACTTCACACATCTGGCTTCCCTTTCTTTTCTTTTTTTTCCTTAGTGCTTTATATACCGTGTTCCACAGCTTGATTGAAAACATGTACTGATGATGACAACAGAGATTGTCGAAACGTCTACACGATGTATTCTATATACACCACTACCTTGGCAGTAATGTTTATGATTAAATTACTAACTAAATGTCCTGATTTGTTATTGCAATGCATTTCTCAGCTCATTTCCCAAAAACTACTTAAGCATTGTACATCTAAAGTGTTTTTACCATCTATCAACCAATTGTGTCCTCAACTTTGTCGCACCTTACAATGCATCATTGCTGCCCAGCTATTTCTGGCACAGTAAATATTTTAGCCCAATTGTGCTGTTATGATTTGTTTCACCCGCCAAATCAACCCAATTCATTGTATGACATGGGTAGAGTTTACATTACATTTTTTTCTGCTACTTTGTTTCGGTTGTGCAAGGCTCAGTTGTACAAATGCCAAACTTTTTTGTACAGTTACCTGAGGTAAAAAAGCAAGCAATTTTGTTGTCTGTTCATGCTTTAAATCAGGGGTGGGGAACCTGCGCATGCAGCCTTTTAGGGCACCAAGTGCGGCCTTCGATGTCAGAATACAATTTAGGATGTTGATAATACACACTGCACCAGGCACAAAAACTAGACAGAAACGTGTTTTTTTACCTTTATTCCACATTACTATTTGATTGGTTCTAGGGCAGCGGTTTTGAAACTAGAGCCAACTGTTTGTGTACTGGCACACAAAGAACTGCCAAGAGACCAAAGTTCTACAGTATTACTTGTGTTACAAAAGAACAATTCTTTGCGCATAATTGAATGTCTTAAACTCTTCTGTGATGTCACAAGCTGCTCTTAGATTGATATTGATAAACAAGCGAGTTTCTATGTTAATAAAATCCTGAATGTTGTAGTGAGGGTGAAAATGTAGTGACGAATTTTATTTAGCTTGGATCGTAAGTCCATTAGCACATCAACCATTCTGTAAGTCAAAAAGTTTGAACACAATGTCCTTGGCCTGAGAAATAGTCTGTGCGGCATGAACGAGTGTCGATAAACCGTTTGGCGGCCTTCACAAACAAAAAGGTTCCCCACCGCTGCTTTAAATGCTAGGTAGATTATTATGGTACCTTATTCAGATATCTACACAATGGTTAGGACTACAAAGATCTGGGTAAATCACTTTTGTAATTTTTGTCATTGAACTGTTGTTATTGTTGCAAACAACTAAAAAATGTCTTTAAAAACTTGCAGGCTTATTTCCTGGTGTTCGAGTTCTTCCATGCAACTTAACTGATCCCAATCAACAGTGGATTTGCCAGTCAAGAAACCCTTTCCATCTAAAACTGAAAAACAAGGACTTTAGCTTGCTTTATGATAAGGTGAAGAAAATATTTTTGTTTGTGTACTGCATTTAGGTTAGTTAAAAAATAGAGTAAGATTTTTTTTGAAGTAGAGTTTTAACAAAATTTATCTTTAGGTTAAAATGATATTTTAGTCATTGAATATTACTATATATTTTAGTCCTTATTTTTGTAAGAGTCCAATTCTGACTTCATCCAAAACCCAGCGACTCAGAATCTGCAAACCTGGTCAAAACTGTAGTTGTTTTATCGGAGTGAAATCATAATGATACTGTAAAGCACTGTTTGTTGGCCAAGCCATGTTCTATTTTACATGACTTGTTGTATATTTGATCACATATATATAACACATCAAATACACGTTAAAAGCAACATGCTTTGCTATTCATCTGTTTTGGCATATGTTCATGCCATCATCAGTGTTATGAGGGGATTACATCCGTTACACATGTTTACAAACACTTGAGTCACATAAAAGATTGGTAAAAAGGTGCGAAACAAGTGACACAAAAAAGTTAGATTTAAAAGGTGCGCAGCAGTTTAGTTGTAGCAAAGTGTAAACCACATGCATGTGTGCAAAGTATGGTGGACAGGTGCAGACGAATCACAAGAATTTAACACACAAGAACACATTTACAAGATAGGAGCTATATCAATAGTTTTTTTTTTATCATTTACGAGCTTTTTTGTTAAATTTCGGTATGCAGGTTGAACCATGGGACCGTGCTTACATTGCTGGACTTCATTATAAGGATGATTGCAATGCTATGTGGAGAACTTTGTTAAACAGTCAGTATTTGTGCGATGAAAATCACCACCCTGGCCGTGAGTTTGCAGATAGCTAAATTTTGTCATGAGCAAAAGTTGGTGTCAGCAAAAGGTACTAAGGTTTGGGTTCAACTGAGATGGTTTTTACCAGTTGCACCAATTTGTAGAGCAAAGTTATTGCTGATATATCACCTGGAAACTTGATGTCGCTACATACTACCTAACCCTGTTTGGGTGGGTAGACCAAGAGACAGGCTTATTTTCTCCACCAGGCTGGTTTAGTTTAAAAACCATCAAATTTAGATTTATTAAATAATTTCCAAAACACATGTTTCGCCCCAAACCAGTGCTTGCATACCCCATACTGTAAATGTTGCTTTAATATATTTGTTTGAAAATAAATTTTCTTATTATGTGCAGAAACTATTTTTTTGCAAAGGTATGAAAACTAAAAAAAATATTTCAGCTTTATCATGTGTGTTTTACAAACAAGTTTTTTTGCAATGCTTTTCATATTTTGTGCAGATAATCTGTTTCTTGCGAACCCTAAGAAACTTAAGCCTTTTGTGAAGTCAACAGCTAATTGTACAGCACCTGACCTAAGCCAACCTGAATTCACCAATACTCATGAAATGGAACTGGCTTGTTCTTTACGAGGTATATTTATTATGATGTTTTACAACAGGATTTAAAGAAAAAAAAATTGTCATTGATGTTTGACCTTTTTAGGAAACTGTTTTGATGGTTAGACCCCAAAAAAATATATTTTGTCTCTTATCTTTTAGGCTTTCAAGCTAAGCAACATGTAAAATTATTATGCAAACTATAAAATTGAAAAGACTGTGGGTTGAATCCTGATCACAAACATAAACAAATTTGTTGTTTTGTGACAAAAAGTAATAAATTGACATGAACATAAGCTGCAAACAGTGCACACTGTTTCGACCTATAAGGTCTCATCAGTGCAGCTGGTGACGAGAGATCGGCCGCATTGGCTAGTGTAGCCATTTAACGGCACTCCAATTTGTTGGGAGCACAGGGTACAACCCCATGCATCACCTAGTCTGTGCGATGCCACAACTGGACATACAGCACAGATGAAACTGGCTCACAATGGCCAAGCAACTGCTTGGGAACCACGGTGAAGTTGGCTCAGTGTTGCAGGACATAGGCTAGAAAGTATGATGTATGATGTCTTCAATGGGCCTGCCAAACTATGATATGAAACAATAGCAAACGAACAGTATCAAGGGTATAGAGCTCATTTGTCAAGTACTTTTATTCCCACATTTCAACATCCTATACAGGTTGCCTTCATCAGGGTAAATAACACTGAATGAGACTAATACATGCACAATGAACAGAGGAAAAAAGAATGTACTGCACGTCTTCAGTGTTATTTACCTTCAGTGATATACGTCGAAACGCTGAAACAAAAATACTTGCCAGAAGTGCTATATAAGCTTGATATTATGCCTGGCAGTAATAGCTTACATAAACAAACAGTATGAAGGTGATTTTTGTGTATGTATCTTTATGTATTTATTATTACAGGTGGAAGATTAGCCAGTAAAGCTGATATTCAACAAGCTGTTGCTGATGGATTTGTTGATGGTTGTTTCTGTGGTTACGTTGGCAACGAACTAATCGGGGTGAATGTTCATCGTGATCCTGTCTGTACGTGGGCAATTGGGATCGACCCAAACCCTGCTGGATTGTTTGTTTGCTCAGGAAATAAAACAGATGCTGTCTGGTGCTACAGGTCAGTGTTGCTAGAATGTCCAAAAAATTGCTTTGTGTTATTTTGTTTTGACATATTTGTATTGTATCGTATTTTGTTCATGTGCACCTATAAAAATGAATTGGCTGTTTTTTATAACTGTAGCCTATCTTTGTTTAACAATGTGTGATATCTTTAATAGTCAGATAAACTTATAAACGCAAATGTGCCAATAAAATGATATGGAAGATGCAGTGAACACTGTTTCGACCCAAAATACCTTTTCGGTGCAGCTGGTTTGTTATGACTTACAGACGTAGAAACCAAACTTGTGGAAGTCAAGCATTTTCTTTCTGCAACTTTAATGATCTTAAATTGTGTATAAAATACTTCTACAAACTGACTTTACACTTTTCAGAGGCCAACATGGCACCAACAAGTTTGGTGAGATCCAATACGCCCCCTGGTGTGGAGTTTTGTCAGTGCTTGGTTCGGACGAGTTTGGTTTCGAGGAACGAAGCTGTTTAAATCCTCATCCTTTCATCTGCAAGAAAAGTAAACTGGTTGTTTTTTGTAAAAATATATTTGCAAAAGGTTTAAAGGGAATCCCCACTTAAAAACTCATGGTTTGAAATAGTTTATGGGTGGGGTTGGCAACCTACAACCAACAGGTTATACCCAACATCCCTTTAGCTGTTTAGAAATTGCCCTTTTTTTAAAAATTCCACTTCATGCTTCAAAGCAAGTCTTTATTTATCTCCTTGCTCAGCTGAATGAATGTTTTTGTTTCATAACACTCTTAGCCTAAACCTCCCAAACAACTTCACACAATTAAACAAACAACATGATATAAACAGCAAGTGAAAGAAACAGAATAAATTATGGAAAATTAGTACAGCTATTATAACTTTGCTGATCTTGGGATGCATAAGGCTGTGCAATTTATGCTATATTGCTGTTATCATCATTTTTGTGGCATCAGTTTCATATATCAAAAACTAAGCAAGATCAAACACTCCATACCAGTGGTGTGCAACATTTTTCGTCAGTGGGTTGTATAACCAATTTCAGACAACAAGCGAGGATTATACAATTTATTTCATGCACACAATAAATTTGAAATTCTTCCAAAGCATCATTACATATATTTTCTATAACATGCACTTTCAAGCACAATGCTCGTGCATAACTACTTTGTTACTTGTCAAAACAGCTCTGTGTTGCCGTAACTGGATTGCAAGGCTTTTGACATGTTAAAATTTACAGAAATGAACAACACTTGCAGTGCACCCATTTACCCTCACAACAGTACACCCCTAAGTGAAGATTGGAGGGTTGGGGGTGACGGGGTGATTTTTCGTTGCAAGGAGGGGTATGGTTTCCACGCTGACCCACTCAACTTCAACATGACATCACAATGTGTCAATATAAGTGGCGTGAATCAATGGATTCCTGATCCTGGGTCTTTCTTATGCTTATGTAAGTGTAATTGACAAGCTCTCATGTAGAGAATAAAAAATACATTTTTGTATTCATTGTGCTATTTTAAATTGTTTTATTTAGCCTTTTCAGAAATGGTTGCATTGTTACATGGTAGTAATATGATGTCCAACTTTTTTTTAAATATTTTCTTCCAATTACAGACGAATCCGGTTAATCGCATACCGGTTAATCGCATAATCCGTTTAATTGCATCACAATTAAAAATCCCAAACCGTCGCCCATCGTTTGTTAAGAAAATCGTCCGGTTAATCGCATACCGGTTTATCGCATAAACCGGATATTCGCATCGATTTTCCACGAAATATGCGATTAACCGGATTGATGATCTCTATGTGAAAGTCGAACAGCCCGAGTATTTGGAATAAAAAACGACGATATGATAGTAAAATCCTCCGGAGGTAATGTACGCGAAAAAGACATAGATGCATTTTTGCATTCCACACCAAATAACGCGTTTAACGTTGAAAATGACACGTCTCGACCATAAAATATTTTGGAAAAGTTATTAGAAGATTAAATCGGCGTTCAGTGTACCGCTGTGGGATAACAAGGGGTCGTTATCTCACAGCCGTGCACATTGATCCCTTTTTTGGAGGGCTTATCTAATCGCCAATAGTTTAAATCAAGCGTTTAAATAAAGAGTTCAACGTGTTAAAATTACGAAACTGGTGTTCCGGCAAAGACGCTGATTGTAATTTCTTACTAAGTGCGAACTGCACCAAATTCGAAGTGTTAAACTGTATTGAAATTTAAACAATGTTAAATGTAAAACAAATGTTTAAAAATGTTTTCTGTTATATTGTTCATGACCCGCCAAACACGTAATGGTTGTAAAAAATGTTAGATCGCAAGTAATCACACCATGTTGTTTAGATTCACGTAGTTGGTAACGTGCCAATGATTGCCATATTTTGTCTTCTGTTCCTGACCTTGCGCAACTTATCAGGTAAAACACCGATTAAGAAAGGCATTTATTCCTGTAGTATTTGTTGCTGCTTTAAATTTTTGAAGCAACGATCACACGTTGATCACGTGACAGTCACGCTAATCTTGCAGCTGCAGTTTTGCTGAGTAGCGCCACAATCTGAGTCTTTAAAGGTTTGCTAAAATCAAATATTCTTTTTGTCAATTGGATAACGGGTTATAATAGAAACTGATGCAGCTCGCCTTAGTGCCCTTGCGCTGTAGAATGTGCCAAAGTTTAAGTTTGACTAGGTTTCGGTCGTGTACTTGCGGGTTTGGGCTCGCTTACAAATATGCACCTATCACTTTGCCGCTTAACGCGTTGGTTTGAACTAGAAAACGAAATAGGTTAGAAACAACAGGCCATTTTACGTGTGTATTAGGCGAGAGGCCTGGCACATTTATAAGGAAAACTACCCAAAACAAGACTACAACGTCATAAACCGCCTTCATAGGGAAGTTCCCAAATTTGAATGTTGGGCCGCTTAGCTACGATGCGATGTAACATATCCTTTCAAATAAACCTGACCGCAAGAGAAAGCACAAATCAAGCGAACTGTGGCGTGTGCGCCAATTAAGAGAGTGTGTGTGCGTTTCTACTGTTTCTTTAACACACTTAGGCGATTGCACCATAGCCACGACAGTTAGGAAGCATGACGTCATGTATTGCGCTGGGAGCAGCATTTTTTTCAATTCTCGGCAACAAAAGAGAGAAAATACTGCTCCGTCGTGTACTGTTTACATAGCAACCGGATTATCGCATAATCCGGTTAATCGCATCAAATACCCTTGGCAAATCGATGATGCGATTAACCGGATTCGTCTGTATTATTTTATTGTTGCACGTTATGGTCGCTTTGAAATGAACAATATATTCAGTTTTGCATTAATTTGCTTTAATAATACAGCGATTGTCGATTATATGATTGTGTTATGTGTTGTTAAGGGAAGTTCAAATTTCTCGTCCGGTTATTTTATAGTGATGTTTTGTATCGGACATTACCAATATTGCTCTTTATTTGATTAAAAGTACACTTAGTGCCTAAATTATTAAATTTATGACACTAGATATAAGTGTAAATTTTAAAAACCACAGTTAAAGTACCACTGATTTGCATTGGTTTGAGGTAGTTATAATGTATAAATTGCTCTGTGCTCTATCACAGTGTTTCCCAACCTATGGGTCGCGACCCAAAGTTGGGTCACCTGAACATTCTGTTGGGTCGCTTGTTTTAGTGCGAATAAGAGCATCTGCTTGATTTCGCCTTGTAGCGTGTTTTTTACATATATATATTTCCCAAGGCTTTAAATTGTTGCCCAACAATAATTTTATCACAACTTGTAGTGATAATGGTTAACACTGTTTGTGACGTCATAAAGTGATGTGTTAGCTCACAGTTGGGCGTTGTCTGGCCAATAATAATTCGATTTAGCTCCAAGTTCGGGCTAAATGGAAATGTTTGGTCGAAAAAACAACACTATTCATTCGTTATAAGACTATTGATTTGCTAAACCTGCGTAGTAATTTTCAATAAGCTTTCCAAATTTACAGACAAAGATACAACTAAAATAGCATGTCCATGGGTCGCGAGAAACCACTAAACAAAATTTTGATGAGTATTTGGGTCGCGTTAAAAAAAGGTTGGGAACCACTGCTCTATCACACCCCAAAAAACCTTTGAGATGTTGTTTGTTTTGGACACGGCATACATAATAAAAGCATTACTTTCATTATAATTCGTTATGGTTACTGGTAAGGCCATGCAGCAGACAGGACAATGTAATTGTGCACAATAATTGAAACAATTAACAAAAGCAAAACTGAACGCATGAACGCATGTTTGCGAATTGATGGCTGCACTGAAAGTGTTAAGTTATGCATTGATGTTTTTTTAATACAAGTTTCAAAGTTTAGTAATTTTATAACACAGCGTTTGTCAATAGTCATGGTATGTATTGTTGGGGGTGCTGGTTTTAAACACTCTTAGTCAGTGCTTCTTAAATCTTTTTTTGTATAGTTTCCATTTGAGTCAATCAAGTGATTTGAAAATACTTTACATTGTGACTAAATAATCAAAGTTCTGACACTGGATATTCCTGTAAAAGTTACCAAAACAATTAAGCGTTTCTGACTTTCTGCAGTTTGTTTTTGCATTTCTAAAAATTTCCACCAGTTAAGAACCACTGCCCTAAGAAAGGGTCACTTTTGTTTTGCTATACATTTACAGCTCTGCCCTGTCCTGATCCTGTTCCAGTTAGTGATAGCACAATGGTTACATCACCCACCATCGTTTCGCCGGGAAACTTTAAATTCTCTGACTCAGTTACATACACCTGCGATGAGGGATTTGCGCTGAACGGGAGAGCTGGTGTAAAAAAAGTGACAACAATTTGTGCTGCAAACCAGAAGTGGAAACCAGCTATCTCAAACATCAAATGTTCATGTAAGTGTTTTCCCTCTTTGTTAAGAAAATTTTAACCCATTGTCTAGCTCTGTTATAAATGATTCTATTGTCAGGCCATCACATTAAGAGCTAAGGTCTTGCCTGTTGCCAAATTTTCTACATTGCAATTTGTGCATGTCACTTTATAATTGAAGGGTTGCCATGGTTTTCTGGATTGTTGGTTAAGAGCAACTTAGCCAATTGAGATAAATATGTCCAAATCCCAAGGCAGGCTAAAATGTTTCTAGCATTTGGCTTGCCATATTTGTATGCTCCATGACCTGGTGATTCAGTGTAAAGCCTTTGATAGGCCTGGTGTACTATGATTTCTATATGGGTGTGCCATGGTCACTGCTCTGTATGAGCGCTTCAGGGCTGATCCCAGTTATGAATTTGTTTATCCTAACTGAACTATGTCCAAACACAAGAGGTATTACATAAAAAACTAAATATGATTGCATACTAAGACCATTTAAACTTACTCACTTAAAACAGGAAACATTTTAGTTTAAAGAACTTAATAATGTTATGTCAGCTACTGTAATTTCATGTTCATCCCTGAGCTTTTCTAAAAGATTAGTAATTGGAATTTGTGCATATTGGCCAATCGCTTACGAACATTCACATTACCAAACCAACTTTCTTTTTGAATTTTAAGTGGTTGCATGTGGTTCTCCACCGAGAGTGATATTTGCCAATGCTGTCTACGATCCAATAACACACTCGCTCACCTACAAATGTAGGAAGGGATACTGGATTTCTCGAGGAGTGTATAACGTCACAGGAATAATGTGTAACACAAGTGGTATATGGTCACCCAACCCACAAACGCTAGTTGTGTGCACAGGTATTTAATAATGTTTCTTGTAGAACTGATTATGGATTGAGTTTAGTTGGTTTTGTTCAATGGCAAAATTGCCTGAAACTGTTTACGTGCAGTCGTTGGTTTACACAAAATGGATTCTAACAGCTTAGCTTTAATTAATTTCCAATGACATGAAAGTGTTATGTTATGTCAGGGGTGGGCAACCTTTGTTACTGTGGGCCAAATACAATTGCCAAAATTAGATTGCGGACCGCACCTGTGTAACAAGGTGATTTTACTTTGTTGCTTACCAAATATGCTTAACTACAAGTAAAATTCGCATGTGATTCTGCCCATATATTGCCAGTTTGCAGAAAAATAACACCGGCCACATTAATCTACTCAAAAACATATAATATTTGCCAGGACATTTGAAGTCCAAGGGTGTCTGCGGGCCGCACAACCTTCAATCAAGGGCCGCATTTGGCCCACAGGCCGCAGTTTGCCCACCCCTGCTTTATGTAGTCACCTTATTTATTAACTCTTCTTGCCATGTATGTTTCAGATATAAGTTAAAGCAGTGGTTTATAATGTGTGAGTTTTGTAAATGCAGAGGAAAATTGTATAAATTCATTGTTGCCTAAATTGTTGTTTAAGATCTACTTGAATATTAATGTCATAAATGTGATTATTTAGTCACAAAACGGAGTATTTTCAATGAAATACAGAACATTATTGTTAATGTACAGAACAAAAAAAAATATACAAATAACAGAGTGGGAAACTTAACTTGGTGATTGGCTTTAGTGGGAAACTATACTAAAAACGTTAAGAACCACTGGATTAAAGTATTGTAAAAAATTGTTAGGGACAGTTTTTGAAAACTGTTTTTCCATTCCCCATGTTTAACAAACAACCCTAAAGAATGCTAAATGCCTTCTTATAAAAAGCCTGTGCTTAATCCTTAGCTTAAAATACAATGTCAAAGTAAATTGTGTCTGCATTAACTACCAAGCCACACTGAAATTTATATATGTTTTCAGCTTTATTCTGTCCATCAGTGAGTCCTCCTGCACATGTCAGCAGTATTTCTGTTTCCAGTTACAGGTTTGTAAACTGTACACATAAAATATAAAGGTGTGTTTGACCTTATTGTGATTTGAGTGAGTAGTGCAGTGCACAGTAAAAAGGAGAAATTAGAGGCCCAATTATTTGCTTTGCACAGTGTTTTCATTGTGTTGTGCCGTGCTTGCGTTTAATTCATTTTTTCTTTGTTTATCTTGCACTGTACTATGCACATTCAGTGTTATTTCCCTGATGAAGGCGATCTGTATAGGACGTCGAAATGTCGGAATAAAAATACATTTGCCAGAATAGCTCTATAAACTTGATATTATGCCTGGGAGCAATAGCTTATATATTTGAGCCTGTTTGTCTTCTCATTTTTTTCTTACATCTTTCAGGTATCTGGCAAAACTGGTCATTAAGTGTGACGATGGTTATTCTCTTGTGCCAGACGACCTTGAAGTGTTTTGTGATGAATTCGGCGAATGGTCGCCTCCTATCACATCTGGATGGTGTCAAAGTTAGTGATACAAAGCATTCTGTAACATTTCTTAGTCCCATCCAGTGCCCAAATGTTGAATAAGAACAAATACAATTGTTGGTTGATCAAAAGGATAGTTTCGTTCAGTGATTCGCAAACTGTTTTTTTCTTGTGTTGTTGGACCTGAAGAAAAAGTATGGGCATGCATAATAATGTTTCAGAGCATATTTTTCCCATTTTGTTATAAAAAGCATCAAATAATGTCGCAAATTAAACTTATATTTACAAGTTTTATGTGGTAGGCATGCAAAGTGGGTCAAAAATTTAGTTTGTTAATGTGCCGTATGCTTAAAAAGAGAACTGCAGGTTTGGCCCGATTGGGTTTGTAATGTTGTGTTACATTTACTGTCGGTAAAGCACAAGCTGCATGCATTTTGTTCATGTTGGAACTTAAGTCAACCTTGTAAATCTGGTTGCAACACTTGGGCACATTACATTCATTGCATAGAAGTTAAAACACATTTTGAATGTTGCCAATGTTTCCTCCCATAATCTTTCTTGGCTAATTTAAGTATGCAGACTCACGGTTGAGAAACACTAATATAGATTAGCTATCGGTCGCTTTTACACCCCCCGAACTACAGTTTTTATCTACGTTTTATTATCATTTGTGTGTTTCTTGTGCTCACCCTCTTGGTGTTATAAGAACGACTGTGCTTATATTACCCTTATTAAGATGCCCCATATAGGACGTCGAAACACTGGATGGTTTCTTTATATATTTTGCTGGACAAACAAAGAAAAATCTATGAAATATGCCTGATAGCAATACTTTATTCATAGTAGCACATGTTGTACTAATAAGGCAATTTGAAGCTTTACCTATTTTTATCGATTTGATTAAAAAATCAAAACAATTGTGTCTGTTTTCAGATGCTACATGCTCAATTCCACATCTAGTACCCAAGTATGCTACTCTGGTATCAACACTGCAACTTAAATACATTTATACTGACACACTGCAATATAGATGTGACACAAAAGGTTAGTAGGGTTTTATCTCAAACTTCATAAGATTGCTGCACCAATTAAAATTCATTTGACTTTATTAGGAGTGGCTAACTAGTTGATCACAGTTGACTAGCTCATCGCGAATTTATTTTTGTTTCACTTTCCACAGTTGTAGAAAAGTTTTTTTGTTGTCTGAAGTCCTTGTTGTGGTATAGCATTTAGTGTTTATTACAGGATCTTTCCCGTAAATAGTAGGCATCTTCTGTCGACGATCACTGATTAAATAGTGAATTATAACATTTGTTGACTGATTCTGATTAGGAAGCGCTGTTGCTTCGTTATTTATTGTTGTGGTATAGTTATTGCTGTTAAGTGTTTGTGACTTTATTAAAGAAAGTGACTTTTTCAATCCTGAATCAAGGCAATGTCAATCCAAAAAAATATGTAAAGACTTTTTTACGAGTTTGACTGCATAAAAGCTAGATCTTTGGTCAAAACAATTTGCTCCCAGATTCAGATTAGACCCCAGAATAATGCTGTCCAAGACTTTTGTAGGCTGTTGAACTCCAAAACTGTTTGTCTCTGCATATTGATGGTTTACAATAAAAAACTTTTATATCACATCATTCAACTGAAGTTCTTTTATTCGTTTCTAGGTTTTGGAATTAGAAAAGGTTTTATCATTCGCAACCCACACCGATTAGGTTGTTTATTGGCCGATTCAGATGGAGTAAATGTTGTCATCTCATCAAAATGCTCACCCGAGGCAGCAGAACAAACCTGGATTTGGGATGGACATGATCAAATTAAATCTGTTTCCACAAGGGTAAGTTTGAAAGGTTAAAGCTTAAATTTACTCCCAAATTTGGCACAAAATAAAGACTAGATAAGTTTGTTGTGTTTTTTAAGAAAATTAAGAATTCACTCTCTTGTATTTAACCAAAGGTATGTCAAATTACCTATTTAAGTCAATTTACCACTGACTAATTTCTGAATTAGATAAAGTTTGGTTTATGTAACAAAGTAATGTTTTATTGTGGTTGACAACAATAGTTGTTAAAACTTTTGTCAAAAAAAAGTATTGCAACTTCTTGAACAGTTTTACTTTTGAGTGGTGATGTTTACATCGCACAATACTGATTTCTGAATTAGATTAATTAGATAATTTGGTTTAAGTGACAAAGTGATCTTTTATTTAATCATAAACATTACTGCAAAGGTACTGGTGTACAACCTGCACTGATGATGACAACAGAGATTGTCAAAACGTCTGAACGATGTATTCTATATACACCAGTACCTTGGCAGTAATGTTTATCACTAAATTACTTTTCAAGTCCGTGTATAGTGTTCCTAAATGATCTTTTATAGTTTTTGACAACAACAGTTGTTGAAACTATTGCCCAAAAAAGTATTGCAACTTCTTGAACAGTTTTACTTTTGATTAAGTGGTGTTTACATCGCATAATAAAGGCAGACCAAGGTATGCCTAAATATTTACTACAATTTAGCTCTATCTGCAGTGAAAAACAACTATTTAGTTTTGATAGAGTTGCCTAATAGTTTTTAAAACAGATTTTTAATTGTTTGTTTTCAGAAGTGTTTGTCAGCTGTCGGAGTGGGTGTAAATCTGCAGACATGCAACTCAAAGTATAAAATGTAAGTCTTGTTTGTTTGTTTGTTTGTTTTATTTTATTCTTAGGTTGGAGCAATGTGGCTCAAGTTTCTTGCTCGGGAAAACGCAAGACTAGATTAGAACCACCTGCCTTGTAAACACAAAACCGCATGACCATGCATTGCTTTTAATATATATTATTTTTGAAAAGGCATTACTGTTAGCATCAAATATTAAAATGAATCAACTTTGATTGTCTTTCATGAGTGGTAATCAATCATGTAAATAATACTGTTAAATTTGTCCTCCAAATAATATCATTGTTAATCATTTTCTAAAACTTCGTAGGCCAAAGCAACTTGTTGTCTAGTTCTAATACACATTGGCACTGAAAAAACAACAACAATCGTTTAACTCCTTTCATTTGTGGGCATTATACTTGTACAGAATTACATAATTTTTAACATCAGGACATTTTTTTACAGACAGAAATGGGATTGCACTTCTTTAGAAGGAAACGACTTACTAATTGTGAATACAGGGACAAGCAAGGCTTTAAGGTAAACAACACAGCATTATCTTAGGTGAATGTGACATGATTATGCATGAAACTATCAGTATAACACTTGCCATGTTGCATTTGGATTTGTTTTTTAATTACTTTAATGCAATACTGCTCAGGCTTTGGACAAAATTTGACATTCAAAATTGTAACACCAGTGTAATCCAGTGGTTTTAAACTGTTGTAGAGCTTGAAAAGTGCTGCCAAAACAGTGATTAAAAGTAAAATATCTGTTCTGTTTCAATATGGGCTAGCCCAGCTATTGGTAACTCTCGACAACACCTTCAATTTTGGGGTGTTTTTATGATGCAATAGTGCCAATAAATGAGTTGAGTAGTTTATTTTGCCATGTAAAGCAAATTGTAGCAGCACATTTTAATTAAAATAATTACTAAACTGGAAATAGCAGTGCAGTGTTGAGACGTTTCAAGGTGTGAAGTGGAGGGCACAATTGGTGGATAGATGGTAAACCTGCTGCAGCTACACCATTGAAAATGAAGCCTATACATACCAAAATGTCTGCTTTCTAATCGATACTAAACTAGCTGGATACAAACCTACTTTACACACAAAGATTTTACTATTTTGAAATAATGCAATTAAGCAAGTTTGCGTGCCACGTTCAAAAGGTTGTTCTCTGAGCTAGTGTAATCATTTCATCATCAACACTGTGTTTATGTGTTAATGTTGTAAAATTTGCAGACCAGCGGATGGTAAGGACAGTGCAGAGATAAACTTGAACATTGCTACTGCTTCATCATGGACGGCAAGCCTTAATCACTTTGTCAGTGTTTGTGATTTTAAAAGTAAGAGCATTTAAATTTGTTTGTTTCTTTGTAAATTTAATTGTTGCATTAAAATTTTCTAATTTTTTTTTAAAATAAGTGTTTTATGCTTAAACATCCCATCATCTTTTCAAAGCTAATGGCTTTGTCCTCAGGCATGGTGAAATGGTTTAATTGGCCAACATTAAAAGGCAGGGATGTGCAACCTGCAGCCCACTGGTCAAATGCCTTACATTGAATAAAGGTTGTACAGCCTACAAATACAGATTTTAATGTATGGCTCTTGGAATATTATGTCAGTGTTTTTGAGCAGATCAATACACCCAAGTATTTTCCCCACAACCTTACATTGCAGCTAGAATCATATATGAGTTTAGTGGTAGGTGTTAACTGCACAATACATGTAGGTTTGGTAAGCAACAAAATGAAGACAAATGTGTTATGGTTCGGTATAGTTGTATATGTAATTGCTTATAAGATAAAGATTGCATACTCCTGGGTTAAAGTATTGTCACTCATGTTTTCTTCTTCCCTACATGTAATGAACAGTAAACCTCGCTTAAACTGAATTTGGGTAATCCGGACCTTGCCCAATTTGAACAAAACTTGACATGCAAATGATTTGTAATGTGGCAAGGCTTTAACTTATCGACATTGGTTAATCTGAATCTTTGCCTAAATGGGACAAAACTTGATGTGCAAATGATTTGTAATGTGGTATAGATTTACCTAACCAACATCTGTTAATTATGGGTCCCCTTCCCTGAAGGGGACACATATTGATTTTACTCGAATTGTTTTTTGTTTTTTTCTTCCTTTTTTTTCTTCCCAAAGTTTGTCCGACTCGTTTTTCCATCAAATGTTTGATGGATTTGGCTGAAATTTACACAGATGGTAGATATAGTTATGTAGATGTGCATCCCACTTTGTTTTTGTTGATAACCCCAGTATTTACCCCGCTAGCCCCCTAAAATGGGTATTTTTTCTCTGAAGTTTGTCCGACTCGTTTTTCCATCAAATGTTTGATGGATTTGGCTGAAATTTACACAGATGGTAGATATAGTTATGTAGATGTGCATCCCACTTTGCCTGTAGAATTTGCTATTCATAGGTGTCCATTTTTTGTTTTACCCCATTATGCCACTATTTACATCTTCTTTTCTTTGAAAAAGAACTTTAAATATGACATACTTCAAGCAATATCTGGGGTGAATCTAAATTTATGTAGTTTGTACTCTACATAGTATTATTATTTAAGCCCGGTGCCGATCACTGTGTTTTACCTTACAACACCCGACTTTCTCATGGTTATCTGATATCTCTTGAATTTTTTTCAAATTTTTTTTTATTTTTTTATTTTTAACTTTGCATGTGTGGGGACCCATGAGTTTCTGCCGGCAGAAACGACTAAGGTTATGAAAGACGATGGCTAACATGGGAGCCAATACAAAATAAGCATAGGAAATATATTAATGTTTTAAAATAGGTTATAGTGTAAATGCAACAACAAAATGTGCTAAGCCACCCTTCTAGTTTTTTATTATCTAGTTTGGACAATTTTTTTGTCCAGTTGTGTCCGAAATTAACCAAGATTTACTGTATTCGAAAACAGTTAAACTGACCCAAAAAAGTTTTGTTATGATATAATGGAAAATTTGTACTGTTTGCTATTGCATCAAAAACAAAGCTTATAGATTTGATTTTTAAAGTTGATGTTTAAAAGTTTTAAACATTCAGGAGTTTACATAAACTATGCATCAATGTGCACAAGATATGGTGAATGGAATCTTCCAATTTCTGAAGTCAAGTGTGTGATTCAACAATGTCCAGCTCTAAAAGCGGTTTCTGGAGCTACACATAAACTACGTAAGTGGATGCTGGCTATAGTGAGCCAGTGGTTAGATTCATTTTTTTTGTCAGTCGGTTCTATCACAAAAGTCATACTTGTCAGCCAGTTCTGTTACAAAAAGTCCATTGACAGTAATGCTAACCGGTTCGCTAATCTCATAAAATTTCGTGAGAGGGTACTATGGAACGGGTGCGAACCGGCTGAATCCCACCACTTGGTAGAAGGTATGAAAAATCTGGTAATTTCTGTATTTTTCAATACTGTTGCATTTGTTTTAGTGGGTCCTGCCCCGACCTATGGCACCAAGGCAACTTACAACTGCAAACCCGGTTACTGGTTGACACGGGAAGTGGTTGATGTTGAACTGACATGTGATGAGAGTGGAAACTGGATGCCACCAATCGATGGCTTCCGTTGTGCTGGTAAGTGGGCCAAAACAAGTATAACCCCCACGTGCTTAGATTTAGAACATTATCCAGGGTGTTGAAAAGTTAGATCGGTGGTTCTCTAAATTTTTTCTGTGCAGGCCTCTAAACTTAGTTGAATTGAAAATGCCCCCACCATAGACAAAACTCAAAGCACATACATTTTAAGGGTAATATACCGAAATTAACTCAGGGAATTCAGTGGTGTTCAATATGGTTTGTCAAAAAACATCGTCTAAAAATATCTTAATTCTCTCTTTGTTATTTTAAACACCTCCACAAAGACGTGATGCTGGCACCTACTTTGAAAACCACAATATCTTCAAAAACAAAGTATTGTTTTGACAAATTGAACACAAGAATTGCAGCATGTCTGCAGTAATTTATCAATTCAAGCAGATAAAAGGTTAAGTAAAAGCAGATTTTTTGTTCAATAACTCCTCTCGGCGAACTCTCATTTATTTATTTTATTACCTTACATTGTGCAATATCATTAGAAAAGCATTTGACCAAGCTACAATTATTGAAATGAATTCTTGTGGTGCAGTGTATAATTTGCATTTGGTAGTACTTGTATGCCCTTCACCTCCCCCTGTTCTCTATGGAGTTTCCAGTGGATTGATTTGGAAGTTTGGCAGCAAAGTCACATACACTTGTATTCCAGGTAAGCAGTTTGTGTAGTACAGAGTTCACTTTATTTTGATATTAAATGTTGCAACAACTGGTTAACCAGTTCTTGTGATTCAACGACTCGTAGCTCAGTTGGTAGAGTCCCAGAAAGACTCCTGTTGTGGGTTTACAACCCACTGCGAAGCAAAGGCCTGGCGTACTATGATTCTGGTAATGAGACATCTATCAATCCAGTAACCATCTTGCAATGTCATTGGAACTTGTGAAAAATAATTTTTTTCAAGTTTTTGACATATTTACTTTAAATTGATTTGCAGGATATCGGTTCGAACCTGCCAAAGGTCCCATCCTTGAAACTGAATGTGGAAGTGATGCATTATGGGATCCAGATCCAAAATCCAAGTTTCATTGTGTTCGTATGTATATTCATGTTATTTCGACCACAGGAATTCATCACTATAATTAGCATAAATATGAGTTCCCTGTACTAAGAATGCCATGTTTGAATGCCTGGGGCCTAGCATTTACTTGATAATGCTGACTAAAGAAAAAATACGCAGAATATTGCATGACATAAATAGGTTTAGAAAAAAGTTAGTTAAAACAGATTCATCAAATTTCTTTTTTATTGTTATTCATAGTTTTACATTATTTTGGTTGATTTATCTTTAACTCTGGCTACAGAAAACAAATGTTTAGTTTAGCAAAACCATGTGTGCAATTCTACTTCTTGAGCCTTGCTACTTTGTTACAAATTTAAAACATACCAATGTCAACCACTATTGCTGTTGTCTTGTTTCAGGTATCACTTGTCCAGACCCTGGTGTAATTGCTCATGCTACTTATTTCATTGCTACTGGTGAAGTGGCATTTGACTCTGTGGTGGAGTAAGTTACAATGGTTCTCCTTCTGTTATAGTTTGTGGCTCTTAAGTACAATAAACAATAGTTTGCTTGTTAACTATATAATCTGTGTCCTGTACATATCAATAAAAAGCAGAGATACATAACTGATGAAACTCAAAGCCAAAGATTTTTGACCATTTTTAATATAGATTTTGCTAATGTTTTTTTGTGTTTTAATGTGTCGCTCATTTTCCTATGCTTGTCCTTGGTTAAACGGTTGAAAAAACATTGTTAAAATTGCATTTACCCATTGCTAGTTAACAATGGTTGTGGCTTTTGAGTGATTAGTTTATTTTATTTCAGATTTTAATTATAAATTGCAAATTTTTAGATACAATTGTGATGAAGGTTATCAGTTTGCGCCAGGGATTCGGTCCAAAATATTTCGATGCACAATTGATGGAAGCTTTATCCCTGATCCAAAAGCTTATGCTTGCAAGAGTAAGTATACTTTGAAAATAAAATATAATTGTGTTTTTGAGGTAGATGTGTTTATCAAATGGTGCATCTAAATGTCTTATTATAACATCAGCTAAGGTGAACATACACAAGTACTGGAATCAGCCCTAAAGCATTCATGCAGACTAGTGATCATGCAGACTATCTATAAATCATAGTATACCAGGTCTGCATGAAAGCTTCAGGGCTGTTTTGAGTATGAGTGTATGTTTACCTTGGCTGATCAACAGTCAAACATGAAGCTGACATGTGCAGCATACTTGTGATTTAACTTTAGACGGGTTCCCCACTGAAGCTTTGTTGTTCAGTTGGTAGAGCACAAGTCCTGGGAAGACTTATGTTGTGGGTTCGGATCCCATTGGCACCGGTTCTTTAGAACTGTCTCACGAAATTTTATGAGATCTGTGAACCGGTTAGCATTGCTGGTTACTGTCAATGGACTTTTGTAACAGAACCGGCTAAATAATATGACTTTTGTGCAGCGCCGGCTGACAAAAAATTTGAATCCCACCACTGACTATAGAATGCTCTAAGCATGGCCACTTTATCTTAAACTTCACAAGAGATGTGTTAACATGTCAGTTTGCAGCATCACAGCAGTTGTGTTGAATTTCAGGGACAATATGCACAGCACCTGGAATTGTTCGAAATGCTAACATGATTAGAACAACAACGGGAGACTTTGAATCTGGTAGTATTTTAATTTTTATAAAATTAATTTGTTAATGACCTAATAGACATAATTAAAAAATATATAACCTCGTTTTCAATATTTTTTTACTGTGAATGCCGAATGGTGGGTGTTTTTACAATTGCCAAGTTATAGCAATTTTATGTTTGGAACAAGATTCAAACAATATTAGTGTTACACTTTTAACCAGGGTTGCCATAGTTAAAAACAAGGAATTTTCTTAGAAATAAGGAAAATACGTTTTTCAAACGTTGCCGTTTAAAATGAGGACAAATCTTTGAAATAACGACGATATGACAACCCTGTTTATAATAGTACTTCGTTAAAAAAGTATTTACATTTTTTAATATCCCCCACATATGTTATTTCAATACTATTAGAGCAAACAATTTAGTTTATTGATCAGTATGTACTTTTGTCAGGTTTAAATGTGACTTATGAATGCATCGATAAGCATTGGATCAACCCTACAACATTTTCTGCAAGTATTATGTGCACACATGATGCAACATGGATGCCTCCAACAAGTTCTATTCGATGCATAGGTAACTATTGGTGGTAACTTATTGTTTCTGCCAAAATGTATAGAAATGTGTAAAAAATTGGCCATAATATGTGAAACATACTTTTGTTGCAGCCATACATTGTAGAAGGCCACAGTTTGTTAGCAATGCGACGATGATTGGATACAGCACATTAGTTGGTTCGATTTGGGAGATACGTTGTCACAAAGGGTTCTGGATTGAACAGAGTGCTGGAATCAAATCAGCAGCTACTACTTGCCATGAATCCACTGTTTCTTGGGTTCCATCCAATCTTACTTGCCAAAGTTGGTGCAATCAATTCACTAAAATTGGAGATTTTACGTTTTTGTGTGCTTTTTAAGGGTTTTTGAATGCACCTTTTTGAAAAGCTTTTGCATAATATTATCACTTAATCCCAATGGATGAAGGTTACCAAACTTTTTCATAGTAGGGTTTTAGACAGTTTTAGCAATGACATGTAATTAAGTCCTGAAAAGATTCCTGTTGTGGGTTGAAAGCCCACCACAGGCTAGATTTTTCTAACTTATCCTTGCCATATTGGAACCAGTTATTTTGGTACCATATATAGCACATTATAAATTTTATGTGAATAAGATTTTGATGATGCCAAAGAATTTATGTAAAATATATAAATCAAAAGCGGTAAATATATTTACTTTACCATTTGCTGCCTATCAGTCAGGAGGTCTTTGCTACCATATCTGTCCACCCCTGGATATAGTTTGATTTTTTTAAGATTTAGAAAGCTGAATAGTTAAACATTATTAAAGCATTGCAGCTTGTCATTTATTGACCAGATGCTTTTACATTTAAAAAAAAATGTTTAGGTTATTTAAACATACAAGAGAACGTAAATGAAAAAAGAATAAACATCCTTGGGTGCAAATACTTGACCCAAGTCTTGTCATCCTGATGTTGTTTTGACATTTGGAGCAAATTTGATCTTTCTGTTCTAGTTGCAACATGCGCTGCTCCCACACATGTTGAAAATGCTCACGTTATATTCACATCCCAAGTTTACACTTACAACAAGGTTCTGTTGTACCAATGCAATGCAGGATATAAACAAGTGGGAGTTCAATCGATTACAGGGTTTATGACAACTTGTTTGGAAAATGGAACGTGGATTCCCAATCCATCAAAAATTAAATGCGAAAGTAGGTTTTAAATTTTGCACTTTTAGCTTCACTACTTAGTTTTGCAAAACTTGCAAGAAAATAACACTTAAATATGGCTGAGTTGAATACATCTTTATGCAATCAGTCCTGGAGCGTTTATGCAGACCAATGATTGTGGCACACTCTCCTAGTAAACCAGGCCCATTGAAGGTGTCATATCGAATCCAGGTCTAACTGGCGATCCCTACTTCGAAGCTGACATGTGTAGCATACAAGGCTTGGCAATGGTGCTTTGTGATTTGACTTTCGGCAGGTTCTCCACTGAGCCTGTGTAGCTCTGTCGTGGATTTGAATCCCTACGTAGCTAGATTTTTATGGCCTGTGCTTTGCTCTTTGGAAATTCTTTGGAGACAGCTTGATTCAGGATAATGGCAATAATAGGCTTACTGCTATTCATTTGACTTTTATTTAACAAAGTTACAGCTAATCACATGTTTAAAAGCCATTGTAACTTTTATACCCTTTTCCTGTGTTCACTGCATAACCTTATGATTCTAATTACGTATTATTTTTGTTTTTCAACAGAGAAATACTGTAATTTCCGTGGTGGTTATTTTTCCCATGGCAACCTCACATTTGGCTCTTCAAACAAATCGATGTCAGCTGTTGGTGATGTTGTGACCTTGACATGTGATGAAGGTTATTGGTTGATGATGGAGAAAGGTTACAAGTTGTTTGACTTTGTGTGCAAAGAAGATGAGTTGTTTCATCCTAATCCCATATACCTCAAGTGCACAGGTACAACTTAATTGATTTTGACACATAATTTTCAATAAATTGCTGTAATAGAAAAAATACGGGTTGATTTATCATTTTTTTGCAAAATTTTAAAGGTGACCTTTACAAGTTATTGAACATATTTGGTTTTACTAGTTTAAGGACATAACAATGCCAATTCTTACTTTTTGCGTTGTGTGACAAACCTTGAGGCACTTGCGTTTATCAAGACTGTGGCCTTAAACATTACAAACTAACTTAATGCATAGACATGTATACGGTCTTTCTGACAACGCCCATGTTGTTACCCCTGTATTTTGAAAGGGGTAACATGTCACCCCCGTTTTGGGGAGGGGATGGGTAACATGTGAAACCCTAAATCGAAGTCTATGGCTCTGGCTATAAATATAACAGCTATTTTAGCTCATACTGTACAAAACTGTTTAAAATTTCTGCAGCTGTTGAATGTCCAACCCCACGACCACGACTACATGCTACTTTACATGCTCCATACACCGTCTACAAATCCACTATCACTTACACATGCAAGGAAGGTTTTGGTTCGCCAAACTTACCTATTCCTGTTACAAGATGGGAAATAAACTGCCTGGCCAGTGGAAAGTGGGATCAAAACTTTGATATTGTGCAGTGCAAATGTGAGTAAAGTTTTTTTCTTGGACTTATAAAGGAACATATTCTCTTTAATATAGAAGTAAATGACTAGGCCTAATATTAAAAAATTTGGTGCTGTTTTTTGCTGCTTTTATAATGGATATTGATTGTGTTTTTAAAGTCTCAGGTAATAATTGTCACCCAGTTTCCTCTGTGGTTTATGCCCAATTGTGATTTTGAACAGAATAAATGAAACATGGCTTTATAGCCTGTGGCTCCCAACCGACTGAAATGGTGGTGGATGGCTTCACCAGCCAATACGGCCTATGTCTTGTCACCAGCTGCACTAATGAGATATTGTAGGTCAAAGCAGTGTGCACTGGTTGCAGCTTACTGATCATCATTATTGGCTTGATACTTTTAAATGATACTTTATGTTTTACATAAGGTAATAACTGTCTCACTGCATTGCAGCCGTATTGGAAAGGTTTCCATAAAAACAAGAAAATAACTTCAAAATTCCAGTTTGTTCTCTGACACTCTATAACAGTGGTTCTTAACCGCCGGTCCGCGTCAACTTTCCTGCCGGCCCACCAAATATATTACAATTTTATATCTTAATTACAAAATGCAAGATGTTGAAGACAGAGAAATCTTATGGAAGTCAACGCTCTACTTCGCCTTGCAGAAACTTCATTAGAACCGCATTTAACATGTATAATATCAAACAGACAGCAGCAAACTTCTCATTGAATTGAAGTTTTCATACTTCTTTTAAATTGCATATTTTTGTCGTGATTACATTTTGGGTTGGTTTAAGTCCACCGGCCCGCCAAATTTGTTTTGAAAGTTTACCGGTCCTCAAACTTTACCACTGCTCTATAATATCCTAAATATGGAGGGATTTCTTACAATGCACAAATACAGATCAAAAGCATTCTTATATATTTGTGCAACACTCAGACAAGTATTTTATTGCAGTAATTGAGTGTGGATCTCCTGCTCAGGGTGAAAATGCTTACATGGAAAGTTACAAGTTTACTTTCAGTAGCAGAGTTCGCTACCATTGTTTCAAGGGCTACTGGTTGGAGAGAGATGTTTTTCACTTTGATATCACTTGTCTCGCAAACACGTCATGGGACAACCCCCCACCCAAGTGCACAGGTACATTTAAACCCTAAAAAATGTCAAAGTTTTGTTTAAATGTGCAATGTTTCAAATGAATGTAAACTTGTAATCGAATTTTGTTCTAATGCTTTCTGCAAGGGTTGTCGTGCCAAAAGCAAGAGTTGGGGCATGTTTGTGTAAAAGTGTGTGCAAAATTTTGTGCTTGTAAGGTGTAGCTTAGACAATTTGTATCCCTAATGGACATTAACCTTTTCAGAGTTGGAATGTCTTCTTTACTTGGCAAACTTTCCAAAGTTAACTTTTTTTATGCTGTTATAAATGCTGTTATATTTTACTGATTAAACTTATGAATAGATTGGTGTATAGTGTTCTATGTACAAATTGTACGTAGAAATGACTAAATAAAAAATTACCGCAGAAGTTCTAGCACAGAATTTTAAAAAGGCTCTCGGGCAAATCATTAAATTTTTGGTGGCATTTTCTACTAGTATATAGCAGGCCTCTGATATGTTTGTTTCTGCATTCAGTGGTGAAGTGCATTGACCCAGCCACTGTGACTGATCATGCAACACTGATCGGCGACAGTTACTCTTATCTGGACTTAGTCACCGTGCATTGCAATGATGGTTACTGGATCAACCCTGGAAGAACAAAGGTGACCATTAGATGTCTGCACACTGGAAAATGGGATTCTATCCATGATAATTTCACTTGTAAAGGTCAGGAGCCTGTGTGCGTTTTTTTTTTTGCAGACGAATAGACCAAAATCTTCACCAGCCAGTTACAATATTGTTTGTTTTAATTTCAAGGTGATTAACTCCAAGCATGATAACACCAAAACCATTGTTGCCTTTTCTGAGGATTACAAATCATTTTAATCCTCCTTATTTTTTTTGTATTTTTATCTCTTGCATGCTTTGATGGTTGTCATATTAAGGCAGTAGTAAAAGGCATGAAGCAGTTTTATTGGGATTAATTTGCCACCCTAAAATGGAAAATATAGCCTGACATTGTAGGATTTTAGTAACATTTGTTTATAAAAAAATTTGGACGGTGGATTGTCTTGTGGTTACATCAATTGCGATTCTTAACCAGTTGTTTAATGTATGTTGTGTGTATTTTTATATTTATTATACAGTAAACTTTGGTTAATCAAGACTCGTTTGGACCCAAAAAATTGTCCGGGTTAAACAATGTCGACTAGTTGAAGCCTTACCACATTACAAATCATTTGCACCTCAAGACTAAAAATCAGACTTTGGCAATATCACTGGATTATACGAGGTTTACTTTATTGAATAAGATTTTTCCTTGCCTAGTTTCGACAAAAAATGAGGTATAAATGATTTGTAATTTGGTAAGGCTTGAAATAATCACAATTGGTCAATCCAGAGAATTTTTTTTATCCAAACAGGTTCGGATTAACCAAGGTTTAGTGTACCTACAATCTAACACTTTATTTATTTCCCAGCTGTTTTATGTCCAATGTTGTATTGGATTCCACATGCAACAAGGAATCTTACCAACTACACACAAGGAGCAGTGGTCCAATATACTTGTGACTCTGGCTACTTTGTTTCTCGGAATAGGAACTACATAAATGTGGTCTGTGGCAACAAGGGCCAATGGGATCCACAACCAAAGTTTATCAAGTGTCTGCGTAAGTACAATATGTTAAATCGGGCAACATATGTAAACTACACATTGTTAGAAGCTTCATAAACCTGTACCAATCCAAGCTTCCAGTTGACTTATCGTTTAACACATTTTTTTTCAAATGATAATAAACTTTAGTTTCTCTGTCATTTGGTCAAAAGCAACACCACAAAACTTTGAGCACTCAGAAATACAGGTACTATTTTATCCCTACCTATTGAGGATGAGCATAAACTGCAATTGTCATGTTTGGTCGAGCATTGAGCATCTCAGTATAAGTGCGTGGGTTTCCAGTATTAGGACATTTTTAAAAACAGTCACTTTGACTCTTGGGGAAGCCTACTTCTAAATGTTAGCAATGAAGCATGATTTTTGGGGTAATTGCATATCCTCGGCTTAGTTTACGCAACTGTTTGGCTGATCAAAAACTGCAATTCTCGGTACCAATTCTTGGGATTTTAGCTAGGTTCGACCCATCCCTACTACCTATCAGAAAAGTATGCTATTACATGTAATTTTGGCTTGGATGCTTTAACACCAGATAAACACTCTCATACTATGATATCTTAAAGCTAACCCAATATTGACCATACAGCTTTTATATCCAGACAAAACTTCTTTCGATTGTGACCCTCCACATCTTATCAAAGATGCACAATTTTATGTAGAGAGCTATAGCTATAACTCAATGCTTAATATCACATGTTCAAATGGATTTGAGTTCAATGTAGAAGCTGACATACTATTTGCTCACTGTGCACTCAATGGTTCATGGGTACCAGATTTATCAACATTTGAATGCAAAGGTAAATACAAAATAAGAGGCAAAAACATCAGGCTAGATGAGGCTAGCAGATTTTTCTGGATTTAAGTGTTTAGTCATTTGTTTCGAGCCTGACTAGATAGTCATTAAATGGTTTGGCACAAAGAAAACGAATTTATTGATACATTTTAATGCTTTGTAGGTGCTGCACAACCATAAGAGTTAGGTGGTAAACATGACAAAATATGTCAAATTACACCAACTGTAATATTGGTGGTTAGTTAATTGAGTTGCTATGCTTTAATGTTGTAAACAACTAACCACAATGCAGCGAAATAAGTAACTAACAGTAAGCAGTTGTTATAAACCACTGCATAGCTGCTACATGATTTGTTGTATGGATTTGGCATTGTAATAAGAAGGAAAAATAGTGCTTTTCTCCTTGTTAAGTGAATGCCCTTAGTAAATAATCCAGATTTCACAGTTAAAAAAATACAAATTATTTATACAGCAAACTTTATCTGAATTAGGTATCTGGAGTAACCAAGGTTCTGTGCTTTGTTTGAGTCATGGACCACCAACCTTTTGATTGAAAGTTTATTTCTTTTGGCATTAATTAAGTTTATTACTTTTTTTTCAGCTCTTGAATGTGCGGGGCCAGCAACGATTTTACACTCAAGTTATGTGGGTTCAGATTATGCTTACAATTCAGTTATTCAAGTGAACTGTGATGAACCTCACCGAATTTTTATTGATAACAATGGTGTAAGTATAGACCTGTTCGTTGCATACCCCATACTGTTCAATGTGTGGTTATGAATTTATGCAATGGGCAATTACCCAATAACATTTTGGAACCACTGATATATGTGATAAGCAGTAGGGATGGGCCAAAACTACAAATGTTCTGGTGTGTACAGCCCCTAGGAGTTCATGTTTTTTCACTATCTAACACACTTGAAAGCAGTCTTTTTTGTGTTGCATTTTCTTTCAAAAACACAAGTTTCCTATGTTACACAATGCATGAATGTGCAAATTTAATGCTCGGGTCAGTTTGTACAACTGCTTGGCTGCGCACCAAGTATCAAAAACAACAATGATTGATGTCGAGTACTCTGGTTCTGGCTTGGTTCGGCCAATCCCTAATAAGCAGGTTACTTAAACTGACAAGTTACAACCTAGACTCAACCACTTGCTTCTCCTTGAGCAGGAGACCAAAAAAAAGCAGGCTGCATTGCTGCTTTTGCGGAACTGTTGGGGATCTTTTGTGGTCCTTAATGTTCAGGGTAACCATGACTGAGAAAAGCTCATTTAAAGACATATACATGTAATAAAGTGTTGTATGGTCAATGATGTGTTTATGTGTTTTGCGGATTTTATGCTGCAGGAATTACACAAAACCCATCACAGAAGTACAACAATAAAATGTGATGCAGACAGAAAGTGGAAACCAAGCCCCAGTGAACTTCAGTGCATTGGTATAAAACTCATTATCTTATAGTAGATGGAGTTGTGGTAATTTATTGCTAGTAATCATTTCTTAATATTATGCTTCTTCAAGAGTGCAATACATCCTCCATGTCACACACTGTATCTGTACTTGTCCTCTAACTTGCCAAACATATATGACTTGCAATGCCTTTTATAAAGCTTTACTTGGCCAAGTCCCCAAAATGGATACTTCAACTGATAATCTTAAAATTCCTTTCAATTTGTCATAAGATGATTTACTTTGCTTAAGTCCTGCAAAAATATTTTTTGCACACAGTAGATACAGTTGTGGTCTTTTATTGCTAATAATAATTTCTTAATTTTATGCTTTTCAAATGTGTGATTTCTCCTTATGTCACATTACATCCATAGTTGTTCTCTAACTTATCGAAAATATATGGCTTGTAGCTCCTTACTGGGCCCAAGTCCCTAAAACATATAACTCAACTGTTAATCTTTATAATCCCTATCAATTTGACATTAAGATCATTCACTTTACTTAAGTCCTGTAAAAAATGTCTTTGCTCTTTGTAATAAACTCATGCTTGTGTTCTTTTAAAAAAATTTGCTTGACTTGAAATAATAAAATCCTCTGTTTTAAGTCCTTTTAAAATCTTAAAGTAAGTCAACTAAATTTAAACACTTTAACAAATGGGTTCTATAATAAAAAATGGTTTACCGAAAGACTTCTGTCCCAAGAAACTTTTTACTTTACCCATTTGACTAATTTGAAAAGACTTGTTTACAACTTTTGTACAACAATATTATTTCAGTTGGTGAATGTGGCTCGCTTGAAACTCCTGCAACTATGACCAATACAAGTTCACTCCAAAACATTGGGTTTGGTTCTGAAGTAACCTTTCAATGTCTGGATGGAAAACACATTGCTTATGGAGTTATACAAGCCAGTGTATATTGTACAGATTCTGGCTTGTGGACACCAGATGTCAATTCCTTGCACTGTAATAGTAAGTTGCCTGTTTAGCTAATACTTTTTGGAGCTATTGATTGTAAGATTTGGGATTTATAACCTAATGGCTCGATAAAAGTTTTGTTTTGTAACTTGCTGTTGTTTTTGTGTTTTTACTTTTGTAGCACCTGTTCAATGAAGGTATTTGTTTTACTTTTTATTTATGAATATATTTTCTCCTTTGTAGATATGGTTTGTCAAGTTGAGCCTACCTTACACTTTTTAGGCCAAGAATTTTTTTGTTTTACTTTTCCCTTTGATTTGTTTAATTGCATTTATGGAGATTAATAATACCCACAGTGCACGATGATTTTACTACAAGATACATCAGCATAGCTGGGGGCAAGATGGTCTTCGGGCAAAACAGCCACAACGTGGCCCAGAAGTTTATTGATAATGCACATGTGTACGATATATTTTGTTGCACAATCACTGCTATAATCTTGTTCTTGTATTTTGCAGATATAACATGTGGATTTCCCAGTCTTCCTGCCCATGGAACTTTAATAGGATCTGATCTTATTTATGGAAGTTCAGTTGTCTTCCGATGTATTGAAGGTCATCGAATGACTATCAGTGACAAATTTATTACTGAGGTGGAACTTCAATGTAACAAACTGGGATCCTGGGACTCGATTGACCTGCTGTCAGATTGTCAAAGTATGTCTGCAAGTTGAGCTGTTGATCAAAGTTTGTTTAGATTAGTGGCTCTTGACCTTTTTATCACAGCCGAACCCCTACGATATTTTCAGCCTTTAGTCGAACCCCAACAAGTTACATCCTAGGTTTCTACTTTCTAACACATTTTTTTGTGGGTCATAATTAGCTTTTAACCAAACATAAGGCAACAGTTACTGTTTGTCATTTTGTTAAATTATGAATAATAATACAAGCAACTTGTTTCAGGATTGCTTTAATTCAGGCATTTTTAGTTTGTATCAAAATAAAGAATTGTATTTTTAGCAAATATGCGCAAACATGTTAAAGTTGAAGTAATGAGTTTTTGCTGCTTACGAGCAATGCGCACAATTCTCTTTGTTACATACAAAAAGAAAACAAAACCTTGGTCTAACCTTCCAGTATTTTGATATTTAGCAAATAAAAGTTGCCATTTTTTATCGACTATGGAACCCTAAAGTTTAACGAAAACAAGTATTTGTATTGTACTTCAAAAAGACCTTCATCAAACCCCTGATTCAGCTTGCCGAACCACTGGGGTTCGATCGTACCCAGGTTAAGAACCACTGGTTTAGATGTACATTTAGTTTGTTGTTGATGTAAACCAATAGATCCAACCATTTTTTAAAAAAGCGATGCAGATAACTTAATGTGTGGGTTAAAATCCAAATAAAATCTCTCACAACAGAAAACTAATGGATGTTGTAATTTAAAATTGATGGTTTGTAGTACATTTATCATAGCACTTAAACAAGCTGGAATTATTTCATTGGGCTGGTTGAATGAATACCATAGTTTGGTGACTGCTATGGTATAAACCAATTGTCCTAAACCTTTTTGTTATTTTTATTATTGTTTCAAGAATCTCCTGATAGTTTTTAACAAAGTATTGTCCCACAATCCCACATACTCGCACACATGAGCATACCTTATATGTTTGTTTTGTTGACGAAAACAATGCAGTGGTTGTGAATGATGTAATGACATCAACAAACATATTTCATGCTACAAGTAAACTAGTCTCATAAACTAAAATAAAACTGTGAATAATTTTAATTTCAGGAATTGTGTGCAGCGACCCTGGAAACATTATACAGTCTCGTCGGGAGCCAGAAATATTTTCAAATTTGTTTGCAATCGGTTCGAAAGTGACCTATACCTGCAGAGAAGGTAACTTAAGTGACACTAGGAAACAGAATTGCCCAAGCACTTGAGTTCGGTGCCATAGTTACAATAGTTTTAATAAGGGAAATTTGACAATGGTTATTAATCTTTTTGTTATTAGGTCTTTTATGACCACATATTTGCAATTACTTTTTATACGTCAACTATTACATTGTGCTGTGCTGGTCATTTTCATCTCCCTTACTAATGTTTTCATCAAGGATCATGGTTTAGCAAAGCACAAAGGAGCAAGATAATTGAATGTAATACAGAGGGAAAGTGGACACCAGGTCAAGCAGTAGAACTTGTTCCTTGTAAAGGTGAAATGTTTGAAAACTATAACATATTTGGTTTGAACTAAGATAAACATGCATTTTTGTTAGTAAGATGGCCATGATGTGTTTATGCAGACATGCGTCAGGTGCCTTCCGTTTTATATTATAGTACGCCATGCCTAGTAATGAATGTATGTTTATCTTAGTTGATCAATTGATTATCTAGCAATACCCAAACCCAGTGGTTTCCAACCTTTCATGTGGCTGTGGCCCCTAAAAGTATATATTGGGCCTCATGCTCCCCTTTAAATAACAATGTAAGATCTGTGCCCCCCCTGCAAAAAAATGTAAATGGCAAACTTGTGTTAAACTTAAGTTTTAATTTTGGGTTTAAAAGAGTCGAATAGAGTAAACAACAAACTGTAATGCCGACAAACCTCAATATCCATAAAGAATGTTTGCAAATAAAGATATTTGCAGCACACACTTTATACTGCATATTATAAAACAAAATTATTCACTGACTTTTAGTGGGTGTTTCTGGTGGAGCTACACCAGTGCCTAATATCGGGTCAATTTCTTTTCATTGCATTTAACATACCAACAACTAATCCATGTTTTAGTAGTTCCTTGCACATTTTTAGTGCGCAACAAACTCAGGGAGCATATGTGCATTCCAAGACACATCAAAATATATGCCGGACATAAACTGCAGTGTGGCCACAGCATGCACATCTAATGCTGTTTAGAATGGTCGTCAGTGTATTCCCAGTCACAATAAAATCTATGCCGCATAAAAACTGATGTGTTGACACAGTGTGCACATGTAATGTTGCTCTCTGTGTAGTCTAGAAGCTTGTGTGTATGCCCGGACATATGCAAAATCTATGCTGCCAATAAACTGATTTTATTCCCACAGCATGCACATTTAATGCCATAGACTTGTGCTTATGTTCAGGTACATAAAAACTTAAATGATTTCTTCCTTCTGGTATCTCCATACACTGTGAATTTTAAACTATTTCAGATATAACATGTTGGTTTCCACCTCATGTTCCTTACTCAATCAAGCCAACTGACTGGCATTCAAAGACAACATACAGAGTTGGTGAATCTGTTGTTTACCAATGTCAAGAAGGTAGAAGGTTCAGTACTGAGCCAAATACTGGGATATATTATACTGTGGATTGTGTTAAAGATGGGACATGGACCGAGCTACCACAAAATCTCAAGTGTGAATGTGAGTAGTTTTGCTTAAATGACTTTGTGTGAGTTCTTAAAACAAAAAGGATTTAAACTCACAAGCTTTCAAATGCAAGGCAGTTGCTAAGCCTCTATGTTTTTAACATGCAAAAAGTCCTCTTTGCAACTAGACTTTCAAATGTGTGATATTTATTGTACAACAGATGTTTGTTTTCATCCACCAGGCAACGAGCTGGGTGATTCTATTTAAAGGTTTAAAGTACAAATGTTGAACAGTTAAAGTAAAATATTGTACAAATATTTAAGGTAACCTATAACTTTGTTAGCACTAGGCTTTTGTAGCATGCAAAACGTTTGTTAATCAATCGACTCCCAAGTGGAAAACTCATTGTGTTGCAGCTCAATTTAAAAAAGACCAATCGGGTTCAAAACCCAAACCTAGTAAACATAAGGCAGCTGCCAATTTTTCAAAGTATTGTAACATTCTTAGTTGCGAAAACTTTAACCCCATAAAAGAAAATTAATTTAACACTTTAATGTTGTAACTGAACAAATGTTGGAGGCAGAATTAGAACCCACATCCTCACAAGCTCATGATAGCAAATATCTAACAATTTTAATTCTCTATGACAGATATCAGTTGTGGTATTCCACCTTCTATTCTTCATGCATCATTTCACATTCCCACCAATCTCCTGGTGAATTCCAATGCAAGTTACACATGCGACGACCGATTTTCCATCACAACAGCCGAAGGAGATGTCCAGTTTGGTTTCAACACACAATGTCGGATGAGCGGAGTGTGGAATCCTGACCCTCGTAGCTTTGTGTGTGAAGGTGAAAACAATTAGTTTATTATTGTGTTTGTTTAAGTTCACTACAGCGCCCATAACAGCCATAAACTTTCAACAGACTAAATTGTGTTTTGGCTCTTGCAGAAAGTGTTTGTTTTTTGTCTTAATAGATTATGTCATAGAATTGTAGTTTTTAGGTGTCTTTTACATTTTCAAACTCATTAGGTACTTATGGTACAAGTGTTATGTATTAGAGACATATAGCTTCTAAAGAACTATCTTTTTCTCTCTTTAAAATGTTTCTAATATTTTTCAATTTTATGTATTAACTTCTTATTTTGTCCCGGTGGGCTTGTTTGTGTTGATATAATATCCAGCACAATAGACTTTGCAAATTTTATGCACCAGTACTGTTTAAACTTTTTCCGTTGTACACTTTTTATAATTTTCCAGCAATAATTTGCATTACTGACGCAAGAATCCCCTGATCCAATAATATTCAAACCAAGCAGGTTAATCCTAATGTGGTTACTTTTTCGAAAAACAAAATTGTGACCTTTAGTATACCTAGGCTGCATTCCCTTCATATACTATGATTCAGTTGTATACCCTAGTTTTGATGTGGTATCACTTGGACATACAGTATACCTGGTTTAAGATCACTGTCTTTCACTTTTCAGTTTGTCAACCCTACCTCACAACACACCTTTCTATTAACAGTGGCCAAATGCAAAGATCCACCTTTTATTCTTCATGGTCACAGAAAAGTGGGGGATCTTTCAGCAGAAAGTTTTGTTACTTACTCTTGCCAGACAGGATATGAAATGTCGGGAGTCACGAACGTAACTGGGTCAGATTCTGTGAATGTGAAATGTCTAAGAAACGGAGCATGGAGTTTGAATGTTGATGCTTTGAAATGTAACAGTAAGTGAAAGAACTAAATCAGTTTTAAGTTCGAGCGACTATTGTGATGCATATTTTTTGGTTAATTGCTTATTTCATTTTAATGCGTAGAGATAGAGCTTCGGGAAAAATATGTATTGTTTAACTAAATTGATCAATTGCATAGGAACTTTACTTCCTAAACAACACATCCTTTTTTCTATGATTTCCATTAACTTCACTAAAAAGCTTAACAAATTTATCATATGATTAATTGTAAAACAAAAGAAATGGCCGACAAGAGTCTTAGTGTTTGCTCATTTTTCTGTTATCTAAACCTTTCGCAGTTAAATCCTGTCAACATCCACAACCCATCAACAACGCTTCACTTACCTACTCTATGGTTACATTCCGGTCCACTGCGAGATATCAATGTGCTTTGGGATATTTCTTTGACCAACTTTATACTCCCAGAAAATCTGAAATTCAAGTTGTGTGTGGGTCTGATGCAAAATGGATACCTTCTGTAGAGAAAGAGTTTTGTGCAGGTAAATGACAAGATTTTTGTAAACAGTTTAAAACTATTAACTTTTGGTTTCAATTTGTTTGTTTTTTTCACACAAGATAAAGTTATTTATTACATTTTGAGTGATTTATTCGGTAAAATCCAACCAATCAGCAACTATTTTCAAATTGCATTGGTTCTTTGTGCAATGCTATTATGTTGCATGTATGGTTTCAAAAATCCCAAAAATCTAACCCATTTGTCATTGTATTGCAGTTGCTGTTTAATTTTCAAGTTATTTTCTTGCATTTTTAGCTTTTGATTGTGGAAAACCTGATCAAGTGAAACACGCCACATTAGTATCTGAATCTTATTTACTGGGGTCAGAGGCCAGATATGTTTGCTACAGAGGTGAGCAGGTTTTTTTAAGGTTTAGTTTGGGTGACCGCTAAGTAGTTTTAAGAGACCGCAAGTGTTTCATTTAAATGCCAAAAATAGCCATATTTGCCAAATTTTGGGTTTTTTGGGGGGATTTTGGAATTTTGGGAAACTGCTGGAAACGGTTCCCAAAAACACCTTAAAAAAACACTGGAGGTGAGTTCAGGCAACTGTTACACCAACATTTTTTTTAACGTGCTTATTAAATTAATTTACAAAATTCACAAAGTAAGTTTCCTATGTAAAGAAACGCAACAGACTAATACAGGATAACCCACAAACTCATGAGTTGATGCAAAACTATCATTTTTACTTAAAATTACCAACCTGCTAATGCATAATCAGTTAACGAGAGGTGTGAAACATGGTATATAAATGGTATATAAAAGTGCTTGCCAAACCAATTTTTCATTTTTGGAGAAGTGATGTGATTAGAATTTACAAACCTGACAGTGCAAAACCATTTGCCGAGATTGATGCGTTACTGAAACAAGGATGAGATTGGAACCAACAACCTCCAGTTTTCGACGAAATAAAATTATGTTTCACAAACTTGCCACCACGAGCAAAGTCGTACTTCAATATTTTTTACATGTTTGTCCTCAGGTTATGTGATTGACCACGGTGAGGACGGATTGCCATCTGCTTCCCAACCTCTTTCTACTTCCCTCTCAATAAAATGTCAACAAACTCTTTCATGGGAACCGAAACCGCAAGACGTCAAATGTGTTTGTATGTTTACTATGTTTTTCTCTCCCCATAACTTATTTTTCGTGGTGAATTGTTATTCTAGGTAAAGTTACTCAGTGTTTATTTAGTTTGAGATTGAAAAGTTACTTACAAATATTGTATGACTACTAGACATCAAATTTCTTTATATGTCCACGTTCATACTACTGATATATTTGGATATTTTTTGAGAAACGTTGATCGGAATGTATCTGAGATTTTAGACCATAAGTGACTTTTCTGACACCTTAAATAATGTTTTGAAATTTAATGATACAGTTGTTTTTAAGTTTCTATTAATGTTTCAGTTATTTTTACATTTATTCTTGTTTTTTCATGTATTTACTGTCTAAGCGTGTTTTAAGTTGAAACAAGATAAAAAAATCTACATTTTAAGATGATATGGAATCGAATGAACACTTATTATGCTACACAACCATGATATTACCTAATTCATGTTAAATCTCTGTATTTCAGTAAGTTTTTATTTCATTAGTAATCCAGTGCATCCCGCCTCCAAAGCCACCGAAAACTTACTACACTGGAGGGCGGCATGGAGCAGACGGATCCAAGCAGTTTCGCTTTGGTGACGTCATCACTGTGACGTGTGCTCACGGTTACCTGATGTCAACAACTAAGTTACTCAGTATTATGGCAACTTGCAAAGATGACGGAACTTGGAGCAGCAACCCGGCTGATGTTAACTGTATTGGTATGATAGCTCCATTCATTTGTAAAAAGGGAAACATGTTTCGCAAATTTAAAAATGAAAAAAAACTGCTCGGCCTAGTACCGAGCATCAAAAACAGCGATGCTTGGACTGAGTCTTCGGGTTCTGGCTCAAAACAACCCATTTCTACTGGCTGTCATACGGTGGAACTAAAAACGTGGTTTTGTTGTGTCTTGCAATGGCCTATATATTTTTTTATATTACTCTGCACAAAAAGTGTCTTGCAATGGCCTATTAGTAACAACAATATATGTGCAAATTTTGTGTTTTTCTGTTAATGCAGTTTTTTTTATCTTATTTTGCCTCTTGTGTTGTATGAATATTACTAACATAATGGAATCTTGGCTCGTGAAAAATAAGCTTAGTAATGATGCAGTAAACCTCGGTTAATCTGTATCTTCACCTAATTCAGACACACAAGTACAAATGATTTGTAATGTGGCAAGGCTTTAACTAATCGTCATTAATTAATTCAGGCACATTTTTAGTCCAAACGGGTCGAGAGTAGCCGAGGTTTATTGTAATTATTTTGTTAATTTTCACTTCTTGGGTAAACGCTTTGGCAACTTTTTCCCAGATATAGTTTGTCCCGAACCTGCTAAAAGACCATTCGCTTCTCACGACGCAGACAATTTCAATTACTTGACCCGTGTGACCTTCACATGCGACAGAGGTTACTTCATCTCACCAGGCATATCGCAGTTTACCATGCAATGCTCATACACTGGAGACTGGAGTCCTTTATTGGATCTGCAATGCAAACGTGAGGAATTACTATAAGCAAGATTTGTTTATATTTCAACCCATCGCGTACTGTTTTTTAAAAAGTAGAAAAGTACATTTTGCCGCAAAAATGTATTGTTTGCCCAACTTTTTTTAGAAAACGCCTTAAATAAGGTTCTGCCACACATATTGATAAATCCCTACATAAGACTAAAGTACGACGTAAGAATTATCAAACTAATTATACCAAATATTTGCAAGTTTTTTTCACCAGTGTCCTTGTCCAAAAGCAATAGCATTTAATGTCAAAGAAAAGATCCTTCGCGACATAGTAATAAGTCGACCATTTTCTTGTACTATACTTAACTTTTCCAATAGGCTTAGTGTATATTTGCCTATAAAAGTTTTCTGGTCTGCATAAACTGTTTGGATGGTTAGACCAAACACTAGGCCTATTCTTCTTGACTAGGCAAGCATATTTCTGAAACCAACCAGGTTGGCAATTCTATAGGAATGCACACGACACGAGTTTTGCCTAAAACTAGGGCTGATTAGTTGGGTCAGTTAAGTTGCATTTCATGATCTGACTTGAGTTGCAGCAGTGAGCTACTCGTGTACCACCTTAAAAGTTCTGGCATACCACTAGTCATACGTGTACCACTGGTTAAGAACCAATGCATTAATGTTTTTTTCATTTCCAGTCTCTCTGATAACAGACACAGCACATAAAAACAAACTGTTACTTTCAGCCGTTGATTGTGGCAACCCCGGTTCAGTGGTGAACGCGTTGCGTCGTGACGTCAGCGGCAACTACAGCGCCGGATCTAGTGTGGAATATTTCTGCTCGCCCGGTTTCTACGTGGCAGCCGAGCAGGATGCGGTCGGTGCTTGGGTGGTTGGGGATGAGAGACGGACAAGTGTGAAGTTGATTTGCTCTCAAAGTGGAAACTGGGAACCGAGAAAGGCTGAATTACATTGCAGTGGTGGGTGTTTTGTGTTTAGGTTTGTTGTGCGGCTTTTGTTTTATACACGTCTAATTTTTTTGGAACATATGTTCTTATATAGAGAGTGGCTGTTTACAGTTGCTCTGTATACAAATTGCACCTTTACCTCTAAAATTTGTGTTTGGGAAAAGCCTTAAAAGCCGTGTTTTCCTAATAGGTTTTACGGGAGTAAGAGCTATTTTTGCCTCCAAAAAAGCATTTTTTTCGCTTTTATTTATGTCACATATACTTGATGTTTTAATCTTTTCAGTCAAATGACAAAAAGTCTTTTTACTGATAAAACATACATAGTTATATGAGGAATTTTGTGAAGCACTTATCCTTTTTCTCACTAAACACAACAATGCTCTGTGTCCAAACAAATAAAACATGACATTATACGACATTTAGTCATTTGAATTTTTGCATTGACTTAGTGCTTTTTATCCTATGCTTTCAAAGATTGCACGTTAGGACTGAAAGTGGACCCGAAACTAATAGTACAAGTTTAAATCCCGACCCGCCCGATGGTTTATGCGAAACAAGATTTTACTGAACAGAGGCAAATGTTTTTCAGATCGCACATCAGCTATTACGTTGTTCGAGCTTTCGCCTGACGGTGAGGTTTTCAACCCTTGGAGTTACTTGGTTGTTCCACAAGATGCAAATTACTTTGCACAATCATCAGGCAGAGCACGAGGAAGGACAACTAGCCAATCACCGAGTATTGAAAACCTGATCACGGCCTGTGAAACATCTGAGGTGAAGTTGTTGTGATGTTGCTTTAGGTTGTTAGTTTTAGGGTCCCTATCACTAATGGGAGTTAGAACAGTTCATTTTATAAAAGTTTAGCTTCCTCAAAATTAACCAGGCGAAACGTAAATTTAGAAAGTTAACATACAAACTTGATTTTGCTTGAGTTATGGTTTCAATATTAACATAATACTCTTCGGTGTTTTCCAAAACTTCAACCAAACAATACATGAAAATTTCAGTACCTTAGAGGTGAACTCACAAGTATTCCTATTAAATGCTATATTCCGACTTGGATTAAATAGTTAATTTTAGTAATTCGACGAATTGGATACAAATGTGCGTGTTTTTTTTCTTAATGTTGATTTCCATAAACATTAAATTTGTACCCCACTAAATTTACAAGTAATGTTTTTATTTGATTGCGTTTCGAGCATGTCTGTTTAGTTACATTTGGTGTACAGTTGAAGTTGATATGTTGTATTGTATATATGTTCTGTAAATTTTGTTCATAATCTATCATGCCTTTGTCAATAAAAAAATTGTGTTACTTTATTTCAGTTTTTACAATATGTCACACTAAACTAAAACAATCATTGCATGTATAAACAAAACTGAATACAAAAGTGTAAGTTGTATTTCAAATCAGGGATACAGCTCTCTTTGTAACGGAAAAAGTTTAACCACAGCTTCTGAAGAATAAAAAATCGAGCCAAATCTATTTGACAGGTTTTAGCGGTCCACGATCTTGGACATTGGATCCACATCACTGAAGATGAAGTTTCAACATCCCATGTTCCCAAGCTGATCCTGGAGACCGGAGTCGAGTGTGGAGTAATGAGGATGTTCGATGAGGAGCGGAACACGTATTGGATGCCCCAAGAAGTAAGACTTTCGAGAAAAGCTCACGTTTTAGAAATGGTTATCGCAGTGCTTTTCAATCGGGGTTCCGCGCTACACTGACAAGGGTTCCCCGAGGTTTGGTGTAACAATTCAAACCTAAATGATTCATAATATTATTGTTGCGAACAGTAAAGCTCAACTGTACAATCTAGTTAACCTTAGTTACACCATCGATCAATTGTGAAGTAATAAACACAGCATGGCTACAGTCTTGGTTGAATTTCGAGAAAAATGTAGAAACGACCGATCCAAGCAACACGTTTTGGTAAATCGTGTATTGCACTTACTTTTATATTATATGTGCTTTGGGAATGTTAGTTGAAATGTATGTTTTTTTTATATTTTCGTAGCCATCTTTTATTTTATGTGTTAAGACGATTTTGGGGAGAGGTCCCGCAAATTTTACAAAATACCTCGAGGGTTCCGTGGCACTAAAAAGGTTGAAGAGCACAGGGTTATCGGTTTCGTTTTTGCTATGTTTTTTTATGTCCCATCTTTTTAACAGTGTATTTATGATTTGTTATTTTCTTTTTTCATTCAATTCATTTCAACACAAACGATATTTACTTAAAGGAAAAGTGACGTTTCGACACATCTCATGGCATCTTCAAATGGAATGAATGAATGACATGAGATGTGTTGAAACGTCGCGTTCTATACAAATACATTGGCTTGTTTGTTTCTTGTTCGAATCTTTAAAACCGTGAATTGTATAGATATGTGATATATTATTTACATTAAATCCTGCGTTAACTTGAAATCTCTGGTTAATTGCATTTGCATTCTAATGGTTTGTGCGTTTGCTACAGTCGCCGTATTCACCTGCTTATTATGAAACATGGAAAGGTTGGACTGTCACCATTTCACTGAAAACAACTCATATAGTGGGAAGTTTCACACTTCATACTTCAAGGAATTTCGAGAATGATGTTAAGGTTGGTTGACCTTGCAAGTTTTAACTTACAATGCTATGTGGTTCTATGAAAAGGTCTTGTTCTTACTGAAAGGTTTTTTATCTTATTAATTTGGCTGCAAAATTGGGAGTTTTAAATGTTAGGAGCAAAATCCAGACGCTTGTTTCGCACCTTTTTCATCAATCTTTTACATACCTCAAGTGGATTTGAACTGGTGTTACTGATGTGGCTTTTCATATCACTGAGGATGGCATGATCATTTGCCGAAACGTTTGAACAATAAAGCATGTCTCACTTTTCTTGCTTTTTACGTCTATTTGACCCGTTGTTTTCTTCATTAAACTTATGAACGTGTCCGTATATAGTGTTGCAAATTCCAGGAGGTTTAGCAAACCTATGTGGAAAATATGACTAAAATACAGCTAACTTGGTATCGGGTTAGCGTAAACTTTTTGTCCGTGTCCCACCTAATCTGCTTACAAACGTTGATGTCACCTATGTTATGATGCTTAGATATATTTGTAGACGTTCTATGTACACACTTCAACAAATGGTGGTTCTTGGAGGACCTTGGGACCTTACCAATGTATTGAGTCGACCAGACGAATCGAGTACTTCTATGACTTCAAACCATTTCTTGCCAGGTTTGTGAAATTTATCCTTTGAACCAATAAAAATGTACTATAACACCATTCGTCCTAATCCACGGATGCTCAACAGACAATCACATTACCCTTGGTTTGATTAATGAGCTGGCATGATTTCGAAAGCCACCAAGAGTGGATTTCAAACTCACGCCAAGCTGCCTTTCATATTTTTTCAGGTACATCAAACTAAACATCACATCGACAGCGATGATGCGACCTCCAGTGGTGAGCAGGTTCGGTATTTTTGCTGCAACGTTCGATTGTGTGAAGCCAGTCACTCATACCTCCGATCAAATCGCTGTCCCCGTATTTCTGACCAGTCTGCTCGTGTGCTTCACTCTGATGTTGATCCACGGAGCGAGGATTGACCAGAGGACGAGATGGAAGGTAGGAGTTGATGTGTTGTGGTGAATGTGACAAGGAACAGGGTGTCTTGTGGGAATCATGGTCATTTTATCTATTCTTAGTCGTTTCGGCAATTGTTCATGCCATCTAAAGTTCTGTAAAAGAACAAAACAGTCACACCCGGTTTTACACTCGGGATCGTGATAAAAATGTACAGAGCAAGGCGTGACAAATCAAGGCTCAACAAAAACATGTGGCTAGTCACGGAAAATGTTTAAAAGTTTACAATGCAGCATATTTAAACACTATCATTGTTCAACCCAATCAATCTATTACAGAGAATAATTACCGGTACGTACAAAGGTAGTTGTTTATTGTATTGTGTGTCATAAGTCAGAATCATTAGGCCTTCTGCAGCAATTCAGATTCTTGTTGTTTGCCGTTATCCTGCATTCTTTTTATTCGTTTTATTGCGGCTCCTTACACGCTTGAAAAACTACCTTTTCACCCCGACAACAAATAAGGTTGAGAACCAATGATGTAAAACTGTAAAGTATTCCATTGTAACCGTTAATTAATACAGTTTCTCACAACTAAGTGAAACGCAACTGTTTCAAACGTGCACAAGAATAAAGAGACCCAGAGATACATTTTAGTAATGCACCGCGCTTTCAAGACTTTTGTCAGTCGAACATATATGACGTTACAGTAAATACTAGATGGGAATTTAACAACTTCGCCAAACAACCAGGAATTGAACCACTAACCTTGGCATTACCACCTCTAATTGATTTCTTATGTAATATTTCAGCGTTACATCATCACAGTTCCGTTCGCCCCCGAATCGCCCATTCCTTCCTCACACGTCTATGAACTTTCCATAGTGACAGCTTGGAGAGACGACCGCACTGATCTGCTCATCAAGATATACGGAAGTAAAGGGTCAACTTCAATTGTCTGGTTGAGGCACGATTTTAAAGGGTTACTCAGGTTGGTATATGCGATGATTTAAAACAGGAGTTGTGTGCCATTGGGTTAAATTTAAACTGTTTTCATCGTTTTACCTGTAAATATTAAGACGAGAAGCGGTATTGCTGGGAGATTGTAATGTAAAATTCATCACTTTATACCGATAAGTGCATAATCCCAGCTTAAAACGCATTAAAACTTGCTTCATGGTTAAATGGAACAGTGCCCTTAGTAAATTCTGGTTCTTCTTTGCTTACTTAAATTGAACGTGTGTTGGCAACTAGTTGTATTTACTAAAACTTGCTGAATGGTTAAAAGGAGGAACCACGTCTTCAGTTATTCCTAGTTATGTTCCTATTCTGGGTAGTTAAGAATAACGTTATTGGAAATATTTTAATGACCTTCATCTGCTTTGAAATTTGCGTTATCTGTCATTTGACGTGTTGATGCGCGCATACTTTACAAATATATAGTTATGGGAAATTTGCGACCAACGATGTGCTTTTCAGGACTGCAAGAATGGAATGAATTTAATTACGTTGTCAATTATTTAGCTTTTGAATTAACACAATTATTTAATGTAGTGTCTATGTAATTTTGTTTCGATGGACCTCTGTATGTAAGAATAAACTCACAGTTACAGCAAAACCTTTTTTTTCTTACAGACCCGGTTTTACTGACACAATAGCGGTTCAATCATCTAACATCGGGTTCCCACAGAGAATTGACGTCATCACTGTTTACAAGAAACATATGATTGACATCGAAAAGTCAAAATCTGGGAGTAGCTTGAGCGCATTTGCAAACACAGTATCATTGTTTTCTTCGTCCTTGTTAAGGTTTCTGCCGACTAAAAGCGCGGTGTTTGCAGCATCTATACAAAAAAGCGTGAAAAATATTTTGAGAAGCACTGTTTCAGTATTCCGAAAACCGAAAGGGAAACACTGGGCCTTGGCGGGAATTTTCCTCCGTCACGGGAGCACTAATGAGAAGTGGACGGCTGAAATTGGTGACAAGCGCGGGAACTTGTTGGCTGAATTCGCAAAGCGAGTTTTTGGAAGACACAGGGTCGGATTTGAACACGGAGTTCCAAAGTCGTTTTACTTTACAAGTAGTTCTACTCCATGGTACAAATCGTCGAAATCGATTTTATGTGACAATGTTCGCGTGGTGTGCAGATTCTTGTACAAGCAACACATCCTCGCTTTCATCTTTTCAAACCGATCTTCCTTCGTCATCCGAAACTTCCTCGCAGTCGAAAAACTCCTCATCAGTTTCGCCACAATCTCACACTGTCTCCTCACTCTCACATTTATCCACGGCTTCACAGACCCAGCTCTCTACTTCGCTTCGAAACAAGCCCCGACCTCGACTCTCTCAACCGCCCTGCAACGCTCCGGATCATCCTCTGCTGCCCACATGGTGGCGCTGACAACCTCGTGTGCGTTGTTGATTCTTCTTCAATTCGTGGTGCGAGTTTTAGCGGGAAAGTGGCAGCGCAACGTGGAGGATTGTGGGAGTTATTTCCAGGGTTTGAATCCAATTCGCTCAACAGTGAGAGAAGTGGTCGACGCTTTGAAAAATTTGTGTGGAAATTTTGTTGATCATTTGCCGGAGCGAGTGAAGCAACGGTTGGTGAAAAATAATGAAAATGATTTATTTGACGAGTTCACAGACGATGATACGTTAAAGGATAACGGTTTGGTGGAATATTTGGAAGATACTTTACAACAGAAGCCAGTCACTGCAGAGGAAATGGAAGTAGTAGTAAGTTTGGGTTAAATGCTTTTTACTCGGATTGTTTATCAGACGATTACAACTGTGGTATCCCTTTCCTTTTTTACCTTAAATCCGCACAAAACATTTGTTTGCCGTAAATCCGAACAAACACGCGGACCCATTCGTTTTTGTTGATTAAATGATGTATATAGTAAATTGGTAAAATAAGATATAGAATATATAAAATGGAAGTATATCACCAAGCCACCTTTCTAGTTTTTAATAATTTTTGCTTCCCTTGTAAAAATATTGACAACTTTGAGTCGAAATGCAAACTCCACTACCTTGGACATAACAAACTTTTTGCAAATTTAAAACTATACTGCACTCAGTGGATTTTGCAGGTAAACTCACAAATCACCTCAATCAGGCAAATTAAGAAATGCATCCCAAACCATCCCAGAAACTGGAAAAAATGCTTCGATTGGTGTGATTTGTCTAGAACAAAATAATAACCCATCATGCGTTACTCGTGCTGTGTTTAATTCAACTGGGAGCCAATTCCTTGGCAGATAAAGCTGTGTAATATAATGTTACATAGTAAATGTAGTACATAATGTAAAAGGCTACATATACTAGTGTCTTTGGATAAGAGGTTACTTTCTGTTAGCTGCTGTTTTTCTTGTATGTCCAGTGCTCTATGTGCATTTTCGGCCTTATTTTTTAAACCGTCGCCTTCACGCTGAACATTGTGTTTAGGAACAAGCTGCAGCGAAACTATGCGACCTTCCTGGCCCAGAGCGTCTATCGTCGACTGAAGTCGTCCCCGTCTCAGCGACGCAATTATATCTTAATTGTGACGTCACCAGTACGACGTTAGACAAAGCAGAAGATTCAAAGCCTCTACAAATTTCTAAAAGCGAGGGCAAAAAAGAAAAACCCTCGGGATCTTGTTTTGTGGGCGATCAGACAGGCACTGTTGCGCCATCCAGCGGCTTAAAAATGGAAAATAACGAGTTCGATAAAGGGTTTGTCTGTAAGGAAGAGTTTAAAGAGTTTGAGAGCAACGATGAATGTACAGATTTCGAGCAGGAACTGTCTAGTATAGTTGAGTTTGAAAAACAACAGACAGGTCGGGGTTCAAGTTCAGCAATGCATCAAACAAAATCGAGAAGTTACTATGATTACGCAAGCAGCATAGCATCGAGAGAGACCTTTAGGGAGTACGCCACGAAAACAGCAGCTAGTTGGACAGAGAGTTTGTGTAAAATGATTTTAACTGGCGCAACACCAGCTCAGTGGGTAGTCAGTGACAGTCTGAGTGGCGATCAGAGTTTTATTCCTAAACGCAGACACGTGGAAGCGCTCCTTGGTGCAGAAAAACGAAACTTTAACTCCCCTATGCCATCAGCATACCCTTGTGCAACGGAGAAAATCAGTTTACCTGACAGTCAGAGTATAATGTCCCATATTGTAACGCATAGATTAACTCCTAGTAAAAGATGTGCTAGCTCTAGTTCAGATCAAATTTTGCACGATGGCGTTTTATTGCGTTTTCTCATTGCGCTGTTGAGCCTCGTTTATACAACTTTTGCTTTTGTGTACTTGTTATTTTCTAGCTTCAGTTGTTCGAGTGGCGTTTGTCTTATCTTTGTTGTGATGTTCGTCACTGATATGCTAGTCTTGGTGATCTTTGTCATGCCACTCGCTGGCTGGTTGGCCGTTTTACTCGAAACTGCGTGGATGAGAGGAAGGTTCTTTCACGACATGCTGCGCGAAAACGCTATGTGACCTCTACATTTAAGTGATTTTTATGTTAAGGGAAGCATTTTTACTTGATTGAGTTTACAGTCCTCACGTAAAAATACATAGGTCTCAACGTGAAGTTTTATGATTTTAACAAAAATGGGTTCTGCATAAAGATCAGACAACTTTTACTACTTTGGTTGTTTTGTTTACAAAATAATTGTGCGTTTGTGAGTGATTGAAACATTCGCTTTAATAAAAGATTGCTTTCCTGCCCAAGATACATTTCCCAGAAGAACTCTATAAACTTGATATTACGCCTGGCAGCAATAGCTTATATATCAACTCTTCACGCAAAGCTAACCACTCTCGAAAACATCAACGGACTATTACAGCTGAATTTACGTAGCCTACCTTATGTTTAATAGTATTTATTTACCTTTGATAAATAAAACCTTTTCTCAACGCAGCAAACACTGGTGACTTTTTATGAAGTAAAAAAATTCTTCTTTATTGTGCTGCAAACAAGAAATAACCTACTAAAAAAAACTTAGTTTTCCCAACAAAGTAGGCTACACGCAACATGTACAATTAAGAAAAACAAAATTGGCTGTAGGCCTAATGACTTTGTTGTCGGTTCTGCTTCCTGCCGAACCTTTACCGGTTTGAACCAAAATTGGAAACATAAAACATAGTTTTCAGTTTTGGGCGGGTTTGTAGTGCACTATGAGGCAATACGTTCTGACTAAAAGCCTTGCGATCATAACTAAACGCAATCCACGACAACTAAAGTTTAGAATAACAATACACTCAGCAAGAAATTCAAATACAAGGCAATGGTGCACAAAGCTGCGAACCGAATAAATCACGAGAAGTAACATTTCTAAGCACTAAGTCAGTCCCGCCAATTGCTTGGCCAACTCGGTTTGGAAAGTTTATTTCGCCTGGTGACGGAACATATCGCGAAAGAATTGTACTAAAACAGCTCCGCATCGTTATACAATTAAAACCTTATAGAATGCAAAACATTTAAGCGCCAAATTGGTGGACGACATGATTTTGGTCATTGGTGAATGACATAACGCGCTGTAGCTACACCGTATTCTGGTTGTTAATTACTTGAGAATTGACAAGTAAATTAAAAGTCAAACTCCAAACCGTTCTTCTTTCTACGATTTGTCCATACTTCGAAGAGCGGTGTCTTCAAAACATTTATTGTCATTATTTCTAAGAAATGTCCTTGTTTTTGACTTGAGTCCTTATTTTGTCATATTTTCAACGATTACAAATCAAATCACTGCTACAAGTAAAAGTAAACCAATAGACCTGTTATGAGATGCACAAAGTATTTTCTACGAACAAGGAGTTATTGGAACAGACAGTTTCTGACCAAAATATGACATGTGATATGTCATGGCTCGCAAATTTAGACTTTACTGTTAATTTGCTATTTTTGAACTGTTAGTTTGCTAATTTGAACTAAGTTCTAACAGGAGTGTGTGTTTTGCTACAGTCAGAAATTCAGATGAACCCGAAAGCAAATTAACCCAGAGGTTTGCTAAATCAATCAAAAAAATAAAGCTAGATTTTGGTCTCAATTCTTCCACTGGTCTAAGTACCACGCAGCGATAGAAGGTTTTAATCACCGGTTTAGACAAAAACGACTTCGAAGTTTTAAGTTTTTGACTAAATCTTCACGTAAAAGTTGTAACGAAGCACACTATATCGGAACCTATATTGATTGTTCCCTAATTTAAAAATAATCACCAAATTTTCCTCACCACATTTTTTTCCAGCGCCACATCATCAACATTTAACAGGCTTGAGTGGGCGCAGCCAATCAGCGCTCGGTGAGGTTTTTGGCGTGCCAGAGTCATTCTAGTCAAAGTCATTTGTCTCGTGGTGTTAGCGGCGTGTGGAGGTGGAAACAAGGAGAAATTGCAAGGTAAATACAAGTTCTTTTGGTTTGGATAATAGTTTGGCGTGTGCGGGCATTTAAATCAAAGCGTAAACATTTATTTCTTGTAGATTAACACTTAAAAAGACCAGTGGTTTAGTGTGAAAACTTTATCTTACTGATATTGTAGGCGTTGTAACGTTACAATAACTTGATCTAATTTGTTATCATTGGTCTTTTACTACTTGGACTAAACCTAATCATAGTATTGTGCCTAGATAATTTAGTATGTTAACATTATTAATAATCGCAGTTTGAATCTAGCAAGCACAACAAAACTCAACTTGCAATTGTTAATCCATGAAAAACAATTCACTACCCGAGACCCGTTGCAACACATCGCGCTTTAGGCATTGTGACGTCACACAAGCGGGCGCGTTTTTTTTTAAATCGGCGTGGCTTTTGAAATCTGCTACGCGCTTTGTATAGTTTCAGCCTTATCGACCTAGATTTATTATAACAACTTGCACAGCTCAGTCTGTTACACTTACCTAATGTTGTTTTATTTGCAGAATCAGATGTTCTCCTGCTCCACAATCTTTTCATCTTTTTTTCACTATCGTCAAGCAACTTCAAATATTTTACTTGTATGTAAACATAGGAGTCTGTCGTGGGTCAATCGGGATTGCGAAACTGTTAGGCTTAACTTAGGTTAACTGGCGCTAGGGTTGAGTGACTTATTCTTTGTCTGAGAAGGATCCGTAGAGGAAGTCTTTCCCGGTCAAAGAATGGTTCAAGTCCATAGGAGTGCTACTATGTCAGCAAGTTGGCGCAAGGTCTAGAATGAGAGTAGCACTCGTTAACTAAGGGTAGGTTATAGTTAACATAGGTGGGGTACGTTGGGGATTCGCGCGCCACGTAGGGACTCCAGCTTAGATCGATTTCTAGTTAAGTGTGGCGCGTTGCTAAATGGCTTTAGCTAAAATAGGATGCGCTTAGAAGCACGGCTTGGCTAGAAGCACGGCTAAAGGTAGGGACGTCACAATGAGGTAAGGCTCGGAGCCACCTCAGATGGTGACGTCAAATCTTAATGTCTCATGTTGCCATCGCAACTTTATACGTCACACTGACGAAAACAACGTGGGACCATGCTGGTTTCGATTATTGTTTTTCTGTTATGCCCTACACTCTTGACTCGACCATTGATGACGCTATTCTATTGTTGTTTTACACACACACACTAACATGCCGTCATGTTCCAGTCGGGCGTATTCAGTTTCAACAACATTGCGAGTGTGGAACGCTCAGCGATGGTTGTAATAATTCTGCTTCTGCAGTGTATTCTGTTATATATTTGTGTTTATTCATGCGTGTCTTGTATCACCACGTGTGTTCGCTTAAGCGTAACGACCGCTTTATAAGCGCGTGCTTTGCCCTTGAGGTCATTACAAGTATTTTGCACGAGGTGTGCGTGTTGTGTCGTTGATGACTTGAGGGTAAATACATTACACTGGCGACGAGGATGGGATCGTCCTACTTGGGAAGTGTTGGAGAGTTCAATTCTGAAATGGAAACATGGCCAACGTACGTGGAAAGGATTGAACAGTTCTTTAAAATTAACGACATTCCTAATGACAAACAGGTACCGGCACTTTTGAATTTTGTTGGGGCTAAGACGTACAGTCTTCTAAAAGATTTGGTTGCACCATCTAAAACTTATTCAAAAACTTACAAGGAGATTGTGAAAATTTTATCGGAACATTTTTGCCCAACCACTTTAAAAATTTCTGAACGTTTTAAATTTGGAAAGCGGGATCAAATGCCTGGAGAATCAGTCAATCAATATGTGGCTGAAAGTTGAGTGAAAATTGTCAATATGGTGATTTTTTGGATGATGCATTAACTCAGAGATTTGTTTGTGGTATACTCTCGGAGGCCATACAACGGCGATTATTAATCGAAAATAATTTGAACTTTTCGCAAGCCGTGGTAATAGCTAACACTTTGGAAAAGGCCGATGCTGATACAAAAATTATGAGAAATAATGACATGGCCGTTAACAAGTTTAGTAGGAATGAGAATCCAAGAGGACGAAGAGCGTGTGGTCGATGTGGTCGCTTGGGTCATGAAGAATTCAACTGCTTTTTCAAAAGTGCTACGTGTTACAAGTGTGGAAGAATAGGTCACATTGCATCAACTTGCAGAAACCGAAGCAAGAAGAATTTTAACTTCATTACTTCCGAAGATCAACAGGTGCCTGTAAAATGTTGTTTAAATTCCATTGGTGTAACAGAAAATGACAATATAGTGATTCGACCATTAATTAATGGTAAACCCGTCGTAATGGAGTTAGATACTGGGTCTGCACTGTCTATAATGTCCGAGACTGATTACAAAAATTTGTTTAAAGGCTCTACACTTGAACCAACAAGCATTGTTTTGAAAACTTATTCAAATGAGAGAATCATTCCACTGGGGTTTCTGCCAGTTACAGTGGAATACCGATCTACTCGTTTACACTTGAAACTTTATGTTGTGGGAATAAATGGTCCGACGTTGTTTGGTCGTGAGTGGTTGCGTGCTTTTTGTAAATCTGGAAGTCATGAAAGTTTTAGTTGTTTGAAGTTTGATGTAACTAAATGCCCGCTGGTTGAGTTTCTAGAGGTATTTGATGACAAATTAGGAACGTTAAAAGGAATCAAAGGAAAGTTGTATCTCAAATCTAACTCAAAACCTGTTTTCTGCAAGGCAAGATCACTTCCATACGCCATAAAGCAAAAGGTTGAAACTGAATTAGAGAGGCTGACATCTGAAGGCATTTTGGAACCCGTTCCTTACAGTGAGTGGGCAACCCCTATCGTACCAGTGTTGAAGAAGGATGGATCAGTAAGATTGTGTGGAGATTTTAAAGTAACGTTAAATCCAGTCCTAAACATAGAGCAATATCCCTTGCCTAAAGTAACTGATATATTTGCCATGTTGGCTGGAGGAAATCGTTTTACAAAACTGGATTTAAAAAATGCGTATTTGCAAATGACCATGGAAGACGATTGTAAACATTTTCTTACCATTAATACCCACAAAGGACTTTTTCGTTACAACCGCCTAGTTTTTGGGGTAGCTTCAGCCCCAGCATTGTGGCAAAAGGCTATGGATCAAGTACTGCAAGGTTTGAAAGGGGTACAATGTTTATTAGACGATATGATAATCACTGGAGCAACCGATGTAGAACATACAGAAAATCTTAGGAATGTTCTCAAGCGACTGTCGGAGTATGGCTTGAAAGTCAATCCGAACAAGTGCGAGTTTTTTAAGGATCGAATCGAATTTTGTGGTCATGTGGTAGATAAAGAGGGATTGCATAAATCGCACGATAAAATTAGGGCAGTGACAAGTTGTCCAATCCCACAGAACGTGTCCCAGCTACGTTCGTTTCTTGGCTTAGTTAATTATTATCATCGATTTTTGCCCAATCTGTCAACCCTTTTACATCCGTTATGTGAACTTTTAGAGAAAGGTCATAAATGGAACTGGTCCTTGGAATGCGCTCAGTCATTTGACAAAGCTCGTAAACTTATGGCTTCTGATAAGGTTCTTACACATTATGATGTAAATTTGCCAATTAGGTTAGCATGTGATGCATCACCGTACGGTATTGGAGCAGTTATGTCTCATGTAATGCCAGAAGGCTGTGAACGACCTATTGCATACATTTCGAGATCTCTGTCGAAGTCCGAGAAAAACTATTCGCAAATTGATAAAGAAGCTTTAGCTATTGTGTGGGCTGTACAAAAGTTTCACATTTACTTGTTTGGTCGACATTTTACGCTGGTGACAGACCATGAGCCTCTTACTTCTATCTTTCATCCAAAAAGAAGCATTCCTGTAATGTCGGCACAGCGTTTGCAACGTTATGCTTTAATTTTGTCCGCTCATAATTATTCCATAGAATACCGCAGTACAACTCAACATGGCAATGCTGATGGTTTATCTAGATTACCGCAAGGCTCAACTGAAACTTCGTGCGATGCTGCGAGCAGTTTTTATTTCAAGCAGATTGACTTTTTGCCTGTAACGGCTGATGAGATTGCTAAACACACACGCTCGGACAAGATTTTGTCACGGGTGTTTGCTTGTGTGACATCGGGCAATTGGGTGCAGGAAAGTGACATCATGGCGTATTATTATCGAAGAAACGAGTTATCTACATATTACGGATGTTTGGTTTGGGGACCCAGGGTGATTATTCCAGAAAGTTTAAAGTCTTCTATATTGCAGGAATTACATAACGGACACTTGGGTGTTGTAAAGATGAAACAAATCGCTCGAAACTATGTCTGGTGGCCAAACCTCGATAAACAAATCGAGGAATTGTCTAAAAACTGTTCGGGGTGCTTACAAAACAGAAACGCACCAGCCATCGTAAAATATCACCCATGGCAAACCTGTGTTAAACCTTGGCAACGCATTCACTTAGATTTTGCAGGTCCTGTGGAAAACCACATGCTTTTGGTGATCGTGGATGCCTATTCCAAGTGGCCAGAAGTAATCCCGATGCGTTCCACCACGGCGGCTGCAACCATAGACGAACTTCGCAACGTTTTCTCAAGGAACGGTATTCCTGAAAAAATTGTTTCAGACAACGGTCCTCAATTTATTTCACAGGAGTTCGAGACGTTCATGAAGATGAACGGTATTCGTCATTCGAAGACTGCTCCTTATTCTCCATCCACCAACGGCCAAGCGGAGAGATTTGTACAAACTGTCAAGAGAGGTTTACAATCTATGGCAAACGATCCTGGAAACCTAAAAAGCAAACTTTCAAGATTTTTGTTGTCCTATCGCAATGCTCCTCATGCATTGTTAGGGGAGTCCCCCGCCAAGCTGTTCCTCAAGCGCAATTTGAGAACACGGCTAGATCTGGTTCAACCCGCGGGAGAAGAAAGGGTTGAGAAGTGTATAGAAAAGCAAATAGACAAGCACCACGGGCAGCCACCACGAACATTTAAAGTTGGTCAAAAAGTGGCAACCTTGGATTATCGTGCTCGCAGTAAACGTTGGGCAATTGGCGTTATAGAAAAAGTTCTCGGGCCCCTGACTTATCTCGTACGTGTAGACTGTAAATTTATTTGGAAGCGTCACACTAATCAGTTGATTGACATGTCGGAAAATAATGTTCGTTGCAATGTGAAATGTAATTCGCCGTGTTTTGATGATTTTGTTTTTGATAATCGTCCCAACCTTTCAAACGACTCTAATGCTTTTGATAGCCGTTCCAGCATGTCGAACGATTCTTATGCTCGTTATCCCACGAGAACTCGACAGCCGCCGACCAGATATGGCTTTGAGAATTAGGATTTGTTTGTAGGGAGGAGTGTTATATATTTGTGTTTATTCATGCGTGTCTTGTATCACCACGTGTGTTCGCTTAAGCGTAACGACCGCTTTATAAGCGCGTGCTTTGCCCTTGAGGTCATTACAAGTATTTTGCACGAGGTGTGCGTGTTGTGTCGTTGATGACTTGAGGGTAAATACATTACATATTCTGTTCGAGATTTCAAATTATAATCGTCCATCGTAACAAGAACATTTTATTTTTACTGGATGTTCCATGCGTCGCAACATGGTTTAAATGGACTGTGATGATGTTTTAGTTATATTTGGAAACTAAATACCGGTAAATTTGACTTACAACATTGCTGTTTGTATTTGGGCAACTTGCTTCATTTTCTCCGCTGTTTTTCACTTTCATGCAATTATTTGGCAAACAAATTACACTGGGCAACAAAAAAATATTTTTTTATTGGTGTCTATAATTTTTTACTTGATTTTGACTATTTTCAGTGCCCTGATTTCAAAAATGCAATCGGTTTATCTGTATCACGTCTAGTTTTCCTGTTATGGTACATCCACGTTTGGAAAACAATCTATATGTATACGCTATAGTGAAACTGGTTTTGAGGATTTTATTTGGAATTAACGTTTAATTGCAAGAACAAAATTTTGAATTTAATTTTAAATGTAACAGGTGGACACTCCTAACCAACAAAATTCAACATACAAAACAAAAAAAATGTTTCAAATTTGTAAGTTTTTAGGTATATCGGGTATAGGCCTACACATTTACTTCTGTAACTTTCAGAAATGACTGGCAGCAATATCGTACCGTTTAATTGACCAACAGCAGTTAGCCAGGACCACATTATTTAGACATGTCTCGTTTTACTGATATCCTGTTGGAACCTTTCAGCTTAATTCTCAGCATTTATATCCCTTACGTTTTAAGGGAAGTGTAGCTTTATACTTTTTTTCGTACCGAATTTTTCAGATCGCTTAATAACTTAGTTATGTACACTTTTCTAATAATTTCAGTCCCTTTCTACTGTTTTTGTTCATTACTGCAATATACCAGTCAACATTAGGTAAGTGGAGCCCATTGCTTGCCCTAAACCCCTAAAGTCACATCGAAGTGTGCAAGATATGCACATTTGATACAAATCGTTTTTTTTTTAGTTGTGTTGTATGGATATTCACCAGTAAGGTAGCATAAAACATCTTGTTAATTCATGCAACACCTTATAGATGACCTAGCCACTATTAATTTTAGTTTTACCACCTTGCTTTACGAGTCTGAAAATCACTCCATAAAACACGTATAGTTTAAAGTTACCACTAGCCTGCACCAACCATTTTTAGGCAGAGCATTAGCATAGAACACATATTCATGCTATGAAACTGACTGCACTGTAGGAAGTTGATGTGTATAATGTAACAAAGCTTTAACAAACACATAAAAGCATGATTTTAATGTCATTGAATCAATATGGTCATAAATTTTGATTTTGTAGATAACTTAAAAAGTTGATCTGATTGAAGAAAACCGTAATGATTTTTGAAATCAGCACCCCAAAATTAGTCAATATCAGTTTTAACATTAAAGACACCAAAAATTGTGTTGGCCAGTGTTATCGATGCAAGCCGACAACACAAACTATTTAACTTCGTTTATGTGCTAAAGGAACCATTGCCTAACACGTCATGTATGCTTTGCTCATCACCTTTCCTCTTATGTTACATTATAATTATCTACTAGTAGAACCATCACCCTTCTATCACGGAAGAGCATTATTCTATTTGAGAAGCATTTTTCTATTTGAGAACTGTAGTTAACTGTAACATTTGCCTTTAACTGCCATTTCATTGCGAAGTTGAAAAATCAAACCAAAACCATCTGCATTCTTTTGGCACGAATGACAGTTGAATGTTTTTTTTGTACTTCCGTAATATAGGAAATCGTTTTACAAAACTGGATTTAAAAAATGCGTATTTGCAAATGACCATGGAAGACGATTGTAAACATTTTCTTACCATTAATACCCACAAAGGACTTTTTCGTTACAACCGCCTAGTTTTTGGGGTAGCTTCAGCCCCAGCATTGTGGCAAAAGGCTATGGATCAAGTACTGCAAGGTTTGAAAGGGGTACAATGTTTATTAGATGATATGATAATCACGGGAGCAACCGATGTAGAACATACAGAAAATCTTAGGAATGTTCTCAAGCGACTGTCGGAGTATGGCTTGAAAGTCAATCCGAACAAGTGCGAGTTTTTTAAGGATCGAATCGAATTTTGTGGTCATGTGGTAGATAAAGAGGGATTGCATAAATCGCACGATAAAATTAGGGCAGTGACAAGTTGTCCAATCCCACAGAACGTGTCCCAGCTACGTTCGTTTCTTGGCTTAGTTAATTATTATCATCGATTTTTGCCCAATCTGTCAACCCTTTTACATCCGTTATGTGAACTTTTAGAGAAAGGTCATAAATGGAACTGGTCCTTGGAATGCGCTCAGTCATTTGACAAAGCTCGTAAACTTATGGCTTCTGATAAGGTTCTTACACATTATGATGTAAATTTGCCAATTAGGTTAGCATGTGATGCATCACCGTACGGTATTGGAGCAGTTATGTCTCATGTAATGCCAGAAGGCTGTGAACGACCTATTGCATACATTTCGAGATCTCTGTCGAAGTCCGAGAAAAACTATTCGCAAATTGATAAAGAAGCTTTAGCTATTGTGTGGGCTGTACAAAAGTTTCACATTTACTTGTTTGGTCGACATTTTACGCTGGTGACAGACCATGAGCCTCTTACTTCTATCTTTCATCCAAAAAGAAGCATTCCTGTAATGTCGGCACAGCGTTTGCAACGTTATGCTTTAATTTTGTCCGCTCATAATTATTCCATAGAATACCGCAGTACAACTCAACATGGCAATGCTGATGGTTTATCTAGATTACCGCAAGGCTCAACTGAAACTTCGTGCGATGCTGCGAGCAGTTTTTATTTCAAGCAGATTGACTTTTTGCCTGTAACGGCTGATGAGATTGCTAAACACACACGCTCGGACAAGATTTTGTCACGGGTGTTTGCTTGTGTGACATCGGGCAATTGGGTGCAGGAAAGTGACATCATGGCGTATTATTATCGAAGAAACGAGTTATCTACATATTACGGATGTTTGGTTTGGGGACCCAGGGTGATTATTCCAGAAAGTTTAAAGTCTTCTATATTGCAGGAATTACATAACGGACACTTGGGTGTTGTAAAGATGAAACAAATCGCTCGAAACTATGTCTGGTGGCCAAACCTCGATAAACAAATCGAGGAATTGTCTAAAAACTGTTCGGGGTGCTTACAAAACAGAAACGCACCAGCCATCGTAAAATATCACCCATGGCAAACCTGTGTTAAACCTTGGCAACGCATTCACTTAGATTTTGCAGGTCCTGTGGAAAACCACATGCTTTTGGTGATCGTGGATGCCTATTCCAAGTGGCCAGAAGTAATCCCGATGCGTTCCACCACGGCGGCTGCAACCATAGACGAACTTCGCAACGTTTTCTCAAGGAACGGTATTCCTGAAAAAATTGTTTCAGACAACGGTCCTCAATTTATTTCACAGGAGTTCGAGACGTTCATGAAGATGAACGGTATTCGTCATTCGAAGACTGCTCCTTATTCTCCATCCACCAACGGCCAAGCGGAGAGATTTGTACAAACTGTCAAGAGAGGTTTACAATCTATGGCAAACGATCCTGGAAACCTAAAAAGCAAACTTTCAAGATTTTTGTTGTCCTATCGCAATGCTCCTCATGCATTGTTAGGGGAGTCCCCCGCCAAGCTGTTCCTCAAGCGCAATTTGAGAACACGGCTAGATCTGGTTCAACCCGCGGGAGAAGAAAGGGTTGAGAAGTGTATAGAAAAGCAAATAGACAAGCACCACGGGCAGCCACCACGAACATTTAAAGTTGGTCAAAAAGTGGCAACCTTGGATTATCGTGCTCGCAGTAAACGTTGGGCAATTGGCGTTATAGAAAAAGTTCTCGGGCCCCTGACTTATCTCGTACGTGTAGACTGTAAATTTATTTGGAAGCGTCACACTAATCAGTTGATTGACATGTCGGAAAATAATGTTCGTTGCAATGTGAAATGTAATTCGCCGTGTTTTGATGATTTTGTTTTTGATAATCGTCCCAACCTTTCAAACGACTCTAATGCTTTTGATAGCCGTTCCAGCATGTCGAACGATTCTTATGCTCGTTATCCCACGAGAACTCGACAGCCGCCGACCAGATATGGCTTTGAGAATTAGGATTTGTTTGTAGGGAGGAGTGTTATATATTTGTGTTTATTTATGCGTGTCTTGTATCACCACGTGTGTTCGCTTAAGCGTAACGACCGCTTTATAAGCGCGTGCTTTGCCCTTGAGGTCATTACAAGTATTTTGCACGAGGTGTGCGTGTTGTGTCGTTGATGACTTGAGGGTAAATACATTACATATTCTGTTCGAGATTTCAAATTATAATCGTCCATCGTAACAAGAACATTTTATTTTTACTGGATGTTCCATGCGTCGCAACATGGTTTAAATGGACTGTGATGATGTTTTAGTTATATTTGGAAACTAAATACCGGTAAATTTGACTTACAACATTGCTGTTTGTATTTGGGCAACTTGCTTCATTTTCTCCGCTGTTTTTCACTTTCATGCAATTATTTGGCAAACAAATTACACTGGGCAACAAAAAAATATTTTTTTATTGGTGTCTATAATTTTTTACTTGATTTTGACTATTTTCAGTGCCCTGATTTCAAAAATGCAATCGGTTTATCTGTATCACGTCTAGTTTTCCTGTTATGGTACATCCACGTTTGGAAAACAATCTATATGTATACGCTATAGTGAAACTGGTTTTGAGGATTTTATTTGGAATTAACGTTTAATTGCAAGAACAAAATTTTGAATTTAATTTTAAATGTAACAGGTGGACACTCCTAACCAACAAAATTCAACATACAAAACAAAAAAAATGTTTCAAATTTGTAAGTTTTTAGGTATATCGGGTATAGGCCTACACATTTACTTCTGTAACTTTCAGAAATGACTGGCAGCAATATCGTACCGTTTAATTGACCAACAGCAGTTAGCCAGGACCACATTATTTAGACATGTCTCGTTTTACTGATATCCTGTTGGAACCTTTCAGCTTAATTCTCAGCATTTATATCCCTTACGTTTTAAGGGAAGTGTAGCTTTATACTTTTTTTCGTACCGAATTTTTCAGATCGCTTAATAACTTAGTTATGTACACTTTTCTAATAATTTCAGTCCCTTTCTACTGTTTTTGTTCATTACTGCAATATACCAGTCAACATTAGGTAAGTGGAGCCCATTGCTTGCCCTAAACCCCTAAAGTCACATCGAAGTGTGCAAGATATGCACATTTGATACAAATCGTTTTTTTTTTAGTTGTGTTGTATGGATATTCACCAGTAAGGTAGCATAAAACATCTTGTTAATTCATGCAACACCTTATAGATGACCTAGCCACTATTAATTTTAGTTTTACCACCTTGCTTTACGAGTCTGAAAATCACTCCATAAAACACGTATAGTTTAAAGTTACCACTAGCCTGCACCAACCATTTTTAGGCAGAGCATTAGCATAGAACACATATTCATGCTATGAAACTGACTGCACTGTAGGAAGTTGATGTGTATAATGTAACAAAGCTTTAACAAACACATAAAAGCATGATTTTAATGTCATTGAATCAATATGGTCATAAATTTTGATTTTGTAGATAACTTAAAAAGTTGATCTGATTGAAGAAAACCGTAATGATTTTTGAAATCAGCACCCCAAAATTAGTCAATATCAGTTTTAACATTAAAGACACCAAAAATTGTGTTGGCCAGTGTTATCGATGCAAGCCGACAACACAAACTATTTAACTTCGTTTATGTGCTAAAGGAACCATTGCCTAACACGTCATGTATGTTTTGCTCATCACCTTTCCTCTTATGTTACATTATAATTATCTACTAGTAGAACCATCACCCTTCTATCACGGAAGAGCATTATTCTATTTGAGAAGCATTTTTCTATTTGAGAACTGTAGTTAACTGTAACATTTGCCTTTAACTGCCATTTCATTGCGAAGTTGAAAAATCAAACCAAAACCATCTGCATTCTTTTGGCACGAATGACAGTTGAATGTTTTTTTTGTACTTCCGTAATATTGTTAATTATTTATTTGTCATAGTGGTGTTGTTATTTCTATTATTACATCTTCCACCAGAGGCGTGCTTTAGAACTCTTCCATTACAAAATAGTGGCTTATCAATGTCAGTTATGTTTTTGTGCTATCTGTTCATGTTTGGTTATCTTCTACTAGAGGTGCTATTCATTCTAGTTGTAATGCAGCTAAATAAGATGGTTTTGTTCTAAACCAGATGTAAGTAAAGAGTAGTAACGAAACCGAATGTTTTTGTACTTGCTTGGGTGCCCTTTTTGTGCAGTTTTTTAATGATTTTCAAATGTGCCGGTTTACCTTAAATGTTTTGCGGAACACTGGTCTTTCTTCAACCCATCGCTGCTTATTTTGGTTTGCTTGAATGTTTGCCGAACTATCACTACGCATTAAAATACATGGCATAGGAATTTGATTATTAGCTGTGATACTGACCCAGTAAATATGTGTAAAACAAGTTTAAATCGACTTATTTACGTAATATTCACCAACCTCTGCTCATTATTCTTTTGCATTGTTGTGGACGCAAAAAAATTGTGATTTTTTTTAATGTGCAAAGATGATAAGCTAATATTCGAAGCAAGGCTTTATTATGATGTTCAGTTTTTGGGAACTAAATGTAAAAATTAGTGTTGAAAACAGTAGAAAATCAGATATTAATTATAGTAGTGGGGTTTACAATCCATAAACAGGATAGGAAATCATTGGGTATACAAAGTTTCGACATCAAAAAGCCAAATCTTAGTGAGAACAATTGACATTAGATGACGGTTAACCACTAATTGAAATGCGAGGAATGAAAATGAAACTAACGCCAAATACTTGATGACATGCACAGTTCAGAAAATATGTTTTTCCGAGTTGCAACGAAAGTTTCTGTTTACATTAATGTTTCTGTGAAAAATCCGGAGCCGATTTACCCTCAGGCTTTCCGTTTTTTCGATTTTCGGGGGTCAAAAAAATTGAAGAAAAATCCGGTTTTGGGTGGGTTTTCACCGGAATATTCCAGTTTTAAACTGGTTTTGACCGGTTTCTGCTTCCGCTCGAACCTCCAAACCGGTTTAAACCGGAATCGGAGAGACAAAATTTTGACTCGATTTTTGAAAAAACCCTAAGGCCCTTCCGTGTTTTCGATTTTCGGGCGACAAAAAATTGAAGAAAAATCCGGTTTTGGGTGGGTTTTCACCGGAATATTCCAGTTTTGAACTGGTTTTGACCGGTTTCTGCCGTCCCCGAACCTCCAAACCGGTTTAAACCGGAATCGGAGAGACAAAATTTTTACTCGATTTTTGAAAAAACCCTAAGACCATAGCCTTTCCGTTTTTTCGATTTTCGGGCGACAAAAAATTGAAGAAAAATCCGGTTTTGGGTGGGTTTTCACCGGAATATTCCAGTTTTAAACTGGTTTTGACCGGTTTCTGCCTCCTCCCGAACCTCAAAACCGGTTTAAACCGGAATCAGGCAGTCAAAATTTTGACTCGATTTTTGAAAAAACCCTAAGGCTATAGCCTTTCCGTTTTTTCGATTTTCGGGCGACAAAAAATTGAAGAAAAATCCGGTTTTGGGTGGGTTTTCACCGGAATATTCCAGTTTTGAACTGGTTTTGACCGGTTTCTGCCGTCCCCGAACCTCAAAACCGGTTTAAACCGGAATCGGAGAGACAAAATTTTGACTCGATTTTTGAAAAAACCCTAAGGCTATAGCCTTTCCGTTTTTTCGATTTTCGGGCGACAAAAAATTGAAGAAAAATCCGGTTTTGGGTGGGTTTTCACAGGAATATTCCAGTTTTAAACTGGTTTTGACCGGTTTCTGCCTCCTCCCGAACCTCCAAACCGGTTTAAACCGGAATCAGGGAGAAAAAATTTTGACTCGATTTTTGAAAAAACCATAAGGCTATAGCCCTTCCGTTTTTTCGATTTTCGGGCGACAAAAAATTGAAGAAAAATCCGGTTTTGGGTGGGTTTTCACCGGAATATTCCAGTTTTGAACTGGTTTTGACCGGTTTCTGCCGTCCCCGAACCTCAAAACCGGTTTAAACCGGAATCGGAGAGACAAAATTTTGACTCGATTTTTGAAAAAACCCTAAGGCTATAGCCTTTCCGTTTTTTCGATTTTCGGGCGACAAAAAATTGAAGAAAAATCCGGTTTTGGGTGGGTTTTCACAGGAATATTCCAGTTTTAAACTGGTTTTGACCGGTTTCTGCCTCCTCCCGAACCTCCAAACCGGTTTAAACCGGAATCAGGGAGAAAAAATTTTGACTCGATTTTTGAAAAAACCATAAGGCCATAGCCTTTCCGTTTTTTCGATTTTCGGGCGACAAAAAATTGAAGAAAAATCCGGTTTTGGGTGGGTTTTCACCGGAATATTCCAGTTTTAAACTGGTTTTGACCGGTTTCTGCCTCATCCCGAACCTCAAAACCGGTTTAAACCGGAATCAGGGAGATAAAATTTTGACTCGATTTTTGAAAAAACCCTAAGGCTATAGCCCTTCCGTGTTTTCGATTTTCGGGCGACAAAAAATTGAAGAAAAATCCGGTTTTGGGAGGGTTTTCACCGGAATATTCCAGTTTTAAACTGGTTTTGACCGGTTTCTGCCTCCTCCCGAACCTCCAAACCGGTTTAAACCGGAATCGGAGAGACAAAATTTTGACTCGATTTTTGAAAAAACCCTAAGGCTATAGCTCTTCCGTGTTTTCGATTTTCGGGGGTAAAAAATTGAAGAAAAATCCGGTTTTGGGTGGGTTTTCACAGGAATATTCCAGTTTTAAACTGGTTTTGACCGGTTTCTGCCTCCTCCCGAACCTCCAAACCGGTTTAAACCGGAATCAGGGAGAAAAAATTTTGACTCGATTTTTGAAAAAACCATAAGGCTATAGCCTTTCCGTTTTTTCGATTTTCGGGCGACAAAAAATTGAAGAAAAATCCGGTTTTGGGAGGGTTTTCACCGGAATATTCCAGTTTTAAACTGGTTTTGACCGGTTTCTGCCTCCTCCCGAACCTCCAAACCGGTTTAAACCGGAATCGGAGAGACAAAATTTTGACTCGATTTTTGAAAAAACCCTAAGGCTATTGCCTTTCCGTTTTTTCGATTTTCGGGCGACAAAAAATTGAAGAAAAATCCGGTTTTGGGTGGGTTTTCACCGGAATATTCCAGTTTTAAACTGGTTTTGACCGGTTTCTGCTTCCTCCCGAATCTCCAAACCGGTTTAAACCGGAATCGGAGAGACAAAATTTAGACTCGATTTTTGAAAAAAACCTAAGGCTATGGCCTTTCAGGTGTTTTCGATTTTCGGGGGTAAAAAATTGAAGAAAAATCCGGTTTTGGGTGGGTTTTTACCGGAATATTCCAGTTTTAAACTGGTTTTGACCGGTTTCTGCTTCCTCCCGAACCTCCAAACCGGTTTAAACCGGAATCGGAGAGACAAAATTTTGACTCGATTTTTGAAAAAATCATAAGGCTATAGCCTTTCCGTTTTTTCGATTTTCGGGCGACAAAAAATTGAAGAAAAATCCGGTTTTGGGTGGGTTTTCACCGGAATATTCCGGTTATAAACTGGTTTTGACCGGTTTCTGCTTCCTCCCGAACCTCCAAACCGGTTTAAACTCGATTCGGAGAGACAAAATTTTGACTTGATTTTTGAAAAAACCCTAAGGCTACAGCCTTTCCGTTTTTTTGGATTTTCAGGGGTCAAAAATTGAAGAAAAATCCGGTTTTGGGTGGGTTTTCACCGGAATATTCCAGTTATAAACTGGTTTTGACCGGTTTCTGCCTCCTCCCGAACCTCCAAACCGGTTTAAACCGGAATCGGAGAGACAAAATTTTGACTCGATTTTTGAAAAAACCCTAAGGCTATAGCCTTTCCGTTTTTTCGATTTTCGGGCGACAAAAAATTGAAGAAAAATCCGGTTTTGGGTGGGTTTTTACCGGAATATTCCAGTTTTAAACTGGTTTTGACCGGTTTCTGCTTCCTCCCGAACCTCCAAACCGGTTTAAACCGGAATCGGAGAGACAAAATTTTGACTCGATTTTTGAAAAAACCCTATGGCCCTTCCGTGTTTTCGATTTTCGGGCGACAAAAAATTGAAGAAAAATCCGGTTTTGGGTGGGTTTTCACCGGAATATTCCAGTTTTAAACTGGTTTTGACCGGTTTCTGCCTCATCCCGAACCTCAAAACCGGTTTAAACCGGAATCAGGGAGATAAAATTTTGACTCGATTTTTGAAAAAACCCTAAGGCTATAGCCCTTCCGTGTTTTCGATTTTCGGGCGACAAAAAATTGAAGAAAAATCCGGTTTTGGGAGGGTTTTCACCGGAATATTCCAGTTTTAAACTGGTTTTGACCGGTTTCTGCCTCCTCCCGAACCTCCAAACCGGTTTAAACCGGAATCGGAGAGACAAAATTTTGACTCGATTTTTGAAAAAACCCTAAGGCTATTGCCTTTCCGTTTTTTCGATTTTCGGGCGACAAAAAATTGAAGAAAAATCCGGTTTTGGGTGGGTTTTCACCGGAATATTCCAGTTTTAAACTGGTTTTGACCGGTTTCTGCTTCCTCCCGAATCTCCAAACCGGTTTAAACCGGAATCGGAGAGACAAAATTTTGACTCGATTTTTGAAAAAACCCTAAGGCTATAGCCTTTCCGTTTTTTCGATTTTCGGGCGACAAAAAATTGAAGAAAAATCCGGTTTTGGGTGGGTTTTCACAGGAATATTCCAGTTTTAAACTGGTTTTGACCGGTTTCTGCCTCCTCCCGAACCTCCAAACCGGTTTAAACCGGAATCAGGGAGACAAAATTTTGACTCGATTTTTGAAAAAACCATAAGGCTATAGCCTTTCCGTTTTTTCGATTTTCGGGCGACAAAAAATTGAAGAAAAATCCGGTTTTGGGTGGGTTTTCACCGGAATATTCCAGTTATAAACTGGTTTTGACCGGTTTCTGCCTCCTCCCGAACCTCCAAACCGGTTTAAACCGGAATCGGAGAGACAAAATTTTGACTCGATTTTTGAAAAAATCCTAAGGCCATAGCCTTTCCGTTTTTTCGATTTTCGGGCGACAAAAAATTGAAGAAAAATCCGGTTTTGGGTGGGTTTTTACCGGAATATTCCAGTTTTAAACTGGTTTTGACCGGTTTCTGCCTCATCCCGAACCTCAAAACCGGTTTAAACCGGAATCAGGGAGATAAAATTTTGACTCGATTTTTGAAAAAACCCTAAGGCTATAGCCCTTCCGTGTTTTCGATTTTCGGGCGACAAAAAATTGAAGAAAAATCCGGTTTTGGGAGGGTTTTCACCGGAATATTCCAGTTTTAAACTGGTTTTGACCGGTTTCTGCCTCCTCCCGAACCTCCAAACCGGTTTAAACCGGAATCGGAGAGACAAAATTTTGACTCGATTTTTGAAAAAACCCTAAGGCTATTGCCTTTCCGTTTTTTCGATTTTCGGGCGACAAAAAATTGAAGAAAAATCCGGTTTGGGTGGGTTTTCACCGGAATATTCCAGTTTTAAACTGGTTTTGACCGGTTTCTGCTTCCTCCCGAATCTCCAAACCGGTTTAAACCGGAATCGGAGAGACAAAATTTAGACTCGATTTTTGAAAAAAACCTAAGGCTATGGCCTTTCAGGTGTTTTCGATTTTCGGGGGTAAAAAATTGAAGAAAAATCCGGTTTTGGGTGGGTTTTCACCGGAATATTCCAGTTATAAACTGGTTTTGACCGGTTTCTGCCTCATCCCGAATCTCAAAACCGGTTTAAACCGGAATCGGAGAGACAAAATTTTGACTCGATTTTTGAAAAAACCCTAAGGCTATAGCCTTTCCGTTTTTTCGATTTTCGGGCGACAAAAAATTGAAGAAAAATCCGGTTTTGGGTGGGTTTTCACCGGAATATTCCAGTTATAAACTGGTTTTGACCGGTTTCTGCCTCCTCCCGAACCTCCAAACCGGTTTAAACCGGAATCGGAGAGACAAAATTTTGACTCGATTTTTGAAAAAACCCTAAGGCCATAGCCTTTCCGTTTTTTCGATTTTCGGGCGACAAAAAATTGAAGAAAAATCCGGTTTTGGGTGGGTTTTCACCGGAATATTCCAGTTTTAAACTGGTTTTGACCGGTTTCTGCTTCCTCCCGAATCTCCAAACCGGTTTAAACCGGAATCGGAGAGACAAAATTTTGACTCGATTTTTGAAAAAACCCTAAGGCCATAGCCTTTCCGTTTTTTCGATTTTCGGGCGACAAAAAATTGAAGAAAAATCCGGTTTTGGGTGGGTTTTTACCGGAATATTCCAGTTTTAAACTGGTTTTGACCGGTTTCTGCTTCCTCCCGAACCTCCAAACCGGTTTAAACCGGAATCGGAGAGACAAAATTTTGACTCGATTTTTGAAAAAACCCTAAGGCTATAGCTCTTCCGTGTTTTCGATTTTCGGGGGTAAAAAATTGAAGAAAAATCCGGTTTTGGGTGGGTTTTCACCGGAATATTCCAGTTATAAACTGGTTTTGACCGGTTTCTGCCTCATCCCGAATCTCAAAACCGGTTTAAACCGGAATCAGGGAGATAAAATTTTGACTCGATTTTTGAAAAAACCCTAAGGCTATAGCCTTTCCGTGTTTTCGATTTTCGGGGGTAAAAAATTGAAGAAAAATCCGGTTTTGGGTGGGTTTTCACCGGAATATTCCAGTTATAAACTGGTTTTGACCGGTTTCTGCCTCCTCCCGAACCTCCAAACCGGTTTAAACCGGAATCGGAGAGACAAAATTTTGACTCGATTTTTGAAAAAACCCTAAGGCTATAGCCTTTCCGTTTTTTCGATTTTCGGGCGACAAAAAATTGAAGAAAAATCCGGTTTTGGGTGGGTTTTCACAGGAATATTCCAGTTTTAAACTGGTTTTGACCGGTTTCTGCCTCCTCCCGAACCTCCAAACCGGTTTAAACCGGAATCAGGGAGACAAAATTTTGACTCGATTTTTGAAAAAACCATAAGGCTATAGCCTTTCCGTTTTTTCGATTTTCGGGCGACAAAAAATTGAAGAAAAATCCGGTTTTGGGTGGGTTTTCACCGGAATATTCCAGTTATAAACTGGTTTTGACCGGTTTCTGCCTCCTCCCGAACCTCCAAACCGGTTTAAACCGGAATCGGAGAGACAAAATTTTGACTCGATTTTTGAAAAAATCCTAAGGCCATAGCCTTTCCGTTTTTTCGATTTTCGGGCGACAAAAAATTGAAGAAAAATCCGGTTTTGGGTGGGTTTTTACCGGAATATTCCAGTTTTAAACTGGTTTTGACCGGTTTCTGCCTCATCCCGAACCTCAAAACCGGTTTAAACCGGAATCAGGGAGATAAAATTTTGACTCGATTTTTGAAAAAACCCTAAGGCTATAGCCCTTCCGTGTTTTCGATTTTCGGGCGACAAAAAATTGAAGAAAAATCCGGTTTTGGGAGGGTTTTCACCGGAATATTCCAGTTTTAAACTGGTTTTGACCGGTTTCTGCCTCCTCCCGAACCTCCAAACCGGTTTAAACCGGAATCGGAGAGACAAAATTTTGACTCGATTTTTGAAAAAACCCTAAGGCTATTGCCTTTCCGTTTTTTCGATTTTCGGGCGACAAAAAATTGAAGAAAAATCCGGTTTGGGTGGGTTTTCACCGGAATATTCCAGTTTTAAACTGGTTTTGACCGGTTTCTGCTTCCTCCCGAATCTCCAAACCGGTTTAAACCGGAATCGGAGAGACAAAATTTAGACTCGATTTTTGAAAAAAACCTAAGGCTATGGCCTTTCAGGTGTTTTCGATTTTCGGGGGTAAAAAATTGAAGAAAAATCCGGTTTTGGGTGGGTTTTCACCGGAATATTCCAGTTATAAACTGGTTTTGACCGGTTTCTGCCTCATCCCGAATCTCAAAACCGGTTTAAACCGGAATCGGAGAGACAAAATTTTGACTCGATTTTTGAAAAAACCCTAAGGCTATAGCCTTTCCGTTTTTTCGATTTTCGGGCGACAAAAAATTGAAGAAAAATCCGGTTTTGGGTGGGTTTTCACCGGAATATTCCAGTTATAAACTGGTTTTGACCGGTTTCTGCCTCCTCCCGAACCTCCAAACCGGTTTAAACCGGAATCGGAGAGACAAAATTTTGACTCGATTTTTGAAAAAACCCTAAGGCCATAGCCTTTCCGTTTTTTCGATTTTCGGGCGACAAAAAATTGAAGAAAAATCCGGTTTTGGGTGGGTTTTCACCGGAATATTCCAGTTTTAAACTGGTTTTGACCGGTTTCTGCTTCCTCCCGAATCTCCAAACCGGTTTAAACCGGAATCGGAGAGACAAAATTTTGACTCGATTTTTGAAAAAACCCTAAGGCCATAGCCTTTCCGTTTTTTCGATTTTCGGGCGACAAAAAATTGAAGAAAAATCCGGTTTTGGGTGGGTTTTTACCGGAATATTCCAGTTTTAAACTGGTTTTGACCGGTTTCTGCTTCCTCCCGAACCTCCAAACCGGTTTAAACCGGAATCGGAGAGACAAAATTTTGACTCGATTTTTGAAAAAACCCTAAGGCTATAGCTCTTCCGTGTTTTCGATTTTCGGGGGTAAAAAATTGAAGAAAAATCCGGTTTTGGGTGGGTTTTCACCGGAATATTCCAGTTATAAACTGGTTTTGACCGGTTTCTGCCTCATCCCGAATCTCAAAACCGGTTTAAACCGGAATCAGGGAGATAAAATTTTGACTCGATTTTTGAAAAAACCCTAAGGCTATAGCCTTTCCGTGTTTTCGATTTTCGGGGGTAAAAAATTGAAGAAAAATCCGGTTTTGGGTGGGTTTTCACCGGAATATTCCAGTTATAAACTGGTTTTGACCGGTTTCTGCCTCCTCCCGAACCTCCAAACCGGTTTAAACCGGAATCGGAGAGACAAAATTTTGACTCGATTTTTGAAAAAACCCTAAGGCTATAGCCTTTCCGTTTTTTCGATTTTCGGGCGACAAAAAATTGAAGAAAAATCCGGTTTTGGGTGGGTTTTCACCGGAATATTCCGGTTATAAACTGGTTTTGACCGGTTTCTGCTTCCTCCCGAACCTCCAAACCGGTTTAAACTCGATTCGGAGAGACAAAATTTTGACTTGATTTTTGAAAAAACCCTAAGGCTATAGCCTTTCCGTTTTTTTGGATTTTCAGGGGTCAAAAATTGAAGAAAAATCCGGTTTTGGGTGGGTTTTCACCGGAATATTCCAGTTATAAACTGGTTTTGACCGGTTTCTGCCTCCTCCCGAACCTCCAAACCGGTTTAAACCGGAATCGGAGAGACAAAATTTTGACTCGATTTTTGAAAAAACCCTAAGGCCATAGCCTTTCCGTTTTTTTGATTTTCGGGCGACAAAAAATTGAAGAAAAATCCGGTTTTGGGTGGGTTTTTACCGGAATATTCCAGTTTTAAACTGGTTTTGACCGGTTTCTGCTTCCTCCCGAACCTCCAAACCGGTTTAAACCGGAATTGGAGAGACAAAATTTTGACTCGATTTTTGAAAAAACCCTAAGGCTATAGCTCTTCCGTGTTTTCGATTTTCGGGGGTAAAAAATTGAAGAAAAATCCGGTTTTGGGTGGGTTTTCACCGGAATATTCCAGTTATAAACTGGTTTTGACCGGTTTCTGCCTCATCCCGAATCTCAAAACCGGTTTAAACCGGAATCAGGGAGATAAAATTTTGACTCGATTTTTGAAAAAACCCTAAGGCTATAGCCTTTCCGTGTTTTCGATTTTCGGGGGTAAAAAATTGAAGAAAAATCCGGTTTTGGGTGGGTTTTCACCGGAATATTCCAGTTATAAACTGGTTTTGACCGGTTTCTGCCTCCTCCCGAACCTCCAAACCGGTTTAAACCGGAATCGGAGAGACAAAATTTTGACTCGATTTTTGAAAAAACCCTAAGGCTATAGCCTTTCCGTTTTTTCGATTTTCGGGCGACAAAAAATTGAAGAAAAATCCGGTTTTGGGTGGGTTTTCACCGGAATATTCCGGTTATAAACTGGTTTTGACCGGTTTCTGCTTCCTCCCGAACCTCCAAACCGGTTTAAACTCGATTCGGAGAGACAAAATTTTGACTTGATTTTTGAAAAAACCCTAAGGCTATAGCCTTTCCGTTTTTTTGGATTTTCAGGGGTCAAAAATTGAAGAAAAATCCGGTTTTGGGTGGGTTTTCACCGGAATATTCCAGTTATAAACTGGTTTTGACCGGTTTCTGCCTCCTCCCGAACCTCCAAACCGGTTTAAACCGGAATCGGAGAGACAAAATTTAGACTCGATTTTTGAAAAAACCCTAAGGCCATAGCCTTTCCGTTTTTTCGATTTTCGGGCGACAAAAAATTGAAGAAAAATCCGGTTTTGGGTGGGTTTTTACCGGAATATTCCAGTTTTAAACTGGTTTTGACCGGTTTCTGCTTCCTCCCGAACCTCCAAACCGGTTTAAACCGGAATTGGAGAGACAAAATTTTGACTCGATTTTTGAAAAAACCCTAAGGCTATAGCTCTTCCGTGTTTTCGATTTTCGGGGGTAAAAAATTGAAGAAAAATCCGGTTTTGGGTGGGTTTTCACCGGAATATTCCAGTTATAAACTGGTTTTGACCGGTTTCTGCCTCATCCCGAATCTCAAAACCGGTTTAAACCGGAATCAGGGAGATAAAATTTTGACTCGATTTTTGAAAAAACCCTAAGGCTATAGCCCTTCCGTGTTTTCGATTTTCGGGCGACAAAAAATTGAAGAAAAATCCGGTTTTGGGTGGGTTTTCACCGGAATATTCCAGTTATAAACTGGTTTTGACCGGTTTCTGCTTCCTCCCGAACCTCCAAACCGGTTTAAACTGGATTCGGAGAGACAAAATTTTGACTCGATTTTTGAAAAAACCCTAAGGCTATAGCTCTTCCGTGTTTTCGATTTTCGGGGGTAAAAAATTGAAGAAAAATCCGGTTTTGGGTGGGTTTTCACCGGAATATTCCAGTTATAAACTGGTTTTGACCGGTTTCTGCCTCATCCCGAATCTCAAAACCGGTTTAAACCGGAATCAGGGAGATAAAATTTAGACTCGATTTTTGAAAAAACCCTAAGGCTATAGCCCTTCCGTGTTTTCGATTTTCGGGCGACAAAAAATTGAAGAAAAATCCGGTTTTGGGTGGGTTTTCACCGGAATATTCCAGTTATAAACTGGTTTTGACCGGTTTCTGCTTCCTCCCGAACCTCCAAACCGGTTTAAACTGGATTCGGAGAGACAAAATTTTGACTTGATTTTTGAAAAAACCCTAAGGCTATAGCCTTTCCGTTTTTTTGGATTTTCAGGGGTCAAAAATTGAAGAAAAATCCGGTTTTGGGTGGGTTTTCACCGGAATATTCCAGTTTTAAACTGGTTTTGACCGGTTTCTGCCTCCTCCCGAACCTCCAAACCGGTTTAAACCGGAATCGGAGAGACAAAATTTTGACTCGATTTTTGAAAAAACCCTAAGGCTATAGCCTTTCCGTGTTTTCGATTTTCGGGGGTAAAAAATTGAAGAAAAATCCGGTTTTGGGTGGGTTTTCACCGGAATATTCCAGTTATAAACTGGTTTTGACCGGTTTCTGCCTCCTCCCGAACCTCCAAACCGGTTTAAACCGGAATCGGAGAGACAAAATTTTGACTCGATTTTTGAAAAAACCCTAAGGCTATAGCCTTTCCGTTTTTTCGATTTTCGGGCGACAAAAAATTGAAGAAAAATCCGGTTTTGGGTGGGTTTTCACCGGAATATTCCGGTTATAAACTGGTTTTGACCGGTTTCTGCTTCCTCCCGAACCTCCAAACCGGTTTAAACTCGATTCGGAGAGACAAAATTTTGACTTGATTTTTGAAAAAACCCTAAGGCTATAGCCTTTCCGTTTTTTTGGATTTTCAGGGGTCAAAAATTGAAGAAAAATCCGGTTTTGGGTGGGTTTTCACCGGAATATTCCAGTTATAAACTGGTTTTGACCGGTTTCTGCCTCCTCCCGAACCTCCAAACCGGTTTAAACCGGAATCGGAGAGACAAAATTTTGACTCGATTTTTGAAAAAACCCTAAGGCTATTGCCTTTCCGTTTTTTCGATTTTCGGGCGACAAAAAATTGAAGAAAAATCCGGTTTTGGGTGGGTTTTCACCGGAATATTCCAGTTTTAAACTGGTTTTGACCGGTTTCTGCTTCCTCCCGAATCTCCAAACCGGTTTAAACCGGAATCGGAGAGACAAAATTTTGACTCGATTTTTGAAAAAAACCTAAGGCCATAGCCTTTCCGTTTTTTCGATTTTCGGGCGACAAAAAATTGAAGAAAAATCCGGTTTTGGGTGGGTTTTTACCGGAATATTCCAGTTTTAAACTGGTTTTGACCGGTTTCTGCTTCCTCCCGAACCTCCAAACCGGTTTAAACCGGAATTGGAGAGACAAAATTTTGACTCGATTTTTGAAAAAACCCTAAGGCTATAGCTCTTCCGTGTTTTCGATTTTCGGGGGTAAAAAATTGAAGAAAAATCCGGTTTTGGGTGGGTTTTCACCGGAATATTCCAGTTATAAACTGGTTTTGACCGGTTTCTGCCTCATCCCGAATCTCAAAACCGGTTTAAACCGGAATCAGGGAGATAAAATTTTGACTCGATTTTTGAAAAAACCCTAAGGCTATAGCCCTTCCGTGTTTTCGATTTTCGGGCGACAAAAAATTGAAGAAAAATCCGGTTTTGGGTGGGTTTTCACCGGAATATTCCAGTTATAAACTGGTTTTGACCGGTTTCTGCTTCCTCCCGAACCTCCAAACCGGTTTAAACTGGATTCGGAGAGACAAAATTTTGACTTGATTTTTGAAAAAACCCTAAGGCTGTAGCCTTTCCGTTTTTTTGGATTTTCAGGGGTCAAAAATTGAAGAAAAATCCGGTTTTGGGTGGGTTTTCACCGGAATATTCCAGTTTTAAACTGGTTTTGACCGGTTTCTGCCTCCTCCCGAACCTCCAAACCGGTTTAAACCGGAATCGGAGAGACAAAATTTTGACTCGATTTTTGAAAAAACCCTAAGGCTATAGCCTTTCCGTGTTTTCGATTTTCGGGGGTAAAAAATTGAAGAAAAATCCGGTTTTGGGTGGGTTTTCACCGGAATATTCCAGTTATAAACTGGTTTTGACCGGTTTCTGCCTCCTCCCGAACCTCCAAACCGGTTTAAACCGGAATCGGAGAGACAAAATTTTGACTCGATTTTTGAAAAAACCATAAGGCTATTGCCTTTCCGTTTTTTCGATTTTCGGGCGACAAAAAATTGAAGAAAAATCCGGTTTTGGGTGGGTTTTCACCGGAATATTCCAGTTTTAAACTGGTTTTGACCGGTTTCTGCTTCCTCCCGAATCTCCAAACCGGTTTAAACCGGAATCGGAGAGACAAAATTTTGACTCGATTTTTGAAAAAACCCTAAGGCTACAGCCTTTCCGTTTTTTCGATTTTCGGGCGACAAAAAATTGAAGAAAAATCCGGTTTTGGGTGGGTTTTTACCGGAATATTCCAGTTTTAAACTGGTTTTGACCGGTTTCTGCTTCCTCCCGAACCTCCAAACCGGTTTAAACCGGAATCGGAGAGACAAAATTTTGACTCGATTTTTGAAAAAACCATAAGGCTACAGCCTTTCCGTGTTTTCGATTTTCGGGGGTAAAAAATTGAAGAAAAATCCGGTTTTGGGTGGATTTTTACCGGAATATTCCAGTTATAAACTGGTTTTGACCGGTTTCTGCTTCCTCTCGAACCTCCAAACCGGTTTAAACCGGAATCGGAGAGACAAAATTTTGACTCGATTTTTGAAAAAACCCTAAGGCTATAGCCTTTCCGTTTTTTTGGATTTTCAGGGGTCAAAAAATTGAAGAAAAATCCGGTTTTGGGTGGATTTTCACCGGAATATTCCAGTTTTAAACTGGTTTTGACCGGTTTCTGCTTCCTCCCGAACCTCCAAACCGGTTTAAACCGGAATCGGAGAGACGAAATTTTGACTCGATTTTTGAAAAAACCCTAAGGCTATAGCCTTTCCGTGTTTTCGATTTTCGGGGGTAAAAAATTGAAGAAAAATCCGGTTTTGGGTGGGTTTTCACCGGAATATTCCAGTTTTAAACTGGTTTTGACCGGTTTCTGCTTCCTCCCGAATCTCCAAACCGGTTTAAACCGGAATCGGAGAGACAAAATTTTGACTCGATTTTTGAAAAAACCCTAAGGCCATAGCCTTTCCGTTTTTTCGATTTTCGGGCGACAAAAAATTGAAGAAAAATCCGGTTTTGGGTGGGTTTTTACCGGAATATTCCAGTTTTAAACTGGTTTTGACCGGTTTCTGCTTCCTCCCGAACCTCCAAACCGGTTTAAACCGGAATCGGAGAGACAAAATTTTGACTCGATTTTTGAAAAAACCCTAAGGCTATAGCTCTTCCGTGTTTTCGATTTTCGGGGGTAAAAAATTGAAGAAAAATCCGGTTTTGGGTGGGTTTTCACCGGAATATTCCAGTTACAAACTGGTTTTGACCGGTTTCTGCCTCATCCCGAATCTCAAAACCGGTTTAAACCGGAATCAGGGAGATAAAATTTTGACTCGATTTTTGAAAAAACCCTAAGGCTATAGCCTTTCCGTGTTTTCGATTTTCGGGGGTAAAAAATTGAAGAAAAATCCGGTTTTGGGTGGGTTTTCACCGGAATATTCCAGTTATAAACTGGTTTTGACCGGTTTCTGCCTCCTCCCGAACCTCCAAACCGGTTTAAACCGGAATCGGAGAGACAAAATTTTGACTCGATTTTTGAAAAAACCCTAAGGCTATAGCCTTTCCGTTTTTTCGATTTTCGGGCGACAAAAAATTGAAGAAAAATCCGGTTTTGGGTGGGTTTTCACCGGAATATTCCGGTTATAAACTGGTTTTGACCGGTTTCTGCTTCCTCCCGAACCTCCAAACCGGTTTAAACTCGATTCGGAGAGACAAAATTTTGACTTGATTTTTGAAAAAACCCTAAGGCTATAGCCTTTCCGTTTTTTTGGATTTTCAGGGGTCAAAAATTGAAGAAAAATCCGGTTTTGGGTGGGTTTTCACCGGAATATTCCAGTTATAAACTGGTTTTGACCGGTTTCTGCCTCCTCCCGAACCTCCAAACCGGTTTAAACCGGAATCGGAGAGACAAAATTTTGACTCGAGTTTTGAAAAAACCCTAAGGCTATTGCCTTTCCGTTTTTTCGATTTTCGGGCGACAAAAAATTGAAGAAAAATCCGGTTTTGGGTGGGTTTTCACCGGAATATTCCAGTTTTAAACTGGTTTTGACCGGTTTCTGCTTCCTCCCGAATCTCCAAACCGGTTTAAACCGGAATCGGAGAGACAAAATTTTGACTCGATTTTTGAAAAAACCCTAAGGCCATAGCCTTTCCGTTTTTTCGATTTTCGGGCGACAAAAAATTGAAGAAAAATCCGGTTTTGGGTGGGTTTTTACCGGAATATTCCAGTTTTAAACTGGTTTTGACCGGTTTCTGCTTCCTCCCGAACCTCCAAACCGGTTTAAACCGGAATTGGAGAGACAAAATTTTGACTCGATTTTTGAAAAAACCCTAAGGCTATAGCTCTTCCGTGTTTTCGATTTTCGGGGGTAAAAAATTGAAGAAAAATCCGGTTTTGGGTGGGTTTTCACCGGAATATTCCAGTTATAAACTGGTTTTGACCGGTTTCTGCCTCATCCCGAATCTCAAAACCGGTTTAAACCGGAATCAGGGAGATAAAATTTTGACTCGATTTTTGAAAAAACCCTAAGGCTATAGCCCTTCCGTGTTTTCGATTTTCGGGCGACAAAAAATTGAAGAAAAATCCGGTTTTGGGTGGGTTTTCACCGGAATATTCCAGTTATAAACTGGTTTTGACCGGTTTCTGCTTCCTCCCGAACCTCCAAACCGGTTTAAACTGGATTCGGAGAGACAAAATTTTGACTCGATTTTTGAAAAAACCCTAAGGCTATAGCTCTTCCGTGTTTTCGATTTTCGGGGGTAAAAAATTGAAGAAAAATCCGGTTTTGGGTGGGTTTTCACCGGAATATTCCAGTTATAAACTGGTTTTGACCGGTTTCTGCCTCATCCCGAATCTCAAAACCGGTTTAAACCGGAATCAGGGAGATAAAATTTAGACTCGATTTTTGAAAAAACCCTAAGGCTATAGCCCTTCCGTGTTTTCGATTTTCGGGCGACAAAAAATTGAAGAAAAATCCGGTTTTGGGTGGGTTTTCACCGGAATATTCCAGTTATAAACTGGTTTTGACCGGTTTCTGCTTCCTCCCGAACCTCCAAACCGGTTTAAACTGGATTCGGAGAGACAAAATTTTGACTTGATTTTTGAAAAAACCCTAAGGCTATAGCCTTTCCGTTTTTTTGGATTTTCAGGGGTCAAAAATTGAAGAAAAATCCGGTTTTGGGTGGGTTTTCACCGGAATATTCCAGTTTTAAACTGGTTTTGACCGGTTTCTGCCTCCTCCCGAACCTCCAAACCGGTTTAAACCGGAATCGGAGAGACAAAATTTTGACTCGATTTTTGAAAAAACCCTAAGGCTATAGCCTTTCCGTGTTTTCGATTTTCGGGGGTAAAAAATTGAAGAAAAATCCGGTTTTGGGTGGGTTTTCACCGGAATATTCCAGTTATAAACTGGTTTTGACCGGTTTCTGCCTCCTCCCGAACCTCCAAACCGGTTTAAACCGGAATCGGAGAGACAAAATTTTGACTCGATTTTTGAAAAAACCCTAAGGCTATAGCCTTTCCGTTTTTTCGATTTTCGGGCGACAAAAAATTGAAGAAAAATCCGGTTTTGGGTGGGTTTTCACCGGAATATTCCGGTTATAAACTGGTTTTGACCGGTTTCTGCTTCCTCCCGAACCTCCAAACCGGTTTAAACTCGATTCGGAGAGACAAAATTTTGACTTGATTTTTGAAAAAACCCTAAGGCTATAGCCTTTCCGTTTTTTTGGATTTTCAGGGGTCAAAAATTGAAGAAAAATCCGGTTTTGGGTGGGTTTTCACCGGAATATTCCAGTTATAAACTGGTTTTGACCGGTTTCTGCCTCCTCCCGAACCTCCAAACCGGTTTAAACCGGAATCGGAGAGACAAAATTTTGACTCGATTTTTGAAAAAACCCTAAGGCTATTGCCTTTCCGTTTTTTCGATTTTCGGGCGACAAAAAATTGAAGAAAAATCCGGTTTTGGGTGGGTTTTCACCGGAATATTCCAGTTTTAAACTGGTTTTGACCGGTTTCTGCTTCCTCCCGAATCTCCAAACCGGTTTAAACCGGAATCGGAGAGACAAAATTTTGACTCGATTTTTGAAAAAACCCTAAGGCCATAGCCTTTCCGTTTTTTCGATTTTCGGGCGACAAAAAATTGAAGAAAAATCCGGTTTTGGGTGGGTTTTTACCGGAATATTCCAGTTTTAAACTGGTTTTGACCGGTTTCTGCTTCCTCCCGAACCTCCAAACCGGTTTAAACCGGAATTGGAGAGACAAAATTTTGACTCGATTTTTGAAAAAACCCTAAGGCTATAGCTCTTCCGTGTTTTCGATTTTCGGGGGTAAAAAATTGAAGAAAAATCCGGTTTTGGGTGGGTTTTTACCGGAATATTCCAGTTTTAAACTGGTTTTGACCGGTTTCTGCCTCCTCCCGAACCTCCAAACCGGTTTAAACCGGAATCGGAGAGACAAAATTTTGACTCGATTTTTGAAAAAATCCTAAGGCCATAGCCTTTCCGTTTTTTCGATTTTCGGGCGACAAAAAATTGAAGAAAAATCCGGTTTTGGGTGGGTTTTCACCGGAATATTCCAGTTTTAAACTGGTTTTGACCGGTTTCTGCCTCATCCCGAACCTCAAAACCGGTTTAAACCGGAATCAGGGAGATAAAATTTTGACTCGATTTTTGAAAAAACCCTAAGGCTATAGCCCTTCCGTGTTTTCGATTTTCGGGCGACAAAAAATTGAAGAAAAATCCGGTTTTGGGAGGGTTTTCACCGGAATATTCCAGTTTTAAACTGGTTTTGACCGGTTTCTGCCTCCTCCCGAACCTCCAAACCGGTTTAAACCGGAATCGGAGAGACAAAATTTTGACTCGATTTTTGAAAAAACCCTAAGGCTATTGCCTTTCCGTTTTTTCGATTTTCGGGCGACAAAAAATTGAAGAAAAATCCGGTTTGGGTGGGTTTTCACCGGAATATTCCAGTTTTAAACTGGTTTTGACCGGTTTCTGCTTCCTCCCGAATCTCCAAACCGGTTTAAACCGGAATCGGAGAGACAAAATTTAGACTCGATTTTTGAAAAAAACCTAAGGCTATGGCCTTTCAGGTGTTTTCGATTTTCGGGGGTAAAAAATTGAAGAAAAATCCGGTTTTGGGTGGGTTTTCACCGGAATATTCCAGTTATAAACTGGTTTTGACCGGTTTCTGCCTCATCCCGAATCTCAAAACCGGTTTAAACCGGAATCGGAGAGACAAAATTTTGACTCGATTTTTGAAAAAACCCTAAGGCTATAGCCTTTCCGTTTTTTCGATTTTCGGGCGACAAAAAATTGAAGAAAAATCCGGTTTTGGGTGGGTTTTCACCGGAATATTCCAGTTATAAACTGGTTTTGACCGGTTTCTGCCTCCTCCCGAACCTCCAAACCGGTTTAAACCGGAATCGGAGAGACAAAATTTTGACTCGATTTTTGAAAAAACCCTAAGGCCATAGCCTTTCCGTTTTTTCGATTTTCGGGCGACAAAAAATTGAAGAAAAATCCGGTTTTGGGTGGGTTTTCACCGGAATATTCCAGTTTTAAACTGGTTTTGACCGGTTTCTGCTTCCTCCCGAATCTCCAAACCGGTTTAAACCGGAATCGGAGAGACAAAATTTTGACTCGATTTTTGAAAAAACCCTAAGGCCATAGCCTTTCCGTTTTTTCGATTTTCGGGCGACAAAAAATTGAAGAAAAATCCGGTTTTGGGTGGGTTTTTACCGGAATATTCCAGTTTTAAACTGGTTTTGACCGGTTTCTGCTTCCTCCCGAACCTCCAAACCGGTTTAAACCGGAATCGGAGAGACAAAATTTTGACTCGATTTTTGAAAAAACCCTAAGGCTATAGCTCTTCCGTGTTTTCGATTTTCGGGGGTAAAAAATTGAAGAAAAATCCGGTTTTGGGTGGGTTTTCACCGGAATATTCCAGTTATAAACTGGTTTTGACCGGTTTCTGCCTCATCCCGAATCTCAAAACCGGTTTAAACCGGAATCAGGGAGATAAAATTTTGACTCGATTTTTGAAAAAACCCTAAGGCTATAGCCTTTCCGTGTTTTCGATTTTCGGGGGTAAAAAATTGAAGAAAAATCCGGTTTTGGGTGGGTTTTCACCGGAATATTCCAGTTATAAACTGGTTTTGACCGGTTTCTGCCTCCTCCCGAACCTCCAAACCGGTTTAAACCGGAATCGGAGAGACAAAATTTTGACTCGATTTTTGAAAAAACCCTAAGGCTATAGCCTTTCCGTTTTTTCGATTTTCGGGCGACAAAAAATTGAAGAAAAATCCGGTTTTGGGTGGGTTTTCACCGGAATATTCCGGTTATAAACTGGTTTTGACCGGTTTCTGCTTCCTCCCGAACCTCCAAACCGGTTTAAACTCGATTCGGAGAGACAAAATTTTGACTTGATTTTTGAAAAAACCCTAAGGCTATAGCCTTTCCGTTTTTTTGGATTTTCAGGGGTCAAAAATTGAAGAAAAATCCGGTTTTGGGTGGGTTTTCACCGGAATATTCCAGTTATAAACTGGTTTTGACCGGTTTCTGCCTCCTCCCGAACCTCCAAACCGGTTTAAACCGGAATCGGAGAGACAAAATTTTGACTCGATTTTTGAAAAAACCCTAAGGCCATAGCCTTTCCGTTTTTTTGATTTTCGGGCGACAAAAAATTGAAGAAAAATCCGGTTTTGGGTGGGTTTTTACCGGAATATTCCAGTTTTAAACTGGTTTTGACCGGTTTCTGCTTCCTCCCGAACCTCCAAACCGGTTTAAACCGGAATTGGAGAGACAAAATTTTGACTCGATTTTTGAAAAAACCCTAAGGCTATAGCTCTTCCGTGTTTTCGATTTTCGGGGGTAAAAAATTGAAGAAAAATCCGGTTTTGGGTGGGTTTTCACCGGAATATTCCAGTTATAAACTGGTTTTGACCGGTTTCTGCCTCATCCCGAATCTCAAAACCGGTTTAAACCGGAATCAGGGAGATAAAATTTTGACTCGATTTTTGAAAAAACCCTAAGGCTATAGCCTTTCCGTGTTTTCGATTTTCGGGGGTAAAAAATTGAAGAAAAATCCGGTTTTGGGTGGGTTTTCACCGGAATATTCCAGTTATAAACTGGTTTTGACCGGTTTCTGCCTCCTCCCGAACCTCCAAACCGGTTTAAACCGGAATCGGAGAGACAAAATTTTGACTCGATTTTTGAAAAAACCCTAAGGCTATAGCCTTTCCGTTTTTTCGATTTTCGCACGACAAAAAATTGAAGAAAAATCCGGTTTTGGGTGGGTTTTCACCGGAATATTCCGGTTATAAACTGGTTTTGACCGGTTTCTGCTTCCTCCCGAACCTCCAAACCGGTTTAAACTCGATTCGGAGAGACAAAATTTTGACTTGATTTTTGAAAAAACCCTAAGGCTATAGCCTTTCCGTTTTTTTGGATTTTCAGGGGTCAAAAATTGAAGAAAAATCCGGTTTTGGGTGGGTTTTCACCGGAATATTCCAGTTATAAACTGGTTTTGACCGGTTTCTGCCTCCTCCCGAACCTCCAAACCGGTTTAAACCGGAATCGGAGAGACAAAATTTAGACTCGATTTTTGAAAAAACCCTAAGGCCATAGCCTTTCCGTTTTTTCGATTTTCGGGCGACAAAAAATTGAAGAAAAATCCGGTTTTGGGTGGGTTTTTACCGGAATATTCCAGTTTTAAACTGGTTTTGACCGGTTTCTGCTTCCTCCCGAACCTCCAAACCGGTTTAAACCGGAATTGGAGAGACAAAATTTTGACTCGATTTTTGAAAAAACCCTAAGGCTATAGCTCTTCCGTGTTTTCGATTTTCGGGGGTAAAAAATTGAAGAAAAATCCGGTTTTGGGTGGGTTTTCACCGGAATATTCCAGTTATAAACTGGTTTTGACCGGTTTCTGCCTCATCCCGAATCTCAAAACCGGTTTAAACCGGAATCAGGGAGATAAAATTTTGACTCGATTTTTGAAAAAACCCTAAGGCTATAGCCCTTCCGTGTTTTCGATTTTCGGGCGACAAAAAATTGAAGAAAAATCCGGTTTTGGGTGGGTTTTCACCGGAATATTCCAGTTATAAACTGGTTTTGACCGGTTTCTGCTTCCTCCCGAACCTCCAAACCGGTTTAAACTGGATTCGGAGAGACAAAATTTTGACTCGATTTTTGAAAAAACCCTAAGGCTATAGCTCTTCCGTGTTTTCGATTTTCGGGGGTAAAAAATTGAAGAAAAATCCGGTTTTGGGTGGGTTTTCACCGGAATATTCCAGTTATAAACTGGTTTTGACCGGTTTCTGCCTCATCCCGAATCTCAAAACCGGTTTAAACCGGAATCAGGGAGATAAAATTTAGACTCGATTTTTGAAAAAACCCTAAGGCTATAGCCCTTCCGTGTTTTCGATTTTCGGGCGACAAAAAATTGAAGAAAAATCCGGTTTTGGGTGGGTTTTCACCGGAATATTCCAGTTATAAACTGGTTTTGACCGGTTTCTGCTTCCTCCCGAACCTCCAAACCGGTTTAAACTGGATTCGGAGAGACAAAATTTTGACTTGATTTTTGAAAAAACCCTAAGGCTATAGCCTTTCCGTTTTTTTGGATTTTCAGGGGTCAAAAATTGAAGAAAAATCCGGTTTTGGGTGGGTTTTCACCGGAATATTCCAGTTTTAAACTGGTTTTGACCGGTTTCTGCCTCCTCCCGAACCTCCAAACCGGTTTAAACCGGAATCGGAGAGACAAAATTTTGACTCGATTTTTGAAAAAACCCTAAGGCTATAGCCTTTCCGTGTTTTCGATTTTCGGGGGTAAAAAATTGAAGAAAAATCCGGTTTTGGGTGGGTTTTCACCGGAATATTCCAGTTATAAACTGGTTTTGACCGGTTTCTGCCTCCTCCCGAACCTCCAAACCGGTTTAAACCGGAATCGGAGAGACAAAATTTTGACTCGATTTTTGAAAAAACCCTAAGGCTATAGCCTTTCCGTTTTTTCGATTTTCGGGCGACAAAAAATTGAAGAAAAATCCGGTTTTGGGTGGGTTTTCACCGGAATATTCCGGTTATAAACTGGTTTTGACCGGTTTCTGCTTCCTCCCGAACCTCCAAACCGGTTTAAACTCGATTCGGAGAGACAAAATTTTGACTTGATTTTTGAAAAAACCCTAAGGCTATAGCCTTTCCGTTTTTTTGGATTTTCAGGGGTCAAAAATTGAAGAAAAATCCGGTTTTGGGTGGGTTTTCACCGGAATATTCCAGTTATAAACTGGTTTTGACCGGTTTCTGCCTCCTCCCGAACCTCCAAACCGGTTTAAACCGGAATCGGAGAGACAAAATTTTGACTCGATTTTTGAAAAAACCCTAAGGCTATTGCCTTTCCGTTTTTTCGATTTTCGGGCGACAAAAAATTGAAGAAAAATCCGGTTTTGGGTGGGTTTTCACCGGAATATTCCAGTTTTAAACTGGTTTTGACCGGTTTCTGCTTCCTCCCGAATCTCCAAACCGGTTTAAACCGGAATCGGAGAGACAAAATTTTGACTCGATTTTTGAAAAAAACCTAAGGCCATAGCCTTTCCGTTTTTTCGATTTTCGGGCGACAAAAAATTGAAGAAAAATCCGGTTTTGGGTGGGTTTTTACCGGAATATTCCAGTTTTAAACTGGTTTTGACCGGTTTCTGCTTCCTCCCGAACCTCCAAACCGGTTTAAACCGGAATTGGAGAGACAAAATTTTGACTCGATTTTTGAAAAAACCCTAAGGCTATAGCTCTTCCGTGTTTTCGATTTTCGGGGGTAAAAAATTGAAGAAAAATCCGGTTTTGGGTGGGTTTTCACCGGAATATTCCAGTTATAAACTGGTTTTGACCGGTTTCTGCCTCATCCCGAATCTCAAAACCGGTTTAAACCGGAATCAGGGAGATAAAATTTTGACTCGATTTTTGAAAAAACCCTAAGGCTATAGCCCTTCCGTGTTTTCGATTTTCGGGCGACAAAAAATTGAAGAAAAATCCGGTTTTGGGTGGGTTTTCACCGGAATATTCCAGTTATAAACTGGTTTTGACCGGTTTCTGCTTCCTCCCGAACCTCCAAACCGGTTTAAACTGGATTCGGAGAGACAAAATTTTGACTTGATTTTTGAAAAAACCCTAAGGCTGTAGCCTTTCCGTTTTTTTGGATTTTCAGGGGTCAAAAATTGAAGAAAAATCCGGTTTTGGGTGGGTTTTCACCGGAATATTCCAGTTTTAAACTGGTTTTGACCGGTTTCTGCCTCCTCCCGAACCTCCAAACCGGTTTAAACCGGAATCGGAGAGACAAAATTTTGACTCGATTTTTGAAAAAACCCTAAGGCTATAGCCTTTCCGTGTTTTCGATTTTCGGGGGTAAAAAATTGAAGAAAAATCCGGTTTTGGGTGGGTTTTCACCGGAATATTCCAGTTATAAACTGGTTTTGACCGGTTTCTGCCTCCTCCCGAACCTCCAAACCGGTTTAAACCGGAATCGGAGAGACAAAATTTTGACTCGATTTTTGAAAAAACCATAAGGCTATTGCCTTTCCGTTTTTTCGATTTTCGGGCGACAAAAAATTGAAGAAAAATCCGGTTTTGGGTGGGTTTTCACCGGAATATTCCAGTTTTAAACTGGTTTTGACCGGTTTCTGCTTCCTCCCGAATCTCCAAACCGGTTTAAACCGGAATCGGAGAGACAAAATTTTGACTCGATTTTTGAAAAAACCCTAAGGCTACAGCCTTTCCGTTTTTTCGATTTTCGGGCGACAAAAAATTGAAGAAAAATCCGGTTTTGGGTGGGTTTTTACCGGAATATTCCAGTTTTAAACTGGTTTTGACCGGTTTCTGCTTCCTCCCGAACCTCCAAACCGGTTTAAACCGGAATCGGAGAGACAAAATTTTGACTCGATTTTTGAAAAAACCATAAGGCTACAGCCTTTCCGTGTTTTCGATTTTCGGGGGTAAAAAATTGAAGAAAAATCCGGTTTTGGGTGGATTTTTACCGGAATATTCCAGTTATAAACTGGTTTTGACCGGTTTCTGCTTCCTCTCGAACCTCCAAACCGGTTTAAACCGGAATCGGAGAGACAAAATTTTGACTCGATTTTTGAAAAAACCCTAAGGCTATAGCCTTTCCGTTTTTTTGGATTTTCAGGGGTCAAAAAATTGAAGAAAAATCCGGTTTTGGGTGGATTTTCACCGGAATATTCCAGTTTTAAACTGGTTTTGACCGGTTTCTGCTTCCTCCCGAACCTCCAAACCGGTTTAAACCGGAATCGGAGAGACGAAATTTTGACTCGATTTTTGAAAAAACCCTAAGGCTATAGCCTTTCCGTGTTTTCGATTTTCGGGGGTAAAAAATTGAAGAAAAATCCGGTTTTGGGTGGGTTTTCACCGGAATATTCCAGTTTTAAACTGGTTTTGACCGGTTTCTGCTTCCTCCCGAATCTCCAAACCGGTTTAAACCGGAATCGGAGAGACAAAATTTTGACTCGATTTTTGAAAAAACCCTAAGGCCATAGCCTTTCCGTTTTTTCGATTTTCGGGCGACAAAAAATTGAAGAAAAATCCGGTTTTGGGTGGGTTTTTACCGGAATATTCCAGTTTTAAACTGGTTTTGACCGGTTTCTGCTTCCTCCCGAACCTCCAAACCGGTTTAAACCGGAATCGGAGAGACAAAATTTTGACTCGATTTTTGAAAAAACCCTAAGGCTATAGCTCTTCCGTGTTTTCGATTTTCGGGGGTAAAAAATTGAAGAAAAATCCGGTTTTGGGTGGGTTTTCACCGGAATATTCCAGTTACAAACTGGTTTTGACCGGTTTCTGCCTCATCCCGAATCTCAAAACCGGTTTAAACCGGAATCAGGGAGATAAAATTTTGACTCGATTTTTGAAAAAACCCTAAGGCTATAGCCTTTCCGTGTTTTCGATTTTCGGGGGTAAAAAATTGAAGAAAAATCCGGTTTTGGGTGGGTTTTCACCGGAATATTCCAGTTATAAACTGGTTTTGACCGGTTTCTGCCTCATCCCGAATCTCAAAACCGGTTTAAACCGGAATCAGGGAGATAAAATTTTGACTCGATTTTTGAAAAAACCCTAAGGCTATAGCCCTTCCGTGTTTTCGATTTTCGGGCGACAAAAAATTGAAGAAAAATCCGGTTTTGGGTGGGTTTTCACCGGAATATTCCAGTTATAAACTGGTTTTGACCGGTTTCTGCTTCCTCCCGAACCTCCAAACCGGTTTAAACTGGATTCGGAGAGACAAAATTTTGACTCGATTTTTGAAAAAACCCTAAGGCTATAGCTCTTCCGTGTTTTCGATTTTCGGGGGTAAAAAATTGAAGAAAAATCCGGTTTTGGGTGGGTTTTCACCGGAATATTCCAGTTATAAACTGGTTTTGACCGGTTTCTGCCTCATCCCGAATCTCAAAACCGGTTTAAACCGGAATCAGGGAGATAAAATTTAGACTCGATTTTTGAAAAAACCCTAAGGCTATAGCCCTTCCGTGTTTTCGATTTTCGGGCGACAAAAAATTGAAGAAAAATCCGGTTTTGGGTGGGTTTTCACCGGAATATTCCAGTTATAAACTGGTTTTGACCGGTTTCTGCTTCCTCCCGAACCTCCAAACCGGTTTAAACTGGATTCGGAGAGACAAAATTTTGACTTGATTTTTGAAAAAACCCTAAGGCTATAGCCTTTCCGTTTTTTTGGATTTTCAGGGGTCAAAAATTGAAGAAAAATCCGGTTTTGGGTGGGTTTTCACCGGAATATTCCAGTTTTAAACTGGTTTTGACCGGTTTCTGCCTCCTCCCGAACCTCCAAACCGGTTTAAACCGGAATCGGAGAGACAAAATTTTGACTCGATTTTTGAAAAAACCCTAAGGCTATAGCCTTTCCGTGTTTTCGATTTTCGGGGGTAAAAAATTGAAGAAAAATCCGGTTTTGGGTGGGTTTTCACCGGAATATTCCAGTTATAAACTGGTTTTGACCGGTTTCTGCCTCCTCCCGAACCTCCAAACCGGTTTAAACCGGAATCGGAGAGACAAAATTTTGACTCGATTTTTGAAAAAACCCTAAGGCTATAGCCTTTCCGTTTTTTCGATTTTCGGGCGACAAAAAATTGAAGAAAAATCCGGTTTTGGGTGGGTTTTCACCGGAATATTCCGGTTATAAACTGGTTTTGACCGGTTTCTGCTTCCTCCCGAACCTCCAAACCGGTTTAAACTCGATTCGGAGAGACAAAATTTTGACTTGATTTTTGAAAAAACCCTAAGGCTATAGCCTTTCCGTTTTTTTGGATTTTCAGGGGTCAAAAATTGAAGAAAAATCCGGTTTTGGGTGGGTTTTCACCGGAATATTCCAGTTATAAACTGGTTTTGACCGGTTTCTGCCTCCTCCCGAACCTCCAAACCGGTTTAAACCGGAATCGGAGAGACAAAATTTTGACTCGATTTTTGAAAAAACCCTAAGGCTATTGCCTTTCCGTTTTTTCGATTTTCGGGCGACAAAAAATTGAAGAAAAATCCGGTTTTGGGTGGGTTTTCACCGGAATATTCCAGTTTTAAACTGGTTTTGACCGGTTTCTGCTTCCTCCCGAATCTCCAAACCGGTTTAAACCGGAATCGGAGAGACAAAATTTTGACTCGATTTTTGAAAAAAACCTAAGGCCATAGCCTTTCCGTTTTTTCGATTTTCGGGCGACAAAAAATTGAAGAAAAATCCGGTTTTGGGTGGGTTTTTACCGGAATATTCCAGTTTTAAACTGGTTTTGACCGGTTTCTGCTTCCTCCCGAACCTCCAAACCGGTTTAAACCGGAATTGGAGAGACAAAATTTTGACTCGATTTTTGAAAAAACCCTAAGGCTATAGCTCTTCCGTGTTTTCGATTTTCGGGGGTAAAAAATTGAAGAAAAATCCGGTTTTGGGTGGGTTTTCACCGGAATATTCCAGTTATAAACTGGTTTTGACCGGTTTCTGCCTCATCCCGAATCTCAAAACCGGTTTAAACCGGAATCAGGGAGATAAAATTTTGACTCGATTTTTGAAAAAACCCTAAGGCTATAGCCCTTCCGTGTTTTCGATTTTCGGGCGACAAAAAATTGAAGAAAAATCCGGTTTTGGGTGGGTTTTCACCGGAATATTCCAGTTATAAACTGGTTTTGACCGGTTTCTGCTTCCTCCCGAACCTCCAAACCGGTTTAAACTGGATTCGGAGAGACAAAATTTTGACTTGATTTTTGAAAAAACCCTAAGGCTGTAGCCTTTCCGTTTTTTTGGATTTTCAGGGGTCAAAAATTGAAGAAAAATCCGGTTTTGGGTGGGTTTTCACCGGAATATTCCAGTTTTAAACTGGTTTTGACCGGTTTCTGCCTCCTCCCGAACCTCCAAACCGGTTTAAACCGGAATCGGAGAGACAAAATTTTGACTCGATTTTTGAAAAAACCCTAAGGCTATAGCCTTTCCGTGTTTTCGATTTTCGGGGGTAAAAAATTGAAGAAAAATCCGGTTTTGGGTGGGTTTTCACCGGAATATTCCAGTTATAAACTGGTTTTGACCGGTTTCTGCCTCCTCCCGAACCTCCAAACCGGTTTAAACCGGAATCGGAGAGACAAAATTTTGACTCGATTTTTGAAAAAACCATAAGGCTATTGCCTTTCCGTTTTTTCGATTTTCGGGCGACAAAAAATTGAAGAAAAATCCGGTTTTGGGTGGGTTTTCACCGGAATATTCCAGTTTTAAACTGGTTTTGACCGGTTTCTGCTTCCTCCCGAATCTCCAAACCGGTTTAAACCGGAATCGGAGAGACAAAATTTTGACTCGATTTTTGAAAAAACCCTAAGGCTACAGCCTTTCCGTTTTTTCGATTTTCGGGCGACAAAAAATTGAAGAAAAATCCGGTTTTGGGTGGGTTTTTACCGGAATATTCCAGTTTTAAACTGGTTTTGACCGGTTTCTGCTTCCTCCCGAACCTCCAAACCGGTTTAAACCGGAATCGGAGAGACAAAATTTTGACTCGATTTTTGAAAAAACCATAAGGCTACAGCCTTTCCGTGTTTTCGATTTTCGGGGGTAAAAAATTGAAGAAAAATCCGGTTTTGGGTGGATTTTTACCGGAATATTCCAGTTATAAACTGGTTTTGACCGGTTTCTGCTTCCTCTCGAACCTCCAAACCGGTTTAAACCGGAATCGGAGAGACAAAATTTTGACTCGATTTTTGAAAAAACCCTAAGGCTATAGCCTTTCCGTTTTTTTGGATTTTCAGGGGTCAAAAAATTGAAGAAAAATCCGGTTTTGGGTGGATTTTCACCGGAATATTCCAGTTTTAAACTGGTTTTGACCGGTTTCTGCTTCCTCCCGAACCTCCAAACCGGTTTAAACCGGAATCGGAGAGACGAAATTTTGACTCGATTTTTGAAAAAACCCTAAGGCTATAGCCTTTCCGTGTTTTCGATTTTCGGGGGTAAAAAATTGAAGAAAAATCCGGTTTTGGGTGGGTTTTCACCGGAATATTCCAGTTTTAAACTGGTTTTGACCGGTTTCTGCTTCCTCCCGAATCTCCAAACCGGTTTAAACCGGAATCGGAGAGACAAAATTTTGACTCGATTTTTGAAAAAACCCTAAGGCCATAGCCTTTCCGTTTTTTCGATTTTCGGGCGACAAAAAATTGAAGAAAAATCCGGTTTTGGGTGGGTTTTTACCGGAATATTCCAGTTTTAAACTGGTTTTGACCGGTTTCTGCTTCCTCCCGAACCTCCAAACCGGTTTAAACCGGAATCGGAGAGACAAAATTTTGACTCGATTTTTGAAAAAACCCTAAGGCTATAGCTCTTCCGTGTTTTCGATTTTCGGGGGTAAAAAATTGAAGAAAAATCCGGTTTTGGGTGGGTTTTCACCGGAATATTCCAGTTACAAACTGGTTTTGACCGGTTTCTGCCTCATCCCGAATCTCAAAACCGGTTTAAACCGGAATCAGGGAGATAAAATTTTGACTCGATTTTTGAAAAAACCCTAAGGCTATAGCCTTTCCGTGTTTTCGATTTTCGGGGGTAAAAAATTGAAGAAAAATCCGGTTTTGGGTGGGTTTTCACCGGAATATTCCAGTTATAAACTGGTTTTGACCGGTTTCTGCCTCCTCCCGAACCTCCAAACCGGTTTAAACCGGAATCGGAGAGACAAAATTTTGACTCGATTTTTGAAAAAACCCTAAGGCTATAGCCTTTCCGTTTTTTCGATTTTCGGGCGACAAAAAATTGAAGAAAAATCCGGTTTTGGGTGGGTTTTCACCGGAATATTCCGGTTATAAACTGGTTTTGACCGGTTTCTGCTTCCTCCCGAACCTCCAAACCGGTTTAAACTCGATTCGGAGAGACAAAATTTTGACTTGATTTTTGAAAAAACCCTAAGGCTATAGCCTTTCCGTTTTTTTGGATTTTCAGGGGTCAAAAATTGAAGAAAAATCCGGTTTTGGGTGGGTTTTCACCGGAATATTCCAGTTATAAACTGGTTTTGACCGGTTTCTGCCTCCTCCCGAACCTCCAAACCGGTTTAAACCGGAATCGGAGAGACAAAATTTTGACTCGAGTTTTGAAAAAACCCTAAGGCTATTGCCTTTCCGTTTTTTCGATTTTCGGGCGACAAAAAATTGAAGAAAAATCCGGTTTTGGGTGGGTTTTCACCGGAATATTCCAGTTTTAAACTGGTTTTGACCGGTTTCTGCTTCCTCCCGAATCTCCAAACCGGTTTAAACCGGAATCGGAGAGACAAAATTTTGACTCGATTTTTGAAAAAACCCTAAGGCCATAGCCTTTCCGTTTTTTCGATTTTCGGGCGACAAAAAATTGAAGAAAAATCCGGTTTTGGGTGGGTTTTTACCGGAATATTCCAGTTTTAAACTGGTTTTGACCGGTTTCTGCTTCCTCCCGAACCTCCAAACCGGTTTAAACCGGAATTGGAGAGACAAAATTTTGACTCGATTTTTGAAAAAACCCTAAGGCTATAGCTCTTCCGTGTTTTCGATTTTCGGGGGTAAAAAATTGAAGAAAAATCCGGTTTTGGGTGGGTTTTCACCGGAATATTCCAGTTATAAACTGGTTTTGACCGGTTTCTGCCTCATCCCGAATCTCAAAACCGGTTTAAACCGGAATCAGGGAGATAAAATTTTGACTCGATTTTTGAAAAAACCCTAAGGCTATAGCCCTTCCGTGTTTTCGATTTTCGGGCGACAAAAAATTGAAGAAAAATCCGGTTTTGGGTGGGTTTTCACCGGAATATTCCAGTTATAAACTGGTTTTGACCGGTTTCTGCTTCCTCCCGAACCTCCAAACCGGTTTAAACTGGATTCGGAGAGACAAAATTTTGACTCGATTTTTGAAAAAACCCTAAGGCTATAGCTCTTCCGTGTTTTCGATTTTCGGGGGTAAAAAATTGAAGAAAAATCCGGTTTTGGGTGGGTTTTCACCGGAATATTCCAGTTATAAACTGGTTTTGACCGGTTTCTGCCTCATCCCGAATCTCAAAACCGGTTTAAACCGGAATCAGGGAGATAAAATTTAGACTCGATTTTTGAAAAAACCCTAAGGCTATAGCCCTTCCGTGTTTTCGATTTTCGGGCGACAAAAAATTGAAGAAAAATCCGGTTTTGGGTGGGTTTTCACCGGAATATTCCAGTTATAAACTGGTTTTGACCGGTTTCTGCTTCCTCCCGAACCTCCAAACCGGTTTAAACTGGATTCGGAGAGACAAAATTTTGACTTGATTTTTGAAAAAACCCTAAGGCTATAGCCTTTCCGTTTTTTTGGATTTTCAGGGGTCAAAAATTGAAGAAAAATCCGGTTTTGGGTGGGTTTTCACCGGAATATTCCAGTTTTAAACTGGTTTTGACCGGTTTCTGCCTCCTCCCGAACCTCCAAACCGGTTTAAACCGGAATCGGAGAGACAAAATTTTGACTCGATTTTTGAAAAAACCCTAAGGCTATAGCCTTTCCGTGTTTTCGATTTTCGGGGGTAAAAAATTGAAGAAAAATCCGGTTTTGGGTGGGTTTTCACCGGAATATTCCAGTTATAAACTGGTTTTGACCGGTTTCTGCCTCCTCCCGAACCTCCAAACCGGTTTAAACCGGAATCGGAGAGACAAAATTTTGACTCGATTTTTGAAAAAACCCTAAGGCTATAGCCTTTCCGTTTTTTCGATTTTCGGGCGACAAAAAATTGAAGAAAAATCCGGTTTTGGGTGGGTTTTCACCGGAATATTCCAGTTATAAACTGGTTTTGACCGGTTTCTGCTTCCTCCCGAACCTCCAAACCGGTTTAAACTCGATTCGGAGAGACAAAATTTTGACTTGATTTTTGAAAAAACCCTAAGGCTATAGCCTTTCCGTTTTTTTGGATTTTCAGGGGTCAAAAATTGAAGAAAAATCCGGTTTTGGGTGGGTTTTCACCGGAATATTCCAGTTATAAACTGGTTTTGACCGGTTTCTGCCTCCTCCCGAACCTCCAAACCGGTTTAAACCGGAATCGGAGAGACAAAATTTTGACTCGATTTTTGAAAAAACCCTAAGGCTATTGCCTTTCCGTTTTTTCGATTTTCGGGCGACAAAAAATTGAAGAAAAATCCGGTTTTGGGTGGGTTTTCACCGGAATATTCCAGTTTTAAACTGGTTTTGACCGGTTTCTGCTTCCTCCCGAATCTCCAAACCGGTTTAAACCGGAATCGGAGAGACAAAATTTTGACTCGATTTTTGAAAAAACCCTAAGGCCATAGCCTTTCCGTTTTTTCGATTTTCGGGCGACAAAAAATTGAAGAAAAATCCGGTTTTGGGTGGGTTTTTACCGGAATATTCCAGTTTTAAACTGGTTTTGACCGGTTTCTGCTTCCTCCCGAACCTCCAAACCGGTTTAAACCGGAATTGGAGAGACAAAATTTTGACTCGATTTTTGAAAAAACCCTAAGGCTATAGCTCTTCCGTGTTTTCGATTTTCGGGGGTAAAAAATTGAAGAAAAATCCGGTTTTGGGTGGGTTTTTACCGGAATATTCCAGTTTTAAACTGGTTTTGACCGGTTTCTGCTTCCTCCCGAACCTCCAAACCGGTTTAAACCGGAATCGGAGAGACAAAATTTTGACTCGATTTTTGAAAAAACCATAAGGCTACAGCCTTTCCGTGTTTTCGATTTTCGGGGGTAAAAAATTGAAGAAAAATCCGGTTTTGGGTGGATTTTTACCGGAATATTCCAGTTATAAACTGGTTTTGACCGGTTTCTGCTTCCTCTCGAACCTCCAAACCGGTTTAAACCGGAATCGGAGAGACAAAATTTTGACTCGATTTTTGAAAAAACCCTAAGGCTATAGCCTTTCCGTTTTTTTGGATTTTCAGGGGTCAAAAAATTGAAGAAAAATCCGGTTTTGGGTGGGTTTTCACCGGAATATTCCAGTTATAAACTGGTTTTGACCGGTTTCTGCTTCCTCCCGAACCTCCAAACCGGTTTAAACCGGAATCGGAGAGACAAAATTTTGACTCGATTTTTGAAAAAACCCTAAGGCTATTGCCTTTCCGTTTTTTCGATTTTCGGGCGACAAAAAATTGAAGAAAAATCCGGTTTTGGGTGGGTTTTTACCGGAATATTCCAGTTATAAACTGGTTTTGACCGGTTTCTGCTTCCTCCCGAACCTCCAAACCGGTTTAAACCGGAATTGGAGAGACAAAATTTTGACTCGATTTTTGAAAAAACCCTAAGGCTATAGCTCTTCCGTGTTTTCGATTTTCGGGGGTAAAAAATTGAAGAAAAATCCGGTTTTGGGTGGGTTTTCACCGGAATATTCCAGTTATAAACTGGTTTTGACCGGTTTCTGCCTCATCCCGAATCTCAAAACCGGTTTAAACCGGAATCAGGGAGATAAAATTTTGACTCGATTTTTGAAAAAACCCTAAGGCTATAGCCCTTCCGTGTTTTCGATTTTCGGGCGACAAAAAATTGAAGAAAAATCCGGTTTTGGGTGGGTTTTCACCGGAATATTCCAGTTATAAACTGGTTTTGACCGGTTTCTGCTTCCTCCCGAACCTCCAAACCGGTTTAAACTGGATTCGGAGAGACAAAATTTTGACTTGATTTTTGAAAAAACCCTAAGGCTATAGCCTTTCCGTTTTTTTGGATTTTCAGGGGTCAAAAATTGAAGAAAAATCCGGTTTTGGGTGGGTTTTCACCGGAATATTCCAGTTTTAAACTGGTTTTGACCGGTTTCTGCCTCCTCCCGAACCTCCAAACCGGTTTAAACCGGAATCGGAGAGACAAAATTTTGACTCGATTTTTGAAAAAACCCTAAGGCTATAGCCTTTCCGTGTTTTCGATTTTCGGGGGTAAAAAATTGAAGAAAAATCCGGTTTTGGGTGGGTTTTCACCGGAATATTCCAGTTATAAACTGGTTTTGACCGGTTTCTGCCTCCTCCCGAACCTCCAAACCGGTTTAAACCGGAATCGGAGAGACAAAATTTTGACTCGATTTTTGAAAAAACCATAAGGCTATTGCCTTTCCGTTTTTTCGATTTTCGGGCGACAAAAAATTGAAGAAAAATCCGGTTTTGGGTGGGTTTTTACCGGAATATTCCAGTTTTAAACTGGTTTTGACCGGTTTCTGCTTCCTCCCGAACCTCCAAACCGGTTTAAACCGGAATCGGAGAGACAAAATTTTGACTCGATTTTTGAAAAAACCCTAAGGCTATAGCCTTTCCGTGTTTTCGATTTTCGGGGGTAAAAAATTGAAGAAAAATCCGGTTTTGGGTGGATTTTTACCGGAATATTCCAGTTTTAAACTGGTTTTGACCGGTTTCTGCCTCCTCCCGAACCTCCAAACCGGTTTAAACCGGAATCGGAGAGACAAAATTTTGACTCGATTTTTGAAAAAACCCTAAGGCTATAGCCTTTCCGTTTTTTTGGATTTTCAGGGGTCAAAAAATTGAAGAAAAATCCGGTTTTGGGTGGATTTTCACCGGAATATTCCAGTTTTAAACTGGTTTTGACCGGTTTCTGCTTCCTCCCGAACCTCCAAACCGGTTTAAACCGGAATCGGAGAGACGAAATTTTGACTCGATTTTTGAAAAAACCCTAAGGCTATAGCCTTTCCGTGTTTTCGATTTTCGGGGGTAAAAAATTGAAGAAAAATCTGGTTTTGGGTGGGTGTTCACCGGAATATTCCAGTTTTAAACTGGTTCTGGCCGGTTTCTGCCTCCTCCCGAACCTCAAAACCGGTTTAAACCGGAATCGGAGAGACAAAATTTTGACTCGATTTTTGTAAAAACCATAAGGCTATAGCCTTTCCGTTTTTTCGATTTTCGGGCGACAAAAAATTGAAGAAAAATCCGGTTTTGGGTGGGTTTTCACCGGAATATTCCAGTTTTAAACTGGTTTTGACCGGTTTCTGCCTCCTCCCGAACCTCCAAACCGGTTTAAACCGGAATCGGAGAGACAAAATTTTGACTCGATTTTTGAAAAAACCATAAGGCTATAGCCCTTCCGTGTTTTCGATTTTCGGGGGTAAAAAATTGAAAAAAAATCCGGATTGGGTGGATTTTTACCGGAATATTCCAGTTATAAACTGGTTTTGACCGGTTTCTGCCTCCTCCCCAACCTCCAAACCGGTTTAAACCGGAATCGGAGAGACAAAATTTTGACTCGATTTTTGAAAAAACCCTAAGGCTATAGCCTTTCCGTTTTTTCGATTTTCGGGCGACAAAAAATTGAAGAAAAATCCGGTTTTGGGTGGGTTGTTACCGGAATATTCCAGTTATAAACTGGTTTTGACCGGTTTCTGCCTCCTCCCGAACCTCCAAACCGGCTATAGCCTTTCCGTTTTTTTGGATTTTCAGGGGTCAAAAATTGAAGAAAAATCCGGTTTTGGGTGGGTTTTCACCGGAATATTCCAGTTATAAACTGGTTTTGACCGGTTTCTGCCTCCTCCCGAACCTCCAAACCGGTTTAAACCGGAATCGGAGAGACAAAATTTTGACTCGATTTTTGAAAAAACCCTAAGGCTACAGCCTTTCCGTTTTTTCGATTTTCGGGCGACAAAAAATTGAAGAAAAATCCGGTTTTGGGTGGGTTTTTACCGGAATATTCCAGTTTTAAACTGGTTTTGACCGGTTTCTGCTTCCTCCCGAACCTCCAAACCGGTTTAAACCGGAATTGGAGAGACAAAATTTTGACTCGATTTTTGAAAAAACCCTAAGGCTATAGCTCTTCCGTGTTTTCGATTTTCGGGGGTAAAAAATTGAAGAAAAATCCGGTTTTGGGTGGGTTTTCACCGGAATATTCCAGTTATAAACTGGTTTTGACCGGTTTCTGCCTCATCCCGAATCTCAAAACCGGTTTAAACCGGAATCAGGGAGATAAAATTTTGACTCGATTTTTGAAAAAACCCTAAGGCTATAGCCCTTCCGTGTTTTCGATTTTCGGGCGACAAAAAATTGAAGAAAAATCCGGTTTTGGGTGGGTTTTCACCGGAATATTCCAGTTATAAACTGGTTTTGACCGGTTTCTGCTTCCTCCCGAACCTCCAAACCGGTTTAAACCGGAATCGGAGAGACAAAATTTTGACTCGATTTTTGAAAAAACCCTAAGGCTATAGCCTTTCCGTTTTTTTGGATTTTCAGGGGTCAAAAAATTGAAGAAAAATCCGGTTTTGGGTGGGTTTTCACCGGAATATTCCAGTTATAAACTGGTTTTGACCGGTTTCTGCTTCCTCCCGAACCTCCAAACCGGTTTAAACCGGAATCGGAGAGACAAAATTTTGACTCGATTTTTGAAAAAACCCTAAGGCTATTGCCTTTCCGTTTTTTCGATTTTCGGGCGACAAAAAATTGAAGAAAAATCCGGTTTTGGGTGGGTTTTTACCGGAATATTCCAGTTATAAACTGGTTTTGACCGGTTTCTGCTTCCTCCCGAACCTCCAAACCGGTTTAAACCGGAATTGGAGAGACAAAATTTTGACTCGATTTTTGAAAAAACCATAAGGCTACAGCCTTTCCGTGTTTTCGATTTTCGGGGGTAAAAAATTGAAGAAAAATCCGGTTTTGGGTGGATTTTTACCGGAATATTCCAGTTATAAACTGGTTTTGACCGGTTTCTGCTTCCTCTCGAACCTCCAAACCGGTTTAAACCGGAATCGGAGAGACAAAATTTTGACTCGATTTTTGAAAAAACCCTAAGGCTATAGCCTTTCCGTTTTTTTGGATTTTCAGGGGTCAAAAAATTGAAGAAAAATCCGGTTTTGGGTGGGTTTTCACCGGAATATTCCAGTTATAAACTGGTTTTGACCGGTTTCTGCTTCCTCCCGAACCTCCAAACCGGTTTAAACCGGAATCGGAGAGACAAAATTTTGACTCGATTTTTGAAAAAACCCTAAGGCTATTGCCTTTCCGTTTTTTCGATTTTCGGGCGACAAAAAATTGAAGAAAAATCCGGTTTTGGGTGGGTTTTTACCGGAATATTCCAGTTATAAACTGGTTTTGACCGGTTTCTGCTTCCTCCCGAACCTCCAAACCGGTTTAAACCGGAATTGGAGAGACAAAATTTTGACTCGATTTTTGAAAAAACCCTAAGGCTATAGCTCTTCCGTGTTTTCGATTTTCGGGGGTAAAAAATTGAAGAAAAATCCGGTTTTGGGTGGGTTTTCACCGGAATATTCCAGTTATAAACTGGTTTTGACCGGTTTCTGCCTCATCCCGAATCTCAAAACCGGTTTAAACCGGAATCAGGGAGATAAAATTTTGACTCGATTTTTGAAAAAACCCTAAGGCTATAGCCCTTCCGTGTTTTCGATTTTCGGGCGACAAAAAATTGAAGAAAAATCCGGTTTTGGGTGGGTTTTCACCGGAATATTCCAGTTATAAACTGGTTTTGACCGGTTTCTGCTTCCTCCCGAACCTCCAAACCGGTTTAAACTGGATTCGGAGAGACAAAATTTTGACTTGATTTTTGAAAAAACCCTAAGGCTATAGCCTTTCCGTTTTTTTGGATTTTCAGGGGTCAAAAATTGAAGAAAAATCCGGTTTTGGGTGGGTTTTCACCGGAATATTCCAGTTTTAAACTGGTTTTGACCGGTTTCTGCCTCCTCCCGAACCTCCAAACCGGTTTAAACCGGAATCGGAGAGACAAAATTTTGACTCGATTTTTGAAAAAACCCTAAGGCTATAGCCTTTCCGTGTTTTCGATTTTCGGGGGTAAAAAATTGAAGAAAAATCCGGTTTTGGGTGGGTTTTCACCGGAATATTCCAGTTATAAACTGGTTTTGACCGGTTTCTGCCTCCTCCCGAACCTCCAAACCGGTTTAAACCGGAATCGGAGAGACAAAATTTTGACTCGATTTTTGAAAAAACCATAAGGCTATTGCCTTTCCGTTTTTTCGATTTTCGGGCGACAAAAAATTGAAGAAAAATCCGGTTTTGGGTGGGTTTTTACCGGAATATTCCAGTTTTAAACTGGTTTTGACCGGTTTCTGCTTCCTCCCGAACCTCCAAACCGGTTTAAACCGGAATCGGAGAGACAAAATTTTGACTCGATTTTTGAAAAAACCCTAAGGCTATAGCCTTTCCGTGTTTTCGATTTTCGGGGGTAAAAAATTGAAGAAAAATCCGGTTTTGGGTGGATTTTTACCGGAATATTCCAGTTTTAAACTGGTTTTGACCGGTTTCTGCCTCCTCCCGAACCTCCAAACCGGTTTAAACCGGAATCGGAGAGACAAAATTTTGACTCGATTTTTGAAAAAACCCTAAGGCTATAGCCTTTCCGTTTTTTTGGATTTTCAGGGGTCAAAAAATTGAAGAAAAATCCGGTTTTGGGTGGATTTTCACCGGAATATTCCAGTTTTAAACTGGTTTTGACCGGTTTCTGCTTCCTCCCGAACCTCCAAACCGGTTTAAACCGGAATCGGAGAGACGAAATTTTGACTCGATTTTTGAAAAAACCCTAAGGCTATAGCCTTTCCGTGTTTTCGATTTTCGGGGGTAAAAAATTGAAGAAAAATCTGGTTTTGGGTGGGTGTTCACCGGAATATTCCAGTTTTAAACTGGTTCTGGCCGGTTTCTGCCTCCTCCCGAACCTCAAAACCGGTTTAAACCGGAATCGGAGAGACAAAATTTTGACTCGATTTTTGTAAAAACCATAAGGCTATAGCCTTTCCGTTTTTTCGATTTTCGGGCGACAAAAAATTGAAGAAAAATCCGGTTTTGGGTGGGTTTTCACCGGAATATTCCAGTTTTAAACTGGTTTTGACCGGTTTCTGCCTCCTCCCGAACCTCCAAACCGGTTTAAACCGGAATCGGAGAGACAAAATTTTGACTCGATTTTTGAAAAAACCATAAGGCTATAGCCCTTCCGTGTTTTCGATTTTCGGGGGTAAAAAATTGAAAAAAAATCCGGATTGGGTGGATTTTTACCGGAATATTCCAGTTATAAACTGGTTTTGACCGGTTTCTGCCTCCTCCCCAACCTCCAAACCGGTTTAAACCGGAATCGGAGAGACAAAATTTTGACTCGATTTTTGAAAAAACCCTAAGGCTATAGCCTTTCCGTTTTTTCGATTTTCGGGCGACAAAAAATTGAAGAAAAATCCGGTTTTGGGTGGGTTGTTACCGGAATATTCCAGTTATAAACTGGTTTTGACCGGTTTCTGCCTCCTCCCGAACCTCCAAACCGGCTATAGCCTTTCCGTTTTTTTGGATTTTCAGGGGTCAAAAATTGAAGAAAAATCCGGTTTTGGGTGGGTTTTCACCGGAATATTCCAGTTATAAACTGGTTTTGACCGGTTTCTGCCTCCTCCCGAACCTCCAAACCGGTTTAAACCGGAATCGGAGAGACAAAATTTTGACTCGATTTTTGAAAAAACCCTAAGGCTACAGCCTTTCCGTTTTTTCGATTTTCGGGCGACAAAAAATTGAAGAAAAATCCGGTTTTGGGTGGGTTTTTACCGGAATATTCCAGTTTTAAACTGGTTTTGACCGGTTTCTGCTTCCTCCCGAACCTCCAAACCGGTTTAAACCGGAATTGGAGAGACAAAATTTTGACTCGATTTTTGAAAAAACCCTAAGGCTATAGCTCTTCCGTGTTTTCGATTTTCGGGGGTAAAAAATTGAAGAAAAATCCGGTTTTGGGTGGGTTTTCACCGGAATATTCCAGTTATAAACTGGTTTTGACCGGTTTCTGCCTCATCCCGAATCTCAAAACCGGTTTAAACCGGAATCAGGGAGATAAAATTTTGACTCGATTTTTGAAAAAACCCTAAGGCTATAGCCCTTCCGTGTTTTCGATTTTCGGGCGACAAAAAATTGAAGAAAAATCCGGTTTTGGGTGGGTTTTCACCGGAATATTCCAGTTATAAACTGGTTTTGACCGGTTTCTGCTTCCTCCCGAACCTCCAAACCGGTTTAAACTGGATTCGGAGAGACAAAATTTTGACTCGATTTTTGAAAAAACCCTAAGGCTATAGCTCTTCCGTGTTTTCGATTTTCGGGGGTAAAAAATTGAAGAAAAATCCGGTTTTGGGTGGGTTTTCACCGGAATATTCCAGTTATAAACTGGTTTTGACCGGTTTCTGCCTCATCCCGAATCTCAAAACCGGTTTAAACCGGAATCAGGGAGATAAAATTTAGACTCGATTTTTGAAAAAACCCTAAGGCTATAGCCCTTCCGTGTTTTCGATTTTCGGGCGACAAAAAATTGAAGAAAAATCCGGTTTTGGGTGGGTTTTCACCGGAATATTCCAGTTATAAACTGGTTTTGACCGGTTTCTGCTTCCTCCCGAACCTCCAAACCGGTTTAAACTGGATTCGGAGAGACAAAATTTTGACTTGATTTTTGAAAAAACCCTAAGGCTATAGCCTTTCCGTTTTTTTGGATTTTCAGGGGTCAAAAATTGAAGAAAAATCCGGTTTTGGGTGGGTTTTCACCGGAATATTCCAGTTTTAAACTGGTTTTGACCGGTTTCTGCCTCCTCCCGAACCTCCAAACCGGTTTAAACCGGAATCGGAGAGACAAAATTTTGACTCGATTTTTGAAAAAACCCTAAGGCTATAGCCTTTCCGTGTTTTCGATTTTCGGGGGTAAAAAATTGAAGAAAAATCCGGTTTTGGGTGGGTTTTCACCGGAATATTCCAGTTATAAACTGGTTTTGACCGGTTTCTGCCTCCTCCCGAACCTCCAAACCGGTTTAAACCGGAATCGGAGAGACAAAATTTTGACTCGATTTTTGAAAAAACCCTAAGGCTATAGCCTTTCCGTTTTTTCGATTTTCGGGCGACAAAAAATTGAAGAAAAATCCGGTTTTGGGTGGGTTTTCACCGGAATATTCCAGTTATAAACTGGTTTTGACCGGTTTCTGCTTCCTCCCGAACCTCCAAACCGGTTTAAACTCGATTCGGAGAGACAAAATTTTGACTTGATTTTTGAAAAAACCCTAAGGCTATAGCCTTTCCGTTTTTTTGGATTTTCAGGGGTCAAAAATTGAAGAAAAATCCGGTTTTGGGTGGGTTTTCACCGGAATATTCCAGTTATAAACTGGTTTTGACCGGTTTCTGCCTCCTCCCGAACCTCCAAACCGGTTTAAACCGGAATCGGAGAGACAAAATTTTGACTCGATTTTTGAAAAAACCCTAAGGCTATTGCCTTTCCGTTTTTTCGATTTTCGGGCGACAAAAAATTGAAGAAAAATCCGGTTTTGGGTGGGTTTTCACCGGAATATTCCAGTTTTAAACTGGTTTTGACCGGTTTCTGCTTCCTCCCGAATCTCCAAACCGGTTTAAACCGGAATCGGAGAGACAAAATTTTGACTCGATTTTTGAAAAAACCCTAAGGCCATAGCCTTTCCGTTTTTTCGATTTTCGGGCGACAAAAAATTGAAGAAAAATCCGGTTTTGGGTGGGTTTTTACCGGAATATTCCAGTTTTAAACTGGTTTTGACCGGTTTCTGCTTCCTCCCGAACCTCCAAACCGGTTTAAACCGGAATTGGAGAGACAAAATTTTGACTCGATTTTTGAAAAAACCCTAAGGCTATAGCTCTTCCGTGTTTTCGATTTTCGGGGGTAAAAAATTGAAGAAAAATCCGGTTTTGGGTGGGTTTTTACCGGAATATTCCAGTTTTAAACTGGTTTTGACCGGTTTCTGCTTCCTCCCGAACCTCCAAACCGGTTTAAACCGGAATCGGAGAGACAAAATTTTGACTCGATTTTTGAAAAAACCATAAGGCTACAGCCTTTCCGTGTTTTCGATTTTCGGGGGTAAAAAATTGAAGAAAAATCCGGTTTTGGGTGGATTTTTACCGGAATATTCCAGTTATAAACTGGTTTTGACCGGTTTCTGCTTCCTCTCGAACCTCCAAACCGGTTTAAACCGGAATCGGAGAGACAAAATTTTGACTCGATTTTTGAAAAAACCCTAAGGCTATAGCCTTTCCGTTTTTTTGGATTTTCAGGGGTCAAAAAATTGAAGAAAAATCCGGTTTTGGGTGGGTTTTCACCGGAATATTCCAGTTATAAACTGGTTTTGACCGGTTTCTGCTTCCTCCCGAACCTCCAAACCGGTTTAAACCGGAATCGGAGAGACAAAATTTTGACTCGATTTTTGAAAAAACCCTAAGGCTATTGCCTTTCCGTTTTTTCGATTTTCGGGCGACAAAAAATTGAAGAAAAATCCGGTTTTGGGTGGGTTTTTACCGGAATATTCCAGTTATAAACTGGTTTTGACCGGTTTCTGCTTCCTCCCGAACCTCCAAACCGGTTTAAACCGGAATTGGAGAGACAAAATTTTGACTCGATTTTTGAAAAAACCCTAAGGCTATAGCTCTTCCGTGTTTTCGATTTTCGGGGGTAAAAAATTGAAGAAAAATCCGGTTTTGGGTGGGTTTTCACCGGAATATTCCAGTTATAAACTGGTTTTGACCGGTTTCTGCCTCATCCCGAATCTCAAAACCGGTTTAAACCGGAATCAGGGAGATAAAATTTTGACTCGATTTTTGAAAAAACCCTAAGGCTATAGCCCTTCCGTGTTTTCGATTTTCGGGCGACAAAAAATTGAAGAAAAATCCGGTTTTGGGTGGGTTTTCACCGGAATATTCCAGTTATAAACTGGTTTTGACCGGTTTCTGCTTCCTCCCGAACCTCCAAACCGGTTTAAACTGGATTCGGAGAGACAAAATTTTGACTTGATTTTTGAAAAAACCCTAAGGCTATAGCCTTTCCGTTTTTTTGGATTTTCAGGGGTCAAAAATTGAAGAAAAATCCGGTTTTGGGTGGGTTTTCACCGGAATATTCCAGTTTTAAACTGGTTTTGACCGGTTTCTGCCTCCTCCCGAACCTCCAAACCGGTTTAAACCGGAATCGGAGAGACAAAATTTTGACTCGATTTTTGAAAAAACCCTAAGGCTATAGCCTTTCCGTGTTTTCGATTTTCGGGGGTAAAAAATTGAAGAAAAATCCGGTTTTGGGTGGGTTTTCACCGGAATATTCCGGTTATAAACTGGTTTTGACCGGTTTCTGCCTCCTCCCGAACCTCCAAACCGGTTTAAACCGGAATCGGAGAGACAAAATTTTGACTCGATTTTTGAAAAAACCATAAGGCTATTGCCTTTCCGTTTTTTCGATTTTCGGGCGACAAAAAATTGAAGAAAAATCCGGTTTTGGGTGGGTTTTTACCGGAATATTCCAGTTTTAAACTGGTTTTGACCGGTTTCTGCTTCCTCCCGAACCTCCAAACCGGTTTAAACCGGAATCGGAGAGACAAAATTTTGACTCGATTTTTGAAAAAACCCTAAGGCTATAGCCTTTCCGTGTTTTCGATTTTCGGGGGTAAAAAATTGAAGAAAAATCCGGTTTTGGGTGGATTTTTACCGGAATATTCCAGTTTTAAACTGGTTTTGACCGGTTTCTGCCTCCTCCCGAACCTCCAAACCGGTTTAAACCGGAATCGGAGAGACAAAATTTTGACTCGATTTTTGAAAAAACCCTAAGGCTATAGCCTTTCCGTTTTTTTGGATTTTCAGGGGTCAAAAAATTGAAGAAAAATCCGGTTTTGGGTGGATTTTCACCGGAATATTCCAGTTTTAAACTGGTTTTGACCGGTTTCTGCTTCCTCCCGAACCTCCAAACCGGTTTAAACCGGAATCGGAGAGACGAAATTTTGACTCGATTTTTGAAAAAACCCTAAGGCTATAGCCTTTCCGTGTTTTCGATTTTCGGGGGTAAAAAATTGAAGAAAAATCTGGTTTTGGGTGGGTGTTCACCGGAATATTCCAGTTTTAAACTGGTTCTGGCCGGTTTCTGCCTCCTCCCGAACCTCAAAACCGGTTTAAACCGGAATCGGAGAGACAAAATTTTGACTCGATTTTTGTAAAAACCATAAGGCTATAGCCTTTCCGTTTTTTCGATTTTCGGGCGACAAAAAATTGAAGAAAAATCCGGTTTTGGGTGGGTTTTCACCGGAATATTCCAGTTTTAAACTGGTTTTGACCGGTTTCTGCCTCCTCCCGAACCTCCAAACCGGTTTAAACCGGAATCGGAGAGACAAAATTTTGACTCGATTTTTGAAAAAACCATAAGGCTATAGCCCTTCCGTGTTTTCGATTTTCGGGGGTAAAAAATTGAAAAAAAATCCGGATTGGGTGGATTTTTACCGGAATATTCCAGTTATAAACTGGTTTTGACCGGTTTCTGCCTCCTCCCCAACCTCCAAACCGGTTTAAACCGGAATCGGAGAGACAAAATTTTGACTCGATTTTTGAAAAAACCCTAAGGCTATAGCCTTTCCGTTTTTTCGATTTTCGGGCGACAAAAAATTGAAGAAAAATCCGGTTTTGGGTGGGTTGTTACCGGAATATTCCAGTTATAAACTGGTTTTGACCGGTTTCTGCCTCCTCCCGAACCTCCAAACCGGCTATAGCCTTTCCGTTTTTTTGGATTTTCAGGGGTCAAAAATTGAAGAAAAATCCGGTTTTGGGTGGGTTTTCACCGGAATATTCCAGTTATAAACTGGTTTTGACCGGTTTCTGCCTCCTCCCGAACCTCCAAACCGGTTTAAACCGGAATCGGAGAGACAAAATTTTGACTCGATTTTTGAAAAAACCTAAAGGGCTCTGCACACCAGACGCGGTTGACGGTGACGGCTAGCGATGTCAGCGCCGGCGGTTGTTGGCGGATTTTGCGCGTAACGTTTGACGCGACGTTGGCCCTTCACACCGGCAGTGCGGTTGGCGTCAACGACTTTTGTTGCCAAGAAAACTGGGTCAACGTGCTCGACATATTGAGTGTTTCTACGTCTTAACAAAGTTGCTACAAAATTCCGTTTAGTTTATTTTGTGACAAAATATAATGTTGATCATCATTCCACGGTAAAATCATTCCAAAAACATCTACAACAGCAGCATTGGATTAAGTTTACTTCTGTCATTGCTGTTGAAACACACTTTCCTGTTTTACAGACAGTTTATGTTTCAAAGTTGGTAATATAATAGCAATAACATCATTGAACACATTTTAGAAAACACAAGATTGCAGAAACGCAAAGGAAACAATCATATAACAACATACAAAAAAGGCTTAAATGTAAAAAGATGTATGTACATAAACTTGCACATTATTGCACAATCAATGATGCTAGATGTTGTCAAATGCTAGAAAAACTTGTGTTCTTTGACTTGTGACAGACTTTTCTGAAGTTTGTATCTTCATCAATTTGCTGTGCGATGTTGGATGAGGTTTTCATTGGGAAATTGCTTTCTATAGTCTGACAAACAGGTCACAAATTCATATCTTGAACTCTATGGAAATATATATGGAACAGTTAATCAGCCTAAACTACATTTTTATTTAAGTATACCAACCTGAAAATCCACATACAACATTTTCTTTTCTTGCCATGAAGTTTATTGAACAGGTGCACTGGAGTTGCTGAATCAGTCATAGACATGTAGATAAGGAAAAGTTCCTACACCTCTGCAACAAATCAATACATTTAGAGCTTATACCAAAATTTACCTACACATAGGTTCATAATATGAATAGTGTTTCCTTCCTGGTAAAATTTCAACAGCAGCACCTTTCTTGTACTTTTCTTTTTGCAAAGTAGTGATTACATAATTACAAAATCATTTCATTAAAAATGACCAGTTAAATTAAAAATGACCAGCCCAAGACTAAACTAAAAGCTGTCAAAAAAAGTTGTTTAACCCACTGGTAAGAAAATTTTAGTATCTTTGTGTTCAGTATTTAATTTCAAACTGTTTACAAAAATATTAAACGACCATTTCAAATTAATTTGCTAAAAATAGCCAAAAACAATTAAAACAAGACAATTTGTACCAATACTATTAGTACTTCATTGACTTCATTATTATTGTTCTGGTAAATAACAATAAAACAACCCACCTCCAAACAAAAAGACCTAAATCAAGCAGAAATGTATCATAAACAAGTCGAGCACCCGCCGAATACCAAGTTTTTCATCCAGCAGTCTAGCGCGGCTGACGGAAAAGTTAAATCCGATTTAACTTTGCCGTCAGCCGCTTCAACCGAGAAAATCACGCCGTCACGGCAAGTCGCTGTCTGGTGTGAATACCCCGTCGCTTGCCGTCGAACGCAAAAACGCGCCGCTATCCGCCAACCGCGTCTGGTGTGAATCTTGCTGTAGGCTATAGATTTTTGAACAAACCCTAAACCTATAGCCCTTTCAAAGGAACAAACCTTTGAAACTTTCACTATTATAAGTGCATAAATAAGATAAAGAAATGTTGTGCAAGAAAACAACGAAAATAACAATGTTTGTACGCGCACATTACAGTTTGTAATTGAAAACTTAATTTGTTTTGTTTCTTCGAAGTTACAGGATTTGGACTATGATGACGTACAGTCTATTCCTGCTCAACAAAGTAAAATCAGTAGAAGGTCACAGCAGCCGGGTATGAGATACATAGACTTGTTGGAACTTGTAGTTGTCGTCATATTGTTGACAGTTGCATTGTAACCGATAATTTGGTGATTTGTTTAGATTCCATTGAAGAAACAGAGAGTAGGGAGGCCAATACATCCATAGAAATCACACAACCGAAAACATCATCTGTGAAAGTTTCAAGGGAAACCCCCTAATCTCAGCACCCGCAAAGGGCCATGCCCAATGGTCCTGTGAACAACTGGCTCAATGGTCCTGTATTGCCGCCATTACGAACTTATCTTACTGAACTACGTTACACAGATTAACTAAAGAAATACGAATGCTCATCTAACGCTACAATTAACTAACTAATATCCTGCAAACTTCGTGTTTTAACTAGCTTTCTCTCATAAAGAAATTACAAAAATGTAACGGAGCAAAATATTTACTTTCAAGCTGCGAAAACTTAGTTATGCTCACACTTTCTTCTGTAAGTGACTGACCTTCTTGTTGTTACAGCTTTAAAACTATTGCAACACAAGTACTTTAACGTATGACTGAGAACTCGCTACAGCGGCCAGTTTGAGAGAAACACATGATGGCCCAATGGTCCCGCATCTCCCCTAAGTTTGTTGACGCTGTGCGGTTTCACATATTTATGCGAATCCTTGTTCTCACACATGAATTTTATAAAATCAAGTGCCAGGAATCGTCGCAGCTCAGATATGACTGCTGTGTGTATTAAACTGAAAACTACCTAGGGTTGCAAGACTTGCGGAGAATATGCAACAACAAGTTTCACATTGATATTGACATCATAAAATATGTGGCCAACTTTGTTTTTTTTTACCAATGTGGTCAACGCCGACGCAATTTCAAGCCAAGCGAGCGATAGTGTGGCGAATTTTTAGCACTTTCAACAAACAGTAACGCTCCCCAATAACAAAAAAACTTTCCCGCCGTTGTTACCATTGCACCATACATCCATTGTTACGACATAACTGCCAACTTGTGTGTGGCCTGCTTTCACGGTTTCCTTTGTTTCCACACGTGTAGCCTAGTTAGTGTTTCAGCGGTATCTAAGTCTGTGGTGTATGCATTAAATTTGCTGTGGTGAATAATTTTATGTTATATCAGTTAGATTGTTTGGACTGTATTGTAATTGCGACGTTCTTGATTGTATTTAGTTTAGGTGGTCAAAAATCCGTTTTAAATCACTGGATAAATGCGCGATTAATGTATCGATTCACGAATCCGGCCCGCCAAGTACTTCATTTTCCCATATCAGGCCCGCCGACTGGAGAAGTTGCCCGCCCCTGGTTTAGACGGTTATCCAACGGGAGTAGGACAGTTTTGAGTTGGGGGGAATGTGGCGAATTTTTAGCACTTTCACCGTTTGTAATAATGAGCTGGTTAACTCCTTTATTTTCACACACCTACGTGCACTTATAATCGTTTTGTTTGAAGCGTTGCCTATTGGGTATCCTGGCACTTAACTCTGTTATTATTGTTGTGTTTGATTGGTTTGTTTTGCCAATCATATTTTCACTACATCATATTTCCACGGCATATATCTTGTTTTACCACACACTGTATATATCTTGTTTTACTACACACCATTCACCTATTTGTTTTATATTGTGATAGTTGTCTTTTCTCCGTTTGTATGATCGCCCTTTCCCCGCCACTAATTTACGCTTGATTGTTGTATCGTTACCCGGGTGTGCCTTTGGTCGTCACGTGATTGTTTCTTCCACGTACGTGGCCGCGTCGCACGTGCGAGTAAAATAATGAAGGTCAGTCTTCCTCTGGGCTCCGTGCGAGTTACACCTGTTGGTTTCTGTTCTGTGTCGCAGCGTATTGAAGTTGGAAATACGTGTTGTTTTACGCCAGTGATTTTATCGCTTTTACTTATACAAGTACTTAAAATCGCTTTTTACTTAGTGAAACCAGTTTGTGGTCTTTCTTTGGCTTAGTGGTGAGCCGTTATTGCAGGGTTCGGGCCGTTTCCGAATTAGGGAGGCAGTTTTGGTTTTAAAGGTACAGAATTAGGCTTAAGGGGTTGATTGGAATTTAATATCGCCACTTGAAAGATCTCTTAGCCGAATTCCCAAAGCTGCCGAAATAATTCCGTAACAACTTGGCGAGCACGCCAGGACTCTGACACCACTACCCGCTGGTTTTACTAGGAAGACTCCCCGTTTTGTGTTTTTATATTGTATTTTATATTGTATATTAAGTATTGTATTTTAGGTTGATTTTATAATGTCTTTTAACGTTTTAATGCAACCTCCGCCTTTACGGCCTGGAGAGGAACTAGGTCAATATTTTAATATGCTCGAATCTTATTGTACGAGCGTTGATGCTTCAGAAGAAATGAAACGACATCTGTTTTTAACAAGCATTGGCAACGATCTGAAATGGGCAATACAAGAGAAGGACTCCAATCTCTTTACAATTCCGTTTAAGGACTTGAAGGAACGCGCACTGCGTCACAAGTCTAGCGGCCAACACGCGGAACGCCAACGCGCCGAGCTGATAAGGCGCGTGCAGTTACCTGGCGAGTCCGCGCGAGATTTTGTTTATGCCCTGCAAACACTGGGGGATAACGCTTACAGCAACTCTTCAGAAGCTGCCCTTAAAAACGAAGTGCTGTACATTACCTTGCTACAAGGCTTGCAAGACAGGCGCCTTGCTGAAAATATCCCTGCGGCAACCAAGTACACAAGGACGTTCAGAGCCGCCGCCCAGGTCGTGGTCGATGCTCAAGTACCAAGCTTTGTTCAGGTTGCCACAGTTAACGCAAAAACATCGGAAATTGATATGATTTTGAAAAAGCTTGAAGACATGGAACGACGCACGACGGAACGGAGTGCTAAATTCGAAGAAACTTTGAAAACCCTACAAGCTGAAGTTGATTCCCTTAAAAGGACAGGACATTTTTATGGCCACCACGAGCAAAACCGAAAGTGCTACGGTTGCGGGCAGCCAGGTCATTTTCGACGCGACTGTCCACACCTGGGTATGCGCCCCAAAATGATTAGGGTAAGTCGCGAGGCTAGGTCACTACCAACTTCTTTTTGCAGACCGTCCAAACACCCAGTGGACGTAAAAGAATCCCCAAGTCAACAACCAACCGCACCAGGCAGAGCAAACAGACCAGGGCCGGAAACTATGCCTAAGGAGAGAATCGAATCACCGCCAGCGCTGGCACGGTTTGTTTCGATTTTGGTTGGGCAGACAACCATGTGTGCTTTGTTAGACACCGGCTCGGGTGTATGTCTGATGAGTGCGATAAAATGGGACTCATTCGGCGCAGAACAAAACCTACAGATAAGTAGGTCCCCTTCCAAGCACTTGGTAGGTGCCGATGGGCTGCAATTGGCGGTGAAGGGCAGTATTAGCCTTCCCCTTAGAGTTGGTGGCATAACGAATCATGCGACCGTTTATATCGTGCAGAACCTCAACCATGATTTTATTCTAGGATTGGATTTTCTGCAGGCCAATGCGTGCCGAATCTGCTACAGGGAAAATACTCTAACGGCAGGAAACGCCAGACTTCCGCTCTTTAGTTCTCCGACAGCCTTGTCCCAACCCTGTGACGTATGTGTTGCGGATGACGTCCTTATCCCAGCGTTCGCAGAGGTATGTGTAACAGGCAGCTTATGTCAAGAATCTCTTAATTCACAAGAGTTGGCCACTCCGGTTCTAACGGAGCAGATAGCTGGGTTCGTGGAGAGATTTGGGTTATTGACTGCGACAAGTGTAACGATGGCGCAAAGCCGCGAGGTGAAGGTGTTTGTGGCAAATTTGGGGGATTATGGTGTAACAATACCAAGTGGGGCAAGATTCGCTACGGTTACCCCTGTGTATGCTTTTGGTAACCTCGATTGCAAAATCCCGGGTACTTGTATAGTGGTAGAGGGAGGTGTCCCTGGATGTAAACACCCTGAGTGTTTTGTTACAGACACCCAGATTTGTTCCGTATCGGCCCAGAAAATATCTAACCAAGATCCGTTTCAGGACATTGTAGACAAAGTCACCATCGGTGACCGATTAACGGCAGATCAACGAGGTGAATTGTTCGATTTGCTGCGTGCCAATCAACAAGCGTTTTCGACTTCCAAAGATGTCTTGGGGCGCACTGATATAGTGCGTCATGTTATCGACACGGGTGACAACGGCCCTGTAAGACAGCCACCGCGTCGTATGCCCCATCACAACAAAGCAAAGGTAGAGGAGATCTTAGCTGAAATGGACAGGCAAGGCCTAATCCGACCTTCGAAATCACCGTGGAGCAGCCCGATTGTGTTGGTTCGAAAGAAATCCGGTGAGACCCGTTTTTGCGTTGACTACCGCAAGTTGAATGAGTTAACTAAAAAAAATAGTTACCCGATTCCCCGGATAGAAGACAGTTTAGACCAAATATCCAACGCCGCCTATTTTTCTACTTTGGATCTAAAATCCGGGTATTGGCAAGTTGCAATGGACGCCTCCTCCCGGGAGAAAACGGCTTTCACCAGCCACGTCGGGCGTTTTGAATTTAATGTAATGCCCATGGGCCTGTGAAATTCTGCAGCGACTTTTTAGCGCCTGATGCGTATTGTCCTGAACGGAATCGAGTGGCAGGGGGCTCTAGCGTACTTGGATGATATCATTGTATATTCTGTGATTGTTTTGCCAAAGAGCTTAGTCGATGAAGCAATGTCAAATCTTCATGATAATGTACACGGGGGAGGGCATTTGGGCATGGCTAAGACCCTGGCTAAGATAGCGGAACGCTTTTATTGGTATAAATGGCGCGATTCTGTCGAAACATTTTGCCGCAACTGCGTCACCTGTCAATACAATAAAAGACCCACGCATCATTTTCAAGCTCCGCTCATGCCCTCAAAGGAGGACAGGCCAATGCAAAGGATCGAAGTGGACGTTGTAGGGCCTCTGCCGGTCGGGTTACCAGTTTATTTTAGTGGCGTGTGACATTTTCACAAAATACGTAAGAGCCTGGCCGATGCGAAATCAAACTGCTAATGAGACCGCCAATTTGTTATATCGAAATTGGTTCACTGTACATGGGGTACCGGAGACTGTTCATTCCGACCGCGGCTCGAATTTCGAAAGCCATTTGTTCGCAGAATTATTACGCCTAATGAAATGTAAGAAAAGTCGCACGACATCATACCACGCGCCTGGGAACGGTGGAGTCGAACGTAACAATAAGACCATTATCACTATGATCCGAAATTATATACAGCAGGATAACCGGCGCTGGGACGAAGCATTACCAGGAGTGGTGGCCGCCTACAACGCGAGTGCCCACGATGCAACGGGAGAAGCTCCGCATACTCTCTTAACCGGACGACCATTGCGATTGCCGGCAGACTTGATGGGGTCTATGGCGCGTGACACCGCACATTCGTACGGAGTGGAGATTGATCAGCTTCGTGATGGTCTACAGGTTGCAGAAGAGGTAGTGAGGGAGAGTCTGGCGACGCAACGGAAGCGGATGGAAGACTGGTACAATCAACGACAACAAGGAAGACCCTACTCGGTAGGCGAATTTGTTTTGTTAACAAACCCGGTCGTCCCGATTGGACAAAGTAAGAAACTTCAGTATCCATACCAGGGACCCTACAGGATCACCGATATTCGCGGTCCTGTGAACTACGTGATCGAAGACGCGACAGGCAAGAGGCAAACTGTACATTTTAACAGGTTAAAACCAACGACGAGTACATTCCCCTGCCCCACGGAAGAACCGTCAGAACATCTGCAACCGCAGCCGGAAGTGCCTGCAGTCGTGTATGTCTACAACCCTAAAGTAGTTTTACAGGAAGACACAATCGAGTCGAATCCTCAGGGCAATTCGGATGGGTGTAGAAGGTCGACTCGGGTACGTCGTCAACCAGCGCGATATTCACCCGAAACCATGGTTTAGACCAGGGGCGGGCAACATACGGCCCGCAGCCCGGATCCGGCCCGCGACGGGATTTTGAGCGGCCCGCAGACAGTTTCTGGTCTTACATGATAACGTGGCCCGCGTCCACGGTCTGCCAAATCCCCCACTACTTGCTTACTACGTCAAATTATAGTTGTAACAAACAGTAACGCTCCCCAATAACAAAAAAACTTTCCCGCCGTTGTTACCATTGCACCATACATCCATTGTTACGACATAACTGCCAACTTGTGTGTGGCCTGCTTTCACGGTTTCCTTTGTTTCCACACGTGTAGCCTAGTTAGTGTTTCAGCGGTATCTAAGTCTGTGGTGTATGCATTAAATTTGCTGTGGTGAATAATTTTATGTTATATCAGTTAGATTGTTTGGACTGTATTGTAATTGCGACGTTCTTGATTGTATTTAGTTTAGGTGGTCAAAAATCCGTTTTAAATCACTGGATAAATGCGCGATTAATGTATCGATTCACGAATCCGGCCCGCCAAGTACTTCATTTTCCCATATCAGGCCCGCCGACTGGAGAAGTTGCCCGCCCCTGGTTTAGACGGTTATCCAACGGGAGTAGGACAGTTTTGAGTTGGGGGGAATGTGGCGAATTTTTAGCACTTTCACCGTTTGTAATAATGAGCTGGTTAACTCCTTTATTTTCACACACCTACGTGCACTTATAATCGTTTTGTTTGAAGCGTTGCCTATTGGGTATCCTGGCACTTAACTCTGTTATTATTGTCGTGTTTAATTGGTTTGTTTTGCCAATCATATTTTCACGGCATATATCTTGTTTTACCACACACTGTATATATCTTGTTTTACTACACACCATTCACCTATTTGTTTTATATTGTAATAGTTGTCTTTTCTCCGTTTGTATGATCGCCCTTTCCCCGCCACTAATTTACGCTTGATTGTTGTATCGTTACCCGGGTGTGCCTTTGGTCGTCACGTGATTGTTTCTTCCACGTACGTGGCCGCGTCGCACGTGCGAGTAAAATAATGAAGGTCAGTCTTCCTCTGGGCGCCGTGCGAGTTACACCTGTTGGTTTCTGTTCTGTGTTGTACTGGCGTTTACTGATTATTGAGCACAGCGTATTGAAGTTGGAAATACGTGTTGTTTTACGCCAGTGTATTTTATCGCTTTTACTTAAACCAGTTTGTGGTCTTTCTTTGGCTTAGTGGTGAGCCGTTTCCGAATTAGGGAGGCAGTTTTGGTTTTAAAGGTACATAATTAGGCTTAAGGGGTTGATTGGAATTTAATATCGCCACTTGAAAGATCTCTTAGCCGAATTCCCAAAGCTGCCGAAATAATTCCGTAAGAATAGTGCGTGCGAGCAATTAACCAGTATGAATCCTTAAGGTTCGTAATTTTCTGATTGGGACTCGCGGTGTGCTAAATGAACAATTGAGCAAACCGTAGCCTAATCACAATGGAACTACTTCGAGATCATTTCTACCTAATCCCCATACCTGGCCTGTGTACCTACAGTGTGAAAAACAAAAAGCTCGTTTGGAACCAGGTTTGGCAGATAATCGTTTACATATAGCCTATTATTTTCATTTCTCCAAATTATTTATTTTTCTCGTAGCCTATTATGTAACTTCCCAACCACAAAACTTTTTTTGAACGTCTTTAACCATTCTTGCTCTACCTTTCCTTACTAGCACAAAATGACCACACATGCATCACAATACAAACTTCACTAGTACGAACGTTTCAAAGATTGTGTATACATGAAAACGGTAGAAAAACTGTGTCATTATATTGCGTTGTCCCGTAGCATGCTGTGAAAGTATCTCCCCTTCGTCCAAATCAGATCGATAAGCACAACAATCCAACCTGCAGCCGGCACGAGAAGAAACAGAAGCAAGGCGATGTCGATAATAAACGTAACTAGCACAGAAACACAAGCACCACCGGAACAAAGTGAACGATAAACCAACAAGTATGTAAAGATGGTTATCGAGTATATTACGCAAAACATTGCAATCAACATGCGAAAAATTGTCCCGCTATAAGAGCTTGGCTCCACATATGGTTCGTTTTCGCTGGATGTAGCTACTGAGGTTTGGGAACAATTATTTAGTTCAGGTGTTTTTCTGTGGGTAATAATACGCGAGCCTAAGCCTGATCCGTCAAGTAACGGTTTGATGTAACTTCTGCTGGAAACAATGTTCTCATCACAGCTTTCAATATCGCTGTCTGTGGTCTGACTGACATTTCTTGAGCTCCGCGCAAAACCGCCTCTCGTTTCTTCTGCAAACTGACTAACACTGAATGTGTAATCACCTTCGTATTTAAGCTTTCTCCGTAAGTTTAAACTACGTCCTACAGTACAACCCGACGATTCTTCTACTCTTTTCTCTTCCTCTTGCCAAACTTGCCTATTCTCTTCACTGTCACACCTCGAGAAATCGTCATTGAAACCAATTTCGTTTTCCTCACTTGTAGCACCGCTGGATGGCGAAAGAACTTTCTCTCCACTTTTTCTGTGTGTTGATAACATTCGCCTCTGCTCTCTTTCTTGCCTAAAAGTCGTAATGTTGTTGTCATTAACATTGCCAGGGCGCACCGCGAAAATTTCGCTTGGTGGTTGATGATGTTGCATCGGAAGATCGCACAGTTTTGCTGCCTGCTCCTGAAATTACAAAATAGATTTTGTGAACATTAACATATGTATTTTCGTGGGACACCAGGCCCACAAAGAGGTTTTATTCCAAAAGAAGACATTCTTTTGTTTTCGAGCCTAAAGCCTAATCTTACATGTGCTCTGGGACTTACGAGATCTACAAAGTTGGTTACACACACACTTAAAGCTAGATGGAAATTTTTTTTTACCAAACTTGTGATACAACAAAACAGAGGGTCAGATCGGCGTTTCACAATCAACGATTAGTGGTTATTTCGTGCTTGCTTTTTAGCAATTAAAATACCTACCACAATTGATTTTTCTTCTGCAGTGATGGGCTTTTTGTGCAATGTGTCTTCCAAATAATCCACCAAGCCATCATCTTCATTTGTCTTTTTGTCGTTTAGGCCTTTTAACTCATAATTTTTCGACGGATTTTTTGTGTCAACAATTCTTGATACCGAAGTCTTTACTCGCTCCGGCAAATGATCAACAAAACTTCTGTGCAAACTTTTCACAGCATCGACAACTTCTCTCACTGTTGAGCGAATTGGATTCAAACCCTGGAAATAACTCCCACAATCCTCCACGTTGCGCTGCCACTTTCCCGCCAAAACTCGCACCACGAATTGAAGAAGAATCAACAACGCACACGAGGTCGTCAGCGCCGCCGTGTGGGAAGCGGAATATGATCCGGAGCGTTGCAGGGCGGTCGAGAGAGTCGAGGTCGGGGCTTGTTTCGAGGCGAAGTACAGAGCTGGGTCTGTGAAGCCCTGGACAAATGTAAGAGTGAGGAGACAGTGTGAGATTGTGGCGAAACTGATGATGAGTTTTTCAGCTGCGAGGAAGTTTCGGATGACGAAGGAAGATCGGTTGGAAAATATGAAAGCGAGGATGTGTTGCTTATACACGAATCTGCACACCACGCGAACATTGTCACACAATATCGATTTCGCTGACTTCTTTAAAGGTTTGAGATTATTTGTGAAGTAAAACGACTTTGGAACTCCGTGTTCAAATTTAACTCCGTGTCTTCCGAAAACTCGCCGCGCGAATTCAGCCAACATGTTCCCGCGCTTTTTGCCAACTTCAGCCGTCCACTTCTCATTGGTGCTCCCATGACGTAAGAAAATCCCTGTCACGGCCCAGTGTTTCCCTTTCGGCTTTTCAAAAGACGCAGCAGTGTTTCCTAAAAAAATTCCTTGACTTGTTGGCAGCGAAGATGGAAGTTGTGGTCTTTTTAACGGGGAAAAAGGTATGAGATTTCCTGAAATGGATCTCAGCTTGTTTGCGAAACTCGCTTTAGGCCTTTCGATGTCAATCATATATTTCTTGTAAACACTGATCACGTCAATTCTCGTTGGCAACCCGATATTTGGTGACTGAAGAGCGATCGTGTCAGTAAAACCGGGTCTGAAAGAAAAGTGTAGGGTTGTTGTCAAATCATTAGGTAAAGTTGCTGTTCTCTTGATGAAAGTCAAAAGATCTACCATTACCTGGCATGTATTAATTACTGTTTTAATGCATATTCGTATTTGTAGTTGACGACATAACAGTAACTTGTAACATTGGCAATTGTTCGTCCACTTTTCCAAAGATATTTATACCAATACCAGATCAAACTTTTTTAATTGTTATTATCAGAAGTTTAGGTTTTGCAATCTGACAGTTAACAAAGTACTAGTGTTTTCGTTTAATTTCAAATTATTATGACGACACTGTTATCACTTCCGCCCAAAATGTAAGTTTTATAAAGAGCAACGTGCTAGCATTAGCACCCATCATTCAAGAGACAAAACAAGGAATTGCACTTGATCAATAACAAATGCTCGCTTGACAAATCATGTCGATAATACTAAATGAAAAATGCAAAATAAAATCGTACTTAACTTGGACATTGCCGTGATTTTATATGTCATATTTACGAACCTGAGTAACCCTTCAAAATCGTGCCTCAACCAGACAATTGAAGTTGATCCTTTACTTCCGTATATCTTGATGAGCAGATCAGTGCGGTCGTCTCTCCAAGCTGTCACTATGGAAAGTTCATAGACGTGTGAGGAAGGAATGGGCGATTCGGGGGCGAACGGAACTGTGATGATGTAACGCTGAAATATTACATAAGAAATCCATTATAGGTGGTAATGCAAGGGTTGGTGGTTCAATTCCTGGTTGTTTGGCGAAGTTGTTAAATTCCCATCTAGTATTTACTGTAACGTCATATATGTTCGACTGACAATTCTTGAAAGTACGGTGCATTACTAAAATGTATCTTTTTGTCTCTTTATTCTTGTGCACGTTTGAAACAGTTGCGTTTCACTTTGTTAGGAGAAACTCTATTAATTAACGCTTACAATGAGATACTTTACACGGCATGGGTCTGTTCATTAATCCAATGAGAAGTATAATAACGATAAACGTAAAAAGCCACACGCTTTTATTAAGCCTCGTTCACGTCTTGCTTTGTATCTAATTATCATTAATTTTACATGACCGCAAGTGTAACTGTTCCGGTTGTGACTGTTTTGGCCTTTCAAACAACTAAGATGACTTAAGTAACTGCAATAATGTTTCCGAATAAAAAATGTCGCTTTTTGCATCCATGATTCCCACAAAACACCCTGTTCCTAGTCACATTCATCACAACACATTAACTCTCACCTTCCATCTCGTCCTCTGGTCAATCCTCGCTCCGTGGATCAACATCAGAGTGAAACACACGAGCAGACTGGTCAGAAATACGGGGACGGCAAATTGATCGGAGGTATGAGTGACTGGCTTCACACAATCGAACGTTGCAGCAAAAATACCGAACCTGCTCACCACTGGAGGTCGCATCATCGCTGTCGAAGTGATGTTCAGTTTGATGTACCTGAAAATATATGGAAAGACACCAACTTAGTATAATAAGTCTCATCGAAATTGTGTGTAAAACCGTTAAGCAAATTCAGCCTTTGGCGGAATTCGGGATTCGAACCCATGTCAGACTAGTAAAGTCGAATGAGGAGTCCATACAACGGTTCCAAGAGGTTCAAAATGTAAAAAAAAAGATTTCCTAGTTTCTAAAAAGAAATACTTGTTATGTGGTTCTTAAGACCTTTGGAATTCATCACAAAAAGGCCCAACTACATAAAGCAAACCACCGATCTAATCTCATTCCACTAATAAACATTTATTTGCAAATCATTCGTAGCAAAGACAGAACAACAACAACATTGCGTAGAGGAGAAAGAAAAGCTGGTGAAAGGACTAACCTGGCAACAAAAGGTTCAAAATCGAAGAAAAACTCAATTCTGGTTGTGAAGTCAATACAATGAAAAGGCCCCAGAATTCTCCAGGAAATTCCGTTCATGGAGCCGTGGATGTAAAATGTCTGCAAACATTTGGTCTTACATTGTTTTTATCCGACAGATAATGCTATCTAATCGCACATTAAATTTACCAAGCTATTGTATGTGAAAGTTTTTTATTTGATAATTAAGTTTCACTGTGCTATTAGTCGGAATTGTTTGTCAATGATCTCTTTTTTGCCCTGTATGTCCTCATAAATATCCTGTTTTTTTTGTTACGGTTTTTATGCTGTTATGTTACACCGGTATTTAAACTTGGACAAGAAAATATGCATAGACCACAATGTGGCGAAGCATATAAAAGCAGCATTAAAATGGCTTTTAAAGGTTTTACCTTAACATCATTTTCCAGATTCCTTGAAGTATGAAGTCTGAAACTTCCCACTATATGAGTTGTTTTCAGTGAAATGGTGACAGTCCAACCTTTCCATGTTTCATAATAAGCAGGTGAATACGGCGCCTGTGACAAAATAGAAACCATAGAAATGGTAGAAAAAGCAATGTAAGTGTAAAACAAATTCTTCAGATTAGAGAAAGTGACCCAGACAGTGAACTGTAAAAGTCATAAGATATTGCCAATATCTTTTAAAATTAAAAAAAAGTTCAAGCCTATTTCTAGGGCCAGTGTATTTTGATATAAGGCGGGTTCGTACTAGGCCAAAAACAAAGAATTAGGGGTTCCAACAACAGTGTTGCATACCCTACATCCAAAAGTTTAAAGTAATACACAATTTGGCCTAAATTTTAACATTTGGGGGCGAAATTTGTTCATTAAATGTGGATTTGCAGATTTTCTATTTGCTAGCACAATAGCGTTCATGTTCAATAAAAAATATCTCGAAGAACTTTGAGCTTTAACCGACCTCTTCCGGCATCCAATAAGTGTTCTGCTCCTCATCAAACATCTTCATGACTCCACACTCGACTCCAGTCTCCAGGAACAGCTTGGGAACATGGGATGTTGAAACTTCATCTTCAGTGATGAGGATCCAATGGCCAAGATGGTGGACGATCAGAGCCTGGATTTTGATAAAGTCGTCTTATTTATGGTCCCATGGAGCTATGTGTGTTTAATGTTCATCAATCGCTTGTTTATTGATTCTATTCGAACAAGTAATATGACAAGCTTACCACAACGATTCAGCTCACCACTGGCGCAAGTATAACTGAATATTAAATTTTAACGAACAGTTTTGGGAAGAGATTTTACCTCGGCATTTTCACAATACGATAGTAGTGGTGGATCTGGTAAGCTCTGCTGAGCGGCGATTCTTCCTTGTATTCCACCTCGTGATTGTGGGGAAAGAAAACTGGAATCTTGAGGAACAACGTTTTGACTTTGTGGGTTGAAAACCTCACCGTCCGACGAAAGCTCGTACAAAGTTGTGGCAGAAATTCGGGCTGCAAGGGCAAACCGTATAAATTGGCAAAAAATATAAATAGTAGGTCTTTTATTATATCCATTCAAAAAAATAAAAGCCAACTTGGCAAAAAACACCATTAGTGTTCTGGACACAGGCCCAAAAGCTGGAAGAAGCAATGATTTTTGTCGAACAGACAAATTCAGTTAATCAGGTGTTCCGTTTAATTGCTTAAAGACCGTAAGTTTCAACGGTAGCCGTTTAATAAAATAGTTGTCCGGGTAATTGCATAAACTGACAATTGCAAAAGGAGCTGGGCAAAAATAATCGTAGACTAATTAATTTAAAAAAAAACGGAATGATAAAAAGTCTAAATATATCCGAACGAAAAATCAATTGACAAACAAATACAACTTAGCATTCCCAAAATATTTCTGACACTTTAAAACAATGAATGATGTAGCATTCGATGTTGCAAGAAGTGAGCAGAAAATTTTATTCCATGTGTTAACATGTGGTGCTGCATTAACCAACGCGGGAAAGCAGCGATGACAAAATCACCCACCACTGCAATGTAGTTCTGCCTTTCTCGGTTCCCAGTTCCCACTTTGAGAGCAAATTAACTTCACACTTGTCCGTCTCTCATCCCCAACCACCCAAGCACCGACTGCATCCTGCTCGGCTGCCACGTAGAAACCGGGCGAGCAGAAATATTCCAAGCTCGATCCGGCGCTGTAGTTGCCGCTGACGTCACGACGCAACGCGTTCACCACTGAACCGGGGTTGCCACAGTCAACATCTGAAAGTAACAGTTTTTATGTCGTGTCTGTTGTCACGAATGTAGAATGATCACAACTATACACATCGATTTATTACTAGATTCAATCTTGAAGTATTTGTAACGACGCTCTTATGTATAAATCACAGTACTTAGACGTAAACGAGGCGTTTTACTGATTCAAATTATTTCTGGTAGCAATAAACAGAAAGGCAGTAGAAGTATTTTAGTGCTTATGACTCCGTTACCATATAAGGTAAGTATTGGGCTAGGCCTTACTCTGAGTTGGCTACATTAGATCCTGCGGCCAATGGCTCGTCACCAGAGGCACTGAAGAGACCTTATAGGTTGAAACAATGTGCACTGTTTGTAGCTTATAATGTAATGGCTTGATGCTTTTACTTTAAGAAACACTGTTCTGGCAAACCTTTGCATTGTAGTGCAATCGTTGGCGTCCACACTCCAGTATACGAGCATTGGTGGGTTGATTGAGATTTTCCAGGTTCAATAAAGTAGCCTTCGTCACAAGTGAAGGTGATTCGAGATTTGAAACGAAAATCTTCACCAAGAAGAGTTGCAAACTGTCTCGTGCCCGGGTTAGGGCAGGTTATAGCTGTAGGACAAGCAAAACATGATTTAAAGCAGCTTCAAAACTTCACGGAAGGACTTTACTTTTATTTGTACATGTGGTTTGAAAAGTGACAATTTTGGGGAGAAAGGAAAATGTTCTGAATTGTTAAGGGAAAAATTCGTTGCAAAAAGGTTGAAAACCGCTGATTAAGAGCAACGATCGCCTAACCATACACCATAAAGCTATGTCAAGAAAGTCGAAACAAGATTTCCCAATAAGATAAAACAAGAAGAGTAAACTGTCTACCCACATAAAATCTAATGTAAATTTACCACAGCAGTGGTTGTGACCATGTTAAAAGTAAGTGCCACTTCTGAACCCCCACAAAACCCGTGGCCCCTTGCTCAAAATGGTGAACTTTGTGCACTGCGAAAAAAAGGTTGGCCAATGGCACATTTGACACAACCTAGTGGAATGTCCGAAGTAATTTTCACTACTTTAAGGTGTGTGTCTTTTATTGGTAGTTCGCGCTGTTGTTAATAGTGACGAAGGCATCCCACAGTTAATTGAGTAGCAAAACTTGCAAATGTGTTAATGCCAAATATCGTTTGCGAGTTGATCAAGGCCGGTTTACCAGCATAAGCTTATATATTTCCCTTTTTTATCAATTGAACCCTTACTTGGCTTCGTAGCGCTCAAGCGTTGTAATTAAAGTACCAATGGGTTTCACGAAGAGAAATAAAATTAACTGAAATCCATTTGTACAAACCGACACAATTAACATCAGCTGGATTGCTGCTCCAAGTTCCGTCAGCCTGGCAAGTTGCCATAACACTGAGTAACTTAGTTGATGACATCAGGTAACCATGAGCACATGTCACAGTGATGACGTCACGATAGCGAAATTGCGTGGATCCGTCTTCTCCCTGTTGCCCTCCAGTGTAGAAAGCTCTCGGTGGTTTGGGAGGCGGGATGCACTGGATTACTGATGAAATAAAATAAATTGTGAAGTACTGAGTTGCGTGCTGACTTATTCCAATTTAGCAAAAAGGTGGTAAAACACAGGCCGCCAACCTTTACCACTCTAAGAGCCATTCGGATCAATTTCACAAAGTAGAAAAAAACGCTGGGAGCAACAAAGCCGTTATGCAATTTGAAATGAAATGCCACTTTTTAATTTCAAGCCTTTCTACTTTTTGTTGTTGGTTAGTTTCTTGCACATGTACTTAAAACGGTCCTGTCAGCAGTAAAAGCAAATGAAACTCTCACGTAGCATAAGAATGTTTTCTTTGAAACTCCCCATGTAGCACAGAATGTTTTGTTTTCTTCAGACGCTGATTTTTTGTTTAACGAGTATTGTAAGCCAAATAGTAACAAACACTTATTATTGCGCGCGGACGTACACAGCAAACCGAAACAATAATCTCACTTTGTGTATCAACCCGTGCGCCGTCAGTTTGCCTCTTTCAAAATTTACGTTTCATGGTATAGACGCGGTTAATTGTAGCTACTAGAAGCAGGTTCGCTCATGTTATTGCACTACATTTTTTTCTTTATGACTTTTGTGTATGGCATAATCATCACAGAATGTGTAATCAAAACATTGTAATTTCAAAAACTGAGCCGCATCAGAGGGATCAAAGAGCCGCAGGTTGGCGACCACTGGGCTACACTAAATGAAAAGTGTAACTTAAACTTTAAATTTTAAAAAGAATACATTTTGGTTGTGATGTTATTGAAATGCAGTCATGTTTTTATTTAAATCCTTTGATACATCCTAAAAATATACCTACCATAAACATGAGCTAAAATAATAACATAGTCAACATACAAACACATTTGACATCCTCAGGTTTTGGTTCCCATGAAAGAGTTTGTTGACATTTGATTGAGAGGGAAGCAGAAAGAGGTTTGGAAGCAGATGGCAATCCGTCCTCACCGTGGTCGATCACATAACCTGAGGACAAACATGTAAAATACTGAAGTCTAGCTTTTTCTGTGGGGTTATAATCTCGCATTGTGTCCCCATTGCTTTTCTACCAGCAAGGTCACGATTTCTTATCCTGCTTCGGTTTTGTTAACTTACAAATACAATCTGTGTGTTAAACTTTTAAAGATAACATCAAGATTAACAACAAACTATATGCAATAAAACTTCACAATGTTTGACAAAAATATAAAGATCTGATGCAACAGGATTAAAAGCACAGATGGATTACTTGTGTGACCAAATATTTTGGTCATGCACGATTATGTTGCTTTGTACACTTTGTTTCCCTGATTTGGCACCGTCACGCGCATTTATTTTGTATTGTGTTATTTGGTTTGTGGCACGTTTTTAGCATTCCCTTCGTTTGCCTGTAGGGCTACACGAGTTGCGCTGATTGGCCTGGAATGCGCTGCTTTGCTAATCAGGCACTTACAAAAGCAACTTCTGCTATGTAAAACGGGCTTTTTCTCTGGGTGGCGCGTGTAACGCAAGGTGTTGAATAGTTAAAGGTCGCCACGTGTTGTTGCATTTTAACGATAGCTTTTATCGCTGTTGATTTTATAGTTTTTAATAAAGTTGCGCCGCCCAAAATTAAACCAGTGCGCGGTATCTTTGGCTTTGGTGGTGAGCCGTCATTGCAGCGTTTGGGCCCAGAATAATTCTGTAACACTTGATGATCACAGACAAGAAAACAAACAACACAATAATACTGTTTCAGAGTCAGATACTGCTTGACTTGTCACAAACCTGTGTCGCATTCATATGTTGCTGTAAATTCAAGTGTTAACGACTCCCATGCTAGTGCAGTGTGTTCAACTACTGGTGGTCGTCCACAGTCAAATGCTTCAAATAAATTCACATATGTTATTATAGAAGATAAAAACCAACATGTAAACAGAAAAAAATATAACTAAGCATAAAGCAAGATAGTGAAATGATAGTTGTTTGTGTGTTCATTTCATTTGAATCCTCGGGGTTGGGCAACACCTGAATACGCTATGACAAATCTACCATTTGTATTTAACTTTCTGACTTGAATAATTGGTGAATTTAATTAGTTTCCTAGTCCACTGTGTATGGAGATTCTAAATCTCAAAGAGATCAATCAAGCATTTACAAAAAAGTGAATAGAATAATCTCACGTTTACAAGTACGTCCTTTCATGGATGGTTGCCATTTTGCATCAGCTTCACATATACTTTCCATTTCAACTTTCCTCGGTACAGTATTCTGATCAAAGAAATGGAAATCAACACACTTGTATCTTGCGATGGATTGAAACATCACACCATTGTGTACAAGTGAGGTGTGGTTGACAGATGGTGGCTTTCCACATGATATTCCTAAAGAATATGGCAAAAAAATTAAGGGCTTCAAATCAGAAAACCACATCTTCGAAAATTTGTGTGTGCTTTTTTCAGCACAATGAAAAAAGGGGTTTAGAAGTAAAATTCACTAATCTTGCCACAAAATTCACCGCAGTATTTTTACTACTGTGAACAGAAATACAAAAAACTAAAGTATTTCTGTAAAGTTGTTGAAGAAAAAGGGTGGTATTTTTCCCAATAGAGTAATAAACGAATTATCATATTTAAAATGTATGTCCTCTGTTATGTTACGTTTTTTCATGCAAGTTTTGTTGTGTTGTGATGACTTAACGGCTTACTTTGACACAACTTTTTCTAACAAGTCAATTTCAAACACACCATAAAAACTACAATAACACAAAACAAATATAATTAACCATGAGAAGAGGTTAAGTGCCGCTTCAGCTAAAGGCAATTTCAAAAAATAAATAAACAAAAAACTAACTGTCACATTGATAAGCATAAAAGTTCTTGTTCCAATTTCCATTTCTCAAACATTCAACTTCAACAGAATGAGTTCCCTTGATTTTAGGAGTTCCAGACAGTAAGAAGCCAACATTGCAAGAAAATTTAATAACACTGCCCGCAGAGAAATCTGTTCCCTGTATTATGCCATTGGTGATTGTAGATGGAGGATCACTGCACTGAGCAACTATAAAAAGGTCAGAGTTGGAAACAGTTATGCTACAAACATCACAGCAACCAGACTACTGTTACTTAGATAGTGGTAAAGCCACCTAAACCTAGATGTGCTAGATTGGATAATAGTCCAACACAGGATACTAGAAACTGGGTGAAAAAAATTGGTACATAAACTCTCATATTATGCAGTTTCAACAACAAGGTTTAGCAGACCTTGTGTCACTAGTGTACTGTTTTTTTTTACTATTCTGTATTTGTGCTTTCAGGTGAAGAAGAGAAAACTTGTACAAAACAATATACTGTATATATTAAATACTGAAAGTATTTGACCTACTACAAAATAATTTAAATGCCAACAACATATACACATATTTAGTTTTCCAATTTCTTAAACAATAAAAAAAAAAATTTTCTTAAACAAAACCTAAACAATAACATGAAATATTTTGGTTCTACAAAATGAAATTTGCAATTATAAACAGTTTAAGAGCAAGAGCAGCTGTTTTCCTGATTCTGTGTCACTTATAACAATGCTTTTTGTAAATCTTGTCAAAGTACAAAATGAAGTACAAAACAATGACAATGTATCAAAAACTAACTTTTTATAAGAACCCTAAACTAATACCTGGACCTGCTGGTTGTCAAAAAAACTTTGTAAACCAATTTCATTTTACCTTCACACACAAAGCTATGAGGATCAGGGTTCCACACTCCGCTCATCTGACATTGTGTGTTGAAACCAAACTGGACATCTCCTTCAACTGTTGTGATGGAAAATCGTTCGTCGCATGTGTAACTTGCATTAGAATTCACCAGGAGATTGCCAGGAATGTGAAATGATGCATGAGGAATGGAAGGGGGAATACCACAACTGATATCTGTTTTGAAATGTTGTTTTATTTGTTTATTTCTATCAACCTTTGTCATTTGTCACATCGGTAAGGGCAAGATGATTTATTTGGCGTTAGTACTGCTTATATAATAATTCATTAGCCTTGAAAAGAGAGGCCGTTTATAGTTTAGAATGTGCATAATTATCCCTGGCATAAGCACTATAAAAGTAACTTTATTTAAAAAGCATCATTTCAAAACCGTTGAATAGTTATTAGTCTCCAGTTAGATCAGAACCAACATTGGCAGACTTTTAAGCATGCTTTATTACTAACTGCATTACCAATAATCCCAAAAACAACGCAGAGTGGCATTAAGTTCCTAATTGAAACATATACATAGTTCAGGCAGCACTTACATTCACACTGAAGGCTGCTAGGTAACAAAGTCCATGTTCCATCTTCCAAACATTTAACAGCAAAATGTTTTCCTGAATTAGGTTTGACATTGAACCTCTTGCCTTCCTGGCATTGATAGATAACAGATTCACCAACTCTGTATGTTGTCTTTGAATGCCAGTCAGTTGGCTTGATTGAGTAAGGAACATGAGGTGGAAACCAACATGTTATATCTGGAAGAAAAATACTCAATAAATAATTCAAATGTGGCTTGTTTTTAAAAAAAGTGTTGTTCTGCCTCACTTTACTGGATAAAATAGTAAGAATTTAACCCAAAGTTTAGTTTTACATTAAGCAACCTGTTTTAGGAAATGAGAAAGAACACATACAGAAAAAAATTGCACCAAAGCAATCACCAAACCGAAAATAGCTGCACAGAGTTAAAACAACATGGAGCACAAAAAAATGGATTGCACAAATAGTGAATCATGATTGAATACGATGCAGCTAAACAGAATTATAAAAATATACCATGTTTTAGGGATTTTGTGCTGCTTTTCAAAAACGGACATACATTCTTAAAAGTAACTATTATAAAAGCAAAGTTGCTATTGTCTTAAATATAATGTGTGAATGATTAGAATTTGACTAAACACTTTTCCTGTAATTTTGGTCTTTGTGGCAACAAACATGCGTCAAAAAAACACCACTATTTAAAAAATTCTGACAAAAATACCTTTACATGGAGAAAGATCTGCTGCTTTTCCAGGAATCCAATTTCCTTTAGCATTGCATTCAATAATTTGGGTGATTTGTGCCTTGTTGACCCAAGAACCTAATGCAAAAAAAAATATTTGACAAAAACTTGAAGTAAAAGAAAGCCGCTAAAGTAAAAACACTACCCATTGCTTTTCAGCAATGAAATAACTGGACACAGAATGAAGATTTTAAACATATTTTAAAGTTTAATGATTTATATTCTTTGCAAATAATAACCTACCTTCTCTGCACGTGTAAGTAACTTTTGAGGCAACTGGAAATGAATTTGAAAACTTTTGTGGCTCTCTGATAGAACTCAATACATTCCCAGGGTCGCTACAAACGATACCTACAAAAATCAATACAATATTTTACATGTTAGTAGTTTACATGTATTAGTCAAACCAATCAGCTTAAAAGAAGTTGAAGGTGTGCCAAACTTACTCTCTGGTTAGCATTTTTATACAACACTTTATAACACAGTATAGCTTGCAATGCATTTAGTCATGATCAACCAATTGTGCCACTATAATATTCTAACTTTGCCCAGCTATCTTTAGCTTGTTGATTGTTTAGTGCAATTGCGCTGTGTCTTCTTTCACCAAATGAAATAAACTCCAATCAAAAGTAACCCAAATTTGAAAACATATGACCTAAGTAACATTAGCTAACAAAATAATGACACTTGGCTTAATCTTTTTACTGAAACAACATTAAACTTGAAGACATACTTTGGCAGTCTGACAGCAGGTCAATCGAGTCCCATGATCCTAGTTTGTTACATTGAAGTTCAACCTCAGTAATAAATTTGTCACCAACAATCATTCTATGACCTTCAATACATCGGAAGACAACTGAACCACCAGAAGTAAGATCAGAGCCAATTAAAGTTCCATGGGCAGGAAGACTGGGAAAACCACATGTAACATCTACAAAATTAAAGATTATATCAAGGCTTCTTCGCTAGAACATACAGTTTAACCATAAAGGTGTTATGAGTCTTTGTAAAAACACACAAGAGGTTAAAAACAGAAAACAATTGGGTCAAAAGTATGCTAAAAGTTTGTTTTTTAAAACCAACAAAATGACAAATATAATCACATCATACAATGTTTCAAAAATATTGATACAAAAATGTGGAGATGGATGCAAGTTTAAGAAATCAGGTACTATTTGGAAAGACATATTAGCACCAATAGAGGAGCTTAAATGTTAATTTGCTGCATTATTCAGGGTTGAAATCATTCACAAGTCCGTAACAGTACCCTGTGGGCCAATGCATACCAGGCGCCAAGCACTGAATGCAATTACATTTTCAAAAAACAACAACAACTAAAGCTACACTGTTTTAAAGCTTGGTTATGGTTGTAAAAGAATATTCAGCTGCTTAATAAAAAACCATATACCATGACACTGCAAGGAATTGACATCTGGTGTCCACAAGCCAGAATCTGTACAATATACACTGGCTTGTATAACTCCTTCAGCAATGTATTTTCCATCTAGACATTGAAAGGTTACTTCAGAACCAAACCCAATGTTTTGGAGTGAACTTGTGTTGATCATAGTTGCAGGAGTTTCAAGCAAGCCACAACCATCATCTAAAATTATCTCAATTTAAAATATTCAACAAATATACGCAAAACAATTTGAAAGTTGACCCAGATTTTACATCATGATAGAACCAGAAGAGTTAATTTTTTTTAATATACTCGATTGCTATACATTAAAAAAGGCTAAGGTGAACATGCACACATACTGGGATCAGCCCTGAAGTGTTCATGTAGACCAGCGACCAAGGCATACATCTGTATGTTAAAAAATTAACCATTCTGGCTTTCACAGCTACTGTGAAGCTGTCATGTGCAGCATACAAGGGAGGGAAAGCTGATTGTGATTCAATTTTTTGTGGGTTCACCACTGAGCCTGGGTAGCGCAGTTGGTAGAGCATGAGGCCAGAAAGACTCCTGTCATGGGTTCAAGTCCCACTGCAGGCTAGATTTTCTAGTCTATGCCTTGTCTTATAGGAATGCTTGGAAGACTGGCTTGATACGGTTTATTATTATAGTTTCCCACACTCTTGGGCGCATTGGGCAGCAAGATTGATCCACTTTTTTCTGTCTTGATACGGTACCGTGCCTTTAATAGGTCTGGCATTAAAACAAGCATAGTAAATAACTAAACGATGTTCTGCCAATATATTTGGTAGCAACAGTTTGTATATCAAAGCATGTTGTCTTGTGAATAAAGTTTTTTTTTAAACGAAACAGAGATAATTCATGCAATGAAGCAAAAAGCTGTGTCGCTTTAGGGACTAATTTGTGACAAGACTAAACGTTTAACAATTATATTATTTTGTATTTAAAAAAAGCATTATTAATATATTAATTAAAATGCATAGGTTTATTAAGAAATGTATACCGATGCAGTGAATGTCGACAGGATCGGGTTTCCAACTTTCATCAGCATTGCATTGTATAGTTGTACATTTATCATGGGTTTTCCTTAAAACCTGACAATGGAATAGTTATACCATTGTTAAACTATTATTACATCATAAACAAAACAACAAGAAATTACTTCAGATCACTATTTCAGGCATTGTTGCTAAAAAAATCCCCTACTACAATGACAAATTAATTTTTAAGATTATGTGTTGAAAAAATGTACCCCATCATAAGAGATTGAAATTCTGTAAGGCTGGTCACAGTTTACTTGAAGAATTGAATTATAACTGTAATCCAAACCCTTGTAACTTGAGTGTGGAATTTTCATTGGTTCTGGACATGTAATAGCTGCAAAATAAGAATGTTTTAATTTTTTTTACACAATTATGTCAAAACAACATCCACTAGGGAAACAGAACAGTTGGGATACCAATAACATCCAAATCACCCAATAGATTTTTTGAAATTGATATGTACCAAACCATGTGTAATTAATATCAATCCCAGCAGTTTAACAGACTAAATAAAATAAAATTATTTTTTACATTGTTGTGTTTTTTACAGTGTTGTTGTCAACAATTTTTACTCCAAGCACACAAAAAATTGAGAAAAAAGTGTTTCTATAGCACTTCACACTTAATTAAAAATAATTTCTTTAGTACTCTTTACATAGTAATAAAGATATTTTTCGAAAGGTCTGTTTTCCAAAGTCCTAAGATATTTGTCACAATCTGTTTTTCCAGAAACTTGCCTTCACATTGGACTGAAGCATAACTTGGGGTCCATAAACCATTCAGAGCACAGCGAGCAGTTACATACTTCGCTGTATCTGCAAACTTAAACCCATTTACACATGTGATGTTGAGAAATGAATTGAACTTGTAGCTCTCGATCCAAATTTGTGCGTTTTCAACAGGGTCAGGAGTGTTGCAATCAAATGATGTTTTATCTGAAATAAAGATTATTTCATAGAGAACGCAAATGCCCAAATGTACATGTATTTGACTTTCAGCACAATTTAATCTTCGGAACAGTATACATGATCTTTTTATGAGTCCAATGTGACATATAATGGTCAAAATAGACATAAAAGTGACATGCTTAATTATAGTGACATTTTGGCAAACACCCATGTGGCCTCATATCATTGACATCGCCTAATATTCACTGATGAGCATTTGTCTTGTTTGAACAATAAAGCATGTCCCTAAATATATATTTACATTATACCAGAAATTGTCGTGGATGGGCAATATCTAAACCTCCAACAGCCGCCATGCATACCGACGATAACTGTGCAAATTGTTAAAAGACTCGAAATTTGAGAGGACTGTCTCAACTGCCAACAGAATCAGTCAGTAAATTAGAAAGTAGGAATATATATTTCGCCTAATAATGGCATCATCAGTTCCTGAAAAACGATAGATCAACACCAAAATATCAAGAATGTAAAACAAACACAATGTTCTAAGCAACTCAACAACGTGAGTGTCGCCAAACACAAAATCGTTAAAAACCTTGCAAACCCAGCAACGCCTGGAAAACCTAAAGGTAACACCTGTGAAAACCTGACAAGACCTACACCGTGGACAAATGTAAAGAGAAAAAGGGGGGGTGGGAAAAAGAAACCAAGGCGCTCGCAACTAAAAGCCGATAAAACGATAAAAAAGATAAAATGAAGATAAAATTAAAAAATTAAACTGCCGTAAACCGTACCCAAAGACCGTGCAATTACTGACCACAGACACACACAAGTCACACACAAGTATGAAACACAATCACGAAAATTATCGAATCTTGGGCCCCTTTTTCTCTTTACATTTGTCCACGGTGTAGGTCTTGTCAGGTTTTCACAGGTGTTACCTTTAGGTTTTCCCGGCGTTGCTGGGTTTGCAAGGTTTTTAACGATTTTGTGTTTGGCGACACTCGCGTTGTTGAGTTGCTTAGAACATTGTGTTTGTTTTACATTCTTGATATTTTGGTGTTGATCTATTGCGTTTTTCAGGAACTGATGATGCCATTATTAGGCGAAATATATATTCCTACTTTCTAATTTACATTATACTACTTCTACATATATCTTAGGCTAAATGTGTTAACATTTTTGCATTCATGCCCAGAATTCCCCATCTGTACATACAAATTGTCATAAAAGTGCAAGTATGTTTTACCATACTGATTGAAAATCACAGAACTTTTAAATGTGCTACAATTCAAAACAACATTTTACCTCAAATACAAATCTCAATACTGTATGATAAAAATACAACTTCATCAAATAAAACAATACTAACGTAGACATTTGATAAACTTTGGTTCTGGATGCCATTGGCCATCCTTGCCACAAGAAACTTCTATATGGTTTCTGTGTCGTGAAAGATAATATCCTTCATCACAAGTGTATTGCACTACTTCACCCTGAGTGTAGTTTGTTGAAGAGTGATGAGCATTGGCAACTGGAAACAGAGAAGAACACAGAACCGCTGCAATGGAAATATACAAAAAGTGTTAGTTTTATTTCTTAGCTATATACCAGGGGTCGCCAACCCGTGGCTCCGGAGCCGCATGCTGCTCTTTGATCCCTGTGATGCGGCTCAGGTCTTAAAATTACCGAATGTTTATAACATTTTATTCGATTAAGCTGAACACGAAAGTCTAAAATGAAAATTACGGTGCAATAACATGACCGTGTCCGCTTCTGGTAACTGGTGGCGCGATAACACAAAAAGTGAGATACTGTTTTGATTTGCAGTGGTTTTGGTTGCAGCCTATGTGCGCGCGCAACAATACCTGTTTGTTGTCTCACAAGAACACAAGAAAATTAGCGTCTGAAGCAAACAGAACATTTTAGTACCACCGGGATAGATTCGTTTGCTTTTACTGCTGACGAGACTGGTTTACCAGGGTACCTAATATGCGAAACTTGCTAAAAAGTCAAGCGTCGTGAGACAAAAAAAACGCTTTTGCATTGGCATTTTATTTCATATTTCAAAACAGCTTTGTGGCTCCCAGTGTTTTTTTACTGTGTAAAACTGGTCCAAATGTCTCTTTGTGTTGTAAAGCTTGGCGACCCCTGCTATATACTGTGAATGACATCACAAACATGGTGGACTCATTGTAAACATAACACATTTAGGAATTGTTTGCCCAATGAGAAAAAAGGAACCAAAGAAGCAGACACACCAAATTTTTTAACCCCTTTAAAGCCATGGAGTTTTTTTATTTAAACAAACGACCTGTTCCACATAACGTAAAGGCCAAAATGATTATTAATATATAAATATTAAATATTTTAATCATTTTTAGTGTTTTACACAAAACTGACCCAAGAGGTTATGTAGTTTACAAGTTTTATATTTTGGAAAGATTTTTTACCGTCCCCCAAAGTTTGTTCTTGACAAAGTTAAATCAATCAATCATCCACAGGGATTCAAGTCAAACTTATCCCTGGAAGTTCATGAAATAGGCTATTGCTGCCAGGCATACTGTATAACAAAGTATTGCTCATCCAGCAGTTTTTAAAAACTGCTGGATGAGCAATACTTTGTTATCCCTGGAAGGTTATTATGATACATTTGGCAAATCATTGACTGAAACCACTATCCCGCATAAAGCTTTAATAAACTACAACTCATTATTTCTCTAATTCTAAACTTATGACTATGTAAACTATTTGTATGAAGTACAAAATGACTCAAATAAAACTGTTTTTAAAAACACTTTAAGACAGTGGTTCTTAACCTTTTTGGTGTGGTTTCCCACTAAAGTCAACCACCAACTTCGAATTTTCCCCTCTGTTATTTTTATAATGATGTTTTGTGCCCTACGTTAACAAAAAAGTATTCCTTAAATGAAATAATTTTGTGAAGCGATTTGGTCTGGACCCTAATGGTATACTGCAATCTTATTTAGTTTAAATGGTGCTTTTGTGAGAATTTTTTGGAATATTGAAGAGTCTCCTCTGATTGCATTAGTCATTTATTGCATCACAATCAACAAAGGAAAGGCTTTATTTGCGCACAACAATAAAGTTGTTAATGGTTTTAGTCTTGTCTGTGATATAACAAAGGGCCTTGATTGGTAAGTAACTTTCAACGGTTAATTCAAAGCCGGATTCGACCCTCGGGCCCGAGTTTGGTTACCTGACTGACATAATTTCCCTCTAAAAACATTAAATTTCCCACCGGTTAAGAACCACCGCTTTAAGACTTAATGACCTTTGCATGTAAAATCATTATGTAGTGTGTCCCAGTTTCCTGTATGTAGACATCTGATAGTAACCTGGGTCTTGACTGGATTTATCCAGAAACCTTCATTGCAACGCACAGTGACTAGGTCCAAGTAATTGTGACTGTCACCGATAAATGTGGCATTAATTGTTACAGTAGCCGGGTCAATGCAGTCAACAACTGAAATAAGAGACAACACAAAAAAATAAACATTTGTGGAATTTAACTTTTCAAACAAGAGGAAAGTGGTGAGAATAAATGTCCCAAATTAAATTTTTGACACTTATCTACAGTACATTATGTATAGTGGGCAAATAAAAGTGTTTTTGCAGGGGCAAGTACAGCACTCATTGCTGATATATAAGCTGTTGATGCCAGGCATAATATCAACTTTATAGAGCTCTTCTGGCAATTAAATCTGTGCACCAATGTTTCAACATCATATACACATTGCTAATGCTCAGTACTGATTAAATATGTCCTCCTTTTTATTTTGTGGTAAGCAAGTTCGGTTAGTAGTTGCTAAAACTAAAGATGACCAAGAATAAATCTGATAACTTTATTTCTGAGAAGCATGTTACCCTGATACCGATAGCCAATGGATACATTAGTATGTAATATTCTGTGCAGAAAACAAATAATACTGTTTTACATTGAGTATGTAAAACTAGAAAAAAAACTGTGATGCAATTTAAAGTTCATACCCTTGCACTTGGGTGGTGGGTTGTCCCATGAGGTGTTTGCCAGACAAGTGATATCAAAGTTATAAACATTTCTCTCCAACCAGTAGCCCTTGAAACAATGGTATCGGACTCTGCTACTGAAAGTAAACTTGGAACCTTCCATGTAAGCGTTTTCTGCTTGAGCAGGAGATCCACACTCAAGTACTGCAATAAAATGTCTCATTGAGCGTTGCAAAATTGCATTTGCACAGAAACAGAAGCATTTAAAAAAATATTCAAAAACAGGGTGTGACAGAAATTGTTAAATTTTGGTGGGCCAAAGTTAGTTTATTTTCTCCACATAAATTGTTTTCTGGTAATATTTACCACAGCAAAAAAAACTCATCTTCAGTATTTAACTGTAAAGCCAACTTTGAAAACACTATGAGGACTTCTGTGAATTAAGAATTAACACTCAGCATTTTCTCTATTAAACATTCAGCAAATAAGATTATCAGCATCAGTCACAAGATTTAAAAAAATGTTTTGTCTTGTAACAGCCAAGTTGAGCTTATCATTTGGTAAAAAGTTGTACAAGGCGGAAATAGTTGCATAAAGTTGTGACATCAAAAAGGGCAACAAAGTGGAAAGCACAAATGGTAAACAAGCTGCACCTACACAGATTGGTAACAACTGCACATTCCAATAAAACATGAGCAACACTTTTATTTTATGGTTCGTTATTATGTGTGACTGTTGTCAACATTGGTCATACTGAGTCATTTGTGACTCATGTAAAAATATGCACGACTGTGTACAAAAATAATAGTAAATACACCAAATAAAAACTTCTTTACACCATTCACTCACATTTGCACTGCACAATATCAAACTGCTGATCCCACTTCCCACTGGCCAGGCAGTTTATTTCCCATCTTGTAACAGGAATAGGTCTGTTTAGTGAACCAAACCCTTCCTTGCATGTGTAAGTGATAGTGGATTTGCAGATGGTATATGGAGCATGTAAAGTAGCATGTAGTCGTGGTCGTGGGGTTGGACATTCAACAGCTAAAAACAGATTGAGAACAACATATTAGTCTCAAAGAGTTATACTTTTACGTTTACATGTTTGTTCAATTTTATAGTCAGTGGGCAGGCAACAACTAAATGTGCTATGCTCATAATAAATCCTGTTCAAATTTGCTAAATTTTGACATAAGCTAACCTGTGCACTTGAGGTATACTGGATTTGGATGAAACAACTCATCTTCCTTGCACACAAAGTCATACGACTTATAACCTTTCTCCATCATCAACCAATAACCTTCATGACATGTCAAGGTCACAACATCACCAATAGCTAACATTGATTTGTTTGAAGACTCAAATGTAAGGTTGCCATGGGAAAAATATCCACCACGGAAGCTACAGGATTTCTCTGCAAACGGAAACAAAATTTAAGAAATCTTTAATCTTTAGGCAACATTTAGGATTTTTACAGATATCAAACATTCTGCAAATAGATAGTGACAGCTAAGTTAAATAAAATATGTATTCACAGCATATGGAACACAAACTAAATAAAAACGCTTTATTATGTAGCTATAATGTAAGTTGGAACAGGCACCAAAACATTTTAAATAAGAGTACTATTACAGACATAACCCAGTTACCTTTGTGAAAAATTATGCAATGAAATTGAATTTGTAACTAACCAGAATGGTCTTACTTTATATTTGTAATAATTTACCCAGCATGCAATGAATTTTAAAACTTAGTATAAAATTGCCCACTTTCACATAAAAACCTGTATCTTTAATGTGTGCTTTACAAATTGAATAGCTAAAATGTAATGATCAATGCAAATCACTAGAAATTTTTTTTCCCTACTTTCACAATGCATGTCGTCATTGAGTGGAAACCATGTTCCATTTTCTTGACATGTTGTTGAAAATCCTGTTATCAATTTAATTCCTCTTTGTTTGTATCCCGCATTGCATTGATACAACAAAACTGTTTTGTAAATGAATGTTGTTCGTGGAAATACCAAATGGGCATTTTCTGGACTTGTAGGAGCTGAACATGTTGCAACTGTAGAGATGAAAAGTTAAACTAAGAACAAGTTATCACACATTACACACTAAACAGGCTCTCTCTGTAAATCTATACTTTCTTTCAAATTTGAAGGCAAAATAAGCAATATTTATGTTGTTAATAATCAGATAGACCAGGGATTGGCTATCTCTACCATTTATGCCAAAGTAATTTTGGCATGCCAAACAATGTTTCCAGTTTGTGTTTAAGTACATGTTGATATATGTCAAACAACAGCATTCCTGGTTTAAGATTTGTTATGTAAAAGCCCTTTAAAAAAAGTCCATTTACTAGTACAGCACCAGTTACCACAAAATATTAGCAAACATACCCATAACCGTTTCGACATAACAAGTATACAAATAAAAATTCAGGGTAGAAATAGGAAATTATTTGAAACAGGAACACCGAAATGAAACATTTGGTGTGCTGCTTACAAAAACATTGTTACCAATAGTACCTTATAGCCCAATACCCCCACCTAAAACGTAACCATGAGACTTAATAACTTGTGTTAAAATGTCCGTGCATCGCAAATCTATTTTCTATTGCAGGTGGGTCTGCAAAAATAATACCAATGTTTAAACTGGTACATTGAGAAAAAATTTGACAACCGCTAGAATATATCTTTTTTCAAACAAGCAGTCTAATTAACCAAGTTGAAGTTGACATAAATATGTAAAACGTAAAAGCTGTTTTCACCTTTGCAAGAAACATGAGATGGAGACCATTGGGCAGTGATTCCATCACATTGTATAGAGATAGATTTTATTTTGCTGCTTTGTTCCACCCAATAGCCTTTGTTGCACTGAACTTCCCATTTACTGCCAGCCAAAGTACTGCTGCCAATCATATTAGCGCTGCTGACAAAAACTGGATAGGGGCATCTGATTGCTAAAATACAGGTTTAAACATTGATGAAACATTTGGTTTCATTTTGTGCATAAAACATTTAAAGTTAACAACACTAATGTAAAATAAGTAGTTACAAATACTGCTTGGGACATCATGCAAAAGTCTTACACATAAATTTAACATATATCAGCCGTACTGGATCTAAAAAGTTTTACATCTTTGGAAATTAGCAATCTTCAGCAACAATATAAAGTGTAACAAATTATCAATTTTTATTCCAAACAGCAAAAAGATGTTGACAGTATTACACAAAAGGTCTGATGCTTTATGTTTAAGAGTACAGGCATGAAAATTGAAGTCAATGTACATCATACTAACCAAATAGGGTATGCCAGAGTATTGCAGCACAGGTAAAAAGTGTTAAAAAAACAATGTTTTCATAATAAAACAATAACATAAAATGCAACAAATCATTAAATTTTATCAAACTGTTTTTATAATAACATACGATTCTATTGTAATTCATGCATAGGTACTGACTCAATTCCCTGCAAGACCAACACAGAGGTTTACATACCGATGCAGCGTACAGAGCTTGGTGCTGGTGTCCATTCACCATCATGAGTGCACATAACATCGGCAGATGCTATGCCTGGTTGTATCCAATGCTTGTCAATGCACTTGTAGGTAATGTTTGCACCTTGACAAGATAGCAAAGACATGAAACCTTTAGAGTAGGGGTGCACAACCCAATCAGGGTCTTTGTCGGAATTTCTAATGTAATAGGCCTGTCACAACATGAGGAGTAATGGCTTGAAGAATGAAATTAACATTTTTCGTTTTAATGACAAGTTTGGAAACATTTATTTACAGAAAAATCTGTTAGCATTCTGATTTACGACAAATATATTCCACTATAAAAGCATCAGTGTCTGAAAACAACTTAAAAACCAGGGTATATAAATTAGAAAAAGGCTAGTAGTGCTGTCCATAATATGACTGGCATATAACTGAAAGCCTTCCACACAAAACCGACTGTAAGCACACAGTAAAAGATAAGATAATGCAGGAAAACTAAAAACTGTAACAGCATTTGTAAAAATACAAACCAGGAAAGAAATATGTTTCTTACACAATAGTAAGATCATAAATACACAAATCTTCTTATTGCCTAAGTACATGTAAAGCATCATGCAAGTTACAATAACTGCACACATTGTATATACCTATGACAGTCTCATTTTGGCCCATAGGACCTCATGTTTTGCACTTCCATGTTATGAATAAAAACTACTAACAAAACTCAAATCAGATATTTGTTAAATGCTAGTTTGTTTACAAACAGCAAGGTTGGAGTCCATAGATTGAAGCACAAACAGCATTCATTTAATTTATTTAAACTGAACAAATTTGTTCTTTACCTGAATTAAAATCTCCAGTGCCGGTTCGTATCAAAGTTGCTCTAGCGACAAGGCCAGGTGCTTTGCAAGTTGTTCCTAAAATAAAACCAAACAAGAAGCGTTTGCTACAAATTTAACATCATTATTATTCTATTATTTTCTTAAATTTTCAGTTGGACCAACCAAAAGTTGACTTTTAGTTCACAAAACAACACTCTATAGATTTCATTATTACCCTATATTACTATGACAAATTACTTTTCTTTGCAGATTCTATACGAACGTCATTGAAAAAATATAGCTAAATACTAGAAGGGTGGCTTAGCACATATTGCCATTGCACATGAGTTGAGTTGAGTTTATACACTGTGACCTATTTCTTAACATATATTTACATCCCACACTTATTTTATATTGGATCCCATGTCATCCACTGTCTTTTATAACCTTGGTTGTTTCTGCAAGCATGCAAAGTTGTAAACACATGCAAAGTTGTAAATAATGCATTTCAAGAGATAACAATGAGAAAGTTTGGCATTGTAACGTCAAACACAGTGATCAGTACTGTGCTTAAATAAATGCGCTGTATGGATTACAGACTATTCAAATTCATTCCATTCATACATTTGTTAAGGTTTTTCTATTTTATGACTATCTGAGAAAAAAGTGTTAAATACTGAGAAAATAGGCTAAAACACAACTAGTGGGGTAAATGTTGGGGTTGAACATAGCAAACAACAACTATACACTCCATAAGCTGTCCAAATTTCATCAAATTCAGACAATGTTTTAAAAATTCATCCTTTTTAGGGGGCTAGAGGGGTAAATATTGGGGTTACAGGGTTAAACACAACAGTTAACACGAATAAATGACAAATTCTGCAAGCTTTTTAAATTTCACTACATTCCGACACCGTTTAAAAATCTCACCCATTTTAGTGGGTCAGTGGGGTAACTGGGTTTACCACCCAAAAGTATAAAATATGAAACCACGATGACCCAATTAACAGTCATGTAAAATTTTATCCAAATCGAACGATGTTTAAAATTCTGACCACTACAGGTGTTATCAGCAACATTCGTCAACGCTTCTGATGTCATAAGGCTGTTAATACCCCTCTGACTGGCATGTGCAAAAATGTCCATCAAGTAATGCATAATCACAAGTACCATATGTACTAGTGCCTTTCTTACACCATTACACCACAGAAATCTTTCGTTTGTGGTGTGCAGCAACATACAAAAACATTTTTCACTTTGGGGTCTAGCGGGGTAAATACTGGGGTTATCAAGTCAAACAAAGCAAATGGCACATCTGCATTACTATATCTACCATCTGTGAAAGTTTCATCCAATTTCACCAAACATTTCATGCCAAAAGTGCATGGACAAACTTCGGCAGAAAAAAAAACTGAGTGAAATCAAGATGTGTCCCCTTCAGGGAAGAGGGCCCATAATAACAGCCCAAATATAGATAATAATTGCCATGCTTTAATTTTCAAATGTTTGTGCAAACATATTTATGTACAAAGTGTTTTAAAGTAAGCTTACGTTTACAAGAATGACTTTTTGGATCTGGTGAGTAGCTGGTATCTGACTGACAGCGAAACAGTTTGGAACTTTTCCCATCTCCAAAGTGATAACCAGTGTCACATTTGTACCTGTAAATCATAAAGAATAGGTTCTATTTAACTGAGTTTTCTTGACCTTGCAAACAACAACCCCCAAAACTCTAGGTATTTATTTTATTTTGTTCAGTAAAAAATAATAAACGAATGTTGGATGGCTACCATAACCAATTACAGTCCATCTCGTGTCACCAGCGGCACTGATGAGACCTTACAGGTCAAAAGCTCATCATTTATTGGCTTGATGCTTTGACAATTATACAGGTGTAACATTTTAAAATATGTTGTGAGCACAAATAATTGAATCAACTTTGAGGTAACAATGTTTTAAAACTGTTGCAAATACAATAAATAATTCCTACACTTGCTGTTAAAACGGGGTATTTTGTGAAGATAAATGTTTAAATAATGTTTTGTCTCTACGTTTGGCCAGTTTAACTTACTCCACCACAGAGTCAAATGCCACTTCACCAGTAGCAACAAAATAAGTAGCATGAGCAACTGCACCAGGATCTGGACAAGTTATACCTGAAAAAAAAGGGTTTACAATTTTAAATGCAGCCACATATTGGTAAGGTCAGTTTTTAAAGCTTTAATGTCTTAAACAGGTCAAATACTTAATGTAGTATGATGCTTTTATTACACACAAACAACTTAAGAAATAAACATATGTTTCAATGTATTTTATTGAGGTTAAAACTAACAAACTTTATTTATCGAACAACATCAAGATTCCAAAAAATAATAGACCAAGATTTTAAAGTCATAACAATCTTTAAAAAAACATAAGTTAAGTTACATACGATTGCAATGAAAATGTTTCTTTGGATCAGGTTCCCATAAAGCATTTATTCCACATTTTGTAACTTGGAAGGAAGTTTTAGCTGATTCAAACCAATAACCTAAAAAACAGGAAATTTTAAACTGGCTTGGATTTTCTTTGAACAAGTTTGCAACAATAAAATTCTTGCTATTTATTGGTTTAGACCAGTGTTTCTCAAACTTTTATCCTATACCGCCCCCTTTAGGTCTACATAATTTATAAATGCCCCCCTTCAATATGACAAAAATTAAATGATCTTATCTGATAACTGAAGTTTTAACACTTAAAATATAAAATGCTAATTCAACATGATACCACTAACTGCAGACAATGCACATTGCTTTCAACTTGGTACCAGGGATGGGCCAAAACTGCAATTGTTCTGTTTGGTCGTTCAAGCTCAGTGCATTGTGACTTACCTGTAATACAAGTGTAAGTGACTTTGCTGCCAAGTGTCCAAACCAAACCAGTTGAAACTCCGTACAAGATTGGGGGAGGTGAAAGACATACAAGTTCTAGAAAAATGTGTTTTTGACATACAAGGTCAAGTGTATTCAAAAAAAATTAGTTTTAGTTTACTACAATATAGTGATACAGTGGATGTGCTATCTATAAAAGGAACCTATGATTTAAATTGCTTGATGTAAAAACTAAGGATGAACCAAAACTGCAAATGACCTGTTTGGTCAGGAACCAAGCATCTCATGTTAATGCTTGGTAACGAGTGCTCCGGTTCTGGCTCAGCTCATCCCTTGTAATAACCTCATTTCCCCCCATAAATTCACATGTTTAAGCAACACCAAAATAAATAGCTGTAATTCAGCGAATGCACAATAGTCAGGTCATATGAAAGCTGAGCAAAACAAGCCCACATAGTTCTATTTGAATAAGGAACTATTGATGCCATTTAGGCATAATCCTTCACATGCTGACTGATTTTGTTTTAACCAATAATTTTATCGTCTATTGGTTTTATAAACTGTGTAGTATATTATAAATCACGAGTCACCAGAGACTCAGTACGACAGATGGAGACAACAGTCGCATATAATAACAGACTGAAAACTTTGACAAGTGTTTTACAACGCTTCTGCCGTCCTTATCTACCTTCTTTTGCCCTGCGCCACAGATTGAGCGTTTTTCCTTTTCTTTACATCTTTACTAGTGCGTGTTTGGCCGCGCCATCTGCAGGTCCCAGTTCTACTTTACTGTCAGCAGGTTTTAATACGTTTGTTTGTGCTTTATAGTTTAACTTGCATACCATTTTTTAGCGCTGTTTTGTTTTTAGAAACTGACGATGCCTATTACTTAGGCGAAATATATATGTCTAATAAAACGGTGGACGACTTCAGACTTGTCAAAGTTTTCAGTCTGTCTATTGGTTTTACAGTTTTTTAGAACAGTGGTTGTCAGTTTAAGCCCTGCAGTTAATGGTTTAGGGCTTTTAAAACATACAAACATGAAATTACACATTTAACCAACCAATGCATTTGAACACATCCAGATTTGGAAGCCACTTTCCAGTTTCATCACATGTCAATTCAATTTCAACAACTCCTTTTTTCAATGAGTAACCAGGTTCACATCTGTAAGTTGCATTGGTGGCATATGTCGGTGCACTACCAACTAAAACAAAATAATCCATTTATTTACAAATATGATCTAATCTAAAGGCAAAAAACGGCGATCTTAAAAACATTTGATGACACCTAGAAGTTGTAATGCTGACTTTATTACTGTAAAATACATTTATTACTGTAAAATGTATCTGCAACCTGTGGAAATAACTAGAAGGGTGGCTTATCACATATTGCCCTTGCATATACACTATAACCTATTTTAAAACATAAATATATTTTCTATTCTTATTTTGTACTGGGTCCCATATTAGTCACCGTCTTTAGTCATTTAGTCATTTCTGCAGGCAAAAACTCATGGGTCCCCACACATGCAAAGTTGAAAATAATGCAATTCAAGAAATAACCATGAGAAAGTCGGGTGTTGTAAGGCAAAACACAGTGATCGGCACTGGGCTTAAATAATAATACTATGTAGAATACAAACTATAAAATTAGGTTCACCCCAGATATTGTTTGAAGTATGTCCTATTTAACGTTTTAAAAACCTGACCCATTTTAGGGGGCTAGTAGGGTAACTAATTGGGTTCGACACACAAACTAAAAAATATATAAAAACCACAATGACTCAATCAATAGTACTGCAAAATTTCAGCCCAATCCGCCAATGTTTAAAATTTCGACCACTAGAGGTTTTTTGAGCAACAACCGTTAATGTTTCTGACGTCATAGGGCTGTTAACAAGCCCCTAGCCGCAAAAACGACCACCAAGCAACCCACCAACGAGTAACATGCAACTGGTTGCCCTTGTAACACTATTGCGCCAAAGAAATCTTTCGTTTGTGGTGCCCAGTAACATACAAATACGTTTTACACTTTAGGGGCTTGTGGGGTAAATGTTAGGGCTACAGGGTCGAACACAACAATTGACACCTATAAATGGCATACTATACAAGAAATCCAAATTTCAGCCAATTCTGACACTGTTTAAAAACTCACCCATTTTAGGGTGCTAGCAGGGTACATACTGGGGTTATCAACAAAAACAAAGTGGGATGCACATCTACATGAATATATGTACCATCTGTGTAAATTTCAGCCAAATCCATCAAACATTTGATGGAAAAATGAGTCTGACAAACTTTGGATAAAAACACCCATTTTATGGGGCGAGCGGGGTAAATACTGGGGTTATCAACAAAAACAAAGTGGGATGCACATCTACATAACTATATCTACCATCTGTGTAAATTTCAGCCAAATCCATCAAACATTTGATGGAAAAACGAGTCGGACAAACTTTGGGAAGAAAAAAAAAGAAGAAAAAAAAGAAAAATAACAAAAACAATTTGAGTAAAATCAATATGTGTCCCCTTCAGGGAAGGGGACCCATAAATAAGCTCAAAAAGATACTAAAAACTAGACATCCAACCATTAGTGAGACAAACAATAATGACCTGAAGGAAGTAATAGGATGTAACAGAAAAAAATGGAACACAACACAAAAATAACATTCACTGCAAGGGCTGTCAACAAAAATAGATATAAAATAGATAAAAACTACAGGTTTAATGGCATCACATGTTATATTCCTGTGAGTGTTTGACAAAAACAGGTAGTGTTTTGAATTTTTACCATCACTATTGTAAGTAATGATTGAACATCGCTTTTATGGATGAAAAAAAAAATTGGCAGATTTCGATGCAAGAAACAAACAACAAGAAATTATCCTTTTCAACAAAACTCTTACGCAATTTGAATGTAGCTTTAGTGACTGTCTTCAAAGGTGGGCATTGTTGAATAATGCACTTCACTTCGTGTATAGGAAGATTCCATGTGCCATATCTTGTACATGTGCTTGTGTAACTTGTTGAAACACCTACAATTCATTAACTGACAAAAGTATTTTGAGACAGATCACAATTCCTTATGTTTGATACATACAAGGATTTGCCTACAAGGATTCCTATTTGACAAAAAGGAATAACATAATTAAAGCAGCAATATATCAGTATTTAAGCATCTGAGCAACACAATCATTTGAAAACTTTCCAGTCACAAAAATGATATTATTTAGTAGTCGATAAAAGTATTCATGATGATGTAGCATTTCTATTTATCTGGTTCTTAAACTGTGAATATTTACTGGTAAATAGGTGATTTGAAATTTTGCAGTGACAAAATTATCATTTATAAATTCTTTAATGTCATAGTCGATATTTTTAGTATTTTTAAAATAGGGGAAACATGAAATTCATCTGGTTATTGGTCAGAGTAATATATACCCACTTCGCTTGCTTAATGTTTCTACAATGTCTGTTGTCACCAATAACCGAGTTTTGTAAAGCATTGATATTATTATCAAGTCATTTTAACACCCATTTGGACCAGCAGATGTGAAAAGCCAAAAAAATATTTATAGTAAGTAAACTTTATATAACTTGTATGTTATACATACAACTTACTTTTTAAAGAACAAATATTATTGCTAGATTGAACACCAGGCAACCATGTTGTACTTGTATCGATGGCTGAGTCCAGGTTAACACTGTCACTGTCTGGCTTGGGTCTGTATGAATGTAATAGCTTTAAATCAAAATGAAGGATACTTCAAACAATTTTAATGGGTATTCATTACCTTAAAACATTGCTTGTGCCTTTGCTGACAATTAACAATGTGTTCCCAGATATTGATGCACAGTCCCATTTCTGCCTGAGAAAAAATACAACAACCTTTATTTTATATAGGTTTATGTCATAATGATTTAATATTTTAAACTAATACAACAGATGATTAATCACATTACTAATTTGCCAAGATTTATGTGCAATTATCTTAACAATCTTTTTGAAATCTTTTTAAGTTTCTGTAGTTGGAAATTACAAACCCTCAGCAATTAGACAAATTATGCGACTACACAGATTAGTTTGTACTACATTCGGCTAGTAGTTGCAGAAGCTAACCCGAGCATTTAACAACATTTCTCCGTTAGCGATTTATTTAGATTTATCAAGATTTTTCACACAATAGTGGTAATCATAAAAGTCAAGTTTCTTTTACATGATAGTGGCAAACATGAAAGTGAATTTGTTTGCACATGTCAGTGGTTTTGCACCTTCTATCCCTGCAGGTTAAAGGTGAGAAAAAGGACATCGTGCAAAGTGTCATCACCAAAATAGTATAAATTTTACTTACTTTGCAGAAGATGTAGCACATTTTTCCACTTGAATTGCAGTTGAAGAAGCTGACAAGCACTTCTGCAAAAAAAAAAGAAATATCTTCACATACAATTATCTACACTTGTGGAAAATGACCAATAAAGCATCCACAAAGTGGCAAATAAATAAATAAACAAGATTTACATCAATGGTGATTAGAGTACATGCAAAAAATTTGCTGTTTGTGCAATAATATCTACACTAAAGATTAAAACTAAAACCACAATACCTATACAAAGAAAAGTCTATTTCGAACATAAAGTGTACGGAAAAAATATTATGATTAAATTTTTTGAGAATTATAAAAGTTTGCAGGATCTTAAACAAAGTTTGCCAAAACAGAGTGCATAAAGAAGTTAAATTAGGAAAAAAGTACGTTATAGGTTCTCTCAGAATGCATTAAGAAGTTGTATTTGGAAAAGGCTATATTTTAGGTTCTGTTACTCCTGTTGCAACGGATTTAATGTGATCTTCCTCCATCCAGATCCAAGTCTGTTCTGCTGCCTCCAGTGAGCATTGTGATGAGATGATGACACTTACACCATCAGAATCAGTTGATAAACAGCCTGATCGGTGTGGGTTGAAAATAATAAATCCTCGGCGATAACCATAACCTGAAAATACCCACAAAACATGTATTAGCTTGTACTAGCTGTAGAACTCTACAAAAAAAACTAAAAAAAAAAATTTAATTTGCCCATTAAACAACTTGAATGCATGTTTTTGGATGTTATGTTTTTATATAATTATTTCATATTTTTTAAACCATTTCAGTTTTTAGTTCTAAAGTAGGTTTGGGATAGATCATTTTTACCTTTAGAATTGCATTTGAACTGTATGGTATCGGTATACATGTAAGAAAGTTGAGTTTTTGATTTCTGTGCTGTACCATCTGGTAGTTTAACTGGGACTGCACAAGAAACACCTGCAGAAAAGAATCTCTTTTACCTAAGTCAGGTGCCAACTTTGAAATTGGCAGATATTTTCCATTTCATATTCAAATTGATTTTCTGTTTTGTAGCTTTTCTTTGTCCAAAGCCCTTAGTATTGTTCAAAGTTTACAAAAAGTGTTTCAAAAGCACACTACCCGGCAAAATATATTTGAGTGTTTAACGCTAAAAAGGAATGTATACTGAATGAAATAAGTCAGACTAAACAACCTCAATAAGTTTGGAAAATGCACTAACTTTGGCACCATCCAGTGGTTGAAGAAGGTGTCCAATTACCAAATTCATTACAATAAACTCTCAAGTCGTGTGGAACAAGAGAATATCCAACCTCACATTCGACGGTGAGATTTGCTAAATACCTAAAACAAATGCAAACATTGGGGTGTTGGTTTAGTATAGCAGAGAGCCGCTTCACAAAAACTCATTAAGTCTCTTTACTCAAGATATCAAAATTTATGGAAAATATTGGGATAAATAGATTTTTTAAATCTTGATCCAATGTAAGTCATTTTTAATGCTTCAGGTTTGCCAAATTGTAAAACCAAAAAAAATATCTGCATTCCTTTGTCATATTGGAGTGAAGCAGCCCAATAGACTTTACAGCTCTTTGGTAAATTTTGTGTACAACTCTTAAAATCTACGAATTGTAGAATCCTTTTCTAGCAAGTTCAGAATTTTTTGTTAACTCTTTAAAACGTGTTTGGGACTACTGAATTTATTTTGGATTTGACAAGCTACTTTGTGATAATATTCTTACCCAGGAAGTCAAATTTGAATTGCTTAAATGCTTTATAAATCCAGGATGTGGGATTTGCCTGTATGTTCGGAATGTGCAAGAAAAAGGAATCTACAACCCCTGGATTTTCAAAGATTAGATGCATGTTAACTAAACTGGTACTAAAAGTGTTGAAGAGGTGTTAACAAACCTATAACTTCCAGCAGAAACTTTTGCAGTGTGAGCAGGAGGTTTTACCCATGGACACAACAAAGCTGAAATAAAACACAAAAACCTCTAAAACAAACCAATATATGATTTTTTTGCTGCAGAACTTTTTGGGGATAAAAAGGGGAAAAAGGCATAAAAAAATGTTACAACTTCAGATTATCAGATCAACAATCATAATTTAATACACTTTCCATTATTAATAATTAAGAAGCAAATGCTTCCGACTCAAAATCAGTAGACACAAAGTTGTCATAATCTAGATATATATTCTGTTTACTGAAACAGTTTTGACTCAGTGATCGTGGACATTAACATGCCTACCCTACATTACATAGCATTTATATTTTCATATTATTATGATTTAACTTTATAAAAATTGTAGGTTGTGAAGTCAAGATTGGCTGAAAACCAAAAAAGCACATTTACCTTTACACACAACTACAGTTTGTGGGTTGGGTGACCATACACCACTTGTATTACACGTTATTCCTGTAACGTTATACACTCCTCTTGTGATCCAATAACCCTTCCAACATTTGTAGGTGAGAATGTGGGTGGCTGAGTCATATAGGGGATTTGCAAATGTTGCCCTTGGAGGTGGCCCACATTCTACAGCTAAAGATACATAAAAAGAAATCATATATGCATATTGTAGCAATTCATTTTAAACATTTTCTGCTTTTCCATGCGTTTTTATGTTCAGTTGATGGGCAAAACTTGTGTGTGACATACAATGTATCTGCCATTGGGCTGCCTGTTTTATTGCAAAGTAAGTATGATTTTTTCCGTTAAGTTGGTGTGTTCAAGTTAGTTCAACCTATTAGAGTCCACTGGATAGCAACAGTCCCATAACCTTGTGAACATAAGGCAATTGCACTAAATGAGCAATCTGTTTACACAATATTAACTTAGTCTGGATAAATTGCAAAACATCAAAATATTAACCTACACAAAGATGAATGAATAATTGATGAATAATTTTAGTTCAGAATTGACGCATTGGAGTTTACAAAAAACAGTAATTGCTTTTGGGTGATATGCAATGCTTAAGCATTTGGATCACAAATATTTCTGTTAAAACAATATTGTTTATGCTTGAAACAAGAGAGTGTGGCCTACATTGGCATTTGATGTTTGAGATTAGTGGCCTCCACCTTTGATCTTCATCACAACTCGAAGTTATCGACTTCACACCAGCTACACCTTGCATAGTTAATTCCGCATCACATGTGTAAGTGACTTTGTCCAAATATCTAAAATTCCCTGTTGCTATGACAACTGGTGATGTCACCATTGTGCTGTCTTTAACAGGAGGTGGATCAGGACATATTAGGCCTGCAAAAACAAATTACCTTTCATCACATAGCAAAAAATGCAACCTGTTTAACTCCGGGTTAACCAATCTGCTTGCAATATATTTCTTCTCTTTAAATCATTATGTCCTTTGTGTGCTTAGTACAATGTATAAAAATGGTTAAACCAAGGACAAAGAACTTTCAAACAACAAAAAAACAAGTATATTATTACCACAACAAACTAAATAAACACACCCCAAGTCAAAGCTAAGTACAAGAGGCAAATAGTTCTATATATTTAAACCAGTGGTTCCCAAACTATGGTACGCGTACCACTAGTGGTACGCGAAGGTCTCCAAGGTGGTACGCGAGCAACTTATTAAGTTCACACCAAACGATCGCAAATGATCTTCTATTGATTATCGTAAGCATTATTTTAATTCACACAAGTCACGTAGAGCGTGAAATTTCATACTATATTCCCTACTAAATTCTAATTCCTTGGTGTATTGACGCATTGAACTGTAAAGCAGGGTTTCTTAGTGACGAAATAGGTTTATTATGAAGTATTGAATCTGTTATTACGACGTAATAAGTCCTTAAAGTCATTTTTTGTAATAAGCTACTAGTTTTGTTGACACTAGCACTGTAGCGAGGGCGGTAAAAATTGTACTAAATATTTGTTTAATATTTACGAGCCTTTGGTTACTAAAGACTAAAGTTTTTAAGGTAAAGTTAGTTAGTAAAGTTTAGTAACATTTTTATTCATTAAGTTCTAACAATTATTGTAGGTGGTACGAGAACGCTGCATGAACCAAAAAATGGTACGCGAGTAGATAAAGTTTGGGAACCACTGATTTAAACACATACCAAAACATTAAACACTCAAAATGGTTATCAAGTCTACATGTAAATTCAATGTCGAAAAACTATATGCTCCCAAACTAAAATTAACTGATTTTGTTTTCTTCAAACATTTATTTATGTCAACAAATTTTCAGTTGTTTCTTCCACTCAGCAAACAAGAAAACTTACGCAAACACAAAACCAGAGCAGGATCTGGATTCCATTGTCTGATTCCACTAATGTTCACACATTGTGATGTCACAGTAAGGTTTAGCGGGTCAGCATTGAGACCATACCCTTTTGTGCAGTGAAAAACAACCCCTTCACCGTTTACCCTCCAATCTTCACGGACAGTAAAAGTGTTGGGTGGGTATATTGGAGATGTGCATGTTTGGTTGATTTCTGTAATTTTTTAAATAATGGCAAGGTTTTTTTTTCAAAAAAAAACACTTAGTTCAATATCAAAACATGCTTTAATATCAGTGGTTTCCAACCTAAGTCCTGCAAAGCTGACATAAGGCCTAATCTTAAACAAATTTTGTTTAATTTAGCAGCATATCAGGGGGTAATAAAATGTTTGAAAATTTAAGTAAGAAATTTGATGCAAAAGGTCAGGAACTAAAGTAGAGGTGCTTAATATGTTGATTGCAATCTACTATTCAACAGTATTGGTAGATGTTATGATACTAAAACAAATTTGGTTAGAATCATTCATCCTGTAACTTGAACGATGTAAAAGAACAAGATTGCCAATTAAGATTTTTTCTCAATGGTTGGCACCAAAAAATGGGTAAGCAAAGTACACAAACATATTTTGTATATACAAAACATTCTCAAACATGAAACAGGCTATTGCTGCCAGGCATAATGTATAACCAAGTATTGCTCATCCAGCAGTTTTATGGTAAACAATCAACGTTTCGACGTCCTATACAAGACGCCTTCATCAGGATAACGACATATCTTGGTCCTGAAGGCGTCTTGTATAGGACGTTGAAACATCGATTGTTTACAATAAAACTGCTGGATGAGCAATACTTGGTGATTCTCAAATGTGAAAAATTTGTTGGCATTATAGTTTAGTAGAGTGAGATCATTTTGGACCTGGTCATTACATAGATAGTTAACATGCTGAAAAAGTGAGGGCACTGCTGAACTAAAGTAATAGGGGGTTTAGAAAATTTTATGTTAAAAGACAAAAATCATTGCTGACTGCGAAAAATGAAGCACGCTAACCGACATACTTTTCTTGCAGATGAAAGGGTAAGGAGTCAAACAGTTTCGTTCCTCCAAACCAAACTCGTCCGAACCAAGCACTGATAAAACTCCACACCAGGGGGCGTATTGGACCTCACCAAACTTGTTAGTGCCATGTTGACCTCTAGTATATTAAACAGTATGTTACTCTAATACAGGATTTGGCAAAACAATATAAGTGCAGAAAACTTTGCTGAGAACACAGAATTAAAAAAAGGCAATTGGCAAGTGGAGTTAATAGTTAAAAAGGAAAAGCCTATTATTGTTTTAGATTTATCAATTTGGAAATCATGACCATTAGGCATCTTCCATACTGCTTGTTAAATTGGTCAGTGCATGGACATTTGTTTGGGTATGACAGACCATGTCACATACTTTTTACCTTGTTTTCGTAATTTAAAACTATCACAATGAAACCATCATATATTTGATATTATCTTTTAGTTATACACTACTCAAAGCCACTATTTTTTGGACATTCTAGCAACACTGACCTGTAGCACCAGACTGCATCTGTTTTATTTCCTGAGCAAACAAATAAGCCAGCAGGGTTTGGGTGGATCCCAACTGCCCATGAACAGACTGGATCATGATGAACATTCACCCCGATTAGTTCGTTGCCAACGTAACCACAGAAACAACCATCAACAAATCCATCAGCAACAGCTTGTTGAATATCAGCTTTAGTGGCTAATCTTCCACCTGTGATCAAGTCATGACATTGAACGATTTGATGTTAAAGGGTTTCTCATTCATACACATACAGGCTAAAAATGTTTGTGAAAGAGTTTTAAATGGGTTTGGCAACAAACCATGACATACAAGGCATTTTTTTCTGTTTTTTTTCCCCATTTTACTTATGTCTTTAGTTTCTTGAATGTTTATGTAGGGGTAAAAGTAGGTTATGGCCTCGAAAAAATTGATTAAAATCAACTATGTTTCTTAGCATTTTATCCCACAATGTTCACCTATTCATAATTTGTGTTTCGTAATCTAACTCTAGGTTATACTAGCGATTTAGTTTTAGACTGGTTTAAAGTACTTGGTACAGAAAATCAAAGTTCTATAAGCAAGAGAACTTTACAGTAAACAAACCTCTGAAATGACAAGCTTGTTCCATTTCATTCTGACTTGTGAATTCGGATCCAGAAAGATGAGCAACATCACAATCAGTTTTAGATTTGGGCATTGGTTTAACTTTTGTTGATTTGGCCAGGAAAAGATTATCTGTGAAACAGACCAGAGCTTAAAACAGTATTTGTTATTGTGTAAACCAGTGGTTCCCAACCAGGGCCCATGGCCCCCCAGGGGGGCCACGAGCTGTGTTCCGTGGGGGCACGGGCGTAGATTCACAAGAAACACCCACTAAAAGTCATTTACACTTTAACTTTATTCCCAAATTTTAGCGACTATTTCACATACTATTTGTTTATAGTGAGGTTTATCACACTCATTTACTCTATTAGACCTGTTTATGGCCAAAATTAATACCGCATTCCCATGCAAGATTGCTGTCAACATTTTAAGGGGACCACAGGTCCTACATGGTAACTCGAAGGGGGCCACGAGGCCAAAAAGTTACTTTAAGGGGGCTATGGTCCACAAAAGTTTGGGAACCACTGTTGTAAACCAACAATTATATTAAATGTTTTAAAATGCTGGAAGAGCAACAAAAGTAATGTATTATGTCCGGTAGCAACATCTTATTTGTATGATAACAAGCTACTACAACAGCAAATCCTTATTAAGGAATTGCAATAGTCTGTTAGTGTCAGTAAATTTACTTTATTTATGGTTCACTTTTGCTGACATCAACAAAAAACACTTGAGACTAAAAACTTATGAGCCCTTAACCATCCTGGTTCAATGAAATACATATTTATCCGACTTTAGACTTACATCCAGGGTGGTGCTTTTCATCACACAAGTACTGATTGTCCATTAAAGTTCTCCACATAGCTTTGCAATCGTCCTTGTAATGAAGACCAGCCATATGCACACGATCCCATGGTTCAACCTACAAGCCAATTCATATGATGGCAGGTTATGTTAAGTTTATTTCTTTACAAACTGTACTTAGAAGTAAGGACAATGAATTTTTCCAAGACATTGCCCTTCAAAATAAGGACAAATCTTAGAAATAAGGATGATATGGCAACCCTGCATTTAACTCATCGGATGTTTTGTAGTCGGATTTAGGGCATCTAATATGCAACAACACTGTATTCATTCATTTCTCTATATTAAATTTTTTTTTTAAAACAGTTGCATTACAACAACCAAAGTCAGAAGATGCTATAAATGAAATGCTGTGACTGTGAAATATTGAATTACACAAATACAGCTTTTAGTTATTTGAAATTATATTTATAAATATATGCTATAATGTAGATTGAAGTTTACCAAACCTTATCATAAAGCAAGCTAAAGTCCTTGTTTCTCAGTTTTAGATGGAAAGGGTTTCTTGACTGGCAAATCCACTGTTGATTGGGATCAGTTAAGTTGCATGGAAGAACTCGAACACCAGGAAATAAACCTGGAAAAGTAAATTCAAAGTGAAGAAATACCAGTACAACTAGTTTTTACTCTGAAACAGGTTTGTCTAAGCTGCAAATAGTGCACACTGTTTCGACCTATTATGTCTCACCAGTGCCGCTGATGACGAGAGAACAGCTGTATTGTCTAATGTAGCCATCCAACAGCTTATCATTTATAAGCTCGATGCTTTTAAATTGATGTTGTGACACTGAGCCAACTTTGGTTCACAAGCAGTTTCTTGGTCATTGTGAGCCAGTTTTCTATGTGGTGTATGCCCAGTTGTGACATTGCACAAAATATGTGAGGCATGGGTTTTCACCCTGTTACTCCCAACAAACTAGAGTCGTTGGATGGCTGCACTAGTCAATACTGGGGATCACTCGTCTACAGCTGTAATGATGAGACCTTATAAGTCGAAATAGTGTGCACTGTCTGCAGCTTATCATTTATTGGATCGATGCTTTTACAGGTTTGTTTAATCTGTGAGCAAACAAAAACAATCACAATAAAAAACAGTAATTAAGGATGTCTTCAAGTTTTAGTTTTCTTTTTTACTCAGGTATACCTAATAAGAGAAAAGAGAGAGCGAAAAACATTACAGAAAAGGTAGAGTAGATACCAGCAGTAGTGTTGTCGCTGATAGCAAAAGGGGCTGTGAGACATCGGCCAGTGTAAAGGTGAAGAAGATGATAGGAAGACGTCCAAACCCAAGATACTGTTTGTGGCTGATTGTAATCGCAAGACTTGCTGTAAAGACAAAAAAAGTTTTTTAAAAATATCTATGAAAGAGGACATTTACATAAGCTGTGCCTATGAAAAACACAAATATAGAAATATATATACCAATCAATAAAATAGTTTAATACATAAGCTTTGTTTGATACATTTTTCTCATTGAAATTTTGATCAGCAAATTCTAATCAACTTTCACCCAGAAAATAAAGCAAAAAAGAAAAAAACATAAAATAAGAAAATTAGGAAAAGTTGTGACTATTTGAATGTTTATTCTATAGTCTGCAAAAAGATGAATCAGGTAGTGCGATACAAAACTCCAGAACATGCACAAATTCACCTTCTTGCATAGAAATGTGGATTAAACATTCCTAACGGATCACCATATGTGTGGTCCTGCTGGTCACCATAAATGCATCGTTCCTCATATATAAGCCGGTCTTTTGAGGAAGGAGACCCAATGTTTTCAACCATGAAGGAATCTTCATAAAACACAATGAATCTAATGATTCAGTGGAAAATGCTGGTACTTATAAACTGTTCCAATAAAAAACTAGGACTGGTCCATAAAATACAGAAACATAGTTGAAGTGGTTAAGATCTTTGGACAGTTTAATTAAAATAAGCTTAATGTTCTACAGGTGTTCTGTACTTCAGTTACAAGACTTTTGCCTAATTTCAACAAACAAATGGATGCTTTCAACATAAACAATGAATTTCCTTCAACTTTTGCATCTTAAACATGAACAAAAAATATAGGGATGGGCCAAAAAAGCAAATATTCTGTTTGGTCAAGCACCGGGCATCTCATGTTAATGCTTGTTGCTCGGCCGAGCACGGTGGTTGCATTGTGATGTCACAAACATTTCTTATTCCATGCTAGTGTTGTCCATACATCACAAGCGGTGTATTAAGTACGTGAAGTACGTGTTTTTTCACCAAATAGTGCATTAAATAAACACAATCAATTCTGTTCTTGGATACCCCTTTCCCCATGAACATACAATTTTAAAGCTCTGGTCAGTTAGTGCAACGGGTCGCCCAAGCACCGAGCATCTCAAACAGTGATGCTTGGTACCGAGTACTCGGGTTTTGGTTTGGCTCAGCCCACCCCTATAAAAAGTTAATACAACTGCTAAACAGGCATTTGATAGTGATTCATCGTTAGACCTCAAAATAAAATAAATAAATACAATGCATAAATACGATATGATTAAAAACCAAAAGCCTATTTTAAAGTCACTGGTGTTCATTGCACTAGGTTTTCTACCTTTGATAAACGGTCTGTAGGGGGTGAATAGCGTTTCTTTGTCTCCATCAATCCACTTCCAATCTCTTTCTGTTGGATCATGTCGTGATGGAGAGGGTTTATCAAACAGAGAAACCCAATACCTAAAACAAAGGAAAATGTAAAGACATTCGAATAAACAGAAATGAGTTTCGACAGTGAGATTAAACTGAGATGTATTGTAGTGTTTGTTTTTGTATGTCTTTCATTTTTTCCATGGAGAAACTCCTGAGTATGTTATTCCCTTAAGTCTGATTCCAAGCTGCCTGTTTCATTGCAAGTCCATTAGGTCATTTTTTTTGTTGCTAATCATTTATTTTTTGGACTTTTGGTGAATTCAAGTTAGTTGACCGATCTGATCCTAGGTTGGAGTATATACTTAGTTTCTAAGAAAAGATTAGAAGCCTCAAGCTAGCACACAAGGTGGTTGCCCAAACCACTCGGTCGTGTCGAAAGTCTAAACATTTAATTGTTATTTATTTGTTATAAAACCACTACCAACGTTTAGCAAATCACCAGAAAAAAGTTAATGACTCCAAGCAAACTTAATCCAAAAGTTCCTAAGTGTTTTCAATCTTACCAGTAGGGATGGGCCGAGCCGAGCCAGAACCCGAGTACTCGGTACCGAGCATCGCTGTTTTTGATGCTCGGCCGAGCAGTTGCACAAACTGACCCAAGCATTGAACAAAATGAATGATTTTTCAATTGCACTAGATGGTGGAAAAACATGTACTTTATGGGCATGTATGGCTTAATAAAACACCGCCGGTGACGTAGGAGGCCTTGTAGAGCTAAAACGTAGAAAGGGGATTTTTGTGACGTCATAATGCACCGAGCGTGCTCGGCCGAGCACCAAGCATTAGAGTGAGATGTTCGGTACTCGATGAAACAAAACATTTGCAGTTTTGGCACATCCCTACTTACCAGTAATGTGTTCAATCTTACCTGCCAATGGAGGTATGTGTAAAGTTTGTTCGAGCAAATATCATGTTTTTTAGGAATAAAGCAGAGACTGCATCATCAGCTAAACTCAATTGCCTTAAAAAGAAGACAAATTTTTACAGCTTATAATAAAATCTGTCCCCAATTAAATGAAAATATAAAATGTGGTATTTTTCACAAAAAACAGTGCAAATCAAATGTATCAAAGCTGGAAACGAAATTTGCAAGCACAGATTGTTAAACAGATGTAGCAAATCATGTCATCTACAAAACATAGTTTGAATTATACAAACACAAGGTATATATTATTTCCAGTTTAATATAGCAACTCATATTTTCCTCATTCAAATAAAAAATAATTTAAAACATATGAACACAAACCACAAATACCCATTCGTCTTTTCACAGCTTTCCTGAGCCTCCTTGATTGGTTTCGCATAAAAATCCTGCTCACGATTTAATGGGTCATTCCGAAAATGATAACATTCATCGCGATGGACGAAACCATATGAGGCAGGGTATTCAATTGTCACTGCAAGAGTCAAGAACATCATATGACATTAGAAATAATGCCTTATATGAATAGCAGTGTACTATATACACAACAAGCTTGAAATGGGGTCTTGTTTGATCATCATGATATGGATTGTTCAAAAGCAAGTTTTTCAATAAAATTGCTTGACTGAATTAAGTTACCAAAAAACATTGTGTGATTGTTTCACAACAAGCTTGAAATGAACAAAGTTGTTCACCAGTTTTGTAAATGTAAGTTTGAAAATAGCATGTACCGTTTTCACTGACTCCGAATAGTTGCATAAAAATGTAATTAGGTATGTGACTAAGTAAACAGCGTGCTACAGAACATCACTAAAAGCATTCTTTCTTGACCAAATGGGAGAAAAACAACAGCGTTCTACAGAAAACATAGATGAAAAAAGAATGTGTTACCATCAAGAATGTAAGGGATCCATGATTACATGATATTCTGAACAAGCTTTACCCAAGACAATCATCAAAGTCGTGGTGTAACTGGATAGTTTCACAATAACTCTTCGATTTTTTTACGTAAACCATTTACCTTTGACACACATAAATCCGTTTTTAACACTGCAGTTTTGTGCAACCCACTTCATGTCGTCAGAAACATCAATAGACACACAGTTGTTTCCCTTGACTGTTCCCCTTGAAGTGGGTGACCAGTTGGTGTAATGACCGACAGCTGTGTCCAAAGGTTCTCCACTGGACCATTCATACAAACCTGGTGAAACAAATCAGTAACTGACAAACAGGATTTAGGAACCACTGGTGTTTCAATGAGAAAAAAGTGCTTATGTGACATTGCTCCAAGCCTGTAGAACCCAATGATTTGACTTTAGGATGGCAACTACTGAAGTAAAAAAAAATGATAAAAAATGTTTTAAAGAAGCAATAACATGGTTGGGACTCATTTAGAGCATTATACATTCAGGTGTGGCCTGTCCACAGATGATAAAAAAGAACACACTAGAAAGTAAAAAGTGAGATTATTACACCACCTCGTTATAATAATTTTAATTAGCCTGGCTTAAGCCCCTTCTGCTGGGTAGAGCTACTAACACCATAACTCACTTGACACCCAAAGTCGATTAGGGGGCGTAAAGAGCTGAATTTTTTATTTAGCGGCTATAAATGGGTTGGGTTGGGAAATAAGTTTTTAATTTTTTTACATTAGTAACTCATTTTTTGGGTTAGTTTTAATGAATTTTAAGTGCTAATACCTTACCCCGACCCTAATAGCACTAACCGTAAGCATTTTTGGAGATATAACCAAATCGACTTTGGGTGTCAAGTGAGTTATGGTGTTAGTAGCTCTACCCTTCTGCTGCAGTAAATTTAGCTGGCAAAATACCTCTTAGCTGCAGTGAAACCACAATATATTAGAGGTGACACACCATGGCTAGCCAAAATATTGCTTTTAGTTGCAAACAGAACAACACAACAGTACAAGCCCGAAACCCAAGAAATGCACCCTAACAAGATATCAGAGCTGAATCAAGCATATGCTGTTCAATCTTAAGTTTGAAGGTGGCCAAAACCTGATTAAATAAACCCTGTCTGACTTACCACCTGCTTTTAATTTTTTTTTTATTGTATCGGTATTGACAATACTGAAACTCAAGTAAAATCGTTGATATATGTTGTTATATGCTATATGCATATGCTGTTTAATCTTAAGTTTAAAGGTGGCCAAAACCTGATTAAATAAACCCTGTCTGACTTACCATCTGCTTTTAATTATTTTTTTATTGTATCGGTATTGACAATACTGAAACTCAAGTAAAATCGTTGATGTTGATGATTTTTGACACTCTAAATCAGGGGCGGGCAACATACGGCCCGCGACGTGATTTTGAGCGGCCCGCAGACAGTTTCTGGTCTTACATGATAATGTGGCCCGCGGCCACAGTCTGCCGCAATCCCCCACTACTTGCTTACTATGTCAAATTATAGTTGTAACGGACAGTAACGCTCCCCAATAGCAAAAAACTTTCCCGCCGTTGTTACCATTGCACCATACATCCATTGTTACGACATAACTGCCAACCTTGTGCATGTGTGGCCTGCTTTCACGGTTTCCTTTGTTTCCACACGTGTAGCCTAGTTAGTGTTTGAGCAGTATCTAAGTCTGTTGTGTATGCATTAAATTTGCTGTGGTGAATAATTTTATCATATCAGTTAGATTGTTGGGTTAGGTATTGTAATTGTGACGTTCTTGATTGTGTTTGGTTTAGGTGGTCCAAAATGCGTTTTAAATCACTGGATAAATGCGCGATTAATGTATCAATTCAGGAATCCGGCCCGCCAAGTACTTCATTTTCCCATATCAGGCCCGCCAACTGGAGAAGTTGCCCGTCCCTGCTCTAAATGAACAATCTTTCATCCAATGATCAGTACCTTTCACTTTTCTGTCACCCAAACCAATCCACCAATGTGAAATGCCTGCAACTCTGTCAGATTCCTGGATTTTCTTCACCAGCTGTTCAGCAAGGGTCTGGTTTTTTAACTGTCAAATAAGAATTATTGTGAAAGATCACAAAACTGTTTAATCATTGCAACAACACAAAGTAGAAACAACATTTTGTTGATCTTTCCCAATACTAATAGCAAGATAACACAACAGCTGACAATAAAGAATTGAAACAAGCCAAAACTACTAATTGTCTCAAGAAAACTCGATGTATGTAGAAGTAAGTGTCATCAGATACTTACAGTGGGTAGAACAGCATCCATTGATTTGCAAATTGATTCAGCAACGTGATATGGAACTTTGTTCAACATGTAAATTACATTTGATTCGCCTACTTTTTGAAACTCTACAACAAGGTTGAATGAATTAAGCTTAACATACATGTCAAACTAATCTTGAAAACAGTTATATCACTTCTGTGATTAAGGTACTTTTTACAGCTTGTATAGATTTGGTTAGGTCAGGAAATAAATGCACAAAAAGTGATCAACTTTATTTTGTCAGTTGGGTTATACAACAAGAAAGATTAAAATTGATTGATTAAAAACGGGCTACAAAATAGTGTGATGATAAAGGATTAGAAAGCTCTTAACCAGGGCTAAACAACTTTTTTTGAATGACAAACAACCATTTTTGCAGAGTTACCCAGTAGTTCTAGTGGATCTAGTGAGGTGTGAATGTCCCAGCTTGGCTCAGGGTCTTCCATGGAAGATAAAATTGTTTTCAAGCAGAGTTCGAAAAACAATGCATCAGATACACCGAGTTTGTCTTTTGTTTCTCTGTAATAGCTGCGAAGTTTCCCTGCAGTTTGCTTGGAGAAGTGATCTAAGATGTTGTCTGGTAAGACATCAGGGTCACAACCAACCTGTTTGAAAAATTGCCACAAATACAACATTGCATAGTCAATCTGCTTGGTGCAGTGGTTCTCAAACTTTTTAAGCATGCGATGTATTAAAGAACTAAAATTTTCTTCCGCAGCACACTTTGCAGGTAAACATAACAAAAGTTTTAAAAATGGTACTTTTCAACTCCATTGTGGCGGGTAAGGATGCTTTTGATTACCAGTAATAAAAACATGAGCTTTGAAATGTTGTCATGCAGACCAGTATTTCGTCATAAAGTCCTAAAACACCAGTAAACTTTAAAATAGGAAAATTTCACAGGACACTTGGAAATCTCTCACAACGCACTAGTGTGCCGCGACACAGTATTAGGATCACTGGCTTAGTGTGTAAATTTGTTCAATTGCTTGGCAAATTGGTCATGCATTTAACCAGATTTATCTGATCTATCTTATACAGGAGAAATCAGCAACCTTTCCCAAGTCAACATAACTTTATTCAGTATCAACGAAGTTTTTGTTTTATAATGTCAATGCAACCAAAGATCAAATATTTTTTCTCTCTTTGCAAAGAGCAAAAAAACAAAAACTCATTGCTGCAACATGTTTTGATTCAAATGGTTGAACCAAACTACTGTGTCTTTGAACAAATGAACGATGATAAAAGTTGAAACAAAACTTGTTAAAGATACATAGAAACATTTAAGAAACTAATAAAAATAAAACTACTCTTACTTCTTTAGAAATTTCCCTAATGCAGCCATAGCTCAAGGGTGGATGATAACTTCCACATTGTGGAGGCAATTCTGTAAAACAAAGTATATTATGAAATGTAACAGAATCATGAAAAAACAAGTTTTATTTTAACAGACAATCAATTTTGTCAGTTGTAAATATAAATATTTTAGTAAAACATTTTATTGAGAAAAATATTGTCTGGTGCAAACTCAAAGGTATATGTTTTTTTTGTTTTAACTGTTTTTAAACCAATGACTTAGTCAGTCGGTACTTTGAGTTTGCACTAGATATTGTTTTTCTTAATCACACAGTTCCAAAGCAAATCATGGGCTCTGGGCCTGAACAAAGGCAGGCAATAATAAGCTAGTCTGTGTAGCTCAGTTGGTAGAGTACCAGCCTAAGATGGTCGATTGGAGGCCCACAGCAGAGCAGATTTTGCAAGCCTATGTCTTGCGATACAAAAATGACAAATGATAAGGCAGTATTTCTTTAACTCAGGGCTGATTCCAGTAATACCTGAACATTCATCATGTTGAAACAATTTATGACACTCACCAACTTCACACGCAAATCCAAACTTAAGGTTACAGAAATAATCATTCCAGTACTCAGTCTTCAAAGCTGTGTGGTTGCGCTTCCACTTTAACATGTCAAGTCTCATCGCACCACAATCTTCCATACACCAGGCGTCATTTGGTTCAGTGGAGTTTTTGACTCTCTTTGTCCATCGTTCAAAGTTAGAAAAAGGGCCTGGAAATATAAAAGAAATATATTTTCCAGGAGATAGAAACAGGTTACTATTTATACAGTCCACAAAGAAAAGATGCAATCATTTTAGGGCATCTAGCACATTTAGGTTTCTTCTATGATTTTATTGTCTTTTGGGCATTTTTAACAAACTTTTTGAAATCATATTAAAACATCGTTTTTTTTTCTTACAGAATAAAAAGTTTTGCATAATGCATGTCAACTATACACACAGCAATTTACAGTATCAAAGTAGAAATAAGTAATCAAAACATTTATAAAGTCTTACCCAATTCACAAATCACATGCATTTTGTCTGAACAATCCCAGTCAAACCACAGACCATCTTCTCCAATTGCAACACAATACTTTTGTATACTTTTACCACCAACATGTCGAACACCATCAGGAAAAGGTGGATACCTCCAAAGCTGCAACACTTCACAAACATTAAACAGTTATTAAAGGAAGGCTGCTGCACTATTGTCAAAAACAAATCTAGAAGTGTTTAGACTTTCTTGCTTTCTAGCAGAGATACCAAGCATCTCTTACATTAAACTGGGGTTTAGCAACCTTTGGCACATGTTCCCACTAAGGTTAAATTTCATATCATAACAAATGATTTGTGAGATCATAATAAAGTGCTGTTTGATAAATAGATTACATTGTTAGTTTTTTTTAAGTTTAATATGATGTAATAGTTTAAAACACAATCGACATACAAATCTGTCTGCTTTCAGATTGATATTCAAACACTGTAAAAAGTAGATGACACATTACACTACTGGATTTTACATAAATGCGATTAGAGGGCCAAGTGGTAAGTGCAACCTTCTTGTGTCACAAGATAGTGGGTTCTAATTCTATCATGGCCGCATGTGTTTCCTTGGGCAAGAAACTTGAGTGGTATTGCTGCAAACCAGAAACCTGATGGTTTAAACTAAATTAGCATTACCAACTGCCCAAGTAGAAAAAATAAAACAACAGACTTGTAATAAAACAGACAGCTTGACAGAGAACTTATTGTGAGCAGAACGCATTGAGGCATTACCCGCTCACCGTGGATAAAAATGAAACAAACAAGCTTTAATAACTGGCATTGGCAGATTTAATAAAATGAAATAGAGATAATTGTTAACCCAATTCTTCATTTCAATTAACTTTTGTGTCTTATGAACATACTTTTAGCAGTATCTGGTGGAGGAGGTGGAAGGCCTCTCTTCTTGTACCAATCCGGATGCATGTTGGCCTTCACTCCATCATCCCAACGCATTTCGTCCAAGGGATAACCAACTTGCCTTGTCATCCCAATCCAAGCACTTGAATGAGATAATGGTTCAGACACTGGAAATAATGCTTGCCATGATGGTGAGTGTTTCTAAATACAAGCATTTTTATTGTTTTTTAACATGTAAAAAGACAACACTCAATATTACCAGATAAAAAAAAGGCATCCGATTTATAACTAATACAAAACTAGAAGGGTGGCTTAGCACATATTGCCATTGCACGTACACTGTGACCTATTTCTTAACATATATTTACATATCAACAAAATTTTCAGCTCTTCCGGCAGTTTTTTATATAAAAAACTGCCGGAAGAGCTGAAAATTTTGTTGATACGTTATGCCTGGCAGCAACAGTGTATTCATATATTTACATCCGACACTTATTTTATATTGGGTCCCATGTCATCCACTGTCTTTTATAACCTTAGTCGTTTCCGCAAGCAGAAACTCATGGGTCCCCACACATGCAAAGTTGTAAATAATGCATTTCAAGAGATAACAATGAGAAAGTTTGGATTGTATCGTCACATACAGTGATTGGTGCTGTGCATAAATAAATATGCTATATGGAGAAAATAGGCTAAAACACAACAATCAGCTCCTATTAATGGTGAATTGTACATGACTGTAGGAGTCTAGTGGAGTAAATGATGGGTACTACAGAGTTTAACAGAACAACCAGCACCTACAAATGGTACACTCTACAAACTGTCCAAATTTCATTCAATTCAGACATTGTTTAAAAAATTTAACAATTTTAGGGGGCTAGTGGGGTAAATGTTGGGGCAACAGGGTTGAACACAACATTCTACACCTATAAATGGCACACTCTACAAGCTATGTAAATTTCATTTAATTCTGACATTGTTTACAAAATGGACCCATCTTGGGGGGGCTAGTGGGGTAAATGTTGGGGCAACAGGGTTGAACATAACAAACAACAACTATGAATAGCACACTCTATAAGCTGTCCAAATTTCATCAAATTCGGACAATGTTTAAAAAATTTACCCTTTTTAGGGGACTAGAGGGGTAAATATTGGGGTTACAGGGTTAAATAAAACAATTGATACCTATAAATGACAAATTCTGCAAGTATTTCAAATTTCACTAAATTCTGACACCGTTTAAAAAACTCACCCATTTTAAGGGGTCAGTGGGGTAACTGATGGGGTTTAACACCCAAAAGTATAAAATATGAAACCACAATGACCTAATTAACAGTCAAGTAAAATTTTATCCAAATCGAACAATGTTTAAAATTCTAACCACTAGAGGTGTTATTAACAACATTCGTCAATGCTTCTGACGTCATAAGGCTGTTAATACCCCTCTGACTGGCATGTGCAAAAACGTCCATCAAGCAATGCACAAACACAAGTAAGATATGTACTGGTGCCTTTATTATACTATTACACTACAGAAATCTTTCGTTTGCTCCCGCAGCAACATACAAAAACGTTTTACACTTTGGGGTCTAGCGGGGTAAATAATGGGGTTATCAAGTCAAACAAAGCAAATGGCACATCTGCATAAATATATCTACCATCTGTAAAAGTTTCATCCAAATTCACCAAAGATTTCATGCCAAAAGTGCATGGACAAACTTCACCTGAGAAAAAAGAAAAAAAAAACTGAGTGAAATCAAGATGCGTCCCCTTCAGGGAAGGGGACCCATAATAATAAAAATAAATTAAACACTTAAATATTACGTTACGATTGTATAAATGTTCTGCAATGCATGTCAACAATTTGATGTTAACTGTTCAAACAGTCACATTAAATTAAAAAAAACCTTTCATAATTACAGCTAGAAACTGAGCAATTCTATTTTGTTCATCTGCATCTCTTATTATAGGAAGATGACCTCCCATGTGAGCACAGAAAGATACAGCATCAGCTCGGTTCAACAACTGATCGGCTTCTTTATAGTAAAAATGCCACCGACGATCACTGGAAGTTGTGTTGTAATCGTACATTGGAATCTGATGATTATCAGTAAGATCTAAGGACAAATATCAAGTTGGGTGGAGTTCAAAAACATTATATTTGCACAACATGGTCGTATCCATTTAGGTGCAGCAAATATGTTACACAAAATCCTGCTAAATACACTGGAAACCACTGTAAGATAAGCCAAAGGGATACATGTGGCCATACACTAGTTATTTTAACGTGTCTGCATATACGCACTGTCTCCTTGGGTATACTAAAGACCATTGAAAGAAATATTACAGATGCGCAATGTGTTCACACCAGGTCATGTGAAGCACACATTTTTATCATGTGTATGGATATACACATGAGTACCCTAAAGTGCACTGTGAGCATCATTAGATGTTCATGCTGCATTATACTGTGTACAGTTTTATACACAGTTTAGATTTCACTTAAATTTTCCAGAAATATCATATTCCACATTATACTAAATACATATTTAAAAAAAATATAGCCATCAAGAGCTAGTGCTTAATTACAAAAGCAATATTTGTTCTGAAATGTGTCAGATATGACTAATTGAAGAATTAGGTTTCAATGTGTTTAATAAACCTAAACAACAAACAGCAGGGTGATAATTTACTTATATATCTACATGTTAAGATGTGTTAAATTTCAATCAATTGGTTTGTTCTAGAAACATGAGCCATTCTCATCATACTAAAACAAGAGATGTGTACGTAGTAAGTAAGTGTAAAGATCCTTACAATATCTGTACAATATAAACAAGCAAAAAAAGGATAGATAAGAATTGAGGTATATGCAATCAAAAACCCTGTGGCAATCATGTCAGTTACCCCTACCATATTTATGAAGTAACTTGACAAAATACAAAATTCTACAAACAAAATGTAAACCAGAAAACTTATTTTAGGAATTTAGTATCAAAAAACATTCACCTCCGAATGGAGTAAACATGTCAACTTCTTCTCCTGTTGCATACTTCCACAACCCTTCAACTTCAAGATCATTCATTCCCATCCATACAGCATCAGTGAGTAGAGGAAGATCCCCTTCCAACATCTTCTCAAGGATAAAATCATGTTTTTCTGATGTGTTTGGAACAACCAATGTCCCCCAAGTATCTACACATAATTGTTTGTATTCTATACACAGTCAACAAAAACCATGCAGTATGCTCTTCAATAATTTAACTTTGACTTGACCGAATCCTTAAAGTTGATACAACAGCCTTACAAGCACAAGACATACATGCTCATACTTGGTTATACATTATGCCTGGCAGCAATAGCCTATTTCATACATGCTAACGTTTGCTACCATCAGAAAAAAGTATTAAATTGGATTTAGATATAATGAGACAACAGTGTGACTTATATAGCTGTTGCTATATTTAAGCTTTAAGCAAACTACTTATCAACAGAAACAAACCACATAAACACAAAATATACATACTAGTTAATCAAATCAAAGCATTTTCATTGTATAGGAATTTTTGTTAAAACCCTACCATTTCTTGAAACAAAACCTCAGTTTAATCACATAATCTCATTAATTGCATAAAAAAGTTGCCTGGTAGGTGTTTGATTTACTGGATTCTTCTGTATTGTGTTGGCACCAAAAAAAAAACTTTGAAGTATAGTTCTGTACTTTAAAATTATTTTTTTCACTTATTTCAAGTTCTCTATTTTCTTGGCCAACACAAAACAAAGATTACCAGCACAGATATCGGTGGCTTGTTGCCAGTTCAATTTCTCTTTGAAGAACAAGAAAGTTTTATTGAATCTCTTTTCTTCCACAGTTGCACTGAGACCTGTAAAAATGTCTTGCTAAGTTAAAACTATGAAATCAAAATATTTAGGCAATCAAAAATAAACTTTAAGAAAGCTTGTATACAATCAATACATTTTATTGATTCTTGCACTGATGATGAAAAATAAAACTATTGAAATGCCTGCAATAAAATATATTCACTGTATAGAAGTGATCTGACAGTTTTTATGAGGTTACTTTCCTACAAGCTAGTGTGCCAAAAACAGTCAGCACACATTACTTGTCCTAGAGTGCAACTGGCCCAATATTTGTCTACATCAGGGGTCGGCAAAGCGACGCATGCCAATTTACGTGTTACTTCCATGTGTTAATGACCTCGCGTGCCAACGTTTTTCTAAATAATGGTGGTTCGTGCCAGCAGATATCAAAAATAAAGACAAAGCAGAGTGTTTTGTGCATGTAAGGCTGAATTTTAAGACAATGGCATGATAAAAACTATAAACAAGCAGTGTGACAGGTTAAATTATTACTTCAATATAAACACGCAAATCCATTGGCGTGACATGAAAAATCACCGCCAAGGTTGGCACGCATGCCAGGGGTTGCCGACCCCTGGTCTACATCAATATATACCAGCTGTCCATGAGCAGTTGTATTCATAAAATGCTTCATTGCATTGACAAATTCCTCTCACACAGTCTTCATGTTTCGAACATGCAGGAACACATTCACTGTCAAACTCTGTGTGGGGTGAAATACCACACTTTTCTAAAAACAGAACTTGTAAACGTAAAAAGGATAAAAAACAAGCAAGAAAAATAATAAAATTGCATCAAAAGTTTGTGGCATAAAAATAACTCCAAACAAAATTGCAGTAACCAGGAATTAAACAATTATGATTTGGTAACAAGATGTTTGAATCATTCCAATATTTTTACTGAAAAATGTATACAAGGATATTTATTTTAAAATATAAAGGTTGCAGTTGTTTGAGATTTCAAACTACAAAACCTCAATACCTTAAATTTAAAATGATTTTTATAAAAGACATGAAGTCATCACATGACAAGTCAACTGCTGACAGTGCACCATGGTTCCATATCGGACCTCATATATGTAAAAACAGGGTGCACCGTTGACAGCTTATTAATAAGTTACATAAAAAAGTTGGCATTATATTTGTGTTATCAGAATCCTACCATACAAGCATATAAATGGATGTGATGCAGCACAGTCATCCACATTCCATTTACAGTTGTGATCAGCTTCCATTATAGTGCAATCCTTCGATAGATGAGAAGTAGGAAGGAAGGGATTCCAGTTTGTGTAATTGCCAGGTCTCAAATGCTCCCCAGTAATCCATTGAAACGTTCCTAATGACAGTAAGAAGTAAAACATTATGTGGTTAAGCCTGAAAAAAAAAAAACTGACAAAGTATAAAATTGATTCTATTTAAATAGGACAGCAGTTATCACTGTTTAATAACTTGTAGCACCTCAAAAAATGTCTATAAAAATGAAAAAAAAACTGTTGGAAAAGAAACTACTGTGGTGTGAAATACAGAAATGAATAAAAAAATGTCTGCAAAAGCACACTTAAACTTTTAATACCTTCCTCTTTTCTGTCGTCCAAGCCAATCCACCAGGTGTCAATTCCAAACAGATATTTGGCATTGTGCAGTTTTGCTGCTAATAGAGCTTGAATGCTTGCACTACTTATCTTAAACAACAACAAAACATTTTAATGCGATGACAAAGTTGATTGAATGTGGTTGCCAAACCAAATATCAACAATAAAAAAATCTGCAATTATATACACAAGCCAGATATCCAGTGATTTAAACTGCGTGATGCAGATAAAACAACTGATAGACAATAGTGCACAAATAGTTACGCTGACTGATATCAGGCAGCGTGGTACACACAACCAACTGGTATTTGCAAGGTTGTGGGTTTTATTTCTGTTGTGGCCATTTGTGTTTTCTTGAGCATTTGTGTTTTCAGTAGGATCTTATGACCTGAACTATACCGAAAAGACAGCAACATTCTACATCGAAAAGAAAAATATAGTGAACCGACTTGCAATAAAAACAGGCAACTCCATGATGGACTCATTATTAATGCAGCATATTCAGGCATTACCTGCCCACCAAGGATAAAAAAGAATGAAGAAACAAACAGACAAATAAAAAGCTAGGCAGGTTTGAGTGTGTTCTCTACTTATCGTAAACAGCCATTTACCTCGTTGAATAAATAAGCACTCCTCTGATTACAATATTTAGCAGCTTCAGTGTAATTGAGTTTGTCCATTACCACCATCATTGAGATGTTTCCAATCGCAACAAAGTCTGTTACAACACAAGCACTTACAAAGCAATCAGTTTAACCTGAGTGGAATTTATTTTGTCTGGTAAAACAAATTATATTCAAAATTGTGCTAAATTATTTATCAAATCGTAAATAGCTGCACAACATTGAGGCGTTATTAAGCTAAAAAAATTAGAGGGCACATTTGGAGAAACGATTTAAAAATATTGTAGCCTAAATGGCAATATCCTTGATCCATATAAAAAAGACGTTTATAAAATTTAAGGCAATTCTAAGCCACATGTGATAAAGCTTTAATGCTCCTGTGTAGCTTATTCATAAGCCCCAATGTTTTTCAAACCTTTCTCGATGTTATATGGGCCATCCTACACTAATCAATGTTTACCACGTTAAGTCGTTTAGCTGTAGTTTTAGTCTAATTTAATAGCAATTTAGAAACGCGTATAAAAACAATGTAAGACCTAATAAATATTAGTGACAACTACAACTTCTTGCAAACATGGACTTTCAACTTTACCTGGAGTATCACACAATTCTGCATCTATGCCCGTTGTCTTACTCAACAAAACATTTTCTCTCAACGCTGTAAACTCGGCCAGTATCAAACTCACAGTTGACATAGAATAAGTTGCAATTCTTGCTGGTGGTATTGTACCATTTTTCTCATCACAGCCAACCTTAAAATGCACAATAACTTTTTTGATGTCTAAAGGGGTGGTATTGAATAAAGTATAATAACATGTAACAAAATATAAGCTCCAAAGAAAATCTCATCTCAAACCAAGTAGCTCAATTTGCCAACATTTTTGTAAGTTGACAAAATCATAATTTCACTTTAAGCAGATTTTTGTTTATTAATACTTAGTTTTCATGAGGTAACATGCGGTGTTTGCACCACCCTAAAGTAAGCAATCAACAAATTGAGTTCAATGCCTTTCAGAATACTGACAGTAAACAAATGGAAGTCAAAAAGCAATATTATGTTATGTTACATAGGGAATTTAATAGTACTGCACTGTCGGACCTATTCTTTATTTTTGTCATGTGACATTCACCTTTATTGATGCAATGCACAATAGCAAAACTAGGATGTTTTTTGCAGTAATACGTTATTCTAATGATTACAAAAAGTTCTATTTTTAATTTCCTCTATTATTGATCAGTTTAAACAACAGTAGCATGATGAGACCTTATAGGTCAAAACAGTGTGCACTGTCTCAGCTTATTATTTATTGACTGGATGTATTTAAGTAGCATAATTATTAGCATAATCATAAATGTAACAATTTTTCATCAATTTTTATTTTGAGTAAAAAAAAAACCCTGATCAATCAGAAGCACTGTTTGTACACATAGTTTTATGACAAACATGCTTTATACTTACAAACGCAAACAGTGCTGACAAACATTTATCAGAGTGTGGAGGATAAAAATGACAGGAATGTGGAAATCCTGAAACATGGTAACATGTGTTAGCCCGTTCATTAGAAGTATTTAGTGCAATTTGTTGTAGAACCACCTTATGTAATAATGTATTTAGGCTAAAATGTGTATTTAAGATATTGCGCAGCAACAAATCTTTAGGTGATGATGATATAAGCTCTACAAACAACAACAGTGATTGGAACATATTTGCAAAATTTCCAAATTGTCATTCGTCACCCCATCCTTTGTTACAATTGCTAATCTAACGTTTTAAATCACATTACACCAGGCCCTTTGAAAGCATTATAGCGAATTAGTCTGTCATCAAGCATTTTTATATGGCAGGGCACAGAGTAGAAAAATGTAGCCCGGGGTGGGATAAAAATATAGATTTAGCATAAGACAAAAAATATCCCAAAATTTAAGATATTAACTGACAAAACTTACTTATTCCATAACATTTCATTTGATCAAGAGCTTGTATTTCCATGATGTCAACAACTCCGTGCAAATTAGCAGTTGCATATAATGATGCCTTGTAAGTTGCATTAAGACTCATAGGGTAGTGTGTGCCATTCGCAGTGCAGTTGCAATTGTTGGTGAATATATAACTCAGACAAGCATCACTGTGTGGTGTAAGGAATGTGCAACCGGGTGGGATTACTACAAAAAACATAGTGATTTTATCAACTTAAATATGAATTGGGTATCAGTCTGAAATACTTGCTACAATACACTTTTTAAGAAATCTAACATTAAAAAATATTTTTATAAGTTAAGGTGATGAAATTAGGCTGCCCTGAAATATGACACATAATGTGATGTTAGACTATGGTTTCAAAATACTTTCTGTTGTTAAACAGCAAAACATTTGTCTGCAATTGTTTTTGAGGCAAATAACTGCCCAGCAGAACATATGTTTAAGTATTATGAAGAAAATTCAGTGTGAAAAACCACTAAATCTTTTGCTATGTTTTATTTGTTTTATCAAAACAAATGCATTTCGCTATAAAAAGCATCATCAGTGTCTAAAAACAAAATAAAAAGCGGGATAAAAGCAAAAAATACAAAAAACGCACACACCCAGACCAACCGCAAAAAGCCTATCCTCTGTCTTACAGGACTGCAAATGCAGACCGGCAGGTATGGCGCTGATTAAAACCACGAAAAAAGGCGAGGAAAAGATAAGGGCGCAAAACGAAAAAACAAACACGATTGTAGCAACAAAGCGATTGCAGTCAACGAACCGCAGGAAGGACCATAGCTTGAACATTTATTGTGGCGCCCGTTAAAATTATTTTTCAGTCCGAGGTTCCTCTACAAAAACCACATTATAGCATTGTGCAATACCTAACTTTTTTTGGAAAAGTCGGAAATGTTTATTGTGGTAGTGCTGAAGAAGGGCCGCGCGGTCACCCCCTACACTTATGTCGGACGTCCGCCAAACAGCTCGATGTGAATTCCATCGGGTCGAAAACTTATTTTAGTTTGGCCGACATATTGTTCTTCACACGCCAAACACGTGGCAACATATATTCCGTAGTTACGACACGAAAGTTGCTGACGTAAGTGGAACAGTCTTTGTTGTGACCGCAAGTCAGTCACCGGAAAAACCATTGATTTGGATTTGCCGTGGTGACCGCACAGGGCGCATTTGCCACAAGGATAAGATCCTGTTTTATGATCTGCTGTTTCGTGCGCTAATATTTTGTAACGCATCAAGGCAGCGCCGATGGTGAAGGGTCGCTTGCAGACTACACACGCTGATGGCTTCAACTGCCTTTCCCGGTCAGTCAGTCGTAGAATGTTGGTGAAGGAGGTCGCCCAAACAATTCTTTTTTCGCTCCGGTGTCTGGAAGTTGGGGGGGCAAAACGTTCCTTCCATTTGGCTGCTGCAGTAAGTATGGCGGAATACACTTTAAATGGAAAACTGGAGCGTCGACATTTTGCCTCAAGGTCGCAGAGGCTGGACCTATATCGGTCATGCATTTCATTAAGTCGGCGGAGACGAATGCACTCCCCAAACACGATGCCTCTAAAAATCCAAGGTGGATGGTGGGACGTGCCGTTGAGGAATAATCTCCCTTTTGCCGTAGGTTTTACATAGTTGGTGGTGTAAAAACCACCCCGCGAGGTTTTGTCTATGATGTGCAGTACATCAAGAAACTCCAGCCGAGCGCCATCTTTGTTAGTGGAGATGCAGCGGAAGGTTATTTCGAGGTGATTTCGTGCAAACCTATCCCTTAAGGCGCGTTCCACAGCCAACGTGCGGGTCTTTCCATACGACAGCCAAACTATGTCGTCAATATATCGGCGAAATAGTTCTGTTTTACCCACAGCACGCACTTCTTGTTTGATGATGTAATGGGCTGTAATATTTGCCACTGAAACCGAGTGGTTGTCTCCTGTGACAATTCCTTCTGCCTGCTGAAAAAATGCTTGTTGGTACTGAGTTATTAGATTTTTTAGGCAGTACATCACCATCTGCATCAGCGATTGGCAAGCGTTTGCAGATAGTGTTGATTGTGTAGCCGTAGCGTCCAGCAAAGCCTCTGCGACAATATCGCGGTGCAGATTTGCATACATTTTTGTGACGTCTGCTGTAACCAGAAAAAGAGGTCGATTAAGGCGCATTTGTGAATCATGCGCCGTTTTCCAGTGGTCCAATTGCATGAGATAGTCTCGGGTGTCACGGCAATATTCATCCACGAAAGACCGACAGTATGCCACACTAATGGGGTGGAGTACAAGTTCCAGAAATGCCGTTATCCGTGATGTCGTGATGTTTCCAGCGGATTGAAGCAGTCTGATTGGGATGTCGGCGGCGTCGATGGATGGAAGCAAGACCGATTGTACTTTGTGCGTCTTGAATAACGGGTAGGCATATGCTGTGTTGTTGTTGCAAAATACTTTCGAAAAACAACCGTGTGTGTGGTGATAGCGGTTGTTTTGAAATTTTATCCCTACCGTAGCGTAGAGAAGCTTTTCAGTTATTGCACCTTCAGCGTGGAGCGCCATCATGTACTTGTCACACATTTTACGGATTTTATCCAGGTGTTGCACAAGTCCCTCAGCTGTCATGTCAAGCTCCACAAACTGTGCTAGTTCTCGCTTCATGATCTTGTCATAATCAGTATAGTTGATGATGATAATTTTACCATCCTTGTCTGAACGACAGATAACGATTTTTTTGTCACGAACCATTGATTGAAGTTTGTGAAAACTTTTTCGTAGGTCTACAGAAAGGTTGTTTTTCTTCTTATACCGCTGGATTACTTCTTCTTTCAAGTTGCGCATTTTTGCCATGACACCTTCTACGTACGCAATGGTGACATCATCTAGCTGGCTCTTGTCTGGTCTCGAGTGTCGTGGGACTGTCAGCTTACGTGGTAATGCAACATACTCTGCTTCGCTATTTTCAAACACGTGTGCCCATTCCACTCTTCTGATATGTGCTTGAGTGTTCAGCCATTCGTTCGTCTCTACTGCTGTTGCCCAATTTGGCATCGCGACGAAATTTGGACCTTTCATCAGAAGAATTTTGTCATTGTCGTCCAGGTTAAACGCCGATTTATTAAGAATGACTTGTGAGGCCTGTTGTACAATGTTTTCTCTTATTTTGTAAGCTTTTCTTTTTCTGTACCTTTGGGTGTCGCGTCTGTTCTTTTTGTGCCTACTGGAACTTCCAGGAAAGTAGAAAACACACGCTCGCTGGGGACGTTGCTTTTCGTAGAGCCAGTTGACTTTCCGGATAAAGTTTCTTGCAATAGCCCTTTTGTGATTTTTCAGATTATGTGCATATTTGGAGAAGTGGGCTTGTCTGTGGATGTTGGCTAAATCATTCTCCATTTTACGTATTTGCATTTTCAACTTGCGAAATTGCTGTATTAGCAATAGAAATTGCTGTTCCACTTACGTCAGCAACTTTCGTGTCGTAACTACGGAATATATGTTGCCACGTGTTTGGCGTGTGAAGAACAATATGTCGGCCAAACTAAAAATAAGTTTTCGACCCGATGGAATTCACATCGAGCTGTTTGGCGGACGTCCGACATAAGTGTAGGGGGTGACCGCGCGGCCCTTCTTCAGCACTACCACAATAAACATTTCCGACTTTTCCAAAAAAAGTTAGGTATTGCACAATGCTATAATGTGGTTTTTGTAGAGGAACCTCGGACTGAAAATTTGGACGTTTGTGAAAACAAATGGCTAATTTTAACGGGCGCCACAATAAATGTTCAAGCTATGGTCCTTCCTGCGGTTCGTTGACTGCAATCGCTTTGTTGCTACAATCGTGTTTGTTTTTTCGTTTTGCGCCCTTATCTTTTCCTCGCCTTTTTTCGTGGTTTTAATCAGCGCCATACCTGCCGGTCTGCATTTGCAGTCCTGTAAGACAGAGGATAGGCTTTTTGTGGTTGGTCTGGGTGTGTGCGTTTTTTGTATTTTTTGCTTTTATCCCGCTTTTTATTTTGTTTTTAGACACTGATGATGCTTTTTATAGCGAAATGCATTTGTTTTGATAAAACAAATAAAACATAGCGACAGATTTAGTGGTTTTTCACACTGAATTTTCTTCATCTGATTTTAATGACCCTGAATCGTCGCGGTCGTTTTACTTGAAAGGAGATTTCAATAATAAGAAAAGAATTACTACGTATAAGTATTATGTCATGTATATAAAAATAAACAATAACATCTTAGCTGGCCTCGATTGTAAACACTTTATAAGCTACAAGTTTAATGTTGGAGAAAATGAAAAAAATACAAACTTGTGTTTACCGATTCCATAACATCTCTCCTGTTGATATGCAGATGGAGAGTCAGCAATCATTTTTACTGTTTCACTCTGTTGCATTGCTTGTCTTGAAGTTATGGTGGAAAAGCAAAACAAAACTTGAAAAACACTTTGGTTTTTGGAAAAATATTTGTGAAACAGTAATGCATTACTTCAAATTGCATTTTTCAACATTTTTTTGGTAAAAATCTTTAAAGATTTACAACCAATTTTAGTTTGCTGAAAGAAATATTATATACTTTAGGTGACCAAAAACATTTGTCTTTGACAGTTGTAAGAGTCAAATTCCAGGGTCAGTGGATTCACACTTAGCAAGATGGAGTCGGACTTGTTTTATTTATTATTAAAAAGAGTTAACTGACAAAACTCCAGTAATTTTCCTTTTTTATACCTTATATTTAACTGCTGCAAATAATCAAGTTGTAGAGTAGGAATAACTCCAGGAAAACCAGACCCTCGATCAGAGCAACCCACTATATCTGTCCATATCGTGTTGAGACAGTCCAGAGTAAGGTTACCATAGTATGTGGAACAATTGGGAAAATAAGCTTAAAATAGTGAAGTAAACAGGTTAACTTAATTATAGTAGAGACATAAAAGAACGAAACCATATTAACTTACTAATGAGAAAATATGGGCAAAGAGTATTTCATTCTTGTAAAATACCTACTGCCTTTTGTAAACTGACAATACAATTATTCAGGCAAATGGCTTTTATGTCAAGACCGTTCCATATTTTATTCTAGAAGACTTTTCAGACTAAATGACTCTCAAAACAGTAAGATATTTTATGTTATACAATAATGGATGTTGGAATAATAAAATAAAGATACACATTTCAGATCTGGTCCAGGTGCTAGTTTTTGAGAGCAATTTCCAAACAATAAAGCCGGGATATATACCACAAACCAACAAGCACTGATTAAGATAGAACAAACAGTTTATAATACAAGCATTGCGGCATTGGATTAGACTGGAACAACATTGAAGCAATATTGATTAATGTCATGTTACAGACTTTGTTTTACAGACTACTTACTCATTCCAAAGCAGTTCAACTGATCAACAGGACTAGCTCTGTCTGCTGATTGTCTCATGGTTGTCATGGAATCGATCACTTGCCTATAAACATAATCATGCTGCCATTTTTGTAGCCGTGGCTAACTAGTAAAATGGGTCATATGAATGACTATGCAATAGACTGCAGTACATGAAAGACAAACTTCAAATATACCTAGAACGTATGTTATTGGACTTGTGTGATAAGTTACACATATATTTACACAATTTGGTCCTTGTTCCATCAAAAATAACACACACACACACACCAAAAAAAAAACGAGCACACAAAATATTTATTTTCAAGAATTAGTATTTATTAAATTCCTTTTTGATAGCTAGTTAGATAAATTTTGCCTAAAAATGATCAGTGCCATTTTTTGTCTTACCTGATATTTAATGCATCTAGTGTGACGATCTCAGATGCAGTTAGATTATCTGGTGATTTAAAACCATTAGGAATACATCCAACATTATCCCATATCGAAAGATAACATGCCAACAAATGGGGACCAATGTAGTTGGTGCAACCATGCGGTAAATCTAAACAGAAAAAAGATCAGATTTAACAGTTTTAGTATACATTGTTCACATAGAACATTTTTGTGTTAACAATTAGGGTAAAATATGTAACAAATGTTTTGATGCTGTTATGAGCTCAAATTCTTCACAGTGGATTTGTTTCTACTTTTTCCACACAATGATTTTTTAAACATGTTTAACTTCTACTTTGGTATCATGCAATAGTTATGCAACCAAATGGCAGAAAGTGCAGCAACAGCTATGCATAACACCATCAGAAATAAATGAAAAACAACAACAAAACTGCAACAACTGGGAGTTTTATTACACTGTACTGTTACCACATGGTTACTTTATATCCACTGGTCTCTCTCTATCTAACCCAGGGGTTCCCAACCTGTGGTACGCAAAGGTTTTTAAGGTTCTACATGAGTAGCTGCTGTTTTTTCACGAAAACAAAATATAGGTCATGTCAATTGTCATCAAGAAGTAAAGTTGCATTGAAACCCGTACAACTTTGTGGGACAGTGGGCGTTAATAATGTTGCTCTTGATAGATCTACTGTTTTATAAATTAGGCTACAAATAGCGTTTACTAATGATCGCAATAAAATGTTCAATAACAGTTACATTTAAAGAGGTAGTTTATGCTTCATAGTAGGCTAGTACTATGAAAGTACCGATACTGGTGGTAATGTGATAATGTAGGAAGGTGAGCAGCAAAAATGCAAGAAACTAAAAAAAGTTGTAACTAACATTTTGTTACCAAGACTATCACATTTGTAGGTTTGGCTATTATGGTGGACAGTAAACAAAAATCTCATTAAATTTAGTTGTGGTGCTTTAGTGTTATTTTGGTAGGCCAATATTCTTCTTCTGAATAAAATATGATTGGATCAAATTAGTTTTTCTGGAAGAAATGGTACACATGGCAGTACAAGTGGTACGAGATCATAAAAAGGTTGGGAAACCCTGCTCTAACCCAATGGATCCATTGTGAAATCACTTGATAAAACCATTAAAAAAAGTTTATTTAACTTAAATCTCACATGTTATCTTACCAAGACCAAAACAGTTGAGTTGTTGTGTTTTATTTCCATTCATTGCAGCTTGGAACAGTGAACCCTTCATCATCTGATACACTTCTCTACATTTAAAACACAAACTAAAACACTGGAGTGACACAGAACAGTGTTCATTTGAAAATGGCTACCTTGGCAGCAAAAGTAACAAAAGTTTGTATTTATGAATCTGTACAAAGACCGATTTTAAAATATGAATCAGAGCCAATGATCAATTAAAGAAAGGTTTATTTGTCACTATCAACTTTGCCCACTCCCCTCTCCCCAACAAAAGAACATCTTGGATTTGAACTACCATACATTTCAAGCAAAGTCATGTTCGTGACAACAGGAAATTTTGTTTCGAATCCTTACCTTTGGTTTTTCCCACCCCACAAGCGACTGCGTTCAGTCAAAGTAATATTTCCTGGGTACAAGTTGCCCTCGCTACTACATCCTGCTATCATGAAGATGCTGTTCAGGCATGTCAATGACAGACTTCCAAAAAACACGGGGCAGTCCTTGAAAAAGGCTACAAAAAAGGTTAGTATGTTAGTTACTTCAAACAAAGTTCATATCTGATAAGTATGTAAAATGAAAATATAATAAGTTAAATGTAGTTACAAAATAATGCAACTTTGTATTTCTTTAACATTTTATTGTTGGTAGAACTTTGGAATGTAATGTTATATAAATTTAAAAAGCTTCAGAAAAAAGCTTTAAATTGGAATGTTTTGTGACTTGAGCATGCAATTGCAGCGCCTAATAAATTACTATGAAACACTTGGAAAACAGATCACATTAAAAACAAAACAGTTAAATGAAAGAAACATGTATTATTCAACTCACCCATGCCAAAGCACTTAAACTGTTGCGTTGCATTGCCAGCATCTGATTCTGCCCTTGTGATATTCATCCACGAAAACATAGCTCTTTAATGGAAGTGCAAATAAGGTGAATCTCGCAACAAATACAAATGTACAAAATTTATAATACAATCTTAATCGGCTTTACAATACACTTCAATTTTATTATTATTAAACGTACCTATAGGTTGAGGTTGATACAATGAAAAGTTCAGAATTAGTGAGATTATCAGGAAAGTTGTAACCTTCTGGTAAACAACCAATCAACTCCCAAACTTTCTTCAAACAATCAACAGAATGTGGACCATAGTAAGTTGGACAAATAACAGGAAGATCTAATTAAAACCAACATATCAGCAATAGGAAAATAATTGGATATATGTTTCATATGTTTCACCGATTCCAAAACATTTCAGTTGTTCATCAGTAACTCCTAGATCTGAATCAGTTTTGGAATTGTTTAAGTTGTTGTACAAAACTCTGTAGAAAAGATACCAAATAACATTCAAATGAAATAAACTGCAATGCAATACACAATTTTATGACACAAACTTTTCATGCTAAACATCAAAATAAGTGGCATATGGTTTGGATACACTAAACCAGTGCTCTTCAACCTTTTTAGTGGCACAGACCCTTAAGGTATTTTGTCAAACTTTGAGGAACCCCTCATAAAATAATTATAATGAATCTAATACAAGCACGCTACATCAAAGAAAAAAGATCAAGCACATCATAAAGGTTGACTTCAATTCAACGATTCACTAAAACATATTGCCATGTTAGTTGGAACGGTCGTTTCTACATTTATCTTGCAATTTAGCTAGAGTGTATCAAGGTTGTATTTATTATGTCGCAATTGATCCATAGTGTAACAAAAGTTCATTGCATGGTTTGGGCGAGACTAGATGGTTTAGCAGTGTAAACAATGATATTATGAATCATTCGTGTTTGAATTGCTACATCAAACTGCTGCGAACCCCGTGCAACCGTCAAAGTTTACGGAATCCCTGAAAGGGTTGTACGGAACACTAGGGTCCCGCAGTACCCCGGTTGGGAACCACTGCACTAAACATACAATTGGTATAAATTTTTTTTTACCTATAATCCAAAGCTAATAATGTTGTTATTTCAGAAGCAGTGAGGTTTTCAGGAAAGTTGTAACCTTCTGGTAAACAACGGACTAAATCCCAAACTTTCTTCAAACAATCAACAGAATGTGGACCATGATAAGTTGGACAAACATCAGGAAGATCTAAAGCACAGACAAAGGGTAAATATATCAAAAGACAAAAAGTGTGAACAAAATTCTGCATCTTTACGTATTCCGTAACAGTTGAATTGTTCTGTAACATTTCCTCCATCAGAATGTGTTTTTGTTCGATTTAATTTCCTGAACAAAGTTCTGAAAAAGAAACAAGTGCATTCCGACACTTTTGAGCTAAGCATCAGATAAAATCCTGGCAAAAAAAAATAAAGATCAGACTTGCCTATATTCCATTGAAGAAAACATTGACAATTCCGTAGCAGTGAGGTTGTCAGGAAAGTTGTAACCTTCTGGTAAACAACCAACTAACTCCCAAACTTCCTTCAAACAATCAACAGAATGTGGACCATAGTAAGCTGGACAAACATCAGGAAGATCTAAAATAAACACATAACTCAACATCAAGTAACTTTATCTGAAAATAGATAGTTCTGTATTTCAATTAAGTTTACCTATTCCAAAACATTCCAATTGTTCCTTAGCAATTCCAGAATCTGATTCTGTTTTACAATTATACATGCGATCAAACAGAAGTCTGTAGAAAAAAGAAAAGAAGATTCCAAAATGCAATTAATTAGGATTGAAAGAAAATTGGAATCAATTAAACTATATATGTATGAAAATTGCAATTGTTTTATCCATTGATGTAAAACCATACAAACGTCCTAACTGCAACTTGCATAATCCATTAGGAAAGGACTTACCTATAATTAATTGCTGACAAATTTGAAAGTTCAGAAGTTGTGAGATTATCAGGAAATTTGTAACCTGCTGGTAAGCAACCAACTAACTCCCAAACTTTCTTCAAACAATCAATAGAATGTGGTCCATAGTAAGTTGGACAACCATTGGGAAGATCTAATGCACAGACAAAGGGTAAATATATCAAAAGACAAAAAGTGTGAACAAAATTCTGTATATTTACCGATTCCAAAACAGTTCAATTGTTGTGTAGCATTTCCTCTATCAGAATGTGTTTTTGTTTGATTTAATTTGCTGAACAAAGTTCTGAAAAAGAAACAAGTACATTCAAACACTTTTGAGCAAAGTATCTGATTAAATCTCAGCAAAACAATAATAAAGATAAGACTTCCGTACAAGGGTAGGGGTCGTATCCCAAGCAACACCCACGGCAAATCGTTTAGCCAATTGAATCCCATTAATCGAGACATTAACACACTCTTTAGGTGGCGGCGAAGATGCATACCTAAACATTTCCCAAAACAAGTCCATAGATCTGACGTAAATTGAGGGCCACGGTCAGAGGTTACATGGCAGAAATAGAAAGCCAATGGAAAGTAAAAGCACGTGCACAAGTGGCAGTTGTCGCATAGCGACAAGGTGGAAATGAACCTACAATGTCTATGTTCACGCGCTGAAAACAAGAAGTTGGAGAGCTGTACTCGTAATGTGGGGAACGAACACGTTATTGAATTTTTGCCCGTTGGCAAGCGAGGCATCGTTTAGCCTACAACGCAACATTATTTTTGTACCCATGCCAAACAAACTTGGAGGATATAAGCTTCTACGTGGTACGGATGGACGGATGTGACAACCCATGTATGGCGTCAACAACTTTCCTTTACCAAGCGCAGGGAACAGCAGGACGTGGTCGTCCAAGAGAAACATCACATAGAATAGTAGTCAGCGAACTTCCGATCGGAACATCTAGTCACTGCAGTGCGGTAAGACTGATTTTCATCTGTCTGTTGTGCTTCAGCAAGAGCCTTATGATCGTTATCAGTAACCGAACTGTGTAGGGAATTTACGAATGACCTAGAGCAGTGGTTCTTAACCGGTGGGAAATTTAATGTTTTCAGAGGGAAATTATCTAAATCAGGTGACCAAACTCGGGCCCAAGGGTGGAACCCGGCTTTGAATTAATCGTTGAAAGTTACTTTACTAACATTATTTCCCCAAAAAAACATGTAAGATTATTTTCAGCAAGGCTTACAAGACACATACAAATCCAAAGGCCGTCTGTTACATCACAGACAAGACTAAAAGTGTCAATGACTTTGCTGTTGTGCGCGAATAAAAGCCTTTCCTTTGTTGATTGTGATGCAATAAATGACTATTGCAAATAGAGAAGACTCTTCAATATTCCAAAAACTTTAATCTCTCACAGAAGCACTATTTAAACTAAATAAGATTGCAGTATACCTTTGGAGTTCCAGACCAAATCGCTTCACAAAATCATTTCATTAAAAGGATAATTTTTTTGTTAACGTATGGCACAAAACATTAGTATAAAAATAACACAGGGGGAAATTCGAAGTTGGTGGTTGACTTTAGTGGGAAACCACACCAAAAAGGTTAAGAACCACTGACCTAAAAAAATGCATCTGCGACAGTGTTCGATTGCCACTGATATGTCTAACATCGGTTGTACACGAGAGGTGACGTTGTTGTCGGGCAGACCATGGTTTAGAAACCTTCTTGAAAGCAAAAGTGAGCGGCTTGTGATCAGTGTACGCTGTAAACCTGCGCCCTTCAAGAAAATAACGAAAGTGCCTAATGGCTAGGTGAAGTGCTAAACGTTCGCGATCAAAGGCGCTGTACTTGGTTTCAGGTTTTCTCAACTGACGGCTGAAAAATGCAAGAGGGACCCAGTGACCTTCTGTAAGCTGTTTAAGAACTGCGCCAACAGCTGTTTGAGCAGCATCAACTGTGAGCGATATGCTAGCTTGCCACTGTGGGTGGTGCGACAGAGTTGCACGAGCAAGAGCATTTTTTGCCTGACAGAAGGCTTCTGTCATCTTAAGGGTCCAAGTAAGTTTATCAGATAAGGCCCTGTACAGCGGATTCATAACTGTTGCGATGTTGGGCAGGAACCTGTGATAAAAGTTAATCATTCCAGAAAACTCCAGTAAGCCCTTGACCGTTTGCGGCATAGAAAAGTTTCGGATGGCATCAACTTTTGCAGGAAGAGGTTTAATGCCATGTTGGTCGACCAAGTGGCCGAAAAAGTGTATGCTGCTTTTGCCAAACTCACATTTCTCTGGATTAACAACAAGTCCGTGACTGGAAAACTTGCTTTAAGTGTTCCATGTGAAATGTCTGGTTTGGACTTGCAACAAGAATGTCATCAAGATACACATATAGAAACTGCCAACCTTGAAAAGTTGAATCCATTAGTCTTTGAAATGTTTGTGCGGCATTCTTTAACCAAAACGGGGTTCGAAGAAATTCAAAGAGACCAAACGGCGTGATGACTGCAGTCTTTGCGATGTCAGCCTCAGCGACGGGAATTTGGTGATAGCCACGTGTCAAATCTATCTTGGAAAAGACAGTACAGCCAGCAAGGCGGGCGGCAGTCGTGGATATGCGGTATAGAATAACGATCAGCCTGCGTGACCTCATTGAGACGACTGTAAGGAGGGCGCCTAGCACCGTTAGACTTTCTATCATGTGGAGAGGTGAAGACCATGGGCTTGGTGACCGACGAACTATACCCAAATCAAGCATCCTCTGAAATTCTACTTTTGCTAACAACAGCTTCTCGGGCAAAAGGCGTCTGACGCGACAATTCACAGGTTGACCTGTAGGCACAATTTGGTGCTGTACGCCGTGTTTGGGAAAGGTATCAAAAAACCTTGGGATTTTTATCTGGGGAAACATCTGCAACAGCTTATCGTATGGAGAAAGCAAAGAATGGAGAGTGTGAGGATGCACAAGACGTTTTCTGTCGATGTCAACTAATAAACAATTAGCGGGGAGAGAATCTGCACCAAGCAGTGGACGCGAAACATCAGCCAACACAAACCTCCATTTAAAAACTCCAGCTGAAAAATTTAGTTTAACAGATTTGTAGCCGGAAGTAGCTATGGAACTTCCATTAGCGGCCTTAAGAAAGAAGCCCTTAGTGTTGGCACGTCGTTCAGTACCAGTAGGTGGAATTACACCTCAGCACCAGTGTTAACCAAGAAATTGCGCCCAGGCATTTTGTCCCGGAAAAAGAAAAGGCTGAAAGAAGTGCCGACTGCCCCAGCCGTTAAAGGCAACCGGTCTAGCAGTTTTCCTGAAAAGAACGTGGTGGACGACATTGGTTTGCATCGGATCCAAAACGCCAGTGGAAGTAGCACATGCCTGAAGGCTTCTTGATGTCACTGCACGTAGGCTTACCTTGATGTGCCTTGCTTAGAGCAAACTCCGCTTTGTGATTGCGTGAAAGCCATAGTACATCGGCCTTTTGGGATAATTGGCAAAGATCTTGTGTGTCTTCGTGCGCCAATACCAATCAGGTATCCTCAGGCATGTGCTGGAGGAACAGGTGTTATAAAGGAAAAAAATAATTGTGATCTCCAAGTAGAGAAACATCTCATTCATGAAAGCTGATGGTTTTTTGTCGCCCAAAAGATGCATGTTTAAAAGACGCACTGCACGTTCTTGTCTGGATAACGCAAACGATTGAAGTAGTCTTTCTTTGATTGCTGTGTATTTACCAGCTGCCGGTGGGCGTTCGAGAAGGTCGACCAACCTAGCTGCTGTAGCCTGGTATCATGCTGACAAAACATAGTAGAACTTAGTCTCGTCAGCAACAATCGTCTTTAAAGCAAATTGAGCTTCCACTTGCTGTAGCCAAACACGTGGTTGCGTCGGCCAGAACGTTGGAAGCTAAAGGGACACAGCGTGTTCTGACTCCATGACCTTCAAAATTCGTTTTGAAGCCGCGGAGGGTTGCTTGCAAAGTCGTCTCCATAAAAAAGGATATGAAAACCAAAATAAAGTTTAATGAACAAAAAAGGCTGTTGAGATTAAAGAAAAAAACGCTGATCTCAGCAACAGAAAATGGTTATTAACGTAATTGATTCGTATAATACATAGCACGTATTTCGTTAAACGTATCTCATACATATAGTACAGTAGCTACATACAATATACAATATAATATTTTGCGGGCAGTCAGGCGCGTGTGGCAGATATTTGTAAAGTACATCCGCGATCGTGTGAGCAGAAGCACAAAAAATAAAATGGCGATCAATATATAACGAAGTCGCGGTCAATGTGTAACAAAATGGCGGTAACAGTGTAAACAAAATGGCGGTAAATGAGTACATATGCATTGTAATGTTTCGTTTATGGATTAAACCTCTACATGGCCGTGAGTGTTTTCAGATTTTTGGGATCAATTCCAAAAGTGGTTTCAAAAAGGTCTGCGCCGGAACGATTTGTGAATGTGTTCAGCTGATTGATGAGGGTTGCGTATATTTTTCCTGCAACTTTACGGGCAAAGGAGGTTGGGTTTTGTACGTATGAGTTAAGAAAGTCTAATTTTTGTTTTATTACAACAGTATGCCAAATTGCAGTTGTCTTAATTTGCAGCAGCGACTCGTCTTTATTATAGTGATTATAAATTTTTAAATTTAAACCGGGGTCGAAATTAAAATGAAGATTTTTATCAAGTGTTTCGTTCAAAAAATTAGAGATTAATTTGGTTGTTGGGCACTCCAAAAATAGATGTTTTATATTATCATTTTTGTTTTTGCAGAATTTGCAGCATGTGATGCGTTGAGTTTTATTGCGCAAAACGAGGAGATTCTTTTTGCGGAAAAAATCTCCCCATTTGTACGTGTTTTGAATGGTTAGGTATGCATGTTGCCGCGCGTCATTATTCAAATATTGTTTGTTGCCTTTTGACGAAATAGTGCATGGGTCCAATTGTAGTCCGGAATATCGGGTTGCAGGTAAAGCGGATGCTTTATTCAACAGCAGTTTAATAATAGAAGACCGCGCAACATTAAAAACGCGCTTATAAGGCGACAACGACAATGCGAGAAAAAGGGCAAAACACACGCTTCGATGAACACGATTGTAAACATGCAAGAGAGGTCGCCACAACTTCAAAATAAACACGCGAATCGGTTGGCGTGTCATGACAAACCAGCGTGCCAACCTTGGCACGCGTGCAAGCAGTTGCCGACCCATGATTTATGATGATCAAAACAAATTAAATAGCGATCAGAGAATGACTTTGAATATCAAAATAAACAAAGAACTTGCCGATAATCCAATGCTGACAAATTGGACATAACAGAAGCTGTGAGATTGTCGGGAAAATCGAAACCTTCTGGTAAACAACTAACTAGCTCCCAAACTTTCTTCAAACAATCAACAGAATGTGGACCATAGTAAGTTGGACAAACATCAGGAAGATCTGAAAATCAGGTAATTTCAAAGTTAATACAATTTGGAAAATAGAAAAACATATTTACCAATTCCAAAACAATCAAGTTGTTGATTGTCGCTTCCATTATCTGAACTGGTCTTGGTTGCATTCATGTGATCAAACAAATTTCTAACAAACAGATAGACAACATTCATCAAATAAATTAACAGTGGAATATTTATCAGGATAACATACACTTTCAAGAGTTGTATAGATTGTGTGAACTTTCATTATTTGCAGTTGGAACAAACTGGGACTTTTTATCTTTTAACATATTCAGGAAAGGTTAAAATTTACCTGTAATCCATTACTGATAGATTTGCTGTTTCAGAAGCAGTGAGATTATCAGGAAAGTTGTAACCCTCTGGTAAACAACCAACTAACTCCCAAACTTTCTTTGAGCAATTCACAGAATGTGGTCCATAGTACGTTGGACAAACATCGGGAAGATCTAGCATTGTAAAATAAAATCACAATCTAGTAGGGGAATTTTTGAACATAATTGTTACACGAAAATTTGTGATACACTGACCAATTCCATAGCAGTTTAATTGTTCTTCTCTGTCACCAGCATCAGATTGTGTTCGAGTCAAAGTAACCTGACTGTGCAAAGTCCTGGAAACAAACATAACAATAATCTTTTCAATTAAAGTTTATGTGCTGATAAGAATGGCAAAGTAGAAAAGTTCTTGCTCTATACTTTATGACGATCGAAACAAATTAAATAGCGATCAGAGAATGACTTTGAATATCAAAATAAACAAAGAACTTGCCGATAATTCAATAGTGACAAATTGGACACTTTAGAAGCTGTGAGATTATCGGGAAAATTGAAACCTTCTGGTAAACAACTAACTAGCTCCCAAACTTTCTTCAAACAATCAACAGAATGTGGACCATAGTAAGTTGGACAAACATCAGGAAGATCTGAAAATCAGGTAATTTCTAAGTTGATTCAATTTACAAAAAATATAAAAACATATTTACCAATTCCAAAACAATCAAGTTGTTGATTGTCGCTTCCATTATCCGAACTGGTCTTGGTTGCATTCATGTGATCAAACAAATTTCTAACAAACAGATAGACAACATTCATCAAATAAATTAACAGTGGAATATTTATCAGGATAACATACACTTTCAAGAGTTGTATAGATTGTGTGAACTTTCATTATTTGCAGTTGGAACAAACTGGGACTTTTTATCTTTTAACATATTCAGGAAAGGTTAAAATTTACCTGTAATCCATTACTGATAGATTTGCTGTTTCAGAAGCAGTGAGATTATCAGGAAAGTTGTAACCCTCTGGTAAACAACCAACTAACTCCCAAACTTTCTTTGAGCAATTCACAGAATGTGGTCCATAGTACGTTGGACAAACATCGGGAAGATCTAGCATTGTAAAATAAAATCACAATCTAGTTGGAGAATTTTTGAACATAATTGTCACACGACAATTTGTGATACACTGACCAATTCCAAAGCAGTTTAATTGTTCTTCTCTGTCACCAGCATCAGATTGTGTTCGAGTCAAAGTAACCTGACTGTGCAAAGTCCTGGAAACAAACATAACAATAATCTTTCCAATTAAAGTTGATGTGCTGATAAGAATGGCAAAGTAGAAAAGTTCTTGCTCTATACTTTATGATGATCGAAACAAATTGAATAGCGATCAGAGAATGACTTTGAATATCAAAATAAACAAAGAACTTGCCGATAATTCAATAATGACAAATTGGACACTTTAGAAGCTGTGAGATTATCGGGAAAATTGAAACCTTCTGGTGAACAACTAACTAGCTCCCAAACATTCTTCAAACAATCAACAGAATGTGGACCATAGTAAGTTGGACAAACATCAGGAAGATCTGAAAATCAGGTAATTTCTAAGTTGATTCAATTTACAAAAAATATAAAAACATATTTACCAATTCCAAAACAATCAAGTTGTTGATTGTCGCTTCCATTATCCGAACTGGTCTTGGTTGCATTCATGTGATCAAACAAATTTCTAACAAACAGATAGACAACATTCATCAAATAAATTAACAGTGGAATATTTATCAGGATAACATACACTTTCAAGAGTTGTATAGATTGTGTGAACTTTCATTATTTGCAGTTGGACAAACTGGGACTTTTTATCTTTTAACATATTCAGGAAAGGTTAAAATTTACCTGTAATCCATTACTGATAGATTTGCTGTTTCAGAAGCAGTGAGATTATCAGGAAAGTTGTAACCCTCTGGTAAACAACCAACTAACTCCCAAACTTTCTTTGAGCAATTCACAGAATGTGGTCCATAGTACGTTGGACAAACATCGGGAAGATCTAGCATTGTAAAATAAAATCACAATCTAGTTGGAGAATTTTTGAACATAATTGTCACACAACAATTTGTGATACACTGACCAATTCCAAAGCAGTTTAATTGTTCTTCTCTGTCACCAGCATCAGATTGTGTTCGAGTCAAAGTAACCTGACTGTGCAAAGTCCTGGAAACAAACATAACAATAATCTTTCCAATTAAAGTTGATGTGCTGATAAGAATGGCAAAGTAGAAAAGTTCAAGCTCTATACTTTATGATGATCGAAACAAATTGAATAGCGATCAAAGAATGACTTTGAATATCAAAATAAACAAAGAACTTGCCGATAATTCAATAGTGACAAATTGGACACTTTAGAAGCTGTGAGATTATCGGGAAAATTGAAACCTTCTGGTAAACAACTAACTAGCTCCCAAACATTCTTCAAACAATCAACAGAATGTGGACCATAGTAAGTTGGACAAACATCAGGAAGATCTGAAAATCAGGTAATTTCTAAGTTGATTCAATTTACAAAAAATATAGAAACATATTTACCAATTCCAAAACAATCAAGTTGTTGATTGTCGCTTCCATTATCCGAACTGGTCTTGGTTGCATTCATGTGATCAAACAAATTTCTAACAAACAGATAGACAACATTCATCAAATAAATTAACAGTGGAATATTTATCAGGATAACATACACTTTCAAGAGTTGTATAGATTGTGTGAACTTTCATTATTTGCAGTTGGACAAACTGGGACTTTTCATCTTTCAACATATTCAGGAAAGGTTAAAATTTACCTGTAATCCATTACTGATAGATTTGCTGTTTCAGAAGCAGTGAGATTATCAGGAAAGTTGTAACCCTCTGGTAAACAACCAACTAACTCCCAAACTTTCTTTGAGCAATTCACAGAATGTGGTCCATAGTACGTTGGACAAACATCGGGAAGATCTAGCATTGTAAAATAAAATCACAATCTAGTTGGAGAATTTTTGAACATAATTGTCACACAACAATTTGTGATACACTGACCAATTCCAAAGCAGTTTAATTGTTCTTCTCTGTCACCAGCATCAGATTGTGTTCGAGTCAAAGTAACCTGACTGTGCAAAGTCCTGGAAACAAACATAACAATAATCTTTCCAATTAAAGTTGATGTGCTGATAAGAATGGCAAAGTAGAAAAGTTCAAGCTCTATACTTTATGATGATCGAAACAAATTGAATAGCGATCAAAGAATGACTTTGAATATCAAAATAAACAAAGAACTTGCCGATAATTCAATAGTGACAAATTGGACACTTTAGAAGCTGTGAGATTATCGGGAAAATTGAAACCTTCTGGTGAACAACTAACTAGCTCCCAAACATTCTTCAAACAATCAACAGAATGTGGACCATAGTAAGTTGGACAAACATCAGGAAGATCTGAAAATCAGGTAATTTCTAAGTTGATTCAATTTACAAAAAATATAGAAACATATTTACCAATTCCAAAACAATCAAGTTGTTGATTGTCGCTTCCATTATCCGAACTGGTCTTGGTTGCATTCATGTGATCAAACAAATTTCTAACAAACAGATAGACAACATTCATCAAATAAATTAACAGTGGAATATTTATCAGGATAACATACACTTTCAAGAGTTGTATAGATTGTGTGAACTTTCATTATTTGCAGTTGGACAAACTGGGACTTTTCATCTTTCAACATATTCAGGAAAGGTTAAAATTTACCTGTAATCCATTACTGATAGATTTGCTGTTTCAGAAGCAGTGAGATTATCAGGAAAGTTGTAACCCTCTGGTAAACAACCAACTAACTCCCAAACTTTCTTTGAGCAATTCACAGAATGTGGTCCATAGTACGTTGGACAAACATCGGGAAGATCTAGCATTGTAAAATAAAATCACAATCTAGTTGGAGAATTTTTGAACATAATTGTCACACAACAATTTGTGATACACTGACCAATTCCAAAGCAGTTTAATTGTTCTTCTCTGTCACCAGCATCAGATTGTGTTCGAGTCAAAGTAACCTGACTGTGCAAAGTCCTGGAAACAAACATAACAATAATCTTTCCAATTAAAGTTGATGTGCTGATAAGAATGGCAAAGTAGAAAAGTTCAAGCTCTATACTTTATGATGATCGAAACAAATTGAATAGCGATCAAAGAATGACTTTGAATATCAAAATAAACAAAGAACTTGCCGATAATTCAATACTGACAAATTGGACACTTTAGAAGCTGTGAGATTATCGGGAAAATTGAAACCTTCTGGTGAACAACTAACTAGCTCCCAAACATTCTTCAAACAATCAACAGAATGTGGACCATAGTAAGTTGGACAAACATCAGGAAGATCTGAAAATCAGGTAATTTCTAAGTTGATTCAATTTACAAAAAATACAAAAACATATTTACCAATTCCAAAACAATCAAGTTGTTGATTGTCGCTTCCATTATCCGAACTGGTCTTGGTTGCATTCATGTGATCAAACAAATTTCTAACAAACAGATAGACAACATTCATCAAATAAACTAACAGTGGAATATTTATCAGGATAACATACACTTTCAAGAGTTGTATAGATTGTGTGAACTTTCATTATTTGCAGTTGGACAAACTGGGACTTTTCATCTTTCAACATATTCAGGAAAGGTTAAAATTTACCTGTAATCCATTACTGATAGATTTGCTGTTTCAGAAGCAGTGAGATTATCAGGAAAGTTGTAACCCTCTGGTAAACAACCAACTAACTCCCAAACTTTCTTTGAGCAATTCACAGAATGTGGTCCATAGTACGTTGGACAAACATCGGGAAGATCTAGCATTGTAAAATAAAATCACAATCTAGTTGGAGAATTTTTGAACATAATTGTCACACGACAATTTGTGATACACTGACCAATTCCAAAGCAGTTTAATTGTTCTTCTCTGTCACCAGCATCAGATTGTGTTCGAGTCAAAGTAACCTGACTGTGCAAAGTCCTGGAAACAAACATAACAATAATCTTTCCAATTAAAGTTGATGTGCTGATAAGAATGGCAAAGTAGAAAAGTTCTTGCTCTATACTTTATGATGATCGAAACAAATTGAATAGCGATAAGAGAATGACTTTGAATATCAAAATAAACAAAGAACTTGCCGATAATTCAATACTGACAAATTGGACACTTTAGAAGCTGTGAGATTATCAGGAAAATTGAAACCTTCTGGTAAACAACTAACTAGCTCCCAAACTTTCTTCAAACATTCAACAGAATGTGGACCATAGTAAGTTGGACAAACATCAGGAAGATCTGAAAATCAGGTAATTTCAAAGTTGATACAATTTACCAAAAATACAAAAACATATTTACCAATTCCAAAACAATCAAGTTGTTGATTGTCGCTTCCATTATCCGAACTGGTCTTGGTTGCATTCATGTGATCAAACAAATTTCTAACAAACAGATAGACAACATTCATCAAATAAATTAACAGTGGAATATTTATCAGGATAACATACACTTTCAAGAGTTGTATAGATTGTGTGAACTTTCATTATTTGCAGTTGGAACAAACTGGGACTTTTCATCTTTTAACATATTCAGGAAAGGTTAAAATTTACCTGTAATCCATTACTGATAGATTTGCTGTTTCAGAAGCAGTGAGATTATCAGGAAAGTTGTAACCCTCTGGTAAACAACCAACTAACTCCCAAACTTTCTTTGAGCAATTCACAGAATGTGGTCCATAGTACGTTGGACAAACATCGGGAAGATCTAGCATTGTAAAATAAAATCACAATCTAGTTGGAGAATTTTTGAACATAATTGTCACACGACAATTTGTGATACACTGACCAATTCCAAAGCAGTTTAATTGTTCTTCTCTGTCACCAGCATCAGATTGTGTTCGAGTCAAAGTAACCTGACTGTGCAAAGTCCTGGAAACAGACATAACAATAATCTTTCCAATTAAAGTTTATGTGCTGATAAGAATGGCAAAGTAGAAAAGTTCTTGCTCTATACTTTATGATGATCGAAACAAATTGAATAGCGATAAGAGAATGACTTTGAATATCAAAATAAACAAAGAACTTGCCGATAATTCAATAATGACAAATTGGACACTTTAGAAGCTGTGAGATTATCGGGAAAATTGAAACCTTCTGGTAAACAACTAACTAGCTCCCAAACTTTCTTCAAACAATCAACAGAATGTGGACCATAGTAAGTTGGACAAACATCAGGAAGATCTGAAAATCAGGTAATTTCAAAGTTGATACAATTTACCAAAAATATAGAAACATATTTACCAATTCCAAAACAATCAAGTTGTTGATTGTCGCTTCCATTATCCGAACTGGTCTTGGTTGCATTCATGTGATCAAACAAATTTCTAACAAACAGATAGACAACATTCATCAAATAAATTAACAGTGGAATATTTATCAGGATAACATACACTTTCAAGAGTTGTATAGATTGTGTGAACTTTCATTATTTGCAGTTGGAACAAACTGGGACTTTTCATCTTTTAACATATTCAGGAAAGGTTAAAATTTACCTGTAATCCATTACTGATAGTTTTGCTGTTTCAGAAGCAGTGAGATTATCAGGAAAGTTGTAACCCTCTGGTAAACAACCAACTAACTCCCAAACTTTCTTTGAGCAATTCACAGAATGTGGTCCATAGTACGTTGGACAAACATCGGGAAGATCTAGCATTGTAAAATAAAATCACAATCTAGTTGGGGAATTTTTGAACATAATTGTCACACGACAATTTGTGATACACTGACCAATTCCAAAGCAGTTTAATTGTTCTTCTCTGTCACCAGCATCAGATTGTGTTCGAGTCAAACTAAACTGAGTGTGCAAAGTCCTGGAAACAAACATAACAATAATTATTATTTTCAATTAAAGTGTATGTGCTGATAAGAATGGCAAAGAAGAAAAGTTCTTGCTCTATACTTTATGATGATCGAAACAAATTGAATAGCGATCAGAGAATGACTTTGAATATCAAAATAAACCAAGAACTTGCCGATAATTCAATAATGACAAATTGGACACTTTAGAAGCTGTGAGATTATCAGGAAGATTGAAACCTTCTGGTAAACAACTAACTAGCTCCCAAACTTTCTTCAAACAATCAACAGAATGTGGACCATAGTAAGTTGGACAAACATCAGGAAGATCTGAAAATCAGGTAATTTCTAAGCTGATACAATTTACCAAAAATATAGAAACATATTTACCAATTCCAAAACAATCAAGTTGTTGATTGTCGCTTCCATTATCCGAACTGGTCTTGGTTGCATTCATGTGATCAAACAAATTTCTAACAAACAGATAGACAACATTCATCAAATAAATTAACAGTGGAATATTTATCAGGATAACATACACTTTCAAGAGTTGTATAGATTGTGTGAACTTTCATTATTTGCAGTTGGAACAAACTGGGACTTTTCATCTTTTAACATATTCAGGAAAGGTTAAAATTTACCTGTAATCCATTACTGATAGATTTGCTGTTTCAGAAGCAGTGAGATTATCAGGAAAGTTGTAACCCTCTGGTAAACAACCAACTAACTCCCAAACTTTCTTTGAGCAATTCACAGAATGTGGTCCATAGTACGTTGGACAAACATCGGGAAGATCTAGCATTGTAAAATAAAATCACAATCTAGTTGGAGAATTTTTGAACATAATTGTCACACGACAATTTGTGATACACTGACCAATTCCAAAGCAGTTTAATTGTTCTTCTCTGTCACCAGCATCAGATTGTGTCCGAGTCAAAGTAACCTGACTGTGCAAAGTCCTGGAAACAAACATAACAATAATCTTTCCAATTGAAGTTTATGTGCTGATAAGAATGGCAAAGTAGAAAAGTTCTTGCTCTATACTTTATGATGATCGAAACAAATTGAATAGCGATCAGAGAATGACTTTGAATATCAAAATAAACAAAGAACTTGCCGATAATTCAATAATGACAAATTGGACACTTTAGAAGCTGTGAGATTATCGGGAAAATTGAAACCTTCTGGTAAACAACTAACTAGCTCCCAAACTTTCTTCAAACAATCAACAGAATGTGGACCATAGTAAGTTGGACAAACATCAGGAAGATCTGAAAATCAGGTAATTTCAAAGTTGATACAATTTACCAAAAATATAGAAACATATTTACCAATTCCAAAACAATCAAGTTGTTGATTGTCGCTTCCATTATCCGAACTGGTCTTGGTTGCATTCATGTGATCAAACAAATTTCTAACAAACAGATAGACAACATTCATCAAATAAATTAACAGTGGAATATTTATCAGGATAACATACACTTTCAAGAGTTGTATAGATTGCGTGAACTTTCATTATTTGCAGTTGGAACAAACTGGGACTTTTCATCTTTTAACATATTCAGGAAAGGTTAAAATTTACCTGTAATCCATTACTGATAGTTTTGCTGTTTCAGAAGCAGTGAGATTATCAGGAAAGTTGTAACCCTCTGGTAAACAACCAACTAACTCCCAAACTTTCTTTGAGCAATTCACAGAATGTGGTCCATAGTACGTTGGACAAACATCGGGAAGATCTAGCATTGTAAAATAAAATCACAATCTAGTTGGAGAATTTTTGAACATAATTGTCACACGACAATTTGTGATACACTGACCAATTCCAAAGCAGTTTAATTGTTCTTCTCTGTCACCAGCATCAGATTGTGTCCGAGTCAAAGTAACCTGACTGTGCAAAGTCCTGGAAACAAACATAACAATAATCTTTCCAATTGAAGTTTATGTGCTGATAAGAATGGCAAAGTAGAAAAGTTCTTGCTCTATACTTTATGATGATCGAAACAAATTGAATAGCGATCAGAGAATGACTTTGAATATCAAAATAAACAAAGAACTTGCCGATAATTCAATAATGACAAATTGGACACTTTAGAAGCTGTGAGATTATCGGGAAAATTGAAACCTTCTGGTAAACAACTAACTAGCTCCCAAACTTTCTTCAAACAATCAACAGAATGTGGACCATAGTAAGTTGGACAAACATCAGGAAGATCTGAAAATCAGGTAATTTCAAAGTTGATACAATTTACCAAAAATATAGAAACATATTTACCAATTCCAAAACAATCAAGTTGTTGATTGTCGCTTCCATTATCCGAACTGGTCTTGGTTGCATTCATGTGATCAAACAAATTTCTAACAAACAGATAGACAACATTCATCAAATAAATTAACAGTGGAATATTTATCAGGATAACATACACTTTCAAGAGTTGTATAGATTGCGTGAACTTTCATTATTTGCAGTTGGAACAAACTGGGACTTTTCATCTTTTAACATATTCAGGAAAGGTTAAAATTTACCTGTAATCCATTACTGATAGTTTTGCTGTTTCAGAAGCAGTGAGATTATCAGGAAAGTTGTAACCCTCTGGTAAACAACCAACTAACTCCCAAACTTTCTTTGAGCAATTCACAGAATGTGGTCCATAGTACGTTGGACAAACATCGGGAAGATCTAGCATTGTAAAATAAAATCACAATCTAGTTGGGGAATTTTTGAACATAATTGTCACACGACAATTTGTGATACACTGACCAATTCCAAAGCAGTTTAATTGTTCTTCTCTGTCACCAGCATCAGATTGTGTTCGAGTCAAACTAAACTGAGTGTGCAAAGTCCTGGAAACAAACATAACAATAATTATTATTTTCAATTAAAGTGTATGTGCTGATAAGAATGGCAAAGAAGAAAAGTTCTTGCTCTATACTTTATGATGATCGAAACAAATTGAATAGCGATCAGAGAATGACTTTGAATATCAAAATAAACAAAGAACTTGCCGATAATTCAATAATGACAAATTGGACACTTTAGAAGCTGTGAGATTATCAGGAAGATTGAAACCTTCTGGTAAACAACTAACTAGCTCCCAAACTTTCTTCAAACAATCAACAGAATGTGGACCATAGTAAGTTGGACAAACATCAGGAAGATCTGAAAATCAGGTAATTTCAAAGTTGATACAATTTACCAAAAATATAGAAACATATTTACCAATTCCAAAACAATCAAGTTGTTGATTGTCGCTTCCATTATCCGAACTGGTCTTGGTTGCATTCATGTGATCAAACAAATTTCTAACAAACAGATAGACAACATTCATCAAATAAATTAACAGTGGAATATTTATCAGGATAACATACACTTTCAAGAGTTGTATAGATTGTGTGAACTTTCATTATTTGCAGTTGGAACAAACTGGGACTTTTCATCTTTTAACATATTCAGGAAAGGTTAAAATTTACCTGTAATCCATTACTGATAGATTTGCTGTTTCAGAAGCAGTGAGATTATCAGGAAAGTTGTAACCCTCTGGTAAACAACCAACTAACTCCCAAACTTTCTTTGAGCAATTCACAGAATGTGGTCCATAGTACGTTGGACAAACATCGGGAAGATCTAGCATTGTAAAATAAAATCACAATCTAGTTGGAGAATTTTTGAACATAATTGTCACACGACAATTTGTGATACACTGACCAATTCCAAAGCAGTTTAATTGTTCTTCTCTGTCACCAGCATCAGATTGTGTCCGAGTCAAAGTAACCTGACTGTGCAAAGTCCTGGAAACAAACATAACAATAATCTTTCCAATTGAAGTTTATGTGCTGATAAGAATGGCAAAGTAGAAAAGTTCTTGCTCTATACTTTATGATGATCGAAACAAATTGAATAGCGATCAGAGAATGACTTTGAATATCAAAATAAACAAAGAACTTGCCGATAATTCAATAATGACAAATTGGACACTTTAGAAGCTGTGAGATTATCGGGAAAATTGAAACCTTCTGGTAAACAACTAACTAGCTCCCAAACTTTCTTCAAACAATCAACAGAATGTGGACCATAGTAAGTTGGACAAACATCAGGAAGATCTGAAAATCAGGTAATTTCAAAGTTAATACAATTTACCAAAAATATAGAAACATATTTACCAATTCCAAAACAATCAAGTTGTTGATTGTCGCTTCCATTATCCGAACTGGTCTTGGTTGCATTCATGTGATCAAACAAATTTCTAACAAACAGATAGACAACATTCATCAAATAAATTAACAGTGGAATATTTATCAGGATAACATACACTTTCAAGAGTTGTATAGATTGTGTGAACTTTCATTATTTGCAGTTGGAACAAACTGGGACTTTTCATCTTTTAACATATTCAGGAAAGGTTAAAATTTACCTGTAATCCATTGCTGATAGATTTGCTGTTTCAGAAGCAGTGAGATTATCAGGAAAGTTGTAACCCTCTGGTAAACAACCAACTAACTCCCAAACTTTCTTTGAGCAATTCACAGAATGTGGTCCATAGTACATTGGACAAACATCGGGAAGATCTAGCATTGTAAAATAAAATCACAATCTAGTTGGAGAATTTTTGAACATAATTGTCACACGACAATTTGTGATACACTGACCAATTCCAAAGCAGTTTAATTGTTCTTCTCTGTCACCAGCATCAGATTGTGTTCGAGTCAAACTAAACTGAGTGTGCAAAGTCCTGGAAACAAACATAACAATAATTATTATTTTCAATTAAAGTGTATGTGCTGATAAGAATGGCAAAGTAGAAAAGTTCTTGCTCTATACTTTATGATGATCGAAACAAATTGAATAGCGATCAGAGAATGACTTTGAATATCAAAATAAACAAAGAACTTGCCGATAATTCAATAATGACAAATTGGACACTTTAGAAGCTGTGAGATTATCAGGAAGATTGAAACCTTCTGGTAAACAACTAACTAGCTCCCAAACTTTCTTCAAACAATCAACAGAATGTGGACCATAGTAGGTTGGACAAACATCAGGAAGATCTGAAAATCAGGTAATTTCAAAGTTGATATAATTTACCAAAAATATAGAAACATATTTACCAATTCCAAAACAATCAAGTTGTTGATTGTCGCTTCCATTATCCGAACTGGTCTTGGTTGCATTCATGTGATCAAACAAATTTCTAACAAACAGATAGACAACATTCATCAAATAAATTAACAGTGGAATATTTATCAGGATAACATACACTTTCAAGAGTTGTATAGATTGTGTGAACTTTCATTATTTGCAGTTGGAACAAACTGGGACTTTTCATCTTTTAACATATTCAGGAAAGGTTAAAATTTACCTGTAATCCATTACTGATAGATTTGCTGTTTCAGAAGCAGTGAGATTATCAGGAAAGTTGTAACCCTCTGGTAAACAACCAACTAACTCCCAAACTTTCTTTGAGCAATTCACAGAATGTGGTCCATAGTACGTTGGACAAACATCGGGAAGATCTAGCATTGTAAAATAAAATCACAATCTAGTTGGAGAATTTTTGAACATAATTGTCACACGACAATTTGTGATACACTGACCAATTCCAAAGCAGTTTAATTGTTCTTCTCTGTCACCAGCATCAGATTGTGTCCGAGTCAAAGTAACCTGACTGTGCAAAGTCCTGGAAACAAACATAACAATAATCTTTCCAATTGAAGTTTATGTGCTGATAAGAATGGCAAAGTAGAAAAGTTATTGCTCTATACTTTATGATGATCGAAACAAATTGAATAGCGATCAGAGAATGACTTTGAATATCAAAATAAACAAAGAACTTGCCGATAATTCAATAATGACAAATTGGACACTTTAGAAGCTGTGAGATTATCGGGAAAATTGAAACCTTCTGGTAAACAACTAACTAGCTCCCAAACTTTCTTCAAACAATCAACAGAATGTGGACCATAGTAAGTTGGACAAACATCAGGAAGATCTGAAAATCAGGTAATTTCAAAGTTAATACAATTTACCAAAAATATAGAAACATATTTACCAATTCCAAAACAATCAAGTTGTTGATTGTCGCTTCCATTATCCGAACTGGTCTTGGTTGCATTCATGTGATCAAACAAATTTCTAACAAACAGATAGACAACATTCATCAAATAAATTAACAGTGGAATATTTATCAGGATAACATACACTTTCAAGAGTTGTATAGATTGTGTGAACTTTCATTATTTGCAGTTGGAACAAACTGGGACTTTTCATCTTTTAACATATTCAGGAAAGGTTAAAATTTACCTGTAATCCATTGCTGATAGATTTGCTGTTTCAGAAGCAGTGAGATTATCAGGAAAGTTGTAACCCTCTGGTAAACAACCAACTAACTCCCAAACTTTCTTTGAGCAATTCACAGAATGTGGTCCATAGTACATTGGACAAACATCGGGAAGATCTAGCATTGTAAAATAAAATCACAATCTAGTTGGAGAATTTTTGAACATAATTGTCACACGACAATTTGTGATACACTGACCAATTCCAAAGCAGTTTAATTGTTCTTCTCTGTCACCAGCATCAGATTGTGTTCGAGTCAAACTAAACTGAGTGTGCAAAGTCCTGGAAACAAACATAACAATAATTATTATTTTCAATTAAAGTGTATGTGCTGATAAGAATGGCAAAGTAGAAAAGTTCTTGCTCTATACTTTATGATGATCGAAACAAATTGAATAGCGATCAGAGAATGACTTTGAATATCAAAATAAACAAAGAACTTGCCGATAATTCAATAATGACAAATTGGACACTTTAGAAGCTGTGAGATTATCAGGAAGATTGAAACCTTCTGGTAAACAACTAACTAGCTCCCAAACTTTCTTCAAACAATCAACAGAATGTGGACCATAGTAGGTTGGACAAACATCAGGAAGATCTGAAAATCAGGTAATTTCAAAGTTGATATAATTTACCAAAAATATAGAAACATATTTACCAATTCCAAAACAATCAAGTTGTTGATTGTCGCTTCCATTATCCGAACTGGTCTTGGTTGCATTCATGTGATCAAACAAATTTCTAACAAACAGATAGACAACATTCATCAAATAAATTAACAGTGGAATATTTATCAGGATAACATACACTTTCAAGAGTTGTATAGATTGTGTGAACTTTCATTATTTGCAGTTGGAACAAACTGGGACTTTTCATCTTTTAACATATTCAGGAAAGGTTAAAATTTACCTGTAATCCATTACTGATAGATTTGCTGTTTCAGAAGCAGTGAGATTATCAGGAAAGTTGTAACCCTCTGGTAAACAACCAACTAACTCCCAAACTTTCTTTGAGCAATTCACAGAATGTGGTCCATAGTACGTTGGACAAACATCGGGAAGATCTAGCATTGTAAAATAAAATCACAATCTAGTTGGAGAATTTTTGAACATAATTGTCACACGACAATTTGTGATACACTGACCAATTCCAAAGCAGTTTAATTGTTCTTCTCTGTCACCAGCATCAGATTGTGTCCGAGTCAAAGTAACCTGACTGTGCAAAGTCCTGGAAACAAACATAACAATAATCTTTCCAATTGAAGTTTATGTGCTGATAAGAATGGCAAAGTAGAAAAGTTATTGCTCTATACTTTATGATGATCGAAACAAATTGAATAGCGATCAGAGAATGACTTTGAATATCAAAATAAACAAAGAACTTGCCGATAATTCAATAATGACAAATTGGACACTTTAGAAGCTGTGAGATTATCGGGAAAATTGAAACCTTCTGGTAAACAACTAACTAGCTCCCAAACTTTCTTCAAACAATCAACAGAATGTGGACCATAGTAAGTTGGACAAACATCAGGAAGATCTGAAAATCAGGTAATTTCAAAGTTAATACAATTTACCAAAAATATAGAAACATATTTACCAATTCCAAAACAATCAAGTTGTTGATTGTCGCTTCCATTATCCGAACTGGTCTTGGTTGCATTCATGTGATCAAACAAATTTCTAACAAACAGATAGACAACATTCATCAAATAAATTAACAGTGGAATATTTATCAGGATAACATACACTTTCAAGAGTTGTATAGATTGTGTGAACTTTCATTATTTGCAGTTGGAACAAACTGGGACTTTTCATCTTTTAACATATTCAGGAAAGGTTAAAATTTACCTGTAATCCATTACTGATAGATTTGCTGTTTCAGAAGCAGTGAGATTATCAGGAAAGTTGTAACCCTCTGGTAAACAACCAACTAACTCCCAAACTTTCTTTGAGCAATTCACAGAATGTGGTCCATAGTACGTTGGACAAACATCGGGAAGATCTAGCATTGTAAAATAAAATCACAATCTAGTTGGAGAATTTTTGAACATAATTGTCACACGACAATTTGTGATACACTGACCAATTCCAAAGCAGTTTAATTGTTCTTCTCTGTCACCAGCATCAGATTGTGTCCGAGTCAAAGTAACCTGACTGTGCAAAGTCCTGGAAACAAACATAACAATAATCTTTCCAATTGAAGTTTATGTGCTGATAAGAATGGCAAAGTAGAAAAGTTCTTGCTCTATACTTTATGATGATCGAAACAAATTGAATAGCGATCAGAGAATGACTTTGAATATCAAAATAAACAAAGAACTTGCCGATAATTCAATAATGACAAATTGGACACTTTAGAAGCTGTGAGATTATCGGGAAAATTGAAACCTTCTGGTAAACAACTAACTAGCTCCCAAACTTTCTTCAAACAATCAACAGAATGTGGACCATAGTAAGTTGGACAAACATCAGGAAGATCTGAAAATCAGGTAATTTCAAAGTTAATACAATTTACCAAAAATATAGAAACATATTTACCAATTCCAAAACAATCAAGTTGTTGATTGTCGCTTCCATTATCCGAACTGGTCTTGGTTGCATTCATGTGATCAAACAAATTTCTAACAAACAGATAGACAACATTCATCAAATAAATTAACAGTGGAATATTTATCAGGATAACATACACTTTCAAGAGTTGTATAGATTGTGTGAACTTTCATTATTTGCAGTTGGAACAAACTGGGACTTTTCATCTTTTAACATATTCAGGAAAGGTTAAAATTTACCTGTAATCCATTACTGATAGATTTGCTGTTTCAGAAGCAGTGAGATTATCAGGAAAGTTGTAACCCTCTGGTAAACAACCAACTAACTCCCAAACTTTCTTTGAGCAATTCACAGAATGTGGTCCATAGTACGTTGGACAAACATCGGGAAGATCTAGCATTGTAAAATAAAATCACAATCTAGTTGGAGAATTTTTGAACATAATTGTCACACGACAATTTGTGATACACTGACCAATTCCAAAGCAGTTTAATTGTTCTTCTCTGTCACCAGCATCAGATTGTGTCCGAGTCAAAGTAACCTGACTGTGCAAAGTCCTGGAAACAAACATAACAATAATCTTTCCAATTGAAGTTTATGTGCTGATAAGAATGGCAAAGTAGAAAAGTTCTTGCTCTATACTTTATGATGATCGAAACAAATTGAATAGCGATCAGAGAATGACTTTGAATATCAAAATAAACAAAGAACTTGCCGATAATTCAATAATGACAAATTGGACACTTTAGAAGCTGTGAGATTATCGGGAAAATTGAAACCTTCTGGTAAACAACTAACTAGCTCCCAAACTTTCTTCAAACAATCAACAGAATGTGGACCATAGTAAGTTGGACAAACATCAGGAAGATCTGAAAATCAGGTAATTTCAAAGTTGATACAATTTACCAAAAATATAGAAACATATTTACCAATTCCAAAACAATCAAGTTGTTGATTGTCGCTTCCATTATCCGAACTGGTCTTGGTTGCATTCATGTGATCAAACAAATTTCTAACAAACAGATAGACAACATTCATCAAATAAATTAACAGTGGAATATTTATCAGGATAACATACACTTTCAAGAGTTGTATAGATTGCGTGAACTTTCATTATTTGCAGTTGGAACAAACTGGGACTTTTCATCTTTTAACATATTCAGGAAAGGTTAAAATTTACCTGTAATCCATTACTGATAGTTTTGCTGTTTCAGAAGCAGTGAGATTATCAGGAAAGTTGTAACCCTCTGGTAAACAACCAACTAACTCCCAAACTTTCTTTGAGCAATTCACAGAATGTGGTCCATAGTACGTTGGACAAACATCGGGAAGATCTAGCATTGTAAAATAAAATCACAATCTAGTTGGGGAATTTTTGAACATAATTGTCACACGGCAATTTGTGATACACTGACCAATTCCAAAGCAGTTTAATTGTTCTTCTCTGTCACCAGCATCAGATTGTGTTCGAGTCAAACTAACCTGACTGTGCAAAGTCCTGGAAACAAACATAACAATAATCTTTCCAATTGAAGTTTATGTGCTGATAAGAATGGCAAAGTAGAAAAGTTCTTGCTCTATACTTTATGATGATCGAAACAAATTGAATAGCGATCAGAGAATGACTTTGAATATCAAAATAAACAAAGAACTTGCCGATAATTCAATAATGACAAATTGGACACTTTAGAAGCTGTGAGATTATCGGGAAAATTGAAACCTTCTGGTAAACAACTAACTAGCTCCCAAACTTTCTTCAAACAATCAACAGAATGTGGACCATAGTAAGTTGGACAAACATCAGGAAGATCTGAAAATCAGGTAATTTCAAAGTTGATACAATTTACCAAAAATATAGAAACATATTTACCAATTCCAAAACAATCAAGTTGTTGATTGTCGCTTCCATTATCCGAACTGGTCTTGGTTGCATTCATGTGATCAAACAAATTTCTAACAAACAGATAGACAACATTCATCAAATAAATTAACAGTGGAATATTTATCAGGATAACATACACTTTCAAGAGTTGTATAGATTGTGTGAACTTTCATTATTTGCAGTTGGAACAAACTGGGACTTTTCATCTTTTAACATATTCAGGAAAGGTTAAAATTTACCTGTAATCCATTACTGATAGATTTGCTGTTTCAGAAGCAGTGAGATTATCAGGAAAGTTGTAACCCTCTGGTAAACAACCAACTAACTCCCAAACTTTCTTTGAGCAATTCACAGAATGTGGTCCATAGTACGTTGGACAAACATCGGGAAGATCTAGCATTGTAAAATAAAATCACAATCTAGTTGGAGAATTTTTGAACATAATTGTCACACGACAATTTGTGATACACTGACCAATTCCAAAGCAGTTTAATTGTTCTTCTCTGTCACCAGCATCAGATTGTGTCCGAGTCAAAGTAACCTGACTGTGCAAAGTCCTGGAAACAAACATAACAATAATCTTTCCAATTGAAGTTTATGTGCTGATAAGAATGGCAAAGTAGAAAAGTTCTTGCTCTATACTTTATGATGATCGAAACAAATTGAATAGCGATCAGAGAATGACTTTGAATATCAAAATAAACAAAGAACTTGCCGATAATTCAATAATGACAAATTGGACACTTTAGAAGCTGTGAGATTATCGGGAAAATTGAAACCTTCTGGTAAACAACTAACTAGCTCCCAAACTTTCTTCAAACAATCAACAGAATGTGGACCATAGTAAGTTGGACAAACATCAGGAAGATCTGAAAATCAGGTAATTTCAAAGTTAATACAATTTACCAAAAATATAGAAACATATTTACCAATTCCAAAACAATCAAGTTGTTGATTGTCGCTTCCATTATCCGAACTGGTCTTGGTTGCATTCATGTGATCAAACAAATTTCTAACAAACAGATAGACAACATTCATCAAATAAATTAACAGTGGAATATTTATCAGGATAACATACACTTTCAAGAGTTGTATAGATTGTGTGAACTTTCATTATTTGCAGTTGGAACAAACTGGGACTTTTCATCTTTTAACATATTCAGGAAAGGTTAAAATTTACCTGTAATCCATTACTGATAGATTTGCTGTTTCAGAAGCAGTGAGATTATCAGGAAAGTTGTAACCCTCTGGTAAACAACCAACTAACTCCCAAACTTTCTTTGAGCAATTCACAGAATGTGGTCCATAGTACGTTGGACAAACATCGGGAAGATCTAGCATTGTAAAATAAAATCACAATCTAGTTGGAGAATTTTTGAACATAATTGTCACACGACAATTTGTGATACACTGACCAATTCCAAAGCAGTTTAATTGTTCTTCTCTGTCACCAGCATCAGATTGTGTCCGAGTCAAAGTAACCTGACTGTGCAAAGTCCTGGAAACAAACATAACAATAATCTTTCCAATTGAAGTTTATGTGCTGATAAGAATGGCAAAGTAGAAAAGTTCTTGCTCTATACTTTATGATGATCGAAACAAATTGAATAGCGATCAGAGAATGACTTTGAATATCAAAATAAACAAAGAACTTGCCGATAATTCAATAATGACAAATTGGACACTTTAGAAGCTGTGAGATTATCGGGAAAATTGAAACCTTCTGGTAAACAACTAACTAGCTCCCAAACTTTCTTCAAACAATCAACAGAATGTGGACCATAGTAAGTTGGACAAACATCAGGAAGATCTGAAAATCAGGTAATTTCAAAGTTGATACAATTTACCAAAAATATAGAAACATATTTACCAATTCCAAAACAATCAAGTTGTTGATTGTCGCTTCCATTATCCGAACTGGTCTTGGTTGCATTCATGTGATCAAACAAATTTCTAACAAACAGATAGACAACATTCATCAAATAAATTAACAGTGGAATATTTATCAGGATAACATACACTTTCAAGAGTTGTATAGATTGCGTGAACTTTCATTATTTGCAGTTGGAACAAACTGGGACTTTTCATCTTTTAACATATTCAGGAAAGGTTAAAATTTACCTGTAATCCATTACTGATAGTTTTGCTGTTTCAGAAGCAGTGAGATTATCAGGAAAGTTGTAACCCTCTGGTAAACAACCAACTAACTCCCAAACTTTCTTTGAGCAATTCACAGAATGTGGTCCATAGTACGTTGGACAAACATCGGGAAGATCTAGCATTGTAAAATAAAATCACAATCTAGTTGGGGAATTTTTGAACATAATTGTCACACGGCAATTTGTGATACACTGACCAATTCCAAAGCAGTTTAATTGTTCTTCTCTGTCACCAGCATCAGATTGTGTTCGAGTCAAACTAAACTGAGTATGCAAAGCCCTGGAAACAAACATAACAATAATCTTTTCAATTAAAGTTTATGTGCTGATAAGAATGGCAAAGTAGAAAAGTTCTTGCTCTATACTTTATGATGATCGAAACAAAATGAATAGCGATCAGAGAATGACTTTGAATATCAAAATAAACAAAGAACTTGCCGATAATTCAATAATGACAAATTGGACACTTTAGAAGCTGTGAGATTATCAGGAAAATTGAAACCTTCTGGTAAACAACTAACTAGTTCCCAAACTTTCTTCAAACAATCAACAGAATGTGGACCATAGTAAGTTGGACAAACATCAGGAAGATCTGAAAATCAGGTAATTTCAAAGTTGATAAAATTTACCAAAAATATAGAAACATATTTACCAATTCCAAAACAATCAAGTTGTTGATTGTCGCTTCCATTATCCGAACTGGTCTTGGTTGCGTTCATGTGATCAAACAAATTTCTAACAAACAGATAGACAACATTCATCAAATAAATTAACAGTGGAATATTTATCAGGATAACATACACTTTCAAGAATTGTATAGATTGTGTGAACTTTCATTATTTGCAGTTGGAATAAACTGGGACTTTTCATCTTTTAACATATTCAGGAAAGGTTAAAATTTACCTGTAATCCATTACTGATAGATTTGCTGTTTCAGAAGCAGTGAGATTATCAGGAAAGTTGTAACCCTCTGGTAAACAACCAACTAACTCCCAAACTTTCTTTGAGCAATTCACAGAATGTGGTCCATAGTACGTTGGACAAACATCGGGAAGATCTAGCATTGTAAAATAATAACACAATCTAGTTGGGGAATTTTTGAACATAATTGTTACACGACAATTTGTGATACACTGACCAATTCCAAAGCAGTTGAATTGTTCTTCTCTGTCACCAGCATCAGATTGTGTTCGAGTCAAACTAAATTGAGTATGCAAAGCCCTGGAAACAAACATAACAATAATCTTTTCAATTAAAGTTTATGTGCTGATAAGAATGGCAAAGTAGAAAAGTTATTGCTCTATACTTTATGATGATCGAAACAAATTGAATAGCGATAAGAGAATGACTTTGAATATCAAAATAAACAAAGAACTTGCCGATAATTCAATAGTGACAAATTGGACACTTTAGAAGCTGTGAGATTATCGGGAAAATTGAAACCTTCTGGTAAACAACTAACTAGCTCCCAAACTTTCTTCAAACAATCAACAGAATGTGGACCATAGTAAGTTGGACAAACATCAGGAAGATCTGAAAATCAGGTAATTTCAAAGTTGATACAATTTACCAAAAATATAGAAACATATTTACCAATTCCAAAACAATCAAGTTGTTGATTGTCGCTTCCATTATCCGAACTGGTCTTGGTTGCATTCATGTGATCAAACAAATTTCTATTAAACAGATAGACAACATTCATCAAATAAATTAACAGTGGAATATTTATCAGGATAACATACACTTTCAAGAGTTGTATAGATTGTGTGAACTTTCATTATTTGCAGTTGGAACAAACTGGGACTTTTTATCTTTTAACATATTCAGGAAAGGTTAAAATTTACCTGTAATCCATTACTGACAGATTTGCTGTTTCAGAAGCAGTGAGATTATCAGGAAAGTTGTAACCCTCTGGTAAACAACCAACTAACTCCCAAACTTTCTTTGAGCAATTCACAGAATGTGGTCCATAGTATGTTGGACAAACATCGGGAAGATCTAGCATTGTAAAATAAAATCACAATCTAGTTGGAGAATTTTTGAACATAATTGTCACACGACAATTTGTGATACACTGACCAATTCCAAAGCAGTTTAATTGTTCTTCTCTGTCACCAGCATCAGATTGTGTCCGAGTCAAAGTAACCTGACTGTGCAAAGTCCTGGAAACAAACATAACAATAATCTTTCCAATTAAAGTTGATGTGCTGATAAGAATGGTAAATGAGAAAAGTTCTTTCTCTATACTTTATGATGATCGAAACAAATTGAATAGCGATCAGAGAATGACTTTGAATGTCAAAATAAACAAAGAACTTGCCGATAATTCAATAATGACAAATTGGACACTTTAGAAGCTGTGAGATTATCAGGAAAATTGAAACCTTCTGGTAAACAACTAACTAGCTCCCAAACTTTCTTCAAACAATCAACAGAATGTGGACCATAGTAAGTTGGACAAACATCAGGAAGATCTGAAAATCAGGTAATTTCAAAGTTGATACAATTTACCAAAAATATAGAAACATATTTACCAATTCCAAAACAATCAAGTTGTTGATTGTCGCTTCCATTATCCGAACTGGTCTTGGTTGCGTTCATGTGATCAAACAAATTTCTAACAAACAGATAGACAACATTCATCAAATAAATTAACAGTGGAATATTTATCAGGATAACATACACTTTCAAGAGTTGTATAGATTGTGTGAACTTTCATTATTTGCAGTTGGAATAAACTGGGACTTTTCATCTTTTAACATATTCAGGAAAGGTTAAAATTTACCTGTAATCCATTACTGATAGATTTGCTGTTTCAGAAGCAGTGAGATTATCAGGAAAGTTGTAACCCTCTGGTAAACAACCAACTAACTCCCAAACTTTCTTTGAGCAATTCACAGAATGTGGTCCATAGTATGTTGGACAAACATCGGGAAGATCTAGCATTGTAAAATAAAATCACAATCTAGTTGGGGAATTTTTTAACATAATTGTCACAAGACAATTTGTGATACACTGACCAATTCCAAAGCAGTTTAATTGTTCTTCTCTGTCACCAGCATCAGATTGTGTTCGAGTCAAACTAAACTGAGTGTGCAAAGTCCTGGAAACAAACATAACAATAATTATTATTTTCAATTAAAGTTTATGTGCTGATAAGAATGGCAAAGTAGAAAAGTTCTTGCTCTATACTTTATGATGATCGAAACAAATTGAATAGCGATCAGAGAATGACTTTGAATATCAAAATAAACCAAGAACTTGCCGATAATTCAATAGTGACAAATTGGACACTTTAGAAGCTGTGAGATTATCGGGAAAATTGAAACCTTCTGGTAAACAACTAACTAGCTCCCAAACTTTCTTCAAACAATCAACAGAATGTGGACCATAGTAAGTTGGACAAACATCAGGAAGATCTGAAAATCAGGTAATTTCAAAGTTGATACAATTTACCAAAAATATAGAAACATATTTACCAATTCCAAAACAATCAAGTTGTTGATTGTCGCTTCCATTATCCGAACTGGTCTTGGTTGCGTTCATGTGATCAAACAAATTTCTAACAAACAGATAGACAACATTCATCAAATAAATTAACAGTGGAATATTTATCAGGATAACATACACTTTCAAGAGTTGTATAGATTGTGTGAACTTTCATTATTTGCAGTTGGAACAAACTGGGACTTTTCATCTTTTAACATATTCAGGAAAGGTTAAAATTTACCTGTAATCCATTACTGATAGATTTGCTGTTTCAGAAGCAGTGAGATTATCAGGAAAGTTGTAACCCTCTGGTAAACAACCAACTAACTCCCAAACTTTCTTTGAGCAATTCACAGAATGTGGTCCATAGTACGTTGGACAAACATCGGGAAGATCTAGCATTGTAAAATAAAATCACAATCTAGTTGGGGAATTTTTGAACATAATTGTCACATGACAATTTGTGATACACTGACCAATTCTAAAGCAGTTTAATTGTTCTTCTCTGTCACCAGCATCAGATTGTGTTCGAGTCAAACTAAACTGAGTATGCAAAGTCCTGAAAACCAACAAACAATAATCTTTTCAATTAAAGTTTATGTGCTGATAAGAATGGTAAATTAGAAAGGTTCATGCTCTATACTTTATGATGATCGAAACAAATTGAATAGCGATCAGAGAATGACTTTGAATGTCAAAATAAACAAAGAACTTACCGATAATCCAATACTGACAAATTGGACACTTTAGAAGCTGTGAGATTATCAGGAAAATTGAAACCTTCTGGTAAACAACTAACTAGCTCCCAAACTTTCTTCAAACAATCAACAGAATGTGGACCATAGTAAGTTGGACAAACATCAGGAAGATCTGAAAATCAGGTAATTTCAAAGTTGATACAATTTACAAAAAATATAAAAACATATTGACCAATTCCAAAACAATCAAGTTGTTGATTGTCGCTTCCATTATCCGAACTGGTCTTGGTTGCATTCATGTGATCAAACAAATTTCTAAGAAACAGATTGACAACATTCATCAAATAAATTAACAGTGGAATATTTATCAGGATAACATACACTTTCAAGAGTTGTATAGATTGTGTGAACTTTCATTATTTGCAGTTGGAACAAACTGGGACTTTTCATCTTTTAACATATTCAGGAAAGGTTAAAATTTACCTGTAATCCATTACTGATAGATTTGCTGTTTCAGAAGCAGTGAGATTATCAGGAAAGTTGTAACCCTCTGGTAAACAACCAACTAACTCCCAAACTTTCTTTGAGCAATTCACAGAATGTGGTCCATAGTATGTTGGACAAACATCGGGAAGATCTAGCATTGTAAAATAAAATCACAATCTAGTTGGAGAATTTTTGAACATAATTGTCACACGACAATTTGTGATACACTGACCAATTCCAAAGCAGTTTAATTGTTCTTCTCTGTCACCAGCATCAGATTGTGTCCGAGTCAAAGTAACCTGACTGTGCAAAGTCCTGGAAACAAACATAACAATAATCTTTCCAATTAAAGTTGATGTGCTGATAAGAATGGTAAATGAGAAAAGTTCTTTCTCTATACTTTATGATGATCGAAACAAATTGAATAGCGATAAGAGAATGACTTTGAATGTCAAAATAAACAAAGAACTTGCCGATAATTCAATAATGACAAATTGGACACTTTAGAAGCTGTGAGATTATCAGGAAAATTGAAACCTTCTGGTAAACAACTAACTAGCTCCCAAACTTTCTTCAAACAATCAACAGAATGTGGACCATAGTAAGTTGGACAAACATCAGGAAGATCTGAAAATCAGGTAATTTCAAAGTTGATACAATTTACCAAAAATATAGAAACATATTTACCAATTCCAAAACAATCAAGTTGTTGATTGTCGCTTCCATTATCCGAACTGGTCTTGGTTGCATTCATGTGATCAAACAAATTTCTAACAAACAGATAGACAACATTCATCAAATAAATTAACAGTGGAATATTTATCAGGATAACATACACTTTCAAGAGTTGTATAGATTGTGTGAACTTTCATTATTTGCAGTTGGAATAAACTGGGACTTTTCATCTTTTAACATATTCAGGAAAGGTTAAAATTTACCTGTAATCCATTACTGATAGATTTGCTGTTTCAGAAGCAGTGAGATTATCAGGAAAGTTGTAACCCTCTGGTAAACAACCAACTAACTCCCAAACTTTCTTTGAGCAATTCACAGAATGTGGTCCATAGTATGTTGGACAAACATCGGGAAGATCTAGCATTGTAAAATAAAATCACAATCTAGTTGGGGAATTTTTTAACATAATTGTCACAAGACAATTTGTGATACACTGACCAATTCCAAAGCAGTTTAATTGTTCTTCTCTGTCACCAGCATCAGATTGTGTTCGAGTCAAACTAAACTGAGTGTGCAAAGTCCTGGAAACAAACATAACAATAATTATTATTTTCAATTAAAGTTTATGTGCTGATAAGAATGGCAAAGTAGAAAAGTTCTTGCTCTATACTTTATGATGATCGAAACAAATTGAATAGCGATAAGAGAATGACTTTGAATATCAAAATAAACAAAGAACTTGCCGATAATTCAATACTGACAAATTGGACACTTTAGAAGCTGTGAGATTATCAGGAAAATTGAAACCTTCTGGTAAACAACTAACTAGTCCCCAAACTTTCTTCAAACATTCAACAGAATGTGGACCATAGTAAGTTGGACAAACATCAGGAAGATCTGAAAATCAGGTAATTTCAAAGTTGATACAATTTACCAAAAATATAGAAACATATTTACCAATTCCAAAACAATCAAGTTGTTGATTGTCGCTTCCATTATCCGAACTGGTCTTGGTTGCATTCATGTGATCAAACAAATTTCTAACAAACAGATAGACAACATTCATCAAATAAATTAACAGTGGAATATTTATCAGGATAACATACACTTTCAAGAGTTGTATAGATTGTGTGAACTTTCATTATTTGCAGTTGGAACAAACTGGGACTTTTCATCTTTTAACATATTCAGGAAAGGTTAAAATTTACCTGTAATCCATTGCTGATAGATTTGCTGTTTCAGAAGCAGTGAGATTATCAGGAAAGTTGTAACCCTCTGGTAAACAACCAACTAACTCCCAAACTTTCTTTGAGCAATTCACAGAATGTGGTCCATAGTACGTTGGACAAACATCGGGAAGATCTAGCATTGTAAAATAAAATCACAATCTAGTTGGAGAATTTTTGAACATAATTGTCACACGACAATTTGTGATACACTGACCAATTCCAAAGCAGTTGAATTGTTCTTCTCTGTCACCAGCATCAGATTGTGTTCGAGTCAAACTAAACTGAGTATGCAAAGCCCTAGAAACAAACATAACAATAATCTTTTCAATTAAAGTTTATGTGCTGATAAGAATGGCAAAGTAGAAAAGTTCTTGCTCTATACTTTATGATGATCGAAACAAATTGAATAGCGATAAGAGAATGACTTTGAATGTCAAAATAAACAAAGAACTTGCCGATAATTCAATAATGACAAATTGGACACTTTAGAAGCTGTGAGATTATCGGGAAAATTGAAACCTTCTGGTAAACAACTAACTAGCTCCCAAACTTTCTTCAAACAATCAACAGAATGTGGACCATAGTAAGTTGGACAAACATCAGGAAGATCTGAAAATCAGGTAATTTCAAAGTTGATACAATTTACCAAAAATATAGAAACATATTTACCAATTCCAAAACAATCAAGTTGTTGATTGTCGCTTCCATTATCCGAACTGGTCTTGGTTGCGTTCATGTGATCAAACAAATTTCTAAGAAACAGATAGACAACATTCATCAAATAAATTAACAGTGGAATATTTATCAGGATAACATACACTTTCAAGAGTTGTATAGATTGTGTGAACTTTCATTATTTGCAGTTGGAACAAACTGGGACTTTTCATCTTTTAACATATTCAGGAAAGGTTAAAATTTACCTGTAATCCATTACTGATAGATTTGCTGTTTCAGAAGCAGTGAGATTATCAGGAAAGTTGTAACCCTCTGGTAAACAACCAACTAACTCCCAAACTTTCTTTGAGCAATTCACAGAATGTGGTCCATAGTACGTTGGACAAACATCGGGAAGATCTAGCATTGTAAAATAAAATCACAATCTAGTTGGGGAATTTTTGAACATAATTGTCACATGACAATTTGTGATACACTGACCAATTCTAAAGCAGTTTAATTGTTCTTCTCTGTCACCAGCATCAGATTGTGTTCGAGTCAAACTAAACTGAGTATGCAAAGTCCTGAAAACCAACAAACAATAATCTTTTCAATTAAAGTTTATGTGCTGATAAGAATGGTAAATTAGAAAGGTTCATGCTCTATACTTTATGATGATCGAAACAAATTGAATAGCGATCAGAGAATGACTTTGAATGTCAAAATAAACAAAGAACTTACCGATAATCCAATACTGACAAATTGGACACTTTAGAAGCTGTGAGATTATCAGGAAAATTGAAACCTTCTGGTAAACAACTAACTAGCTCCCAAACTTTCTTCAAACAATCAACAGAATGTGGACCATAGTAAGTTGGACAAACATCAGGAAGATCTGAAAATCAGGTAATTTCTAAGTTGATACAATTTACAAAAAATATAGAAACATATTTACCAATTCCAAAACAATCAAGTTGTTGATTGTCGCTTCCATTATCCGAACTGGTCTTGGTTGCATTCATGTGATCAAACAAATTTCTAAGAAACAGATAGACAACATTCATCAAATAAATTAACAGTGGAATATTTATCAGGATAACATACACTTTCAAGAGTTGTATAGATTGTGTGAACTTTCATTATTTGCAGTTGGAACAAACTGGGACTTTTCATCTTTTAACATATTCAGGAAAGGTTAAAATTTACCTGTAATCCATTACTGATAGATTTGCTGTTTCAGAAGCAGTGAGATTATCAGGAAAGTTGTAACCCTCTGGTAAACAACCAACTAACTCCCAAACTTTCTTCGAGCAATTCACAGAATGTGGTCCATAGTACGTTGGACAAACATCGGGAAGATCTAGCATTGTAAAATAAAATCACAATCTAGTTGGAGAATTTTTGAACATAATTGTCACACGACAATTTGTGATACACTGACCAATTCCAAAGCAGTTTAATTGTTCTTCTCTGTCACCAGCATCAGATTGTGTCCGAGTCAAAGTAACCTGACTGTGCAAAGTCCTGGAAACAAACATAACAATAATCTTTCCAATTAAAGTTGATGTGCTGATAAGAATGGTAAATTAGAAAAGTTCTTGCTCTATACTTTATGATGATCGAAACAAATTGAATAGCGATCAGAGAATGACTTTGAATATCAAAATAAACAAAGAACTTGCCGATAATCCAATAGTGACAAATTGGACACTTCAGAAGCTGTGAGATTATCAGGAAAATTGAAACCTTCTGGTAAACAACTAACTAGCTCCCAAACTTTCTTCAAACAATCAACAGAATGTGGACCATAGTAAGTTGGACAAACATCAGGAAGATCTGAAAATCAGGTAATTTCTAAGTTGATACAATTTACAAAAAATATAGAAACATATTTACCAATTCCAAAACAATCAAGTTGTTGATTGTCGCTTCCATTATCCGAACTGGTCTTGGTTGCATTCATGTGATCAAACAAATTTCTATCAAACAGATAGACAACATTCATCAAATAAATTAACAGTGGAATATTTATCAGGATAACATACACTTTCAAGAGTTGTATAGATTGTGTGAACTTTCATTATTTGCAGTTGGAACAAACTGGGACTTTTTATCTTTTAACATATTCAGGAAAGGTTAAAATTTACCTGTAATCCATTACTGATAGATTTGCTGTTTCAGAAGCAGTGAGATTATCAGGAAAGTTGTAACCCTCTGGTAAACAACCAACCAACTCCCAAACTTTCTTTGAGCAATTCACAGAATGTGGTCCATAGTACGTTGGACAAACATCGGGAAGATCTAGCATTGTAAAATAATATCACAATCTAGTTGGGGAATTTTTGAACATAATTGTTACACGACAATTTGTGATACACTGACCAATTCCAAAGCAGTTGAATTGTTCTTCTCTGTCACCAGCATCAGATTGTGTTCGAGTCAAACTAAACTGACTGTGCAAAGCTCTGGAAACAAACATAACAATAATCTTTTCAATTAAAGTTTATTTGCTGATAAGAATGGCTAAGTAGAAAAGTTCTTGCTCTATACTTTATGATGATCGAAACAAATTGAATAGCGATAAGAGAATGACTTTGAATGTCAAAATAAACAAAGAACTTGCCGATAATTCAATAGTGACAAATTGGACACTTTAGAAGCTGTGAGATTATCAGGAAAATTGAAACCTTCTGGTAAACAACTAACTAGCTCCCAAACTTTCTTCAAACAATCAACAGAATGTGGACCATAGTAAGTTGGACAAACATCAGGAAGATCTGAAAATCAGGTAATTTCAAAGTTGATACAATTTACCAAAAATATAGAAACATATTTACCAATTCCAAAACAATCAAGTTGTTGATTGTCGCTTCCATTATCCGAACTGGTCTTGGTTGCATTCATGTGATCAAACAAATTTCTAACAAACAGATAGACAACATTCATCAAATAAATTAACAGTGGAATATTTATCAGGATAACACACACTTTCAAGAGTTGTATAGATTGTGTGAACTTTCATTATTTGCAGTTGGAACAAACTGGGACTTTTCATCTTTCAACATATTCAGGAAAGGTTAAAATTTACCTGTAATCCATTACTGATAGATTTGCTGTTTCAGAAGCAGTGAGATTATCAGGAAAGTTGTAACCCTCTGGTAAACAACCAACTAACTCCCAAACTTTCTTCGAGCAATTCACAGAATGTGGTCCATAGTACGTTGGACAAACATCGGGAAGATCTAGCATTGTAAAATAAAATCACAATCTAGTTGGAGAATTTTTGAACATAATTGTCACACGACAATTTGTGATACACTGACCAATTCCAAAGCAGTTTAATTGTTCTTCTCTGTCACCAGCATCAGATTGTGTCCGAGTCAAAGTAACCTGACTGTGCAAAGTCCTGGAAACAAACATAACAATAATCTTTCCAATTAAAGTTGATGTGCTGATAAGAATGGTAAATTAGAAAAGTTCTTGCTCTATACTTTATGATGATCGAAACAAATTGAATAGCGATCAGAGAATGACTTTGAATATCAAAATAAACAAAGAACTTGCCGATAATCCAATAGTGACAAATTGGACACTTCAGAAGCTGTGAGATTATCAGGAAAATTGAAACCTTCTGGTAAACAACTAACTAGCTCCCAAACTTTCTTCAAACAATCAACAGAATGTGGACCATAGTAAGTTGGACAAACATCAGGAAGATCTGAAAATCAGGTAATTTCTAAGTTGATACAATTTACAAAAAATATAGAAACATATTTACCAATTCCAAAACAATCAAGTTGTTGATTGTCGCTTCCATTATCCGAACTGGTCTTGGTTGCATTCATGTGATCAAACAAATTTCTATCAAACAGATAGACAACATTCATCAAATAAATTAACAGTGGAATATTTATCAGGATAACATACACTTTCAAGAGTTGTATAGATTGTGTGAACTTTCATTATTTGCAGTTGGAACAAACTGGGACTTTTTATCTTTTAACATATTCAGGAAAGGTTAAAATTTACCTGTAATCCATTACTGATAGATTTGCTGTTTCAGAAGCAGTGAGATTATCAGGAAAGTTGTAACCCTCTGGTAAACAACCAACTAACTCCCAAACTTTCTTTGAGCAATTCACAGAATGTGGTCCATAGTATGTTGGACAAACACCGGGAAGATCTAGCATTGTAAAATAAAATCACAATCTAGTTGGGGAATTTTTGAACATAATTGTCACATGACAATTTGTGATACACTGACCAATTCCAAAGCAGTTTAATTGTTCTTCTCTGTCACCAGCATCAGATTGTGTTCGAGTCAAACTAAACTGACTGTGCAAAGTCCTGGAAACAAACATAACAATAATTATTATTTTCAATCAAAGTTTATGTGCTGATAAGAATGGCAAAGTAGAAAAGTTCTTGCTCTATACTTTATGATGATTTAAACAAATTGAATAGCGATCAGAGAATGACTTTGAATATCAAAATAAACAAAGAACTTGCCGATAATTCAATAGTGACAAATTGGACACTTTAGAAGCTGTGAGATTATCAGGAAAATTGAAACCTTCTGGTAAACAACTAACTAGCTCCCAAACTTTCTTCAAACAATCAACAGAATGTGGACCATAGTAAGTTGGACAAACATCAGGAAGATCTGAAAATCAGGTAATTTCTAAGTTGATTCAATTTACAAAAAATATAAAAACATATTTACCAATTCCAAAACAATCAAGTTGTCGATTGTCGCTTCCATTATCCGAACTGGTCTTGGTTGCATTCATGTGATCAAACAAATTTCTAACAAACAGATAGACAACATTCATCAAATAAATTAACAGTGGAATATTTATCAGGATAACATACACTTTCAAGAGTTGTATAGATTGTGTGAACTTTCATTATTTGCAGTTGGAACAAACTGGGACTTTTCATCTTTTAACATATTCAGGAAAGGTTAAAATTTACCTGTAATCCATTACTGATAGATTTGCTGTTTCAGAAGCAGTGAGATTATCAGGAAAGTTGTAACCCTCTGGTAAACAACCAACTAACTCCCAAACTTTCTTTGAGCAATTCACAGAATGTGGTCCGTAGTATGTTGGACAAACATCGGGAAGATCTAGCATTGTAAAATAATATCACAATCTAGTTGGGGAATTTTTGAACATAATTGTCACATGACAATTTGTGATACACTGACCAATTCCAAAGCAGTTTAATTGTTCTTCTCTGTCACCAGCATCAGATTGTGTTCGAGTCAAACTAAACTGAGTATGCAAAGCCCTGAAAACCAACAAACAATAATCTTTTCAATTAAAGTTTATGTGCTGATAAGAATGGTAAATTAGAAAAGTTCTTGTTCCACACTTTATGATGATCGAAACAAATTGGCTAACAATCAGCGAATGACTTTGAATATCAAAATAAACAAAGAACTTGCCGATAATCCAATAGTGACAAATTGGACACTTCAGAAGCTGTGAGATTATCAGGAAAATTGAAACCTTCTGGTAAACAACTAACTAGCTCCCAAACTTTCTTCAAACAATCAACAGAATGTGGACCATAGTAAGTTGGACAAACATCAGGAAGATCTGAAAATCAGGTAATTTCTAAGTTGATACAATTTACAAAAAATATAGAAACATATTTACCAATTCCAAAACAATCAAGTTGTTGATTGTCGCTTCCATTATCCGAACTGGTCTTGGTTGCATTCATGTGATCAAACAAATTTCTATCAAACAGATAGACAACATTCATCAAATAAATTAACAGTGGAATATTTATCAGGATAACATACACTTTCAAGAGTTGTATAGATTGTGTGAACTTTCATTATTTGCAGTTGGAACAAACTGGGACTTTTTATCTTTTAACATATTCAGGAAAGGTTAAAATTTACCTGTAATCCATTACTGATAGATTTGCTGTTTCAGAAGCAGTGAGATTATCAGGAAAGTTGTAACCCTCTGGTAAACAACCAACTAACTCCCAAACTTTCTTTGAGCAATTCACAGAATGTGGTCCATAGTATGTTGGACAAACATCGGGAAGATCTAGCATTGTAAAATAAAATCACAATCTAGTTGGAGAATTTTTGAACATAATTGTCACACGACAATTTGTGATACACTGACCAATTCCAAAGCAGTTTAATTGTTCTTCTCTGTCACCAGCATCAGATTGTGTCCGATTCAAAGTAACCTGACTGTGCAAAGTCCTGGAAACAAACATAACAATAATCTTTCCAATTAAAGTTGATGTGCTGATAAGAATGGTAAATGAGAAAAGTTCTTGCTCTATACTTTATGATGATCGAAACAAATTGAATAGCGATCAGAGAATGACTTTGAATATCAAAATAAACAAAGAACTTGCCGATAATTCAATAGTGACAAATTGGACACTTTAGAAGCTGTGAGATTATCGGGAAAATTGAAACCTTCTGGTAAACAACTAACTAGCTCCCAAACTTTCTTCAAACAATCAACAGAATGTGGACCATAGTAAGTTGGACAAACATCAGGAAGATCTGAAAATCAGGTAATTTCAAAGTTGATACAATTTACAAAAAATATAAAAACATATTTACCAATTCCAAAACAATCAAGTTGTTGATTGTCGCTTCCATTATCCGAACTGGTCTTGGTTGCATTCATGTGATCAAACAAATTTCTATCAAACAGATAGACAACATTCATCAAATAAATTAACAGTGGAATATTTATCAGGATAACATACACTTTCAAGAGTTGTATAGATTGTGTGAACTTTCATTATTTGCAGTTGGAACAAACTGGGACTTTTTATCTTTTAACATATTCAGGAAAGGTTAAAATTTACCTGTAATCCATTACTGATAGATTTGCTGTTTCAGAAGCAGTGAGATTATCAGGAAAGTTGTAACCCTCTGGTAAACAACCAACTAACTCCCAAACTTTCTTTGAGCAATTCACAGAATGTGGTCCATAGTATGTTGGACAAACATCGGGAAGATCTAGCATTGTAAAATAAAATCACAATCTAGTTGGAGAATTTTTGAACATAATTGTCACACGACAATTTGTGATACACTGACCAATTCCAAAGCAGTTTAATTGTTCTTCTCTGTCACCAGCATCAGATTGTGTCCGAGTCAAAGTAACCTGACTGTGCAAAGTCCTGGAAACAAACATAACAATAATCTTTCCAATTAAAGTTGATGTGCTGATAAGAATGGTAAATGAGAAAAGTTCTTGCTCTATACTTTATGATGATCGAAACAAATTGAATAGCGATCAGAGAATGACTTTGAATATCAAAATAAACAAAGAACTTGCCGATAATTCAATAGTGACAAATTGGACACTTTAGAAGCTGTGAGATTATCGGGAAAATTGAAACCTTCTGGTAAACAACTAACTAGCTCCCAAACTTTCTTCAAACAATCAACAGAATGTGGACCATAGTAAGTTGGACAAACATCAGGAAGATCTGAAAATCAGGTAATTTCAAAGTTGATACAATTTACAAAAAATATAAAAACATATTGACCAATTCCAAAACAATCAAGTTGTTGATTGTCGCTTCCATTATCCGAACTGGTCTTGGTTGCATTCATGTGATCAAACAAATTTCTAACAAACAGATAGACAACATTCATCAAATAAATTAACAGTGGAATATTTATCAGGATAACATACACTTTCAAGAGTTGTATAGATTGTGTGAACTTTCATTATTTGCAGTTGGAACAAACTAAGACTTTTCATCTTTTAACATATTCTACAAGGGTTAAAATTTACCTGTAATCCAATACTGATAGATTTGCTGTTTCAGAAGCAGTGAGATTATCAGGAAAGTTGTAACCCTCTGGTAAACAACCAACTAACTCCCAAACTTTCTTTGAGCAATTCACAGAATGTGGTCCATAGTACGTTGGACAAACATCGAGAAGATCTAGCATTGTAAAATAAAATCACAATCTAGTTGGGGAATTTTTGAACATAATTGTCACATGACAATTTGTGATACACTGACCAATTCCAAAGCAGTTTAATTGTTCTTCTCTGTCACCAGCATCAGATTGTGTTCGAGTCAAACTAAACTGACTGTGCAAAGTCCTGGAAACAAACATAACAATAATTATTATTTTCAATCAAAGTTGATGTGCTGATAAGAATGGCAAAGTAGAAAAGTTCTTGCTCTATACTTTATGATGATTTAAACAAATTGAATAGCGATCAGAGAATGACTTTGAATATCAAAATAAACCAAGAACTTGCCGATAATTCAATAGTGACAAATTGGACACTTTAGAAGCTGTGAGATTATCAGGAAAATTGAAACCTTCTGGTAAACAACTAACTAGCTCCCAAACTTTCTTCAAACAATCAACAGAATGTGGACCATAGTAAGTTGGACAAACATCAGGAAGATCTGAAAATCAGGTAATTTCTAAGTTGATTCAATTTACAAAAAATATAAAAACATATTTACCAATTCCAAAACAATCAAGTTGTTGATTGTCGCTTCCATTATCCGAACTGGTCTTGGTTGCATTCATGTGATCAAACAAATTTCTAACAAACAGATAGACAACATTCATCAAATAAATTAACAGTGGAATATTTATCAGGATAACATACACTTTCAAGAGTTGTATAGATTGTGTGAACTTTCATTATTTGCAGTTGGAACAAACTGGGACTTTTCATCTTTTAACATATTCAGGAAAGGTTAAAATTTACCTGTAATCCATTACTGATAGATTTGCTGTTTCAGAAGCAGTGAGATTATCAGGAAAGTTGTAACCCTCTGGTAAACAACCAACTAACTCCCAAACTTTCTTTGAGCAATTCACAGAATGTGGTCCATAGTATGTTGGACAAACATCGGGAAGATCTAGCATTGTAAAATAATATCACAATCTAGTTGGGGAATTTTTAAACATAATTGTCACATGACAATTTGTGATACACTGACCAATTCCAAAGCAGTTTAATTGTTCTTCTCTGTCACCAGCATCAGATTGTGTTCGAGTCAAACTAAACTGAGTATGCAAAGCCCTGAAAACCAACAAACACAAATCTTTTCAATTAAAGTTTATGTGCTGATAAGAATGGTAAATTAGAAAAGTTCTTGTTCCACACTTTATGATGATCGAAACAAATTGGCTAACAATCAGCGAATGACTTTGAATATCAAAATAAACAAAGAACTTGCCGATAATCCAATAGTGACAAATTGGACACTTCAGAAGCTGTGAGATTATCAGGAAAATTGAAACCTTCTGGTAAACAACTAACTAGCTCCCAAACTTTCTTCAAACAATCAACAGAATGTGGACCATAGTAAGTTGGACAAACATCAGGAAGATCTGAAAATCAGGTAATTTCTAAGTTGATTCAATTTACAAAAAATATAAAAACATATTTACCAATTCCAAAACAATCAAGTTGTTGATTGTCGCTTCCATTATCCGAACTGGTCTTGGTTGCATTCATGTGATCAAACAAATTTCTAACAAACAGATAGACAACATTCATCAAATAAATTAACAGTGGAATATTTATCAGGATAACATACACTTTCAAGAGTTGTATAGATTGTGTGAACTTTCATTATTTGCAGTTGGAACAAACTGGGACTTTTCATCTTTTAACATATTCAGGAAAGGTTAAAATTTACCTGTAATCCATTACTGATAGATTTGCTGTTTCAGAAGCAGTGAGATTATCAGGAAAGTTGTAACCCTCTGGTAAACAACCAACTAACTCCCAAACTTTCTTTGAGCAATTCACAGAATGTGGTCCATAGTATGTTGGACAAACATCGGGAAGATCTAGCATTGTAAAATAATATCACAATCTAGTTGGGGAATTTTTGAACATAATTGTCAGATGACAATTTGTGATACACTGACCAATTCCAAAGCAGTTTAATTGTTCTTCTCTGTCACCAGCATCAGATTGTGTTCGAGTCAAACTAAACTGAGTATGCAAAGCCCTGAAAACCAACAAACAAAAATCTTTTCAATTAAAGTTTATGTGCTGATCAGAATGGTAAATTAGAAAAGTTCTTGTTCCACACTTTATGATGATCGAAACAAATTGAATAGCGATAAGAGAATGACTTTGAATATCAAAATAAACAAAGAACTTGCCGATAATCCAATAGTGACAAATTGGACACTTCAGAAGCTGTGAGATTATCAGGAAAATTGAAACCTTCTGGTAAACAACTAACTAGCTCCCAAACTTTCTTCAAACAATCAACAGAATGTGGACCATAGTAAGTTGGACAAACATCAGGAAGATCTGAAAATCAGGTAATTTCTAAGTTGATACAATTTACCAAAAATATAGAAACATATTTACCAATTCCAAAACAATCAAGTTGTTGATTGTCGCTTCCATTATCCGAACTGGTCTTGGTTGCATTCATGTGATCAAACAAATTTCTAACAAACAGATAGACAACATTCATCAAATAAATTAACAGTGGAATATTTATCAGGATAACATACACTTTCAAGAGTTGTATAGATTGTGTGAACTTTCATTATTTGCAGTTGGAACAAACTAAGACTTTTCATCTTTTAACGTATTCTACAAGGGTTAAAATTTACCTGTAATCCAATACTGATAGATTTGCTGTTTCAGAAGCAGTGAGATTATCAGGAAAGTTGTAACCCTCTGGTAAACAACCAACTAACTCCCAAACTTTCTTTGAGCAATTCACAGAATGTGGTCCATAGTATGTTGGACAAACATCGGGAAGATCTAGCATTGTAAAATAAAATCACAATCTAGTTGGAGAATTTTTGAACATAATTGTCACACGACAATTTGTGATACACTGACCAATTCCAAAGCAGTTTAATTGTTCTTCTCTGTCACCAGCATCAGATTGTGTCCGAGTCAAAGTAACCTGACTGTGCAAAGTCCTGGAAACAAACATAACAATAATCTTTCCAATTAAAGTTGATGTGCTGATAAGAATGGTAAATGAGAAAAGTTCTTGCTCTATACTTTATGATGATCGAAACAAATTGAATAGCGATCAGAGAATGACTTTGAATATCAAAATAAACAAAGAACTTGCCGATAATTCAATAGTGACAAATTGGACACTTTAGAAGCTGTGAGATTATCGGGAAAATTGAAACCTTCTGGTAAACAACTAACTAGCTCCCAAACTTTCTTCAAACAATCAACAGAATGTGGACCATAGTAAGTTGGACAAACATCAGGAAGATCTGAAAATCAGGTAATTTCAAAGTTGATACAATTTACAAAAAATATAAAAACATATTGACCAATTCCAAAACAATCAAGTTGTTGATTGTCGCTTCCATTATCCGAACTGGTCTTGGTTGCATTCATGTGATCAAACAAATTTCTAACAAACAGATAGACAACATTCATCAAATAAATTAACAGTGGAATATTTATCAGGATAACATACACTTTCAAGAGTTGTATAGATTGTGTGAACTTTCATTATTTGCAGTTGGAACAAACTAAGACTTTTCATCTTTTAACATATTCTACAAGGGTTAAAATTTACCTGTAATCCAATACTGATAGATTTGCTGTTTCAGAAGCAGTGAGATTATCAGGAAAGTTGTAACCCTCTGGTAAACAACCAACTAACTCCCAAACTTTCTTTGAGCAATTCACAGAATGTGGTCCATAGTACGTTGGACAAACATCGAGAAGATCTAGCATTGTAAAATAAAATCACAATCTAGTTGGGGAATTTTTGAACATAATTGTCACATGACAATTTGTGATACACTGACCAATTCCAAAGCAGTTTAATTGTTCTTCTCTGTCACCAGCATCAGATTGTGTTCGAGTCAAACTAAACTGACTGTGCAAAGTCCTGGAAACAAACATAACAATAATTATTATTTTCAATCAAAGTTGATGTGCTGATAAGAATGGCAAAGTAGAAAAGTTCTTGCTCTATACTTTATGATGATTTAAACAAATTGAATAGCGATCAGAGAATGACTTTGAATATCAAAATAAACCAAGAACTTGCCGATAATTCAATAGTGACAAATTGGACACTTTAGAAGCTGTGAGATTATCAGGAAAATTGAAACCTTCTGGTAAACAACTAACTAGCTCCCAAACTTTCTTCAAACAATCAACAGAATGTGGACCATAGTAAGTTGGACAAACATCAGGAAGATCTGAAAATCAGGTAATTTCTAAGTTGATTCAATTTACAAAAAATATAAAAACATATTTACCAATTCCAAAACAATCAAGTTGTTGATTGTCGCTTCCATTATCCGAACTGGTCTTGGTTGCATTCATGTGATCAAACAAATTTCTAACAAACAGATAGACAACATTCATCAAATAAATTAACAGTGGAATATTTATCAGGATAACATACACTTTCAAGAGTTGTATAGATTGTGTGAACTTTCATTATTTGCAGTTGGAACAAACTGGGACTTTTCATCTTTTAACATATTCAGGAAAGGTTAAAATTTACCTGTAATCCATTACTGATAGATTTGCTGTTTCAGAAGCAGTGAGATTATCAGGAAAGTTGTAACCCTCTGGTAAACAACCAACTAACTCCCAAACTTTCTTTGAGCAATTCACAGAATGTGGTCCATAGTATGTTGGACAAACATCGGGAAGATCTAGCATTGTAAAATAATATCACAATCTAGTTGGGGAATTTTTAAACATAATTGTCACATGACAATTTGTGATACACTGACCAATTCCAAAGCAGTTTAATTGTTCTTCTCTGTCACCAGCATCAGATTGTGTTCGAGTCAAACTAAACTGAGTATGCAAAGCCCTGAAAACCAACAAACACAAATCTTTTCAATTAAAGTTTATGTGCTGATAAGAATGGTAAATTAGAAAAGTTCTTGTTCCACACTTTATGATGATCGAAACAAATTGGCTAACAATCAGCGAATGACTTTGAATATCAAAATAAACAAAGAACTTGCCGATAATCCAATAGTGACAAATTGGACACTTCAGAAGCTGTGAGATTATCAGGAAAATTGAAACCTTCTGGTAAACAACTAACTAGCTCCCAAACTTTCTTCAAACAATCAACAGAATGTGGACCATAGTAAGTTGGACAAACATCAGGAAGATCTGAAAATCAGGTAATTTCTAAGTTGATTCAATTTACAAAAAATATAAAAACATATTTACCAATTCCAAAACAATCAAGTTGTTGATTGTCGCTTCCATTATCCGAACTGGTCTTGGTTGCATTCATGTGATCAAACAAATTTCTAACAAACAGATAGACAACATTCATCAAATAAATTAACAGTGGAATATTTATCAGGATAACATACACTTTCAAGAGTTGTATAGATTGTGTGAACTTTCATTATTTGCAGTTGGAACAAACTGGGACTTTTCATCTTTTAACATATTCAGGAAAGGTTAAAATTTACCTGTAATCCATTACTGATAGATTTGCTGTTTCAGAAGCAGTGAGATTATCAGGAAAGTTGTAACCCTCTGGTAAACAACCAACTAACTCCCAAACTTTCTTTGAGCAATTCACAGAATGTGGTCCATAGTATGTTGGACAAACATCGGGAAGATCTAGCATTGTAAAATAATATCACAATCTAGTTGGGGAATTTTTGAACATAATTGTCAGATGACAATTTGTGATACACTGACCAATTCCAAAGCAGTTTAATTGTTCTTCTCTGTCACCAGCATCAGATTGTGTTCGAGTCAAACTAAACTGAGTATGCAAAGCCCTGAAAACCAACAAACAAAAATCTTTTCAATTAAAGTTTATGTGCTGATCAGAATGGTAAATTAGAAAAGTTCTTGTTCCACACTTTATGATGATCGAAACAAATTGAATAGCGATAAGAGAATGACTTTGAATATCAAAATAAACAAAGAACTTGCCGATAATCCAATAGTGACAAATTGGACACTTCAGAAGCTGTGAGATTATCAGGAAAATTGAAACCTTCTGGTAAACAACTAACTAGCTCCCAAACTTTCTTCAAACAATCAACAGAATGTGGACCATAGTAAGTTGGACAAACATCAGGAAGATCTGAAAATCAGGTAATTTCTAAGTTGATACAATTTACCAAAAATATAGAAACATATTTACCAATTCCAAAACAATCAAGTTGTTGATTGTCGCTTCCATTATCTGAACTGGTCTTGGTTGCATTCATGTGATCAAACAAATTTCTAACAAACAGATAGACAACATTCATCAAATAAATTAACAGTGGAATATTTATCAGGATAACATACACTTTCAAGAGTTGTATAGATTGTGTGAACTTTCATTATTTGCAGTTGGAACAAACTAAGACTTTTCATCTTTTAACGTATTCTACAAGGGTTAAAATTTACCTGTAATCCAATACTGATAGATTTGCTGTTTCAGAAGCAGTGAGATTATCAGGAAAGTTGTAACCCTCTGGTAAACAACCAACTAACTCCCAAACTTTCTTTGAGCAATTCACAGAATGTGGTCCATAGTACGTTGGACAAACATCGAGAAGATCTAGCATTGTAAAATAAAATCACAATCTAGTTGGGGAATTTTTGAACATAATTGTCACATGACAATTTGTGATACACTGACCAATTCCAAAGCAGTTTAATTGTTCTTCTCTGTCACCAGCATCAGATTGTGTTCGAGTCAAACTAAACTGACTGTGCAAAGTCCTGGAAACAAACATAACAATAATTATTATTTTCAATCAAAGTTGATGTGCTGATAAGAATGGCAAAGTAGAAAAGTTCTTGCTCTATACTTTATGATGATTTAAACAAATTGAATAGCGATCAGAGAATGACTTTGAATATCAAAATAAACCAAGAACTTGCCGATAATTCAATAGTGACAAATTGGACACTTTAGAAGCTGTGAGATTATCAGGAAAATTGAAACCTTCTGGTAAACAACTAACTAGCTCCCAAACTTTCTTCAAACAATCAACAGAATGTGGACCATAGTAAGTTGGACAAACATCAGGAAGATCTGAAAATCAGGTAATTTCTAAGTTGATTCAATTTACAAAAAATATAAAAACATATTTACCAATTCCAAAACAATCAAGTTGTTGATTGTCGCTTCCATTATCCGAACTGGTCTTGGTTGCATTCATGTGATCAAACAAATTTCTAACAAACAGATAGACAACATTCATCAAATAAATTAACAGTGGAATATTTATCAGGATAACATACACTTTCAAGAGTTGTATAGATTGTGTGAACTTTCATTATTTGCAGTTGGAACAAACTGGGACTTTTCATCTTTTAACATATTCAGGAAAGGTTAAAATTTACCTGTAATCCATTACTGATAGATTTGCTGTTTCAGAAGCAGTGAGATTATCAGGAAAGTTGTAACCCTCTGGTAAACAACCAACTAACTCCCAAACTTTCTTTGAGCAATTCACAGAATGTGGTCCATAGTATGTTGGACAAACATCGGGAAGATCTAGCATTGTAAAATAATATCACAATCTAGTTGGGGAATTTTTGAACATAATTGTCAGATGACAATTTGTGATACACTGACCAATTCCAAAGCAGTTTAATTGTTCTTCTCTGTCACCAGCATCAGATTGTGTTCGAGTCAAACTAAACTGAGTATGCAAAGCCCTGAAAACCAACAAACAAAAATCTTTTCAATTAAAGTTTATGTGCTGATCAGAATGGTAAATTAGAAAAGTTCTTGTTCCACACTTTATGATGATCGAAACAAATTGAATAGCGATAAGAGAATGACTTTGAATATCAAAATAAACAAAGAACTTGCCGATAATCCAATAGTGACAAATTGGACACTTCAGAAGCTGTGAGATTATCAGGAAAATTGAAACCTTCTGGTAAACAACTAACTAGCTCCCAAACTTTCTTCAAACAATCAACAGAATGTGGACCATAGTAAGTTGGACAAACATCAGGAAGATCTGAAAATCAGGTAATTTCTAAGTTGATACAATTTACCAAAAATATAGAAACATATTTACCAATTCCAAAACAATCAAGTTGTTGATTGTCGCTTCCATTATCTGAACTGGTCTTGGTTGCATTCATGTGATCAAACAAATTTCTAACAAACAGATAAACAACATTCATCAAATAAATTAACAGTGGAATATTTATCAGGATAACATACACTTTCAAGAGTTGTATAGATTGTGTGAACTTTCATTATTTGCAGTTGGAACAAACTAAGACTTTTCATCTTTTAACGTATTCTACAAGGGTTAAAATTTACCTGTAATCCAATACTGATAGATTTGCTGTTTCAGAAGCAGTGAGATTATCAGGAAAGTTGTAACCCTCTGGTAAACAACCAACTAACTCCCAAACTTTCTTTGAGCAATTCACAGAATGTGGTCCATAGTATGTTGGACAAACATCGAGAAGATCTAGCATTGTAAAATAAAATCACAATCTAGTTGGGGAATTTTTGAACATAATTGTCACATGACAATTTGTGATACACTGACCAATTCCAAAGCAGTTTAATTGTTCTTCTCTGTCACCAGCATCAGATTGTGTTCGAGTCAAACTAAACTGAGTATGCAAAGTCCTGAAAACCAACAAACAATAATCTTTTCAATTAAAGTTTATGTGCTGATAAGAATGGTAAATTAGAAAAGTTCTTGTTCTATACTTTATGATGATCGAAACAAATTGGCTAACAAACAGCGAATGACTTTGAATGTCAAAATAAACAAAGAACTTGCCGATAATCCAATACTGACAAATTGGACACTTTAGAAGCTGTGAGATTATCAGGAAAATTGAAACCTTCTGGTAAACAACTAACTAGCTCCCAAACTTTCTTCAAACAATCAACAGAATGTGGACCATAGTAAGTTGGACAAACATCAGGAAGATCTGAAAATCAGGTAATTTCAAAGTTGATACAATTTACCAAAAATATAGAAACATATTTACCAATTCCAAAACAATCAAGTTGTTGATTGTCGCTTCCATTATCCGAACTGGTCTTGGTTGCATTCATGTGATCAAACAAATTTCTAACAAACAGATAGACAACATTCATCAAATAAATTAACAGTGGAATATTTATCAGGATAACATACACTTTCAAGAGTTGTATAGATTGTGTGAACTTTCATTATTTGCAGTTGGAACAAACTGGGACTTTTCATCTTTTAACATATTCAGGAAAGGTTAAAATTTACCTGTAATCCATTACTGATAGATTTGCTGTTTCAGAAGCAGTGAGATTATCAGGAAAGTTGTAACCCTCTGGTAAACAACCAACCAACTCCCAAACTTTCTTTGAGCAATTCACAGAATGTGGTCCATAGTACGTTGGACAAACATCGGGAAGATCTAGCATTGTAAAATAATATCACAATCTAGTTGGGGAATTTTTTAACATAATTGTTACACGACAATCTGTGATACACTGACCAATTCCAAAGCAGTTTAATTGTTCTTCTCTGTCACCAGCATCAGATTGTGTTATAGTCAAACTAAACTGAGTATGCAAAGCCCTGAAAATCAACAAACAATAATCTTTTCAATTAAAGTTTATGTGCTGATAAGAATGGTAAATTAGAAAAGTTCTTGCTCTATACTTTATGATGATCGAAACAAATTGAATAGCGATCAGAGAATGACTTTGAATACCAAAATAAACAAAGAACTTGCCGATAATTCAATAGTGACAAATTGGACACTTTAGAAGCTGTGAGATTATCGGGAAAATTGAAACCTTCTGGTAAACAACTAACTAGCTCCCAAACTTTCTTCAAACAATCAACAGAATGTGGACCATAGTAAGTTGGACAAACATCAGGAAGATCTGAAAATCAGGTAATTTCTAAGTTGATTCAATTTACAAAAAATATAAAAACATATTTACCAATTCCAAAACAATCAAGTTGTTGATTGTCGCTTCCATTATCCGAACTGGTCTTGGTTGCATTCATGTGATCAAACAAATTTCTAACAAACAGATAGACAACATTCATCAAATAAATTAACAGTGGAATATTTATCAGGATAACATACACTTTCAAGAGTTGTATAGATTGTGTGAAGTTTCATTATTTGCAGTTGGAACAAACTAAGACTTTTCATCTTTTAACATATTCTTCAAGGGTTAAAATTTACCTGTAATCCAATACTGATAGATTTGCTGTTTCAGAAGCAGTGAGATTATCAGGAAAGTTGTAACCCTCTGGTAAACAACCAACTAACTCCCAAACTTTCTTTGAGCAATTCACAGAATGTGGTCCATAGTATGTTGGACAAACATCGGGAAGATCTAGCATTGTAAAATAATATCACAATCTAGTTGGGGAATTTTTAAACATAATTGTCACATGACAATTTGTGATACACTGACCAATTCCAAAGCAGTTTAATTGTTCTTCTCTGTCACCAGCATCAGATTGTGTTCGAGTCAAACTAAACTGAGTATGCAAAGCCCTGAAAACCAACAAACACAAATCTTTTCAATTAAAGTTTATGTGCTGATAAGAATGGTAAATTAGAAAAGTTCTTGTTCCACACTTTATGATGATTGAAACAAATTGGCTAACAATCAGCGAATGACTTTGAATATCAAAATAAACAAAGAACTTGCCGATAATCCAATAGTGACAAATTGGACACTTCAGAAGCTGTGAGATTATCAGGAAAATTGAAACCTTCTGGTAAACAACTAACTAGCTCCCAAACTTTCTTCAAACAATCAACAGAATGTGGACCATAGTAAGTTGGACAAACATCAGGAAGATCTGAAAATCAGGTAATTTCTAAGTTGATTCAATTTACAAAAAATATAAAAACATATTTACCAATTCCAAAACAATCAAGTTGTTGATTGTCGCTTCCATTATCCGAACTGGTCTTGGTTGCATTCATGTGATCAAACAAATTTCTAACAAACAGATAGACAACATTCATCAAATAAATTAACAGTGGAATATTTATCAGGATAACATACACTTTCAAGAGTTGTATAGATTGTGTGAACTTTCATTATTTGCAGTTGGAACAAACTGGGACTTTTCATCTTTTAACATATTCAGGAAAGGTTAAAATTTACCTGTAATCCATTACTGATAGATTTGCTGTTTCAGAAGCAGTGAGATTATCAGGAAAGTTGTAACCCTCTGGTAAACAACCAACTAACTCCCAAACTTTCTTTGAGCAATTCACAGAATGTGGTCCATAGTATGTTGGACAAACATCGGGAAGATCTAGCATTGTAAAATAATATCACAATCTAGTTGGGGAATTTTTGAACATAATTGTCAGATGACAATTTGTGATACACTGACCAATTCCAAAGCAGTTTAATTGTTCTTCTCTGTCACCAGCATCAGATTGTGTTCGAGTCAAACTAAACTGAGTATGCAAAGCCCTGAAAACCAACAAACAAAAATCTTTTCAATTAAAGTTTATGTGCTGATCAGAATGGTAAATTAGAAAAGTTCTTGTTCCACACTTTATGATGATCGAAACAAATTGGCTAACAATCAGCGAATGACTTTGAATATCAAAATAAACAAAGAACTTGCCGATAATCCAATAGTGACAAATTGGACACTTCAGAAGCTGTGAGATTATCAGGAAAATTGAAACCTTCTGGTAAACAACTAACTAGCTCCCAAACTTTCTTCAAACAATCAACAGAATGTGGACCATAGTAAGTTGGACAAACATCAGGAAGATCTGAAAATCAGGTAATTTCTAAGTTGATACAATTTACCAAAAATATAGAAACATATTTACCAATTCCAAAACAATCAAGTTGTTGATTGTCGCTTCCATTATCTGAACTGGTCTTGGTTGCATTCATGTGATCAAACAAATTTCTAACAAACAGATAAACAACATTCATCAAATAAATTAACAGTGGAATATTTATCAGGATAACATACACTTTCAAGAGTTGTATAGATTGTGTGAACTTTCATTATTTGCAGTTGGAACAAACTAAGACTTTTCATCTTTTAACGTATTCTACAAGGGTTAAAATTTACCTGTAATCCAATACTGATAGATTTGCTGTTTCAGAAGCAGTGAGATTATCAGGAAAGTTGTAACCCTCTGGTAAACAACCAACTAACTCCCAAACTTTCTTTGAGCAATTCACAGAATGTGGTCCATAGTATGTTGGACAAACATCGAGAAGATCTAGCATTGTAAAATAAAATCACAATCTAGTTGGGGAATTTTTGAACATAATTGTCACATGACAATTTGTGATACACTGACCAATTCCAAAGCAGTTTAATTGTTCTTCTCTGTCACCAGCATCAGATTGTGTTCGAGTCAAACTAAACTGAGTATGCAAAGTCCTGAAAACCAACAAACAATAATCTTTTCAATTAAAGTTTATGTGCTGATAAGAATGGTAAATTAGAAAAGTTCTTGTTCTATACTTTATGATGATCGAAACAAATTGGCTAACAAACAGCTAATGACTTTGAATGTCAAAATAAACAAAGAACTTGCCGATAATCCAATACTGACAAATTGGACACTTTAGAAGCTGTGAGATTATCAGGAAAATTGAAACCTTCTGGTAAACAACTAACTAGCTCCCAAACTTTCTTCAAACAATCAACAGAATGTGGACCATAGTAAGTTGGACAAACATCAGGAAGATCTGAAAATCAGGTAATTTCAAAGTTGATACAATTTACCAAAAATATAGAAACATATTTACCAATTCCAAAACAATCAAGTTGTTGATTGTCGCTTCCATTATCCGAACTGGTCTTGGTTGCATTCATGTGATCAAACAAATTTCTAACAAACAGATAGACAACATTCATCAAATAAATTAACAGTGGAATATTTATCAGGATAACATACACTTTCAAGAGTTGTATAGATTGTGTGAACTTTCATTATTTGCAGTTGGAACAAACTGGGACTTTTCATCTTTTAACATATTCAGGAAAGGTTAAAATTTACCTGTAATCCATTACTGATAGATTTGCTGTTTCAGAAGCAGTGAGATTATCAGGAAAGTTGTAACCCTCTGGTAAACAACCAACCAACTCCCAAACTTTCTTTGAGCAATTCACAGAATGTGGTCCATAGTACGTTGGACAAACATCGGGAAGATCTAGCATTGTAAAATAATATCACAATCTAGTTGGGGAATTTTTTAACATAATTGTTACACGACAATCTGTGATACACTGACCAATTCCAAAGCAGTTTAATTGTTCTTCTCTGTCACCAGCATCAGATTGTGTTATAGTCAAACTAAACTGAGTATGCAAAGCCCTGAAAATCAACAAACAATAATCTTTTCAATTAAAGTTTATGTGCTGATAAGAATGGTAAATTAGAAAAGTTCTTGCTCTATACTTTATGATGATCGAAACAAATTGAATAGCGATCAGAGAATGACTTTGAATACCAAAATAAACAAAGAACTTGCCGATAATTCAATAGTGACAAATTGGACACTTTAGAAGCTGTGAGATTATCGGGAAAATTGAAACCTTCTGGTAAACAACTAACTAGCTCCCAAACTTTCTTCAAACAATCAACAGAATGTGGACCATAGTAAGTTGGACAAACATCAGGAAGATCTGAAAATCAGGTAATTTCTAAGTTGATTCAATTTACAAAAAATATAAAAACATATTTACCAATTCCAAAACAATCAAGTTGTTGATTGTCGCTTCCATTATCCGAACTGGTCTTGGTTGCATTCATGTGATCAAACAAATTTCTAACAAACAGATAGACAACATTCATCAAATAAATTAACAGTGGAATATTTATCAGGATAACATACACTTTCAAGAGTTGTATAGATTGTGTGAAGTTTCATTATTTGCAGTTGGAACAAACTAAGACTTTTCATCTTTTAACATATTCTTCAAGGGTTAAAATTTACCTGTAATCCAATACTGATAGATTTGCTGTTTCAGAAGCAGTGAGATTATCAGGAAAGTTGTAACCCTCTGGTAAACAACCAACTAACTCCCAAACTTTCTTTGAGCAATTCACAGAATGTGGTCCATAGTATGTTGGACAAACATCGGGAAGATCTAGCATTGTAAAATAATATCACAATCTAGTTGGGGAATTTTTAAACATAATTGTCACATGACAATTTGTGATACACTGACCAATTCCAAAGCAGTTTAATTGTTCTTCTCTGTCACCAGCATCAGATTGTGTTCGAGTCAAACTAAACTGAGTATGCAAAGCCCTGAAAACCAACAAACACAAATCTTTTCAATTAAAGTTTATGTGCTGATAAGAATGGTAAATTAGAAAAGTTCTTGTTCCACACTTTATGATGATCGAAACAAATTGGCTAACAATCAGCGAATGACTTTGAATATCAAAATAAACAAAGAACTTGCCGATAATCCAATAGTGACAAATTGGACACTTCAGAAGCTGTGAGATTATCAGGAAAATTGAAACCTTCTGGTAAACAACTAACTAGCTCCCAAACTTTCTTCAAACAATCAACAGAATGTGGACCATAGTAAGTTGGACAAACATCAGGAAGATCTGAAAATCAGGTAATTTCTAAGTTGATTCAATTTACAAAAAATATAAAAACATATTTACCAATTCCAAAACAATCAAGTTGTTGATTGTCGCTTCCATTATCCGAACTGGTCTTGGTTGCATTCATGTGATCAAACAAATTTCTAACAAACAGATAGACAACATTCATCAAATAAATTAACAGTGGAATATTTATCAGGATAACATACACTTTCAAGAGTTGTATAGATTGTGTGAACTTTCATTATTTGCAGTTGGAACAAACTGGGACTTTTCATCTTTTAACATATTCAGGAAAGGTTAAAATTTACCTGTAATCCATTACTGATAGATTTGCTGTTTCAGAAGCAGTGAGATTATCAGGAAAGTTGTAACCCTCTGGTAAACAACCAACTAACTCCCAAACTTTCTTTGAGCAATTCACAGAATGTGGTCCATAGTATGTTGGACAAACATCGGGAAGATCTAGCATTGTAAAATAATATCACAATCTAGTTGGGGAATTTTTGAACATAATTGTCAGATGACAATTTGTGATACACTGACCAATTCCAAAGCAGTTTAATTGTTCTTCTCTGTCACCAGCATCAGATTGTGTTATAGTCAAACTAAACTGAGTATGCAAAGCCCTGAAAACCAACAAACACAAATCTTTTCAATTAAAGTTTATGTGCTGATCAGAATGGTAAATTAGAAAAGTTCTTGTTCCACACTTTATGATGATCGAAACAAATTGGCTAACAATCAGCGAATAACTTTGAATATCAAAATAAACAAAGAACTTGCCGATAATCCAATAGTGACAAATTGGACACTTCAGAAGCTGTGAGATTATCAGGAAAATTGAAACCTTCTGGTAAACAACTAACTAGCTCCCAAACTTTCTTCAAACAATCAACAGAATGTGGACCATAGTAAGTTGGACAAACATCAGGAAGATCTGAAAATCAGGTAATTTCTAAGTTGATACAATTTACCAAAAATATAGAAACATATTTACCAATTCCAAAACAATCAAGTTGTTGATTGTCGCTTCCATTATCTGAACTGGTCTTGGTTGCATTCATGTGATCAAACAAATTTCTAACAAACAGATAAACAACATTCATCAAATAAATTAACAGTGGAATATTTATCAGGATAACATACACTTTCAAGAGTTGTATAGATTGTGTGAACTTTCATTATTTGCAGTTGGAACAAACTAAGACTTTTCATCTTTTAACGTATTCTACAAGGGTTAAAATTTACCTGTAATCCAATACTGATAGATTTGCTGTTTCAGAAGCAGTGAGATTATCAGGAAAGTTGTAACCCTCTGGTAAACAACCAACTAACTCCCAAACTTTCTTTGAGCAATTCACAGAATGTGGTCCATAGTATGTTGGACAAACATCGAGAAGATCTAGCATTGTAAAATAAAATCACAATCTAGTTGGGGAATTTTTGAACATAATTGTCACATGACAATTTGTGATACACTGACCAATTCCAAAGCAGTTTAATTGTTCTTCTCTGTCACCAGCATCAGATTGTGTTCGAGTCAAACTAAACTGAGTATGCAAAGTCCTGAAAACCAACAAACAATAATCTTTTCAATTAAAGTTTATGTGCTGATAAGAATGGTAAATTAGAAAAGTTCTTGTTCTATACTTTATGATGATCGAAACAAATTGGCTAACAAACAGCGAATGACTTTGAATGTCAAAATAAACAAAGAACTTGCCGATAATCCAATACTGACAAATTGGACACTTTAGAAGCTGTGAGATTATCAGGAAAATTGAAACCTTCTGGTAAACAACTAACTAGCTCCCAAACTTTCTTCAAACAATCAACAGAATGTGGACCATAGTAAGTTGGACAAACATCAGGAAGATCTGAAAATCAGGTAATTTCAAAGTTGATACAATTTACCAAAAATATAGAAACATATTTACCAATTCCAAAACAATCAAGTTGTTGATTGTCGCTTCCATTATCCGAACTGGTCTTGGTTGCATTCATGTGATCAAACAAATTTCTAACAAACAGATAGACAACATTCATCAAATAAATTAACAGTGGAATATTTATCAGGATAACATACACTTTCAAGAGTTGTATAGATTGTGTGAACTTTCATTATTTGCAGTTGGAACAAACTGGGACTTTTCATCTTTTAACATATTCAGGAAAGGTTAAAATTTACCTGTAATCCATTACTGATAGATTTGCTGTTTCAGAAGCAGTGAGATTATCAGGAAAGTTGTAACCCTCTGGTAAACAACCAACCAACTCCCAAACTTTCTTTGAGCAATTCACAGAATGTGGTCCATAGTACGTTGGACAAACATCGGGAAGATCTAGCATTGTAAAATAATATCACAATCTAGTTGGGGAATTTTTTAACATAATTGTTACACGACAATCTGTGATACACTGACCAATTCCAAAGCAGTTTAATTGTTCTTCTCTGTCACCAGCATCAGATTGTGTTATAGTCAAACTAAACTGAGTATGCAAAGCCCTGAAAATCAACAAACAATAATCTTTTCAATTAAAGTTTATGTGCTGATAAGAATGGTAAATTAGAAAAGTTCTTGCTCTATACTTTATGATGATCGAAACAAATTGAATAGCGATCAGAGAATGACTTTGAATACCAAAATAAACAAAGAACTTGCCGATAATTCAATAGTGACAAATTGGACACTTTAGAAGCTGTGAGATTATCGGGAAAATTGAAACCTTCTGGTAAACAACTAACTAGCTCCCAAACTTTCTTCAAACAATCAACAGAATGTGGACCATAGTAAGTTGGACAAACATCAGGAAGATCTGAAAATCAGGTAATTTCTAAGTTGATTCAATTTACAAAAAATATAAAAACATATTTACCAATTCCAAAACAATCAAGTTGTTGATTGTCGCTTCCATTATCCGAACTGGTCTTGGTTGCATTCATGTGATCAAACAAATTTCTAACAAACAGATAGACAACATTCATCAAATAAATTAACAGTGGAATATTTATCAGGATAACATACACTTTCAAGAGTTGTATAGATTGTGTGAAGTTTCATTATTTGCAGTTGGAACAAACTAAGACTTTTCATCTTTTAACGCATTCTTCAAGGGTTAAAATTTACCTGTAATCCAATACTGATAGATTTGCTGTTTCAGAAGCAGTGAGATTATCAGGAAAGTTGTAACCCTCTGGTAAACAACCAACTAACTCCCAAACTTTCTTTGAGCAATTCACAGAATGTGGTCCATAGTACGTTGGACAAACATCGGGAAGATCTAGCATTGTAAAATAATATCACAATCTAGTTGGGGAATTTTTGAACATAATTGTTACACGACAATCTGTGATACACTGACCAATTCCAAAGCAGTTTAATTGTTCTTCTCTGTCACCAGCATCAGATTGTGTTATAGTCAAACTAAACTGAGTATGCAAAGCCCTGAAAATCAACAAACAATAATCTTTTCAATTAAAGGTTATGTGCTGATAAGAATGGTAAATTAGAAAAGTTCTTGTTCTATACTTTATGATGATCGAAACAAATTGAATAGCGATCAGAGAATGACTTTGAATACCAAAATAAACAAAGAACTTGCCGATAATTCAATAGTGACAAATTGGACACTTTAGAAGCTGTGAGATTATCGGGAAAATTGAAACCTTCTGGTAAACAACTAACTAGCTCCCAAACTTTCTTCAAACAATCAACAGAATGTGGACCATAGTAAGTTGGACAAACATCAGGAAGATCTGAAAATCAGGTAATTTCTAAGTTGATACAATTTACCAAAAATATAGAAACATATTTACCAATTCCAAAACAATCAAGTTGTTGATTGTCGCTTCCATTATCCGAATTGGTCTTGGTTGCATTCATGTGATCAAACAAATTTCTAACAAACAGATAGACAACATTCATCAAATAAATTAACAGTGGAATATTTATCAGGATAACATACACTTTCAAGAGTTGTATAGATTGTGTGAACTTTCATTATTTGCAGTTGGAACAAACTGGGACTTTTCATCTTTTAACATATTCAGGAAAGGTTAAAATTTACCTGTAATCCATTACTGATAGATTTGCTGTTTCAGAAGCAGTGAGATTATCAGGAAAGTTGTAACCCTCTGGTAAACAACCAACTAACTCCCAAACTTTCTTTGAGCAATTCACAGAATGTGGTCCATAGTAAGTTGGACAAACATCGGGAAGATCTAGCATTGTAAAATAAAATCACAATCTAGTTGGGGAATTTTTGAACATAATTGTCACACGACAATTTGTGATACACTGACCAATTCCAAAGCAGTTTAATTGTTCTTCTCTGCCACCAGCATCAGATTGTGTTCGAGTCAAACTAAACTGACTGTGCAAAGTCCTGGAAACAAACATAACAATAATCTTTTCAATTAAAGTGTATGTGCTGATAAGAATGGTAAATTAGAAAAGTTCTTGCTCTATACTTTATGATGATCGAAACAAATTGAATAGCGACCAGAGAATGACTTTGAATACCAAAATAAACAAAGAACTTGCCGATAATTCAATAGTGACAAATTGGACACTTTAGAAGCTGTGAGATTATCGGGAAAATTGAAACCTTCTGGTAAACAACTAACTAGCTCCCAAACTTTCTTCAAACAATCAACAGAATGTGGACCATAGTAAGTTGGACAAACATCAGGAAGATCTGAAAATCAGGTAATTTCAAAGTTGATTCAATTTACAAAAAATATAAAAACATATTTACCAATTCCAAAACAATCAAGTTGTTGATTGTCGCTTCCATTATCCGAACTGGTCTTGGTTGCATTCATGTGATCAAACAAATTTCTAACAAACAGATAGACAACATTCATCAAATAAATTAACAGTGGAATATTTATCAGGATAACATACACTTTCAAGAGTTGTATAGATTGTGTGAAGTTTCATTATTTGCAGTTGGAACAAACTAAGACTTTTCATCTTTTAACGTATTCTTCAAGGGTTAAAATTTACCTGTAATCCAATACTGATAGATTTGCTGTTTCAGAAGCAGTGAGATTATCAGGAAAGTTGTAACCCTCTGGTAAACAACCAACTAACTCCCAAACTTTCTTTGAGCAATTCACAGAATGTGGTCCATAGTACGTTGGACAAACATCGGGAAGATCTAGCATTGTAAAATAATATCACAATCTAGTTGGGGAATTTTTGAACATAATTGTTACACGACAATCTGTGATACACTGACCAATTCCAAAGCAGTTTAATTGTTCTTCTCTGTCACCAGCATCAGATTGTGTTATAGTCAAACTAAACTGAGTATGCAAAGCCCTGAAAATCAACAAACAATAATCTTTTCAATTAAAGTTTATGTGCTGATAAGAATGGTAAATTAGAAAAGTTCTTGCTCTATACTTTATGATGATCGAAACAAATTGAATAGCGATCAGAGAATGACTTTGAATACCAAAATAAACAAAGAACTTGCCGATAATTCAATAGTGACAAATTGGACACTTTAGAAGCTGTGAGATTATCGGGAAAATTGAAACCTTCTGGTAAACAACTAACTAGCTCCCAAACTTTCTTCAAACAATCAACAGAATGTGGACCATAGTAAGTTGGACAAACATCAGGAAGATCTGAAAATCAGGTAATTTCTAAGTTGATTCAATTTACAAAAAATATAAAAACATATTTACCAATTCCAAAACAATCAAGTTGTTGATTGTCGCTTCCATTATCCGAACTGGTCTTGGTTGCATTCATGTGATCAAACAAATTTCTAACAAACAGATAGACAACATTCATCAAATAAATTAACAGTGGAATATTTATCAGGATAACATACACTTTCAAGAGTTGTATAGATTGTGTGAACTTTCATTATTTGCAGTTGGAACAAACTAAGACTTTTCATCTTTTAACGCATTCTTCAAGGGTTAAAATTTACCTGTAATCCAATACTGATAGATTTGCTGTTTCAGAAGCAGTGAGATTATCAGGAAAGTTGTAACCCTCTGGTAAACAACCAACTAACTCCCAAACTTTCTTTGAGCAATTCACAGAATGTGGTCCATAGTACGTTGGACAAACATCGGGAAGATCTAGCATTGTAAAATAATATCACAATCTAGTTGGGGAATTTTTGAACATAATTGTTACACGACAATCTGTGATACACTGACCAATTCCAAAGCAGTTTAATTGTTCTTCTCTGTCACCAGCATCAGATTGTGTTATAGTCAAACTAAACTGAGTATGCAAAGCCCTGAAAATCAACAAACAATAATCTTTTCAATTAAAGGTTATGTGCTGATAAGAATGGTAAATTAGAAAAGTTCTTGTTCTATACTTTATGATGATCGAAACAAATTGAATAGCGATCAGAGAATGACTTTGAATACCAAAATAAACAAAGAACTTGCCGATAATTCAATAGTGACAAATTGGACACTTTAGAAGCTGTGAGATTATCGGGAAAATTGAAACCTTCTGGTAAACAACTAACTAGCTCCCAAACTTTCTTCAAACAATCAACAGAATGTGGACCATAGTAAGTTGGACAAACATCAGGAAGATCTGAAAATCAGGTAATTTCTAAGTTGATACAATTTACCAAAAATATAGAAACATATTTACCAATTCCAAAACAATCAAGTTGTTGATTGTCGCTTCCATTATCCGAATTGGTCTTGGTTGCATTCATGTGATCAAACAAATTTCTAACAAACAGATAGACAACATTCATCAAATAAATTAACAGTGGAATATTTATCAGGATAACATACACTTTCAAGAGTTGTATAGATTGTGTGAAGTTTCATTATTTGCAGTTGGAACAAACTAAGACTTTTCATCTTTTAACGTATTCTTCAAGGGTTAAAATTTACCTGTAATCCAATACTGATAGATTTGCTGTTTCAGAAGCAGTGAGATTATCAGGAAAGTTGTAACCCTCTGGTAAACAACCAACTAACTCCCAAACTTTCTTTGAGCAATTCACAGAATGTGGTCCATAGTACGTTGGACAAACATCGGGAAGATCTAGCATTGTAAAATAATATCACAATCTAGTTGGGGAATTTTTGAACATAATTGTTACACGACAATCTGTGATACACTGACCAATTCCAAAGCAGTTTAATTGTTCTTCTCTGTCACCAGCATCAGATTGTGTTATAGTCAAACTAAACTGAGTATGCAAAGCCCTGAAAATCAACAAACAATAATCTTTTCAATTAAAGTTTATGTGCTGATAAGAATGGTAAATTAGAAAAGTTCTTGTTCTATACTTTATGATGATCGAAACAAATTGAATAGCGATCAGAGAATGACTTTGAATACCAAAATAAACAAAGAACTTGCCGATAATTCAATAGTGACAAATTGGACACTTTAGAAGCTGTGAGATTATCGGGAAAATTGAAACCTTCTGGTAAACAACTAACTAGCTCCCAAACTTTCTTCAAACAATCAACAGAATGTGGACCATAGTAAGTTGGACAAACATCAGGAAGATCTGAAAATCAGGTAATTTCTAAGTTGATACAATTTACCAAAAATATAGAAACATATTTACCAATTCCAAAACAATCAAGTTGTTGATTGTCGCTTCCATTATCCGAACTGGTCTTGGTTGCATTCATGTGATCAAACAAATTTCTAACAAACAGATAGACAACATTCATCAAATAAATTAACAGTGGAATATTTATCAGGATAACATACACTTTCAAGAGTTGTATAGATTGTGTGAACTTTCATTATTTGCAGTTGGAACAAACTGGGACTTTTCATCTTTTAACATATTCAGGAAAGGTTAAAATTTACCTGTAATCCATTACTGATAGATTTGCTGTTTCAGAAGCAGTGAGATTATCAGGAAAGTTGTAACCCTCTGGCAAACAACCAACTAACTCCCAAACTTTCTTTGAGCAATTCACAGAATGTGGTCCATAGTACGTTGGACAAACATCGGGAAGATCTAGCATTGTAAAATAATATCACAATCTAGTTGGGGAATTTTTGAACATAATTGTTACACGACAATCTGTGATACACTGACCAATTCCAAAGCAGTTTAATTGTTCTTCTCTGTCACCAGCATCAGATTGTGTTATAGTCAAACTAAACTGAGTATGCAAAGCCCTGAAAATCAACAAACAATAATCTTTTCAATTAAAGTTTATGTGCTGATAAGAATGGTAAATTAGAAAAGTTCTTGCTCTATACTTTATGATGATCGAAACAAATTGAATAGCGATCAGAGAATGACTTTGAATACCAAAATAAACAAAGAACTTGCCGATAATTCAATAGTGACAAATTGGACACTTTAGAAGCTGTGAGATTATCGGGAAAATTGAAACCTTCTGGTAAACAACTAACTAGCTCCCAAACTTTCTTCAAACAATCAACAGAATGTGGACCATAGTAAGTTGGACAAACATCAGGAAGATCTGAAAATCAGGTAATTTCTAAGTTGATTCAATTTACAAAAAATATAAAAACATATTTACCAATTCCAAAACAATCAAGTTGTTGATTGTCGCTTCCATTATCCGAACTGGTCTTGGTTGCATTCATGTGATCAAACAAATTTCTAACAAACAGATAGACAACATTCATCAAATAAATTAACAGTGGAATATTTATGAGGATAACATACACTTTCAAGAGTTGTATAGATTGTGTGAAGTTTCATTATTTGCAGTTGGAACAAACTAAGACTTTTCATCTTTTAACGTATTCTTCAAGGGTTAAAATTTACCTGTAATCCAATACTGATAGATTTGCTGTTTCAGAAGCAGTGAGATTATCAGGAAAGTTGTAACCCTCTGGCAAACAACCAACTAACTCCCAAACTTTCTTTGAGCAATTCACAGAATGTGGTCCATAGTACGTTGGACAAACATCGGGAAGATCTAGCATTGTAAAATAATATCACAATCTAGTTGGGGAATTTTTGAACATAATTGTTACACGACAATCTGTGATACACTGACCAATTCCAAAGCAGTTTAATTGTTCTTCTCTGTCACCAGCATCAGATTGTGTTATAGTCAAACTAAACTGAGTATGCAAAGCCCTGAAAATCAACAAACAATAATCTTTTCAATTAAAGTTTATGTGCTGATAAGAATGGTAAATTAGAAAAGTTCTTGCTCTATACTTTATGATGATCGAAACAAATTGAATAGCGATCAGAGAATGACTTTGAATACCAAAATAAACAAAGAACTTGCCGATAATTCAATAGTGACAAATTGGACACTTTAGAAGCTGTGAGATTATCGGGAAAATTGAAACCTTCTGGTAAACAACTAACTAGCTCCCAAACTTTCTTCAAACAATCAACAGAATGTGGACCATAGTAAGTTGGACAAACATCAGGAAGATCTGAAAATCAGGTAATTTCTAAGTTGATTCAATTTACAAAAAATATAAAAACATATTTACCAATTCCAAAACAATCAAGTTGTTGATTGTCGCTTCCATTATCCGAACTGGTCTTGGTTGCATTCATGTGATCAAACAAATTTCTAACAAACAGATAGACAACATTCATCAAATAAATTAACAGTGGAATATTTATGAGGATAACATACACTTTCAAGAGTTGTATAGATTGTGTGAAGTTTCATTATTTGCAGTTGGAACAAACTAAGACTTTTCATCTTTTAACGTATTCTTCAAGGGTTAAAATTTACCTGTAATCCAATACTGATAGATTTGCTGTTTCAGAAGCAGTGAGATTATCAGGAAAGTTGTAACCCTCTGGCAAACAACCAACTAACTCCCAAACTTTCTTTGAGCAATTCACAGAATGTGGTCCATAGTACGTTGGACAAACATCGGGAAGATCTAGCATTGTAAAATAATATCACAATCTAGTTGGGGAATTTTTGAACATAATTGTTACACGACAATCTGTGATACACTGACCAATTCCAAAGCAGTTTAATTGTTCTTCTCTGTCACCAGCATCAGATTGTGTTATAGTCAAACTAAACTGAGTATGCAAAGCCCTGAAAATCAACAAACAATAATCTTTTCAATTAAAGTTTATGTGCTGATAAGAATGGTAAATTAGAAAAGTTCTTGCTCTATACTTTATGATGATCGAAACAAATTGAATAGCGATCAGAGAATGACTTTGAATACCAAAATAAACAAAGAACTTGCCGATAATTCAATAGTGACAAATTGGACACTTTAGAAGCTGTGAGATTATCGGGAAAATTGAAACCTTCTGGTAAACAACTAACTAGCTCCCAAACTTTCTTCAAACAATCAACAGAATGTGGACCATAGTAAGTTGGACAAACATCAGGAAGATCTGAAAATCAGGTAATTTCTAAGTTGATTCAATTTACAAAAAATATAAAAACATATTTACCAATTCCAAAACAATCAAGTTGTTGATTGTCGCTTCCATTATCCGAACTGGTCTTGGTTGCATTCATGTGATCAAACAAATTTCTAACAAACAGATAGACAACATTCATCAAATAAATTAACAGTGGAATATTTATGAGGATAACATACACTTTCAAGAGTTGTATAGATTGTGTGAAGTTTCATTATTTGCAGTTGGAACAAACTAAGACTTTTCATCTTTTAACGTATTCTTCAAGGGTTAAAATTTACCTGTAATCCAATACTGATAGATTTGCTGTTTCAGAAGCAGTGAGATTATCAGGAAAGTTGTAACCCTCTGGTAAACAACCAACTAACTCCCAAACTTTCTTTGAGCAATTCACAGAATGTGGTCCATAGTACGTTGGACAAACATCGGGAAGATCTAGCATTGTAAAATAATATCACAATCTAGTTGGGGAATTTTTGAACATAATTGTTACACGACAATCTGTGATACACTGACCAATTCCAAAGCAGTTTAATTGTTCTTCTCTGTCACCAGCATCAGATTGTGTTATAGTCAAACTAAACTGAGTATGCAAAGCCCTGAAAATCAACAAACAATAATCTTTTCAATTAAAGTTTATGTGCTGATAAGAATGGTAAATTAGAAAAGTTCTTGTTCTATACTTTATGATGATCGAAACAAATTGAATAGCGATCAGAGAATGACTTTGAATACCAAAATAAACAAAGAACTTGCCGATAATTCAATAGTGACAAATTGGACACTTTAGAAGCTGTGAGATTATCGGGAAAATTGAAACCTTCTGGTAAACAACTAACTAGCTCCCAAACTTTCTTCAAACAATCAACAGAATGTGGACCATAGTAAGTTGGACAAACATCAGGAAGATCTGAAAATCAGGTAATTTCAAAGTTGATACAATTTACCAAAAATATAGAAACATATTTACCAATTCCAAAACAATCAAGTTGTTGATTGTCGCTTCCATTATCCGAACTGGTCTTGGTTGCATTCATGTGATCAAACAAATTTCTAACAAACAGATAGACAACATTCATCAAATAAATTAACAGTGGAATATTTATCAGGATAACATACACTTTCAAGAGTTGTATAGATTGTGTGAACTTTCATTATTTGCAGTTGGAACAAACTGGGACTTTTCATCTTTTAACATATTCAGGAAAGGTTAAAATTTACCTGTAATCCATTACTGATAGATTTGCTGTTTCAGAAGCAGTGAGATTATCAGGAAAGTTGTAACCCTCTGGTAAACAACCAACTAACTCCCAAACTTTCTTTGAGCAATTCACAGAATGTGGTCCATAGTACGTTGGACAAACATCGGGAAGATCTAGCATTGTAAAATAAAATCACAATCTAGTTGGGGAATTTTTGAACATAATTGTCACACGACAATTTGTGACACACTGACCAATTCCAAAGCAGTTTAATTGTTCTTCTCTGTCACCAGCATCAGATTGTGTTCGAGTCAAACTAAACTGACTGTGCAAAGTCCTGGAAACAAACATAACAATAATCTTTTCAATTAAAGTTTATGTGCTGATAAGAATGGTAAATTAGAAAAGTTCTTGCTCTATACTTTATGATGATCGAAACAAATTGAATAGCGATCAGAGAATGACTTTGAATACCAAAATAAACAAAGAACTTGCCGATAATTCAATAGTGACAAATTGGACACTTTAGAAGCTGTGAGATTATCGGGAAAATTGAAACCTTCTGGTAAACAACTAACTAGCTCCCAAACTTTCTTCAAACAATCAACAGAATGTGGACCATAGTAAGTTGGACAAACATCAGGAAGATCTGAAAATCAGGTAATTTCAAAGTTGATACAATTTACCAAAAATATAGAAACATATTTACCAATTCCAAAACAATCAAGTTGTTGATTGTCGCTTCCATTATCCGAACTGGTCTTGGTTGCATTCAAGTGATCAAACAAATTTCTAACAAACAGATAGACAACATTCATCAAATAAATTAACAGTGGAATATTTATCAGGATAACATACACTTTCAAGAGTTGTATAGATTGTGTGAACTTTCATTATTTGTAGTTGGAACAAACTAAGACTTTTCATCTTTTAACGTATTCTTCAAGGGTTAAAATTTACCTGTAATCCAATACTGATAGATTTGCTGTTTCAGAAGCAGTGAGATTATCAGGAAAGTTGTAACCCTCTGGTAAACAACCAACTAACTCCCAAACTTTCTTTGAGCAATTCACAGAATGTGGTCCATAGTACGTTGGACAAACATCGGGAAGATCTAGCATTGTAAAATAATATCACAATCTAGTTGGGGAATTTTTGAACATAATTGTTACACGACAATCTGTGATACACTGACCAATTCCAAAGCAGTTTAATTGTTCTTCTCTGTCACCAGCATCAGATTGTGTTATAGTCAAACTAAACTGAGTATGCAAAGCCCTGAAAATCAACAAACAATAATCTTTTCAATTAAAGTTTATGTGCTGATAAGAATGGTAAATTAGAAAAGTTCTTGTTCTATACTTTATGATGATCGAAACAAATTGAATAGCGATCAGAGAATGACTTTGAATACCAAAATAAACAAAGAACTTGCCGATAATTCAATAGTGACAAATTGGACACTTTAGAAGCTGTGAGATTATCGGGAAAATTGAAACCTTCTGGTAAACAACTAACTAGCTCCCAAACTTTCTTCAAACAATCAACAGAATGTGGACCATAGTAAGTTGGACAAACATCAGGAAGATCTGAAAATCAGGTAATTTCAAAGTTGATACAATTTACCAAAAATATAGAAACATATTTACCAATTCCAAAACAATCAAGTTGTTGATTGTCGCTTCCATTATCCGAACTGGTCTTGGTTGCATTCATGTGATCAAACAAATTTCTAACAAACAGATAGACAACATTCATCAAATAAATTAACAGTGGAATATTTATCAGGATAACATACACTTTCAAGAGTTGTATAGATTGTGTGAACTTTCATTATTTGCAGTTGGAACAAACTGGGACTTTTCATCTTTTAACATATTCAGGAAAGGTTAAAATTTACCTGTAATCCATTACTGATAGATTTGCTGTTTCAGAAGCAGTGAGATTATCAGGAAAGTTGTAACCCTCTGGTAAACAACCAACTAACTCCCAAACTTTCTTTGAGCAATTCACAGAATGTGGTCCATAGTATGTTGGACAAACATCGGGAAGATCTAGCATTGTAAAATAATATCACAATCTAGTTGGGGAATTTTTGAACATAATTGTCACACGACAATTTGTGACACACTGACCAATTCCAAAGCAGTTTAATTGTTCTTCTCTGTCACCAGCATCAGATTGTGTTCGAGTCAAACTAAACTGACTGTGCAAAGTCCTGGAAACAAACATAACAATAATCTTTTCAATTAAAGTTTATGTGCTGATAAGAATGGTAAATTAGAAAAGTTCTTGCTCTATACTTTATGATGATCGAAACAAATTGAATAGCGATCAGAGAATGACTTTGAATACCAAAATAAACAAAGAACTTGCCGATAATTCAATAGTGACAAATTGGACACTTTAGAAGCTGTGAGATTATCGGGAAAATTGAAACCTTCTGGTAAACAACTAACTAGCTCCCAAACTTTCTTCAAACAATCAACAGAATGTGGACCATAGTAAGTTGGACAAACATCAGGAAGATCTGAAAATCAGGTAATTTCAAAGTTGATACAATTTACCAAAAATATAGAAACATATTTACCAATTCCAAAACAATCAAGTTGTTGATTGTCGCTTCCATTATCCGAACTGGTCTTGGTTGCATTCAAGTGATCAAACAAATTTCTAACAAACAGATAAACAACATTCATCAAATAAATTAACAGTGGAATATTTATCAGGATAACATACACTTTCAAGAGTTGTATAGATTGTGTGAACTTTCATTATTTGCAGTTGGAACAAACTAAGACTTTTCATCTTTTAACGTATTCTTCAAGGGTTAAAATTTACCTGTAATCCAATACTGATAGATTTGCTGTTTCAGAAGCAGTGAGATTATCAGGAAAGTTGTAACCCTCTGGTAAACAACCAACTAACTCCCAAACTTTCTTTGAGCAATTCACAGAATGTGGTCCATAGTATGTTGGACAAACATCGGGAAGATCTAGCATTGTAAAATAAAATCACAATCTAGTTGGGGAATTTTTGAACATAATTGTCACACGACAATTTGTGACACACTGACCAATTCCAAAGCAGTTTAATTGTTCTTCTCTGTCACCAGCATCAGATTGTGTTCGAGTCAAACTAAACTGACTGTGCAAAGTCCTGGAAACAAACATAACAATAATCTTTTCAATTAAAGGTTATGTGCTGATAAGAATGGTAAATTAGAAAAGTTCTTGTTCTATACTTTATGATGATCGAAACAAATAGGCTAACGATCAGCGAATGACTTTGAATATAAAAATAAACAAAGAACTTGCCGATAATCCAATGCTGACAAATTGGACACTTCAGAAGCTGTGAGATTATGAGGAAAGTTGTAACCTTCTGGTAAACAACCAACTTGTTCCCAAACATTCTTTAGACAATCAACAGAATGTGGACCATAGTAAGTTGGGCAAGCATCAGGCAGATCTTATGAAAAACACAATAAGAGATAAAGACAATATTCCTTGCAAGCATATTTTATGGCATGTCCAATGTACCTATTCCGAAACAATTCCTTTGTTGTGTTGAATTACCAAAATCAGAGTCATTTTTAACATGAAACAATTCATTGGCCAGGTCTCTGAAAAAAAGTTTAAGAGTGTATAAAATATGCCAATGGCAAGGTTAATTTCAACCAAGCTTACAGGTATTTGAGTGCAGATAAATAAGTAACTTCAGATGAAGTAAGTTTATCAGGATGTTTCTTTCCTTCTGGTAAACAACCAACATTTGCCCAAACTGTTTTCAAGCAATCCACTGAGTGAGGTCCATAGAATTGTGGACAAATTGAGGGGAGATCTAACAAAAAGTAGAAAAAAATGGGAAACACAATGATGAAGTGTGATAAATATTTCTTAAACAACTTTGTGAAAAACCTTTAGCACTTACTAATTCCAAAACAATTCAACTGTTCTGATCCCACACCACTATCAGCTGTGGTTTTGATCGAATTCATAGAATTATAAAGATTCCTAGAATACATGAAACAAAAATAAAAACAGGGCATCTGAAAACTACTTTTAAATCACAGTGCTTACTTGTAATCTACTGAAGAAAAAGTGAGATTATTAGGTGACGCATGGCCTTCTGGTAAACAACCAACTAACTCCCAAACTTTCTGTAAGCAATCAACAGAATGTGGACCATAGTAAGTTGGACAAACATTAGGAAGACCTGCAAAGATAAAAGAACAACATCTTGTGACAAAATATTTTTTGTTAAAATTAATGAACAAAGACAAAAAATGTTTGTTTTTTAACTTTGATTTTTTGGTGTGGTAAGAAAATGTGACAAAGTAATGGAAATAGCTAAAGTACATTTCATACCAATTCCAAAACAGTTTAATTGTTCCACAACAATGCCAGTGTCTGCATTATTCTTTGTTGCATTGATTTGATTGACCAAAGCACTGCAAAAAAATTAAAAATTCAGACTTTTATACACATAAACTTGATTTTTGTGGCAATGAAAAACTCACAGGTAATCCACAATAGCTGATAACATTGTTTTTTCAGAAGTGGTGAGGTTATCAGGAAAGTTGTAACCTTCTGGTAAACAACCAACTAAATCCCAAACTTTCTTTAAACAATCAACAGAATGTGGGCCATAGTAAGTTGGACAAACATCAGGAAGATCTGCATAATAAAAATAATGCAAATGATTTGGGTTACTTCATAAACATATTGTTCCTTTGCAATGAAACTCACCAATACCAAAACAGTCCAATTGTTGCAGTGAATCACCAGAATCTGAATCTGACTTAATCTGAGAAAATTCATCCACCAAATCCCTAAATAAAATCAAAATAAAACCAAGTTAACAAACAAAGTGGAGAAAATATCGCAGACCGCAACATATACTCATAATGATGTGAGATCAATGTTGCTAATTCCAAAGAACTAAGCTTGTCAGGATATTTCTCTCCTTTTGGTAAACAATCAACATTTGCCCAAATTGTTTTCAAACAATCCACTGAGTGAGGTCCATAGAATTGTGGACAAGTTAAGGGAAGATCTGGAAAATTTAGTGGCAAATTGTTACACATCAATCAATTGTCAGAACAAAACATGAAAAATTGGCTTATTTTGTTCACAACCAACATTAAAAATGCTGCAAAAAGAGTGGCCACAAACAGCACAATGTTTTTACTTACCGATTCCGAAACAATTCAACTGCTCTGAACTGACACCACTGTCAGCTGTTGTTTTAGTTAATAGCATTGATTCATGCAAAGTTCTGCAAACAAAAGCAATAGAATATTTTACAACTTTTATCAAAAGTTAAACTTTCAACAGTCACCTGTAATTCATAGACGATATAGATATAATTTCAGAAGCAGTGAGATTATCAGGAAAGTTGTAACCTTCTGGTAAACAACCAACTAACTCCCAAACTTTTTTCAAACAATCAACAGAATGTGGACCATAGTAAGTTGGACAAACATTGGGAAGATCTGCATAAACAATACAGTATGGTCACTAACTCCAAAATATTTGCAATATCCTCTTTTTTGAGCTTCATGTTTCGCATGTTGTGTTAAACAAATATTACAATTACTGATTAAAACTCTTCAAAAGCTAATCCTAACAATTGATGCATCAGTGACAGCAGCTGCAGCGGTCTTGCATCAAGAATTAGATGGAGTATTAACCCCTTTGGGATTCTTTTCCCGGACATTCAGCCTAACACAAAAGAAATACGCGGCGTTTGATCGGGAGCTTACAGCGATAACCTACAGCACCCTGAGCCATTTCCGCCACCTAATTGAATCTCAAAACTCGATAATCTACACTGATCACAAACCAATAGTGGCCGCAATAAAATCAGCAACTAACAAAGAGAATGTACGCCAGGCAAGAGCATTCGCACAAATATCAGAATATTCAGACGACGTAAGATACATAGAAGGGACCAAAAATGTGGTAGCAGACACATTATCAAGATCCCAGATTAATATGGTCTTCAAACATGCCACAACTATCAATTGGAAAGAGATTGCATTAGCCCGGCAAAAAGACAAAAGTTTTAGTATGGAGATTAATACAGGTTTAACCGCTTTTCCTTTGTCTTTCTTTGCAACACTTCTTATTAATTGCTGTTAATGTTAATTGGATTCTATTTGAATAAGACTTCTTGAAACATTTCTGTCGCTGATAATCAAATAAACCAACAATGTAGTCAACGGATTATACAAGTGGTGCTTTCTGGAGTTTATCTCCCAAGGAATCTTGAGGCAGCAGTTTGAACTATAAACTTAGTGAGGCTCATAGCGCAAACCTATTGCGTTGTTAAATTGTGAGAGTAGCATTACCAGTACTTGAAGACCGCGCCCAAACCTCCGCAAAGGTAAGTTTATTTTTTCATGTTGATGTTGATCAACGACGTTTTGCCTGACATAAATGAAACTGAAGTACGTTTATCGAGTTTAAATTACGTCTTAGGTGAAACCTTCGTCAAAATTGAAAATGCGCGTAAAAAGTCAATAAAACGACATATCATTGCTGCACAAAAAACAGCTGATTTCTAATTACCCCAACGACTGTCTCGTAAAACGTCTGTCCGGACGTCAAGCTGAGCACTCCCGCTCTGCCGCCTTAATCGTGAACCAGTAAATTCCTCCCTTGGGACTTATATCTGACTGATAGCGTACACATATTATGGGTTGCAAAGGTAAGTGGCTAAATTTTAAATACTAAACGAATACCCTGCTTAAACAAATGTTAAATATTTTGAACATTTCTGTACCATTGGGCTTGTATTTCTGGCCTAAAACTAAACCCTATTGTTTCAGGGTTTATAGGGTGAAAAATAGGTGAATCCGAAAAAAAGATACAAAATTCTCAAAAAAAATCTTACATTGCACCAAACAACAAAGCATGAAACTCCAAGATGCTGTACTTTAGTTAGTACAGCCATTTAAAAAAAATTACGTTTTGGTGGCCTGTGGGTAAACTGCTAGGTCAATCGAGGTCAAACTTCAGGAGGATCAAATTTGGATTATTAACTAACATCTCTGAAAATTTGAATAAATTTAAAGCACTCTTTCTTGACCAAACACGTCTCACAAACCAGCATTAGACAGAAAAAAGAAAAAAAGATACAGACAAAAACAATATGTGTCCCCTTCAGGGAAGGGGACCCATAATTACTGATTAAAACTCTTTAGTAGACAGTTACAAAACTTCATTACATGCTTCCCATACCTTATTTTAGTTATTTACTGTTTTAACCATACTTTAAAGTTTCAGGAACAGCTAGACTTAAGAGTGCTTACTAATTCCAAAACAGTTTAATTGATCTCCATTATTTCCAGCATCAGAAGAAATCCTTGTCACATTTATTTGATCAACTAATGCTCTGCAAAAAACACAATATTTAAGGGCTTCAATACTAACTGAAAATTTCAGTTAGCCTAGAAATAGTTTTACATACTTGTAATCCACAATAACTGATAAGGTTGATATTTCAGAAACTGTGAGATTATCAGGAAAGTTGTAACCCTCTCGTAAACAACCAACAAAATACCAAACATTCTTCAAACAATCAACATAATGTGGACCATAGTAAGTGGGACAAACAGCAGGAAGATCTATTTAAATGTATATAAAACTACGGTCTTAAAATCAAAGTTTTTAAAATTAGTTTAATTCTTGTACAACAATAAACAATCAAACAAATTTGATGCTTGGTCCTCAGCAAGCAGTTGCACAAACTGCCCCAAGCATTAAATTTGCATATGCATGCCTTGCTAACATACAAAACTAGTGTTCGAAAGGGTATCAAAAACAAAAATGACTGATTTTTCTAATACCTTTGATGGTGGGGAAATGCGTATTTCTGGAGTATTTACAGCTTAATACACCGCTGGTGACATAAGGGGTTTTGGAAAGCTACAAAACTGGTGTGGAATTAGGGAATGTTTGTGCTGTCACAATGCACCGAGCACCGACTATTAACATGAGATGCCCGGTGTTCAACCAAACAGAACATTTGCAGTTTAGACCCATCCCTAGTAAGTAGGTTTTAAATTGAAACCTTGTACATTCAAATACTTACCAAATCCAAAACAGTTTAGTTGATTTTCAGTATTTCCTGTATCTGAAACGATCCTAGTAACATTCATTTGGGAAATTAAGGCTCTACAAAAACAATGATGTCAAAAACAAACCAATTGGATCTTTTTCACAACATAATAAATGTTAATTTTATGTCAAACTTACGAGTAATCTACAATTGCTGATAAATTTGCTATTTCAGAAGCAGTAAGATTATCAGGAAAGTTGTAACCTTCTGGTAAACAACCAACTAACTCCCAAACTTTCTTCAAACAATCAACAGAATGTGGGCCATAATAAGTTGGACAAACATCAGGAAGATCTACATCAAAAGGAAAAGGTTCAAAATACAAATCAAAACAGAATTTCTTTAGTAACTTAAAACAAACAAACAACAAAAGGTAAATAAAAATGGGAAATTTTTGATACATGTCCCTCATATACTTCATACACTGACCACTTCCGAAGCAGTTTAATTGTGCATTTCTGTCACCAGCATCAGATTGTGATCGAATTGAATTAAATTGAGTGTATAGAGCCCTAAATAAAAGCACATCATCTAAATCAGTGGTTGTTAAACCTTATAGCAGGGGTTCTTAACCTGGGGTGCACGCACCCCCAAGGAGTGCAAGAACTGTTCCTAGGGGGTGCGGGGATGCTTGTTTAAAAATTAAATTAATGGTTTTGTTATTTAAGCAATTACAGAAGGGGGTGCGAAAATTGGTTGGTGATTTGAAAGGGGTGCAGCAAAGAAAAAAGGTTAAGAACCACTGCCTTATAGGTTTTCAGCACATTAATGTATAATTGGTGTATTGTAGAATGTTCAGGCCAAAAACCATGCAAAATATTTGTTTGCAATTTTTAAGTAGTTGGTAACACTGCTTTTGGTATTGAAGTTTAAAAAGTGTGTCTCCAGTAATTTCAAACCCATGTGCATTATCAAGCTGAAATACATCAGCCGAGACTTGCACTAAAAACTCAATACATTTGATGGCACACTTTAAAATCCCTCGGCTGCACTGCTTGTCTATCACACATCTAGGTGTCCAGTGTTTTTTTAAGGTGTTTTGGGGGACCGTAAATTTCTCCAGCGGTTTCCCAAAATGGCTATTTAAGCAAATATGGCTATTTTTTGGTATTTAAATGAAACACTTGCGGTCTCTTAAAACTACTTAGCGGTTACCCAAACCAAACCTTACAAAAAACCTGTAGGTGTCCACTTAAAATTTGGAAGTATTTTATGGGTGTTACTCCTCAGTAGTCTGACGGCGACTGGACAAAATTGAATAGGTTGAGTGGGCAATGAATACCATTACATTCACTTTACTGGCGATAAAATTGATTCAAACCGAGGGCTACACTGGGTGATAATTCATTTGACTTACGTAATTGTGACAAAAACCGTGTATCCTACCATATATAATTTAGTTGTTAACTTACAGATAGTCCATTGTTGAAAAAGAATTTAATTCTGCAGCTGTGAGATTATCAGGAAAGTTGTAACCTTCTGGTAAACAACCAACTAATTCCCAAACTTTCTTCAAACAATCAACAGAATGTGGACCATTAAAATTAGGACAAGCAGCAGGAAGATCTGCAAAACTCATATTCTTCAAATACTTTACATTAATGCCAGCTGTCAATGCACACAAACAAAACCATCTTTTTTAATCCAGAGGTTCTTAAACAACAGCCAATTGGTTCACAAAGGGGAGAATTTTTTGTTCCTTATAGAAAAATGTTCATTATTTGTTTATCAACACATAAAAAATTGGACAACAAAGTTGGTTGAGATATAAATGGCTACCACCCATAAAAACAAGTTCATTTAGCAACAGTGAATGGGGTTATGCGGCTGCAGCTATTAGAGAAAAAATGTAAAGAACTGGATTGCTAGTTAACCTTTCCAATTAGACAGAGTTTTCAATAAAAAAATTAACAGTACCCAGTAGACATGGGGCCGCATCGTGTATTCGAATATTTTACGAATACCTCCATTACTGTATTCAAATTCATGAATACTTTTGTAATTTTTGAGTCACAGCAACTCAAATTGATAGTTTCAGTTATTTGTATTCATGAATTGTTCAATTGTTGTAAGAAACAAACAATTTGAATGCACCCTTTCGTGTATATGTAGTTGAGGAAAATGAAGGAAATAATACCGCCCCAAAACTAAAAGAGTATTCAAACAAAAGTAACTTGTAAAAATATAAACCAACGAGCTTTGTTTTGCCACATTAGCTTGACTGATTTATATCTCTGTTATATGAATTTCCCCAAAAAATTAGGTGATGTTTGCTTCCAAAACATGCTTCACCTGTCATGTGCTGAGAACAACCTAATGTTGTAAGCTTTGTAACACAATTGCATTTATGTAACGTCACAATCAAAGTTCTACGCGTCATTGTTTCGTAACATAAACAAAAACTTGTCAAGTCAGGCTGACAACTATTCAAATTGTATTCGTAAAAACTTACTATGTATTTGAATTTGCAAATCCTTAGGTTGGTAAGGACCCACAACAAATTGAATTGTATTCGAATGAATTTACTCAAGCTTATGTATACCAGAATGGTTGATTTAAAAGATAACATCAACTATTTAAACTGTATTCATGCACTGTCGAACGAAAGCCAAAATCTTTCGAATGAAGCACGACGCTGGCAAAATCTGTATTCGAATACGAAATATTCAAATACCACCGGGTATTTTGTTTCGCTTCTTTCTTGCAATTATCTTTTTCGTGATTTTGTTTAGGAGGAATTAAAAGTGTTTGGGTTAGTCAAGGAGGAATAGAAAAAAATTAAGAACCACTGGTCTAAATAACATAAGAGCTGTTTCAAGTTACATAGAAAACTTACCAATTCCAAGACAATAAAACTTATGATATATATCCCCAAAATCAGAAGCATTTTTCATTTGTGAAAAATCACCTACAACAGCCCTGAACAAAAAACAAACTGATGCTAAAATACACACAATTTTAAGGCATTACAAATGCTTTACGTGTATGTTTTTGATGACAAAGGTGCAACTTCAGTTGATGAAAGTTTGTCAGGATATTTGTCTCCTTTTGGTGAACAACCAACATTTGCCCAAATTGTTTTCAAGCAATCCAATGAGTGAGGTCCATATAATTGTGGACAAGTTAAAGGAAGATCTGAAAAATGCAAAAATTGACAAAGCAAATTAAAGACTTGCAAGTATTGGCAATTATTACACTACCATTTCTCTTAAAAAACATACAACAATTTTACCAAGTTTGTAAACAATTTTTTTTAAAAATACCAAAGCAAATCAGCACAAACACAGAAAAACAAGCAAACGCTTTTTCACTTACCAATCCCAAAACAATTCAACTGCTCTGTTCCCACACCACTATCAGCAGTTGTTTTGGTTAATAGCATTGATTCATATAAAGCACTGTAAATCATTTAAATTTAATTTAATTCTCTAACAGCCTATATGGTCAAAATATTGTCAAAAGCTAAACTGATGAGACCTTAGACACAATTTTCAAAATCTAAAAAGATATATTTGAGATCAACACTTGCCGGTAATCTACAGAAGAAAACGTAAAACTGTCTGGTGATGCATGGCCTTCTGGTAAACAACCAACTAACTCCCAAACTTTCTTCAAACAATCAACAGAATGTGGACCATAGTATTTTGGACAGGCATCAGGAAGATCTAACAAAACCACACAAAAACTTTTTTCACCTTTGAAATACTGAATAGAATAAAACAATGTTTTGGAATTAGAATCTATTTACCTTTGATTGTACAACTGCAAATCGGGAACAAACACACAAATCTCATGAGAAAAATTAGGTTCTGTTCAGTTAAGGAAATGATTGTTGAGTTTTTAGGTAAAATATATTTATTTCAAGTTTGACTTCGACAGATTTTGTTTCTGTGCAATTTTTTTGGTATTTATTAAATCTATTTGAGAAACGAATGTTGTTCACTTTAATTAAAAACTCACAGATAGTTAATGGTGCATCAGAATATTGCCATATAATGAATAAATATTTTGATAAAAAAACAAAACTGTCGAAGTACTTTATTGAAAAATTCGTTATAATGCAATGTTCTAAAATTGCTGTTGTTAGTATTAGCATAAGCAAAAGAACCTGGAAAACACAGTTTTTGTTTCGTTCGACAGTTTTGATTTTGTTTTAAGTGTGTATAGTGCTCCAACAATAAATCAAGTAAAGCAACAGCACTGAAGTTTTTTTTTAAATTTGCAACCGAAACTTTGTGGACACAACGAGCTATTATTTTACCTATTCCAAAGCAATCAAGTTGTGCTGTTGAGTCTCCAGTATCTGCCTTTGTTCTGGTTGAATCCATCTGTATCACAACTCGTCTGAAGAACAACACACAAAAAAACTCGATTTTCTCCAATTCAAGATGTCAAGATTGATAAATCAATCGTTATCGTCTTAAACCCTTGGGGGAGTGGAAGGCTCAATCACTCGATTACATCACTATTTTGTGACCCCTCGAACCCATAGGGATTAATCTGCCTCATCTGCAAGACTAGATTGTCTTTCTGGATTGGCCACTGTATTTAATTGTTGTTGTGTATGCTTTTCTTATCCTTACTTAAAAATGGCCCACAACATTCTTTTATTAGGCTGGTGGTCTATGACCTAAAGCGAGTTAAGAACCACTGTCACACACTAAGTGAGAAAAACTGCCTGAAATCCCTGGACGATGAGACAACAACTGACTTTCTACCACTTATTGGATGTATGTACAAAGCCAACATTATTCAACAGAAAAAAAGTAACTGTAAACTTCAAGGCTAAGTTCAAGGCTAGCAAGAATATGCTCAAAGGGCTTTGGGTTCTAATTCTGCTTTGATTATTAGCAAGAAACTTATGCAGAATTGTTTAGAAATGTTCGGTTATACCAGTGGTTCTTAACCTTTTTATTATTCCCAGGTAACAACCAGATTAAACTTCATTTGCCCCACTTTTCAAAAACTACAGTTAACAATCAGAGAGGGTTGGCTTTCTCAAACCAGGAAATAATTTTTGTAAAATACAAATAAACAAGTAAATTTTGAAGACTTCATAGATTTAGAAGATTTTTATGTAAAAGGTTTACCCACTTGCAACCAACCAGTTTAGTCTGCATTAAGGTTAAGCCTTGGCTTTACCACAAAATCCAAATTTTAGGTGATTTGGATAATATGTGAATAAATTACATAATACATGAAAAGGGCATAATTTTGTTTAGAGACGCGAGATTTGACCTCTAACAAACATTAGGTAAAATTGGAATAAAGAAGTTTGGCAATAATTTTTACCTGGAAAGAGAATAAATAAGAGAATTAAATAAACTATGCTTAATAAAAACAATTCCAACTTACGTATATCTCAAGCGATTTAGTTGCCCGAATTCAGAGTATGTCAAGTTGCCCGGATACTGATTTCCTTCTGGTAAACAACCTGCCTTCCCCCATTCAAGGTTTAGACATTCAAGGGAGTGCCGGCCAAAAAATTTGGGGCATTCCGAAGGCAGGGCTAAAGCAATTGCACAAAAAATGAGATTTAATTTTTGGTTTGTAACTGCGAAGAAACCTTAAAAACGAAAAAAAGATTGCAAAAACCATTGTTAAAAGTGTTAGTTGGCCACAACATTTCAGTTCAATATGCTTGCTTGCTTGTAACAATTTAAGCAATATTGTCCTTATTTCCAAGAAATGTTCTTGTTTTTGACTTGAGTGCCCATTTCGTCTTATTTTTAACAATTACAAGTCAAATCCCTGCTAAAAGTAAACCTAGACCTGAGCTGTCGTGAGATGCACTAAGTATTTGGTCATAAAATTTTCACTGGTTTATAAAAATAATTCCAAGTTGTTACTTAAAAATTAAAAAAAAAACTGTAACTGAAATAAAAAAAACATCTTACTGAAGCCCAAACATTCCAGTTGACTCTGTCTGTCTCCTGTATTAGAAAGCATCAAAGCATTTTGATACATTGCGAAAAGTTGTCTAAACACAAAATTTATAACAATATCAATGACTGTCCACTGTTGTTTGATTTAATTTAAGAAAAAAGTTTTAATTAAAAGTATTTGCTAATAGGTATACATTGTTCTAGACAAATGGCTACAGTGAGCTAAGTAGGCTAAGTATTCATGCTCATGCAATTTAACAAATTATAAAAAATCAAAGAACAAATGATTCAAAGATTTGTCTCTGAACAAAACAACCTGACAATCGAATGCTGATTAAACAAGTCAGTCTAGCAAAATGTGTGATATATACCTGTAAAAAAAGCAGTGTTTTAGTTACACTTACACATAATTCATTTCCCTTAGAGCCAATCTCTCAGTGGCAGTGCGATTTTTTGGGGCTCGATAACCTGTCCCTAAACATCGAGCCACCCACAAGTTATTGATGCAAAATTCAGTTTGCGGGGGGTAGTATGTTTTACACTCATCACGAATATCTACAAATAGAATAACAAAATCCAAATTTTTTGATGCCAAAACCCTCAATTTCAGCCATTTTTTCTTAAAACTAATCCCAGGATTATTTTTAAATGAAAGAGATTGAAGACCAAAATTGACACTTTAATACAGTGGTTCTCCACTTTTTTATTGTTGGGGCCAAAAGGTAGTTTTTTAAGTGTTTAGGGAGCCACAAATACAAAGTAAATTGAAAAAAAAGAATGCAGGATAACAGCAACAGCAACAATCTAAATAGCTATTTTTTGCAAACACTTCTCTGTAGAAAGCTTACTGATTCTGACTTACGTCACAAAATATAATTATCTTTGTACGTAATTATTCTCGGTGAAAGGTTGATTGGGTTGAAAAATAATTGTGTAAAAAATGCTGCATTGTAAACATAAATAGTAAATTTCAAAACATTGATTGTTTTTTTGCTGTTGTAGCTTTCATTGTAATAATAATCTATTGTGACTTTTTGTGATGATACCAATTAATAAATATACTACATATTTAAACACTTGAACACTATTTGCTATGAGCATATTGGACACATATTTGTTACCTAATTTTAAATGTTCCCTGATATTGATCCAGTATATATCGAACAGAATAATTGCAACAAGAAACAAATGCATCCCCAAACACTATGCATGCAAGTTGGTAATAAAATTTTAGATTAGGAAAGACATATTAATCAAAAGTAAGGAATGTAAATGGGTTAACCCAAAAAGTAATTAAGACGAAAACCAAAGTTGGCAAAGCCGAAACCGTCCCCCAAATTTCTCCAGCGGTTTCCCAAAATTTGCCAGTAGCCTAATAAATAATTTGTTTAAGCAAATATGGCTATTTTTTGGTATTTAAATGAAACACTTGCGGTCTCTTAAAACTACTTAGCGGTCACCCAAACCAAACCTTAAAAAAGACCCTGTGCACAACCACCACAAATTAAAAAAATAAAAATTAGGAGCGACGCCGTCTAGTTGCATGTGCATTTATGTTATGAAGCAGAGACTCCAGGCCCCAAAAGTGCATTTATTCTTTAGTCTGCCAGTTGCTTGACTCTAGTATAGTGGGTCAATTACACATTACATTTTCAACATAAGGCTTTATCAGTGTTATGTTCTCTTGTGTAAGTCTGGTGTCTTTAGTTACTGCACTGCGAAATTGGGGGAACAAATTTAAACTTATGATATTGTTTGTTAACATTCAGGGGTGATTGGGGATTATTATAAAACACAGTAAAAGTTACAAAGTAAAATAACATGCACAACATGTAACAGATTGTTTTCTCACCAACACCAAAGCAACCCAGCTGTGAATCATCATCACCACTATCAGAAATCCTTCGCATGTTCCGAAAATCAGCCAGTAAAAACCTAAAAATGAAAAATCTGACACTGTGATGTGTTTTAACTATGATTTCTTCTGTTTTATAGTCAAATTGACAAGTGAATTGGCTTTCTACCTAATGATTATGGACGTTCAACATTTTGCTTGAATTTTTTTGCATTGCTTGCGACGAAAAGGTGGCTTTTCTATGTATTTCCATTTTATATAATGTGTACCTTATTTATTGATTTACTTAACACACCATTTAATCTACACACATTTAGTTTTGCAAGCAAAGAATTGGTCCCCACACACATGTTATACGAACTTTTAAGGACAAATTAATAGTTAGCATTAACCCACACTTCAAAGGTTATGTCCATATCCTGTTGACATTAAATTATCATATATTCACAAAAGTAGTAAACAATTTCAATCTATATCTTTGACCTCTACACAGCTGTGCAAGACCAGTTTTAAACAGTTACAACTTTTCCTAGAAATCCTAGACAGTATTACAGACATTGCCAAAATTGGAAAGATGTTTTGCAGCAAAAGTAATGATAATATTTAATAAAATTGTTCTTCAGTAGCCTATTGCCATGTAGTCGCTGAATGACCGCTTTATGACCTTTTGATACGGTTTTCAATAGCACACAGTTCTTAATATTCAACAATAACATTTTTCTGAAATTATATATAACTCACATGTTATTTCTAGAGCAGGGGTTCCCAACCTGTGGTACGCATACCACTAGTGGTATGCAAAGGTTTTTCAGGTGGTACGCGAGTAGCTTCCGTTTTATTTCACAAAAACCTGTATTCACAACTTTACATTTTTTTTCTTGGTTTTGTTTAACAAAAAATTTTTTACCGACGCTTTTTCTTATTGTTACGTAACTATTCCTGTTGTTTCGTATCATTGCTATCTTAAAAATGCAGGTCCTGTCAATTGTCAACAAGAAGCACAGTTGCTTTGAAAAGCCGTACAACGCTGTGTGACAGTGGGCGTTAATTATGTCAAATGATTGCTCTTGATAGATACCATTTACTGTTTTATATCTTAAGCTACAAACTTAAGCTTTAGTGTTATTTTAGTAGGCCGATGTTATTATTCTAAATAAAGTATTATTCGATTAAATTAGTTGTTCTGCAAGAAGTAGTACGCATGGCAGTGCAGAGCGTCCAAGTGGTACGAGATCGTGAAAAGGTTGGGAACCCCTGTTCTAGAGTATATGTGTCAAACATAAACAAGCTACATTGCCACAAAAAATCATTCTCATCTCTGTGTTTTGCGATACCTACAAGTTGACCTTCAGTGACTTCTCGTCCTACGGCAGCCAAGCTGATAATGACTGTTTAATGACTCTTTATTGCGCCTTTGGAAACTGTAATGTTTTTTACCTTCAAGTTAATCAACAATGCTTGCCTGGCATGTCCTAAACCGAAGTATTGTTTGAGTCACTTCTAAGCTATAAAACCTTTGCTGAAACTAAAAATATGCGTGGTAACCTAATAAAACCACATATCATTAAAACCAACTGCTACATCAGAGGTCTCAAACACACAGCCTGTGCATGCGGCCCTCCACGGCTTTTGTGCAGCCTGCGAAGTAACTTGATTTACTTAGGCGGAATACTCTGTCAGATCAGTGAATTTACATGATCCAATCATTCTTTGTTAGTGTTATATGCAACGTTTTTATAGGTTGATCGAACTAGCCCATTTTTAAAATCAGCAATTGCGATTGTTGCAACATATTTTATACATTGTTGCATCATTGTTGGCCATTGTTTCCACAAAAAGCAGTAAAGCACAGTTGACTCTTTCACTTTGCTACACTGTATATCTGTTTGTTATGCATCACAATATTGTTATTTTAATGTAGTAAATGGCATCAAATGAACATTTTACTTTTTATTCTTGCAATATTTTTGTTCGATATTGATAGTGTGGCCCCTGACATATATACTTAAAGTCGTTTTTGACCCCTAAAGCAGTTTGAGTTTGAGATCACTTTCCTAGATCATATACTTTTAGTACAGTGGCTTTAAAAAAAATCTGTTTTGGGAGCTTGTGGGTGGATGGCTGGGTAATTCCACAGGATAAAATTTGGATCAATAACTAACATCTGTGTAAATTTGAAGCACTCTTTCTTGACCAAATGCGTTTAACAAACCAGCATTAGACAGAAAAAATAATTTGGACAAAAACAATATGTGTTTCTTTCCGGCAAGGGGACCCATAATAAATAGTGAAAATATAGGGTAAAACACAACAATTGACATCTATAAATGGCAAGTTCTACAAGATGCCAATTCGGGCATAGCTAAAGAAATTCACCCGCTTTAGGGGCAAGCGGGTTAAAGCATGGGGCTAAAACACAGTGATTGACTATTTAAAATAGCATGTTATATAAACCAGGAAGGGGACCCTCATACCTTTTTCCAGTTTAATAAAGATGAGCTTACTGCAAACCCACACTACAAGCCTAAAATATGCAGCCAATAAATGCATTTACTTACGTGTAATTTAAAGCTGTCAAATTTCCAAACTCTTCAGAAGAAAGCTTAGTTGGATAACTATTACCTTCATCTATACATCCAACAAACTTGAACACTGCTTCTAAACATTCCATTGAATGAGGTCCATGAAATGTCGAACAGACTTCAGGCTGATCTGACAAACAAAATTAATGTGCCAATGAAAAAACATTATATATTTGTCCAAACAGTTTTTCTGTACACATCATGGACTTGCAGTGATTGGGTATACAGTGTAGCTATTGGGCATGCACAAGGTTCCTTTTGTCACCAGCAGTGTATTAAGCTGTACAGGCCCAATAAGTACATGTTTTTTACTATCTAACACAAATAAAAAACAAGCCTTTTCTGTTCTTGGATACCCTATTGAACACTAGTTTTGTATGTCAGCAGGGCATAAATATGAAAATTTAATGTTTAGGTCAATTTGTGCAACTGCTCGGCCAAGCACTGAGCATCAAAAACAGTGATGCTTAGTAAAGAGTACTCAGGTGCTGGCTCAACCACAGTCAAAATTATGAAATGTAGCTGTCAAGACAAATGTCATGCCCTTTCAGACAAAACAGAAACAGACTTCCCAACTGTTTTTGTCCTGTGCACCCTTTTAGTTGATATTCAAATCTAATTCCCCCTACAAATTGAGTTCGCTAAAATATCGTGCAGCATTAACACATCGCACAGACAACCAGTAAGAGATTAATATTGTGGCACAAATTCCACCCTACCAATTACAAAATTCCTCTCTGGTTGGGAACCAATGCTATAAACTGTATACCCTGAAAGTTACGGAATTTTCATACGTTACGAAATTTCCTCACAAGCAGAAAGGCGCACAGCTTAAAAATAACGAAAATATCACAAATACATAGAAATTATTACATTCCTGACATATGAAGGTGTTTAGTGCACTACAACTCCCAAATTTCCACTTCCAATCCCCACACCCAACAATACTGACACAATCATCCAGTTCAGTGTTACTAGAGGAAGGATTCCAATTGCTATAATCCGACCCATTGAGAGTGGAGCCAAAATCTGTCTTAATTGTGCCTACAAAAATACATTGTTCAGAAAAATACCTCCACAGCGAACAATAGTAATAAGTAGGGATGTTCAAAGTAGAATAACGAATCCTTTGGATTCGAATCCAGTTAGATTCGAATCCATTTTTGCCGTTTATATCGGGTAATTGGAACCGATAGAAATGTGTGCTCTCGTCGTTGGAAAAAATGTAAACACATGTGTTTACGCTTTTACGTCGACGCCCGGTCATTGTACCAGTTGCAAAAGACAGCAAGTGTATCGTCGCCGTCAAATCAGTGAGCGCTATACAACGTTATAACGCCAAGTCACGAGTCGCTATAACAACGCCATAGCGACAGTTGTGCGTTGGAGGCATAATTAACGATTACGCATCTGATCACGTGCTTATGCTTTTGCCATTAAACGACGTACCGGCGACTTTTTGCAACGTCTTACCAGCATCTCATTGTTTCCGACTTTTTTTCGTACACAACAAAAATTTAACGGTCATGGCGTTAGGCAGCGATTGGAAGCATGGGATTGTCTGTTAATATTGCAAAAACAGTGACGACATCCCATAACATATGACGTTTGCATCATTTTTTAACCCCATACGAACATAAGAATGCAGTTAGTACACGCTGCAAAGTTCACATTTTGTGTTGCAAAATCGCTGGTAGCTTAATTGGAATTTAAAATCACCCATTGTCCCAGCTTTACATCACCCAATGTTTCAACTTTGCTAGGGTGTCTGTTTTTGCAGTTGTTTTAGGTTAACAAACGTTATATATTAGTACACTACCATCAACAAATCAAATTACCACAGCATGCTTACAACAGTTACTTCTACTGAAGGCAATAATAACTAGAAGGGTGGCTTAGCACATATTGCCCTTGCATATACACTATAACCTATTTTAAAACATAAATATATTTCCTATGCTTATTTTGTATTGGGTCCCATATTAGCCATCGTCTTTTATAACCTTGGTTGTTTCTGCAGGCAAAAACTCATGGGTCCCCACACATGCAAAGTTGAAAATAATGCAATTCAAGAGATAACCATGAGAAAGTCGGGTGTTGTAAGGTAAAACGCAGTGATCGGCATTGGGCTTAAATAACAATACTATGTAGAATACAAACTATAAAATTAGATTCACCCCAGATATTGGTTGAAGTATGTCCTATTTAACGTTTTAAAAAACTGACCCATTTTAGGGGGCTAGTAGGGCAACTAATTGGGTTCGACACACAAACTAAAAAATATATAAAAACCACAATGACTCAATCAATAGTACTGCAAAATTTCAGCCCAATCCGCCAATGTTTAAAATTTCGACCACTAGAGGTGTTTTGTGCAACAACCGTTACTGTTTCTGACGTCATAGGGCTGTTAACAAGCCCCTAACTGCCATGGCGCAAAAACGACCACCAAGCAACCCACCAACGAGCAACATACAACTGGTTGCCCTGGTAACACTATTGCTCCAAAGAAATCTTTCGTTTGTGGTGCCCAGTAACATACAAATACGTTTTACACTTTAGGGGCTTGTGGGGTAAATGTTAGGACTACATGGTTGAACACAACAATCGACACCTATAAATGGCATACTATACAAGAAATCCAAATTTCAGTCAATTCTGACACTGTGTAAAAACTCACCCATTTTAGGGGGCTAGCAGGGTAAATACTGGGGCAACAAAAACAAAGTGGGATGCACATCTACATGAATATATCTACCATCTGTGTAAATTTCAGCCAAATCCATCAAACATTTGATGGAAAAACGAGTCGGACAAACTTTGGGTAAAAAGACCCATTTTAGGGGGCGAGCGGGGTAAATACTGGGGTTATCAACAAAAACAAAGTGGGATGCACATCTACATAACTATATCTACCATCTGTGTAAATTTCAGTCAAATCCATCAAACATTAGATGGAAAAACGAGTCGGACAAACTTTAGGAAGAAAAAAAAAGGAAGAAAAAAAGAAGAAAACAAAAGAAAAAAAACAAAAAAACAATTCGAGTAAAATCAATATGTGTCCCCTTCAGGGAAGGGGACCCATAATAATCACTAAATAAAATCGTAAAAGTTATTTTTTAACCTTATGCTAATTTTTCTGGCTTAGTGGATTTGGGGTCATTTAGTTTCAATGCAGTTATGCTAAGTTTTTTTCCAGTGTTTTTCTTTGTTTGGTTTGGTTCTTTTTTTACGTTATAAAACTGGTCTACTTTAGTTGTTGTCAAGATTAATGATTGCTAAGTCAAAAATAATATAAGAATTGGATTCGATATTCTAGATTCACATCAATTATTCTAGAATACCCAATTATTCTACTTTGAACATCCCTAGTAATAAGATAAGTTTTCAAATTAATGCAATTCCAAGATTTCAAAATAGTGGAATTCCACTTAATTTGTGTTCTTTATAAATATAAAAAAATATGTACACATAAATATATATATATTCATATCTTTCAATTTTATTAAGATTGTTTGAACTGAACAGTATCAGACCTTCAACAGACAGCATGGTCATTGACAATCACCATTTATGTATTCAAAAAACTAAAAATGGAAAATATTCTCCTAGTATTGAAATCAGTCAATGAACATCGTGAAATATATATACATAAAAATAGATTCTATTTCAATAAGAAACTGAAGACGACATTAGGCAAAATATCTACATACCACGATATTTATTGACTGATTTTGTTATTAGGTAAATATTTTTCTTTCAGAATTCTTTCACTTCTAGCATTTAATTTGCATCCACAAATAAACAAACACATTGTCAAAATTTGAAACAAAAGATTTTGAAAAACAGGTTGCTGCTTGTATACTTAAATTGTTTGTCAAAGTTTAAAGGCAGTTTTATCAATAATATTTATACCCCAGTCAAAGTGAATATGTGCTGATATTTTTAAGAACATTAAAATATTGTTTATCATCCACACTGAACAAAAAAGGGCATAATTGTACATGTGCTACAATCTGGTTGTAAGTCCTAACAACGCTTGTAAAAAATAAATCGATAAAATCTACTTTTAAGTTTACTCAAGATATGTAAGAGCAAACCTTCTGTTTCGTTATCGCTCAAACCCATCCGCCATTCTGTAGTGCCAAACGTTGTACATGCATTTTCAGCTAAAGTTGTGATCGCAGTCTGAACAGCTGCTGAAGAAATCTGTGTGAAACAGAACATGCTGTAGGGGTGCAGGCAGAGTTTCTGGAATATTCAGGGTTCCCGTGCAATTTTCGTTTATAAATTTCATGACTTTTCCAAAACTTTTCAAGAAAAAAAAACCTAAATTTCGATAATCATATTCGAAAAAAATCGAGCAATTCCCATAGTAAAACTAGTAAATAGGCTTGCTGGGTAGATGCAGCTAATTACCATACTTGAACGAATATACACACATTACGTAATTTGAAATTCCTATCTCTATCTGGCATTTTCGGGGTAAAACAGGCGCCAAATTTAATACCTTTTCAAAGTTGGCTATTTTCAAAACTTTTCCAGGCCTTAAAAACACAAATTTTATTTCCATAACTTTTCCAAGTTTTCCATACCCGCGGGAACCCTGAGTATTGTTTCATATAGGAAGAGCAGATTTCTTAATTAAACACCAGTATGAAGCACCAACATATTTACTAACTACTAGCCACATGCATCCATCAAGGTCCTAATGTGGCCCTCCATTCTCTCAGTTTCGGACCAACCTGTACTATGAAGTATATGCCTATAGTATTTCAAGTTTCAATTAGTCCCTCTGAATTAGTCCTTAATGTTTTTTATGATCATGAAATGAATATTTGCAAGGAACTTTAAACACCAAAAACCAATACACTCACCGTTAATAAAAACATTTCATTCTGATGGCAATAATTCATTGCAAAGTCATAGGTGGCGAACTCTGCAACAAACATTACTTTTCCTCCAGTCAAAATGATTGTTCCTGTAAAAAAGTTTTTGGGAGTTACTCGTGCTAAATTTAGTGATGCACGCCACTTTTTACTGGTGATGCCTCAAACCAAACATTTTAGTTCAGGGGTGGGCAACCTGCGGCCTGCGGGCCACATGTAGCCCTTCATTAAAGGTTGTGCGGCCCGAAGAGACGTTTGGATTTTAAAAGTACTGGCAAAGCATTCCAATTATTACATATTTTCGAGCTGAATAATGCGCCTGATTCTAGTTTTCTGCGACCTGGCAAAATGTGGCTAGAATCAAATACGAATTATACTTGTAGTTAAGCATATTGGGTAAGAAACAAAGCAAAATCACTTTGTGTAATACACATTGGCGGCCCGCGACCCAATTTTGACATTTATAATTGGCCCTACAGTAACAAAGTTTCCCACCCCTGGTTTAGTTCAACATTCTGCTATTAATTTTGAGTTAAGTTTTTTCGAAGCCTGGTCTAAAATCAACATCTGAAAACAACCCATGGTGTAAAGTTTCACAACAGTAGATTCAAACACAATACATGAACCATTCGTTGGTGGTCTCTCCAAAATACACAAGGGATGTTCAAAGTAGAATATTGAATTTAGTCAGGGTTAAATTAAAATTTACCATTCATACCCGGTAACTAGACCCTACAGGCGTCGAACATGGGTATGCATCTTAGAGAATCGGACCAATGTTTGCCATGCATTATATGCTTTTTTGAAATTTGTTGATAACAAACATTAGTACCTCATATGCTAGAGGAATCATGACATCATATGATGTGGCATACCCCAAAAAAATTAAAGTCATATATATCATTTTTGACTCAGGTTGTTTGTAAAATGAGAACATGATGTTTTTAAGCCAGTGTCAGGTCTTGTTACACATTTTGCAAAAATACTTGTGGGAATTTATTTTTAGTTTAACAAAATGTATGGACCATATTGAAACATATGGTAATATGTTAAAGACCTGCAGAATGCATCCCGCATGATTGTTAAATTTATCTGACTGACCATGAAAAAAGGCACTAGAGAACCATAAAAATGTAGTGTGTAAATAAATGCTGTTAAAATCAACTTCAGTACTGCAGAAGTTATAGTTTAATAAACATTTAAAACTTATTGTCCTAACATATTAACTTTGTTTGCTTTGGTTGCTTGTTTTTTTTTTCAATTCAATAATTATATATATTTGTAGACTGGGGAGTCCATGTCAGTCCTATTAGCAGGAAAACCAAACTATGTCATTATACCCATGATACAGTCCAGGTTCATTATTGCGCAGTTTTAAGTAATAAAAGAACTGAATTAGAAACAATTATTCTTGAATACCAAGTTATTCTACATTGAACATTTCTAAAACACATAAGTAAGTTTTTTTGCTGCTTTTTCATTGTATAAAATGCTTAAGAGCTAAAACAAATTTTTTTCATCATTTTATGTTAACTTTTGACCTTAAAATTTTTAAGGTAATTTAGTGCATATGTAAGTACTTTTACGATTAGGGCAACATGGCCATTGTTAGTGTATCTTAACACTTTTTTAAGTAACGTGCAACCAACTTGGTTCCAAACAGGTTCCTCCAGGTAAAACACTAGGTATTGGTTGATCAGGAACTCCAACAACTTGATAAAAGTCATTTAGAAAGCTTAAACTTCTAATTGGTGGAATACAGCTGAGCTGAGAATCAACTACCACTGAGAAAAAATTACAAGTTATATTACAAACATTTTGTTCATGGTTAGGTTTAGAAAAGTCTGAATTTCATTTTTTTTGGTTCTGATCACTTACCTAACAAGACTGAATTAAGAATGATACATTCTATCAAATGCATTCTTTGGTGTTTTTCATCGTTTGCAACAATAGTTAAAGTCCACAACCGAGATATATTTGTTTACAACTCGTTGATTTATTTGTGGCGGGATTATCATAGAAATCATAAAAAATAGTTTTTTTTAACCTTTTTCAAACTACGGAACATTTTGTGCATTGACATAAAGCAAACGCATGTGTCTAAACCAGTGGTTCCCAACCTTACGTGGACCATGGCCCCCTACACGTAACTTTTTGACCTTGTGGCCCCCTTCCAGTAACCCTGTAAGTCCTGTGGCCCCCTTAAAAAATTGAAATGGCAATCCGTGTTTGAATTCGGTACTAATTTCGGCTTTAAACAGGTCGAATAGAGTAAAAAAGAATCTGTAATCGTGAAAAACCTTAATATAGGCAGATAGTGTGTGAAATAGTCGATTAAATTAGGAATAAAGTTATTTACAACACACACTTAGTTATGGGCATTAAAAAAAGAAAACGGCTTTTTGTGGGTGTTTCTGGTGAATATACTCCTGTGGCCCCCCAGAACACTGCTCGTGGCCAGTGGTCAGTACAAAAAAAGCATATCCAAGTTATTGGTAAGTTGTTGTCATCTGTTATCTCCTTAAAATAAAAAAAATGTATTGAAAATATATATTTGAAGCCAACATGCTTCTTGTGGATGCTTTTTTATTCTTATTTAGCAATGGACTGGTCCACGATATTTATTTATTTGGACTGGTGGTCCATTGCCTGAAACGAGTTGGGAACCATTGACCTAAGAACAAGCTCACTTTCCTTGCTTATTAACCCAACCATGTGAATATCTAAGAGCGATCCAAAGGACGGAATATCGCACATATTTCAGTAAAAAAACGAAGATGATGCGCTCCGAAAAATCAAGACTTGTGCTTGCCGATTCGATTTGGATTGATGTTATTTTCTTGTTGTGTGTGTTTATTGTTGAACAGAATAATTGCAAATGTAGACAACAATAACCTGAAAGTCTGAGGTGTTTTTAGTTTTAGTTTCTTCAGCGTTTTGTCGTTGTGTTAATTTAAAGTTAAATGAAATCTAAACGATGGTCCACAAATGGCACGCCACGAGAATGTTTGTTTGTTTGTTTCATTTTTATCCTCGGTAGGCGGGCAACGCCTGAATGCGTTATGCTCACAATGAGTCCGCCGTCGATCTGCCTGTTTTTATTGCAAGTCCGTTGATCATTTTTATTTGATTTTTTCATTTTAGGCAGTTGGTGACTTCAATTTAGTTCAACCCATCGGTAACCACTGGGTTGGAGCAATGCCGCTTAAGTTTCTTGCTCAGGGAAACACAAGCGATCGAACTAGGATTAGAACCCATGACCTTTATATTAGTATTCCTTTGGTTGCCGTGATGAGTTTTTTGGTGGACACTGTCAAGCAACCATCTGAGAGCATGTGTTTTCATGCTGTGCACATTCACTGAACTGCATGTCTTACCACTATAGTACATTTGTCAAATCAAAATCACTATTACTGTGCTGCCACATTGGTTTTGCTTTTTGCACACATTTTTTTGTCGCACTAGTTATCTTACTTGCGTTGTGAGGTGAATAATGATTCACCAGCGGCTATTACTATTTTTACTGGTCATGCTTTTTCTCATGACCAAGCACAATATTATTACACTGCTGTGGAAAACGTTCACTTAAAACCACTGTTCTTTTGTGTGATTTGTTGTGTATGCACCTACTAAAAAAGTCCCTGTGTTGTATAAAAAAACTAACGCTCCGCTCGGAGCTTTTATTTTTCAGTTACAACATCCGCAGTTCGCGACCGATCAACTATACAAAGTGTCACGGAATGGCAACAGCTGAGCTGATGATGTTCCCCCTACCCTTGTATCACACGAATTTATGGACTCATTGATCTGTTTTTTTTAAAATTAATTGTTTTTCTAATGCCGTTTTTTTCCTCTTTTGTTTTTCTTTTTTATGTTGTACAACTTTCATGTTCAATCGTCACTATGTTTGTGCTGCACCCTTCCTTTCCCTAACACGGGTGGTTAGCTTTTAGGTCACAACCTGCCAGTTCCACCAACGTCGTCCCCCCAGTCTTGATGTCCCAATGCGCCAACCTCACCCTCTAATGTGAGTCCCTGCCACATAACGCTTTTAGTAACGGTGTAGCTGCAGCGCGTTTATCATCCTTCCACCAATTGTGCCCTTACCTTTGTCGCGCTTTATAACGTCCCAACGTTGCGCAGCTATTTCCGGCTTGGTGAATATTTTAGCGCAATTGTGCTGCTACGATTTGTATCACCAGCGAAATAAACTCAACTCAACCTTGTGATCACAAGTCGGTTGCGCTAACCACTCGACCAACTTGGCGACAATGCTTACTTAGTTTTGCGAAAAATGTTTTTACGTAATTTCTTTCCAATGAAACCCTCTTTTTCTTATTCGGGCCGCGAGATGTTGAAATGTTTGGTGCGAGTCGCGCTCGAAAAAATGTGGACTTATGATCTACACCAGTTTTCTTAAAAGCCTACCCCTATATCACCGAACAATAATCGATCTTTCACTGATAATTAAAACAAAGTCAATAATGTATCAGTAATTTCAAATCTTGGATCAGCGCTCGTTTTTATTCCTATCAGCCTATTTTTGGTCTGTTGTTGTCACCCTTATCACAGGATGGCTAGCACTAATATACACAATGTTCACTTTCTGCATTGCATGTCAAATTACTTTTTTCGATACAAAAGCTTTTAAAGTGCATCAACACAACCAATACATTTTTTTACACGTTAGGTTAAGTAAGAAGGATGGTGAAAACTTACGTATTTTGCTGGTCCGCTTAATCGCATATAAAGCTTGACCAATTGGTTATGCGAATAACTGAATTCATAAGTACTGTACGACAAATTAAATCAAAACGAAATTGCAGTGTGGTGGTATACTTTAACCTATTAGGGTGTAAAGGAAAAAATCCAATTATATTGGCAAAACAAAACAATAAATGTACATAAAACCCAGAGCTTAACTCTTTTGTGAATACTGAAGACAAGACTATTCTATTACTTATAGTTATTAATCAGTGGTATTCTAAGGACCTGGCCCAGAAGAGGAGCTGCAGTCAATACCCTGTACTACAACTCATGAGTCCTAACAGCCCATGAATATTCTCTCAACAAGCAAAGGTTAAAATTGAATAGGCAATTGTAAAAAAAAATTTTGCATTGCATTTTGGTCATCTATTGTTAACCTAAAATGTTTTTTTGCCAAGCATTGCATTTTGGTCATCTATTGTTAACCTAAAATGGTGGCCCATATAGGTTTTGATAGCACAAACAAAGTGATCCATACAGACATGACTAGCATTGGAAAGAGGGTGGCGAATTCAAAAGCCAGAGATAAGAACACCAGCAGCAACATTTACACAAAGAGGGTGCAAATGTGACTTATATGTATTTCACACCACAACAACTTGGACCCTTCTCAGTGCTCAATACACTGACCACCTGTTTCTGCAACTGCTCCACTTCATTAAATAGAAGCATTTGTCCATTGTTATCCTGATTCCCAGTGTTAAGCTCCTTGGCTAAGTTTAAAACAACTTCATAATATGTTCCCTTGTAATTTGCCTTGTCTGTTTCAACAGGTTTGTGATCCAAACATTGTGTTTTGGTCTCATTTGCAAATACAGGCAAGACCAGAAGGAAAATAGTCATAAAATGGGGAAGGCAGAGAACACAAGGGTTTTCCTTACTACAGCAGTCCTTCGGGCCTGATGAAGACAAAACAAGAATTTCATGAACAAACTGACTTCTTACTAAAAACAAAATTAGCAAAAAAAAAATGTTTCTTATATTTACTAAAACAATCACCAAGCCAAGATAGCTGCACACTGTTCAACTGTTATGGAGCACAACACAGTTATAGGTGCAAATGGTGGATTATGGAATTTTATCAGTTATATAAAGGGTAATACCAGACTAATCACCTACTTTAAACAATCATACAAAATAGCATTATATGTAAACCAACTTTTTAGACATGCAAAATAATACAAATATATACGAAGACATTTTTGTAATATTGCGACAGAATTAAAACCACTGTAAACTAGAAGGGTGGTTTAGCACATTTTGCCGTTGCACATACACTATAACCTACTTTTATAACCTTAGTTGTTTATGCAGGCAGAAACTCATGGGTCCCCACACATGCAAAGTTAAAAATAATGCATTTCAATAGATAACCATTATATCCATTTTAGGGGGCTAGTGGGGTAACTAATAGGGTTCAACAAACAAACTAAAAAATACAAAACGTCAATGACTCCATCAATAGTTCTGCACAATTTCAGCCCAATCCACCAATGTTTAAAACTTCGAACACCAGGTGTTTTAAGCAACAACCGTTGCTGTTTCTGACATCATAGAGCTGTTAACAACCCGCTAACCGCCATGGCGCAAAAACGTCCACCAAGCGACCCATAAAGTCACAAACGAGTAACATACAACTGGTTGCCCTTGTAAGACCATTGCGACACAGAAATCTTTCATTTGTGGTGTCCAGTAACATACAAATACGTTTTACACTTTGGGGGCTTGTGGGGTAAATGTTAGAGCTACAGGGTTAAACACAACAATTGACACCTATAAATGGCATACTATACAAGAAATCCAAATTTTAGCCAATTCTGACACTGTTTAAAAACTCACCCATTTTAGGGGGCTAGCGGGATAAATACTGGGATTATCAGGACAAACAAAGTGGGATGCAAATTTACATAACTCTATCTACCATCTGTGTAAGTTTCAGCCACATCCATCAAACATTTGATGGAAAAATGAGTCGGACAAACTTTGAGAAAAAATGCCCATTTTAGGGGGCTAGTGGGGTAAATACTGGGGTTGTCAACAAAAACAAAGTGGGATGCACATCTACATAACTCTATCTACCACCTGTGTGAATTTCATCCAAATCCATCGAGCATTTGATAAAAAAAACGAGGCGGACAAACTTTGGGAAGAAAAAAAAAAAGAAAAAAAAAAGAAAAAAAGGGAAGGGGACCCATAATAATACACTTACTGTCTTCGATTGTAAACAGTGTCTGACAACATGTCACTTTGTCAAGAGTTGATCTTATTAGTTTGTAGAGTTTCAATGATTCCACTTCTTTGACCAGTGTGAAGACAGCCTCCTGATGTTCGGGGGACAGCTCACCCATTTTAACACCGGTAAGGCTGTTAAAGAATAAACCCTTGCCTCTGTCCGAATAGTGCGCCATCGAAATATCAAAGATTTCTTTGCAAATTCTCTGCAGAAAAAAATACTTCATGAAAACTTTTGTCAAAAACCTTTTGTTGAAAAGCAAAATGACGTTTTTATGTTTTCAAACATTGTGTAATTTAATTGTATAACTTTACAAGAACAAGTTTGTAAGACATTGTGTAATTTAATTGTATAACTTTACAAGAACAAGTTTGTAAGACATTGTTTAAGGCTGCCTTATAAGCAGAGGAATTGGACAGAAACATACCAATAACAATGAAACTATAGAATAGCCTTAGATATGGACAGAAATCATTTAGAATAGTAATTCTTAATTTTTGATTGTTGTTTCTTCCGGGAGAAACCAGACAAATTTTATTTACTCCCTTTTTCACAAATTCGCATCAGAAATTAATTACATCTCATATAGTGATATAATTCTGCAAAAGCGGTAAAAGTTTTCACCCCTTTTGCCTAAAACACATAAACAACTACAGCAAAAAGAAGTAAAGCTGAAATGTGCTGTACGTTACTGAAAAGGGGCTCATACTAAATTAAGAGGCCCAAAACGAGAAAAAAACATGATAAACCTTAATAATAGGTTCATCCTCATCTGGATTCTCAACCTTTGAGTGGAGAAAATCAATAATGTTGTTGAAAAGAATAACAGAGTGATCCCTTGTTGGACTTGTGGCATTGAATGTTTTTGATATTTTAAACAGCAAAGTTGGCTGTCGGTTGCACTTTCGCAGAGTCATATACCCTCGGTATTTTCCAGTTGCTGCATGATATAGCAAAAAAATAAAATATAAATGTTGGAATTCAATGCAAATGGTTTACCAAAATAACAGTTTTCTCTTAAGTCAGTAATGTTCTGTTTAGGTGCACAATTTTATGCTATTAACCAGATTAACTTGTATTGTTGAAACCTTGAATCAAGTTATTCAATTAAAAACTGTTTTCCATTGAAGTTATTTTTTACGTATTCAATTAATTATTATTGTCAAAGTTAAATATGATTCCAAACACTGCAGAAATAAATAGTTTACCTTTGTCTAATGTGCACATTGATCTCCAAAACAAAGGCAATGGGACCCAAAAAGGCGGATACTTAAACCTCGCTGGCTCAAGAATCAAAACGCAATCCTCTGTTGGACAGTACCCACCTGGACAAAAAAGCTTATACATGTACAGATGTTTTGTTGTTGCCAAAGCCACACTAAAACAACATTCGCCATCTTTTATAACCTTAGTTGTTTGTGCAAGCAGAAACTCATGGGTCCCCACACATGCAAAGTTAAAAACAATGCAATTCAAGAGATAACCATCAGTAATTTTGGTGTTAGAAGGTAAAACACTGTAATCAGTTCTTGGCTTGAATAATAATACTATGTAGAATACAAACTATATAAATTTAGATTAAAAGTACAAACTATGCAGATATCAAAATAAAGTAAACACAACAATCGACACCTCCAAATAGCAAATTCTATAAGCTGTCAAAATTTCATTAAACTCAGACACTGTTTAAAAAAAACTTACCCATTTTAGGGGGCTGGTTGGGTAAATGTTAAAGCTACAGCCCTAAAAATGACATAATCTACTAACTATCCTAACTTCAACCAATTTGAACATTGCCTACAACTTTACCCATTTTAGGGGTTAATGGGGATATGTTGGGCTTATAGGGTAAAACACAACAATTGACACCTATAACTGGCACGTTCTACAAGCTACACAAATTTCAACCAATTCCAACACTGTTTAAAAACTCACCATTTTTAGGGGGGCAGTGGGGTTAATCATGAGAATGCAGGGTGAAACACAACAATCAACACCTAAATATGGCAAAATGAACAAATTGTCAAAGTTTCATCCAATTCAGGCATTGTTTAAAAATTCACGCATTTTAGGGGCTGATGGGGTAAATATCATGAAAGGGGACCTATAATTAGTGACATGATTTATTGTTTAGAAATTTCAGCAACTGCTCATGCCTACACCAGTGATATGACACTACATTAGTCACATGCCATTATGTACACTTTCACGAAAAACAATAATTAAAAAACTGGTAACATAATTATCATGGTACATAGATGCTTAAAATGCTAACCCATTTTACAAATACATATGAAATTGAAATAGTTAAGGCATATCCATGTAATTCATAAAATTAAACTTCATAAAAAAAACTGTATTAGTTATTTGAAAAACGTTTTGAAACCTTTGGTGTAGAGCACCTGGTTCTGTGAGGTAGTAGACATTTGCAATACTCTCTGCTGCACTTCCCACACAGATTCAAACCTAAGATTTTATAATCTCATCTTATCCTTACCAATTGGTGCAAAATGGCCAGTCCCAGTCTGTTTTAAAATTTGGCGACCGAATGATGCAATTATTGCCATTTCTTGGGTTTGACAAGCTTCCTTTACAAGATTTCTGAGAAAACGTCTGCAGTTTATTTTATTATACCTTGACAAGAATGTATATTAAACTATAGAGCAAAGGTGGGCAACCTTTATTTACATGTGGGCCAAAGTAGTAGTGATATTGCAGAGGTGAGTAACATAGTAGAGGCAAAAGCTGATCAATAAATAAACTACTTTTTAATATGATCAATGGCCAGATATAAAAGGTAGTTAGATATTTGTCATGGGCCAGTCTAAAGCTGCAAGTGTGGGTTGCCCACCCTTGATGTAGAAAGTACTATAATGCTAGATTCTAATTTCCTTAAACTGAACAAAGCTGATTTTGACATGTTAAGAGAAAAACATTGCTACCCTTATATTTTTTGGCATTTAAGTATCTCGGTTTATTACTGCACCTGAAATGTTTTTAAAAAGAAATATTGTCCTACCGAAATGCATCAATGTCATGTTCTTCAGTGGTGTGAAAATGTTGTGACTCCAGTTGGTTGCATCTGGCAATACATGATAACTGTTCCAATGTAACACCATCAGTTTTTATCTGTTCAAGTGGGAGACAGCATTCAAGCATATCCTCATGGTACCATCTCCACACACCTTTCCACACTATGCCTGGAAAGTTTTTAGTTTAGTATTTGCAGGTAACCACCCAGTCTATTGTATATCTTAAACCTAGCATTAGAAAAATACTACTACAGTCAGTAAACATTTTTTACTTAATTACACAAAACACTTGGCATGGAGCATAGTTTTGCCAAAAACATAATAGCCTTTAATTTTGTGAGTAGTAAAGTAACTTTACCACTAACAATAAAAATTTAGCTGTTATAATTTTAATGCAAATGTTTGTGACAACTTTAGTTCAACATTCAAAGCATTGCAAACCATATCTATTTATTTGTATGTCATTGCTTATAATCAGTGGTGTGATTCAGCCAGTTTGCACTGGTTCTATCAAAATGTCTCACAAAATTTTATGAGATCAGTGAACCGGTTAGCATTACTGGTTAATGTCAATGGACTTTATGTAACCTGCTGAAAAATATGAATTTTGTAATAGATCCGGCTGACAAAAAATTTGAATCCCACCATTGCTTATAATGTTTTTAAACTGACTTTTGTGGAGCTTAAATGTCATTTCAAAACTTGTGGACTGAACCTGTATTTTGATACAAATTTGGTTTTCTTTGGTAACATTTTAACTTACCATACAACAACTAACTAACCAGAATAAAACAATGTAGTGATCATAACCTGGATCAACAGCCAAAGCATTCAGCACCATCACGAGAGAAGACAAACCACAGTAAGCAGGTTCATCTTGAGTTCGTAGCTGAGGTCCAAGATTAAAATAGGATTCCATGTAACCCGCATTCAGTGCATCCTAATTAAGTCAAATTGTTAAAAATTTTCACTGTGTTATATCAGTTCCAAGTTGTAAACGAAATACAATAGTGTGACATACAACCCATACTTAAAAATAAGTATTTTTAATCAAACAACTGTTACATACGCCATCGAAAATTTGTAACTGCTTTCCATGAGCCGATTAATGCGAGGCAAAACGTCATATGTACCAATTTTTTGTTAGTAATGTTGTAGTTTTGACATTATAAAAATAATTTTATACATTTAGTGTAATTTTTGCACTTGCAGTACACCTTAATTCTGTGGAAACTTGTTTAAGTGTGTCGTTTTTTTATAGATGAAACAATTGAAAGAGACAACATTTTGTTTACAAAAAATTACTGGCATTCTATATTAACATCAGCAGAGCAAGTGATATGCAACCCAGTGTTTTAAGTAAAAAACATTTTGTCAGAATAATCTATTTGTGTGGAAAAATACGAAATAAATAAAATTCCAAAAGTTGTTCGTATCACCAGCAATGTTGTTGCGTACCACTACCACCAGTTGGGAACCACTGGCCTAGTCTATTTGAATTTATGCACAATATTTCGGCCTAAATCACAAATTGGAAAAAAATGTGTCAACCAACAAAAACTTTGGCGCAGCACTAAATATTGTACACATTGTATTATTTACTGACTTACCTGCAACTTATTAACAATAAAAAAATATTGAAAATTTTGGGCATGATTACTTAAACAAACAACTCGAATATATAAGCTATTGATGCCAGGCGTAATATCGAGTTTGTAGAGCTTTTCTGGCAAAAGAGCTCTACAAACTTGAAACAAATCAAGTGTTGCAAATACTGCTATTTTAAAGTTGGTTTAAAAAGAATGTGTTTTTCCCAGTTTATACAACTTAAAATAGAGGCATAGCCTATGAGTATGAATGCTGTTCTTTTTTCGGTAAAAATACACACTACATATTTTTATAAGAGGCTGCAATGCAAATTACAAACCCCTGACCTGACCTGAGCGGAAATATTGCAAAACAAAACTATTTCTAGAAGTATTACCAGTAAGGTTTGACAAATAAAACGATAAATACTTACACGAAAGAGCTGTTTGCCCCTTTCTGACGAAAAACTGGTGCAAACGTCAGGTAAAACTCTTCGGTAGAAGTTATTCCTTAACGACATGACCTTGTTTTGATTTTTGTGGGACAATCGTTTCTGTGGTACAATCAAAAATACGTCATGCTGCTGGTGATTTCCCGACTGGCGAGTTTCAACAATTTACACGGCAGGTAGATTTTTTAAATCTGCAGGTAGCCAAATGTTGGCCAAAACAAATTATTTAAAAAAAATTATTTACGGACGATTTTTTCAAAACAAATTGTCTCGATCTGTGCGATAACCTCTGGTACAAAACACCGGTATGTGCAAAAACTTACATATACATAGCAGAGGGTTTGATAGGTGGTCACCACTTACCACTCGAAAGTTGTATGGGACACCAAAATACCAACATATTACAGGCACACAAAGCAACTTATTTGCCATATCATTGTGAATGTTGCAATATTTTCACTTAAAATACAAAACGGTACAAAACACAGTCATGATTTCTAAACTATGTATAAAAGTATTTCCAGAGAAGACTTGACAAATGAAATGATAAATACTTACACGAAAGAGTTGTTTGCCATTTTCGGACGAAAAACTGGTGCAAACGTCAGGTAAAACTCTTCTGTAGACGTTATTCCTTAACGGCATGACCCTGTTTTAATTTCTTTTGGTGCAATAAAAAAATACGTCATGCTGTTGGTAATTTCTCCATTGGCGAGTTCTAGAAAATTTACAATCCGCAGGTGGCTAAATGGCAAATGTTGACTATAAACAAATTATTATACCGAGGAATTTTTTACATTTTTTTGCAAAAAATGTCGACATCTGTTCAATAACACTTCTGATACAAAAACACAGGTCTGTAACGATTGCTACATAATTTGTGCAAACTTTGCAATAGTTAGGAAAACTATGCACGGACTTGAAAAGTAGTTTAATCATAAACATTACTGCCAAGGTAGTGGTGTATATAGAATACATCGTGTAGACGTTTCGACAATCTCTGTTGTCATCATCAGTACATGTTTTCAATCAAGCTGTAGAACACGGTATATAAAGCACTAAGGAAAAAAAAGGAAAAGCCAGATGTGTGAAGTGACGTCACAGACGATAACAGGGAACGACGTTTAGAACGGTGGCGTAGACGAAAAGATAAGAACCGGAGATATGGGTCAGGTGTTGAACAGACGCAAGGGCATGGAAACTGTGTCGATGTTGAGCTCGGGTTCATGCCTTTGAATAAAAAGCGATTCGAGAAACAACAGTCTCACGCGGTCTTGGTTTGCGTCCAAAATCTCCGGCTCGGCAAAATTAACTTTATGTGTCGGATTCGATAAAATGTGCCGGCACACTTCTGATTTTTGGTCCATGCGATGTTCTTTAATT